>NW_027555625.1:411341684-412541684 GCF_003287225.1 Phascolarctos cinereus | reverse complement strand
GGGCAAGGAAGGGTTGGTAGCCAGGGGGGATGGACAAATGCACAGAGGTGAGAGATCTGCAGTAGCCCAGCTCACAGTAGGCTCATGTTCTCCTTGCCTCTTTGTTAATATCAGGTAAGGCAGCTTTCTTCAGAATCCTAAACTTCATCTCTGTTGCTCTCCCTAGGACACAGCAAATAAGCCTCCCTGCCTAGAACCCTCTCCTCCTGTCAACTGTACATCGGAACTGAGAAAGAGGAGCCCATCTATCAATGTTTCCAGCAAAGGGAAAGTACTCCAGAAGGCCAAGGTATAGGAACAGCACCTTACACAGAATTCAGCTGCCACAATACCTTGCCACACCTAAACACAGCCAGGAATTAGAAAGGAAGCCATAAGAGGAGACCAGGGTATCTAATCCTGGCTCTGCCACCACCTTGCTATGTTACTTTGGGCTAGTCCCTTTTCATCTCTGGGTCTGAATTTCCTCCTCCATATAATAGCTAAATGCCCTTACAGATCTCTTGATTCATCAGAGAGTCCCTAAGGCCTTCATTCTGATCCCTATTGACTCTCCGTTTAGATGCAGTTCAAATATTAGGCTAGAAACAGGGAATACAAAAGGGGGGGGAGGGGATGGATGTCCTTTAGCTTAATGATGTCCTTTTAAACTGCAGTTGGAGAACTGAACATAATACCCTGGCACTGGTCTGACCCAGGGATGTGCTAGTCAATGTTTAAAAACTGGCTCTCTAAAAATGCAGAGCACACTTTTAAGTTCAATCTGCATTATTAACATTTTTTCCTTCACTTTCTTAAATCTAGACAATCAACAGAAGAATAAATCAAGCCCTAATTCATAGCATTTGCTGGTTTCCAAAGTGTAAATGCTCACACTGAAAATTTAGCAATCAGCTCTCCACCCCTAAGATGAGCTGGTTCCAGCATCCCTGGCACTGAACAGAGTAGAATATAGAGGGTCTATCACCTCATTATTTCTGAGGAATTTAGAGAAAGCTGTTTATTTAAAGGCAGCTCAAAGTCACATTGACTTTTCTGACTACCATAGTGACATATCATACCAGTGAATCATAATGCTTGCAATACATTGAATCTCTAGACCTTGTTCAGACATACTGCTGTCTAATTATGGCTCCCTCATCTTGTATTTGCGAAGTTGGTTTTTGGAGCCCCTTTTACATTTTATCCCTGTTGAATTTCACAATGTTAAATTCAGTCCTGGATTCTAACCTGTCACAATTTTTGTGGACCCTGACTCCCATCATCAAGTGTGTCAGCCTTTTCTCCATGCTGTGGCTTATTCACAAATTTAATTAGCACACTCTCCATGCCTTTATCCGAGTGACTGATTAAAATGTTAAATAGTACAGGGCCAAGCACAGATTCCTGAGGCATTCTACTTTTTCCAAGGTGGAATTGAATCATTAGGACCATTATTTTAGTCTGGCCATTTCTCTCATCCATAATTTTATCAGTCACGAACAGGGCATCTGTTGGCCAGGGACAGTTCTCATTTGAGGTGTTCCTCATTAAGCTCTGGCCCAGAATGATCTTGGTCAGTCGCTCACTGTTTCACTTCAAACACAGCTGCTGGTCAATCAACGAGCATTTATGAAGTGAATACTATGTGTTCTAATTGCTGAGGGTCCAAAGGCAAAGACAGGGCCCTGCCCTCAAGGAGATAACAATCATTTTTGTCAGGGTTTTAGAGAACAACCAATCGCTTGTTGAGGACAAAGCATTTTTTATCATAAGCGTCAAAGGGGCTGGGCAGTTAGATGGTGCAGTGGAATTAAGACACAAGTTCAAATATCACCTCAGTCATTTAGTAGCTGTGTGACTCTGAGCGAGTCACTTAACCTCTATTTGCCTCAGTTTCCTCATCTATAAAATTGGGATAATAATAGCACCTACATTCCAGAATTGTTGAGAGGATCAAATGAGATAATGTATGTAAAGTACTCTGCAGACCTTAAAGTTCTATATACATGCTCACGAGTCTTATTAGTTGGTGTCAAAGAACACCATTATTACTTTAGTTCATTTGGGCAAGTCCTTAATCTTCTCTAGCTCTCAGTTTCTTCATCTCTAAAATGAGGGGTTAGGTTAATAATAATAGCTAACATTCATATAACACTTCATAGAGCATTTTAAGGTCTGCAAAACACTTTAGCAGTATTATCTCCTCTATCATTACAAACAGACCTGCAATGTTAGTGCTGTTATTATTCTCATTTTGCAAATAAGAAAACTGAGGCACATAGAGTTTAAATGATCTGCCCCGAGGTCACACATCTAGTAAGTGTCCAAGGCTGGAGTTGAACTGAAGTCTTCTTGTCTAGCACTTTATCCACTGGGCCACATAGTTGTCCGACCAAATGATATATTTCTAGTTCTAAGTTAGGTGATTCTGTTAGAGTCTTAGGGTACTGTTGAGCCTTACTTCAATATTTCAAGAATCTGTGATTTCTTTAGAGTTATGGTACTCCCTCGCTTATACCACGAGATTGCAGCTCCCTGTAACTTCGACAATGATCTTTGAGGGTTGCTGTGACAGACACAAAAAGCCAAAGCACCCTGGATCCAACCTAATAATCAATGTCTTTGCATTCACCGGTCCTAAGTATAAGTCCTAAATATAGTCCCTTACTAGGTTCCTACTTCAAGCCTTTTCAGTTTGTCAGGATCTGCTCGAGTTTGTGCTCTCTGGCTTTTTGAGAATCCACGGTCACCTCTGCACCATAAGGAGCCATTAGAGCAGGACTTTAGAGGAGAACCTAGTGACCTCTGTAGTATCTTTCAAGCCCACCTCCTCTTCTTTCATACCCACTCCCCACAGTTGTTATCCTAGACCAGGGCCTTATTACCATCCACAGGACTGTCATAATAGCCTCGTAAGTGTCATCTTCCTGTCACAGAGGGAATGCTTTTTTAGGTACGTATTGTACTAGATGCCTTTTAAAGTCTCTCTCTATAATTCTGTGATTCTGTGGAATTAATATTTCTGGCAAAAACAAAAACAAAAAAACACCTACCTCAGGAAGGTCACTATTCTATTTTTTTATTCTATTTTTCAAATCCTATGAGGTAAGGAGTCTTAGCATTATTATCATCTCTATTTTATAGTAGAAGAAACTGAAGGTCAGGCATTTTGCAGAGATTAGTCTGGAAGTAGCATATGATTCAGTCTAGGTCTTCCACCTCGAAATCCCATGTTCCTTCTGCTGCATCATGTTGTCTGTCTGCAGAGAACCTGGGTCCCAGTCCCAGTTCTGGTGCTTGGTAGCTGTGTGGCCCTGGCAAATAATTTCCCTTCTCTTGGGTCTTAGTTTCCTCTTCTGTAAAATGTGAACAATTATATTTAAACTATCAATTCTACAAGCTTGTTCTGAGGTTCAAGTATGATAATGACTGTGAAAGTACTTTATAAACCATTAATCACTTAAAAAATATGAACTAGTATCATTTTTGTTATTACAACATTGGCATATAATCCTCACTATTGGCCCTGTACCTTGGGGCCTACTTGTGATTCCTCCTTAAAGTAATAATAAGTCATCTACATAATAAATGCTTAGGGAGAACAATGGCCACTTGCCAGGGGTGTTGTAGACGGGACCACGATTTATATATAGTTAGCCTAAATAACCTTTGAAGTCTTTCCTAACTCTCAGCTTCTGTAATTATGTGGTTATTACGTCCCTGCTTTCTGGGCCCCAGGTATCTCCACTGTGAAATGCGGGAGGTTAGATTGCATGAGATTGGAGGTCACCTCAAATGCTGTAATTCTCTTACAGCTTCTGTAATAGGGCCCTTGGGCCTTCCTTCCCTCATCCGTTTAGTAAAGCTAGCCACTACATGTTTTGGGGTCTCACCTAGACACAGCTCCTTTCTTTTCTGCCCTCTGACCTCTGGGGGTAGAATTAGAGTGGCCACTCATCTAAGGGAATTATCCAATAAAGGTGATGGTCTGTATGTTCTTCATTCACCTCAAACACCGTTCAGTAAAATCTGCTTATTTGTCTTTCTGCTTTGCAGGAATGGGAAATGAAGAAAACCTAAGAGGACCATGAGAAATATATCCTCTGGGAGATACCAGCTTCTCCAGCCCATTCTTTCAGCCCCCTTTTCCTGAAGAGCCAGAGAAAAGTAACACTGTTTGGGAACACATGCAGACTACCTTCATTTTCTGTGTTGGGGGGAGGGGGAAAGGCAAGGAAAGGGAGGAGGCACTTTGCCATAGGGGTACAGGGAGGGGGGAAGTGGTAGGTATGCTAGTGATGAAATAAGGAAGACATTTGGGACTTTGGGGGTGGGGGGTGAAAATGGAGATTGGAGCGAGAAGACTGTTAGGTAACACAGTATCTCTGGACAAACTGGATTGGCCATTTTTTCATCTAACGAAACAAGGAACTGGTGAATAATCACCTTTATTTGACTCTCAGCATCCTGCTTCTTATCTATGAAATGACATAAGGAAACAATAAAGTATATGGGATACTGTAGTAAGGAGAAGCTCCTCTTATGACACTGTAAAGGGTTCCTGGGGCCCTGGTAGCTACTTCAAGCCAGTCTGAGCCTGAATATGAAGAGGATCCTCTGTACTGCCACAGATCTGTGATTTCATGGCTTGAACAATCCCCTCTATTTTATCGATGTTCATCAGTGACTATGGCCTTCGAAAACTTTTTTTTTTGTGGCCTCCTTTTTGGTGATAAGCTTCTCCACACTTAGTTCAGCTGATCTTCAGACAGTGCATCTTCCTTACCAGACCTGGGCTTGAAGTCTTTCCAGCATTCTGGGGCCTTGCTAGAGATGTGCTACCATAGCCTTGAAGGTCCCAGCCAGGGTCACCTCCACACCACAAGGTTGTACTGGGCGATGACTGGGATAATAGCTACTTGTTTAAACTTGGGCTGAAGCTATGCAGAATGTGAATCCTGTGACCCTTCATCTATTTCCTCTGTGGAATTGTCCAGGACAACTAGCCATCAATAGTGTCTGCTGTGCATGTCATCAGCTAAATCTGATTGACATGAAAGCAAAGATCTGAAGTGGTAAAAACTTGTGCAACTAGGGTGTTTTAAGGTACATATTGTGCCCAGGCCAACCCCAAGGAGAATGATGCACACAGACACAAGGTTACCATGCTAATAGCACACTCATAAGCAGATACCTGCTCATAAACAGGCATTGTGATATCCGAAAGAACACAGGATCTACGGTCAGAGGATCTGCCTCAGTCACTTAGAAAGTATGGGGTCCCTAGGGCAATCACTTACTGTGACTGAGCCTCAGTCTCCTCATCTTCAAAGTTGGGACAATAACAGCACCTACCTCACAGGGCTTTTGTGACAATCAAATGAGATGATGTACGTAAAGCGTTTTGGAAATGTTGAAGTGCTATGGAAATATAAGCTATTATTATTATTATATTTCAGCCCTGCAACTTACAACCTGTATGACTTTGGGCAAGACACTCAAGTCTGCAAGCTTTATAAAATGGAAAATAAGGGGTTTGGATTAAATAAGTCGCTTCGTGCTCAAAATCCTGTGAATGTATATATTCCATAGGAAGATATGAGCCAGGGATGCAGGTGTTTTATGTAGCAAATGTGCAGATGCAGTCTTCCCTGGGACTCTATTCTAACACCCTCCATCTCCTCTACATGATGCCTCGGAGGCATCTGCCAGTTAATCTGCTGTGTATGGGAATAGAAATATGCTTGAAATGAGTTAAGAGAAATCTAGGTACTCAAGATTTCTCTTCCTTCATCTTGATGTGTAGCTCACCAGGGAAAAGGGCTCCTCCCCTTTACCTTTCTCACCTTTTATGTAAAAAAATCCATTGCCAAAGGCCAAAGGAAGCCCTGCTGAGTGAACATAAGCACACTGGGGAACTGGGGACCTTAGATGTTGAGCTATCATGCATACTGTGCCACAAGTTGCTGTTTAAAAACTGTATGCACTTTAAAGGTCTGTGTCATGTTTTCCTCCAATAAAGGTAAAACTATGTAACTTCACCACCATGGAGTCAGCAATCTTCCTAGAGTGTTTTAAATAGTCTTGGAAAGTTACCTAGGACCCTACAGTTTCAAATTCAGCACACATTTATCAAGTGCCTACTGTTTACGGGCACTGTGGTCTGCTAAGCTAGAAAGAGACAAGGTTTGTGTTGAAAAGAGTATTAGATTTGGAGACAACTCATTTTATCTCTGAAGCAGCCAATTCATCTGTCAAATAAAGAGATTAGACTAATTGGTCTTCCACATCTTTTAAAGCAACATTTTATGAGTCTAGATAAGACAATCCCTGGCCTGAGAGGTTTACAATCTAGTGGAGAAGTATCCCTTAAGAGTCGTTTTTCAAGTACCTCATTTCATTGGATCCTCACACCAATCCTATGAGATAAACAAAAGATGTTATCCCCATTTGATAACGAAGAAAACTGGAGCTCAGAGACTAGTGAGTAACCTCAAGTTGCACCACTAGGTAGTGGAAAAGTTAGGACTGAAACACAGGTTTAATGAATTAGTGTCCTTGGCTCCAGTCAGTAGCTGGACTTTAACTTGATCACAGCTGTCCAAATGGGTAGTACTGAGTTTTGATGAGGAAGGTGATCTTTTTCAGTCGGCCCACAAAACTTGCTGAAAAGTTTAGAGGAGGAGAGTTTGGGGAGCTCCCAATGGGCAATTAAATTCAATTTTTAAAAAAGTAATAAATTTTTACTACTGAATGTTTAACGTCCTATGCTGGGATAAAAAGATTAAAAAACAAACCCACATACAGTGTTTCTGCCCTTAAAGACAGTAAGCTCCTTTATCTTATTAATCACCAACTACTCCATTCAATAAGCTGAGGGCTGATGATCCACGAAGCCATGGCTTCCTTATGATATCTTAGCCTATGCAGCCCTTAGATCATATCATATAATTACACGTCTAAATATTCATGGAACAAAGAAAAACTCTTCAAAGAAGAGCCCACCAACCATTTTCGGAACCAGTATTATGGGTAAAGTCTGATGTAGGAAATAAAGATAAACATGATTCAGTTCCTATCCTTGAAAGTAAAGGAGACAAAACAGGGACACTAATAACTACAATACAAGATGTGATAACTGCCAAATGGAATTGAATTCAATAAACATTAGATACCAGTTTTCTACAGGGGCCCACACTTCAGATAGAAATAGTGGCAGTCCCTGACCCATGCTTATAGTATAATACAAAGTCAAATGAGATAAGAGTAAAAGAGTGATCCAGGAAAAGTGATCTATGAAAATTTGAGTGAGACTATGTATGACTGATATGTGTATAAAAGGGTGTGGACTTTGTGGAGGAAATGACAATTAATTTAGACTTTGGGAAAGTAGGATTTCTTTTTTTAAAATTTATTAATTTTGATTTATCAATTTTGATTTATCAACAATCACTTCCATATGCTTTGAAGTTTAAATTTTTCTCCCCCTCTCTCCCCAGGATGGCACACAATCTGATATAAACTATACAGGTATATATTCCTATTAAACATTTTCACATTAGTGATGTTGTAAGTAAGAATTAGAGCCAATAGGAGGAACCATCAGAGAGAGGAAACAAAACTCAACAGAAGAAAAAAAATAGCAGATAGTATGCTTAAATCTATATTCAAATTCCATAGTTCTTTCTCTGGATGTGGACAGCATTTTCCATTATGAGGCCTTTGGAGATGTCTTGGATCCTTGTATTGCTGGGAAGGGTTACGTTTATCAATATTAGTCATTGCACAACGTGGCTATTATTGTGTACAACATTCTCCTGGTTCTGCTCACTTCACTCAGCATTGGACCATACAAGTCTTTCTAGGTTTTTCTGAAGTCAGCCTGTTTATCATTTCTTACAGCACAATGGTATTCCATTACATTCATATACCACAACTTGCTCAGCCATTCCTCAATTGATGGGCATCCTCTCAATTTCCAAGTCTTTGCCACCACAAAAAGAGCTGCTGTAAACATTTTTTGTACATGTTGGTCCTTTTCCCATTTGTATGATCTCTTTAGGATATAGCCCTAAAGATGCTATTGCTGGGTCAAAGGGTATGCACATTTTTAGAGAGTAGGTTTTCAATATGCAGAGATGAAAAGGAAATATTTTCTAGGCTTGGTGGTCAGAAGAAGCGATCAGGGACATTCTCAAGGTTCTCTGAAGAACTTTGGAACTGACTGCATGACATGGAAGAGACTGGCATAGGACTGCCCAGTATGGCATACCCACATCAAAAACAGTCTTTCAGGCAAACATACTTTTGGCATGCAAACAACGTGAACAGCCTGTCAGAGTCGTGCTCTCTGCAGTAGAGTTTGAATGGTTGGCAGTTTAGCTTGAGAAAGGACCTCAGTGTCTGGTATCTTATTCTGTCAGGTGATCTTCAGAATCTTCCTAAGACAATTCAAATAGAAAAAAGTCATGCAAATGACTATGTAGAAGGAATATTGTACTGAATAAAATGGAGGATTCAGCAGAGGGAAGGCACTAGCATTAAGAGGGATCACAAAAGACTTCTTGTAGAAGGTGGGATTTTATTTTTTTAATTTATTTTGCTTTATCAACAATCACGTCCATATGCTTTTGAGTTTTAAATTTTTCTTCCCCTCCTTCCCTACTACTCTCCCCAAGATGGCGCACTGTTAGGGGCCGGCTGTTCCCTGTGGGTCTCGGCTTTGTCCACTGATACGGAAACTGTCCTGGAAGTGGAGTAGAGGTGCACGGGCTGTGCCTGACGTCACTCTAGAGGTGGCTAAGCCTATGCTTCTGCCATGTCTCCATCAGATGGAGGCATGTTAACATGCCTCTTATGATGTGTATTGAGGCGGCTGAGCTATGCGCTCATGCCACGTCTCCGTCTAGAGCTGCAGCGGTATGTGTTTGTTCTCCTCTGCTGAAGGGGTGGGGCCGGATTGGTGGTCAGGGTCGGTCCTTGCCGGGGGCAACACTCTCCCTGCTCCCTCCCTCTCGATCTGGCTTTGCTTTTCTGTCTGCTGATTTCTCTTTCTCACCCTTATGGCTTTTCTGTAATAAACGGTTAAACACCTCCTGATCGTCCTTTGGTGTATCTGGGTGGGCTCTGAAGACTCGTGGATGGCCAGAAGTGTGAGTGTGAACCTAGCAGCCTGATCTCAGTAGGAGACAAAGCATGGCGATCCCGTTGCAGCACACAATCTGATATAGGCTATACATATACATTCTTATTAAACATTTTCACATTAGTGATGTTATAAGTAAAAATTAGAACCAGAAAGAGGAAAAAAAACACAACAGAAGAAAAAAACAGCAAATAGTATGCTTCGATCTGCATTCAAACTCCGTAGTCCACAACTTGTTCAGCCATTCCCCAACTGCTGGGCATCCTCTCAATTTCCAGTTTTTTGCCACCACAAAAAGAGCTGCTATAAATATTTTTGTACATGTGGGTCCTTTTCCCATGTGTATGATCTCTCTGGGATATAGCCCTAGAAGGGCTATTGCTGGGTCAAAGGGTATGCACATTTTTATAGCCCTTTGGGCATAGTTCCAAATTGCTCTCCAAAATGTTGCATCATTTCACAACTCCACCAACAATGCATTAGTGTTCCAATTTTCCCACATCTCCAACATTTATCATTTTCCTGTTTTGTCATCTTGGCCAATCTGATAGGTGTGATACAGTACCACAGAGTTGTTTTGATTTGCATTTCTCTAATCAATAGTGATTTAGAGCATTTTTTCATATGACTATAGATGGCTTTAATTTCTTCATCTGAGAAATGCCTGTCCATATCCTTTGACCATTTATCAACTGGGGAATGACTTGTATTCTTATAAGTTTGACTTAATTGTCTATATATTTTAGAAATGAGGCCCTTATCAGAGAGACTGGTTGTAAAAATTTTCTACTTTCCTTCTAGTCTTGGTTGCATTGGCTTCGTTTGTGCAAAAACTTTTCAATTTAATGTAATCAAAATTATCCATTTTGCATTTCATAATGTTCTCTATCTCCTGTTTAGTCATGAATTTTTCTGTTCGCCATCAATCTGATAGGTAAACTATTACTTGCTCTCCCAGTTTGCATACAGTATCAGCTTTTATATCTAAATCATGAACGTATTTGGACTTCATTTTGGTACATGGTGTGAGATTTTGATCTATGCCTAGTTTCTGCCATGGTCTTTTCCAGTTTTCCCAGCAGTTTTCGTCAAAGAGTGGGTTCTTATCCCAGAAGCTGGGGTCGTTGGGTCTATCAAACAGTAGACTACTATAGTCATTGACTACTGTGTCTTGCATACTTAACCTATTCCACTGATCCACCACTCTATTTCTTAGCCAGTACCAAGAAGGTAGGATTTTAGATGAGACTTAAAGGAAGCCAGGATGTAGAGATATGGAAGAAGAAAATTCCAAATATGGAAGATTTCCAGTGATAATGGCTGGAGTCAAGAGATGGAATGTTTTATTAGAGGAACAGCAAGGAGGCCAATGTCACTGGATCAGAGTCATATGGTGAGGGTAGTGGGGAAGAAAAGAGTAAGGTGTAAGAGGACTGGAAAGGTAGGAGGGGGGTAGGTTATGCAGGGCTTTCAATGCCAAACAGTGGGTTTTTTATTTGATCCTGGAGGTGATACGGTGCCAGTAGGATTTTCTGAAAGGAGGAAAGTGACATTGTCAGACTTGCACTTCAGGAAGACTGATTTGCCGTTTCAGTTTAGAGAGAGAGAAGTGTAGAGAGATCTGAGCCAGGGAAATAATCAAAAGGCTACTGCAGGACTTCCCAGTCAGGTAATAAGATACATGTCTAGACATTTTCTCTAATGTCCTCAACCTCTCAAACCTCTCCAAAACAGAGGTTATGCACCAAAAATAAATTTTATTCCAAATGGAATCCAAAAGAAGGTAAAAACAAACTCATGAAGTGATATAGTTCTGGAAATGCTAGCAAAGGCAATAAGACAAGAGAAAAAATTAAAGGCATAAAGATAAGGTAGGAGGAGATAAAACTATCTCTATTTGCTGATGATATGATAGTATATTTGGAAAATCATAGGGAAACAGAAAAGATGCTAAATGAGAATTAATAGAATCAATAAATTGCAGGCTACAAAGTAAATCCTCAAAAATTAACAGCATTTCTATTTAATAATAAAACAAGAAGCAATAATAGAGAAATCTCATTTCAAATAACTACAAAATGCATAAAATATCTGGGGATCAACTTACCAAAGCACGTTAAAAAAAACTGGTATTTCAATTTACAATGCGTTTCTTAAATTAGAAAGATTAACTTAAATAGCTGGAGGAATAATTGTTGCTGATGGCTAAACAATGCCAGAATAATAAAAATGACAATACTAGCAAAATTAACTCACACCTTTAATGCTATACCAATAAAATTTCCCAGGGGATGCTTTACAAAGCTTTATAAAATAATAATGAAATTAATTTGTAAAAACAAAAGATCTAGAATATTAAGGGAAATTACGAATACGATAAAGGGGGAAATTGCACTTCCAGACCTCAATTATATTATAAAGCAAAACTATCTGGCATTGGTTTAAAAAAATAGATTAATGGAAGTGACTAGAAAAGGGAGAATCAGAAACAACAGAACTTAATGTCCCAGTGTCTGATAAAGTGGAAAATATAAATTACTTAGGAAAAAATCCTATTTGAATAAATATAAATAGTAAAAATACTATTTATAAAAAAAAGGAGGAGAACCAAGAGACAGCAGTGTCACAGAAACTTAGAAAGAAGAACACATCAAGGAGAAGAGAGGGATCAACAATGTCAAGGGCTGCAGAGAAGTCAAGGTTGTGGACTGAGAAAAAGCCATTGAATTTATCAATAAAGAGATCATTGGAAACTTTGGAAAGAGTAGTTTTGGTTGAATGATGAAGTCAGAAGCTAGACTGTAGAGTGAAAAAGAGAGTGAGAGGAAAAGAAGTGGAGGCATCAGATGCAGATCCTTGAAAAAGCTGAGGAGTTTAACCACAAAAGGGAAGATACAGGACTATATCTAGTGAGGAGGAGTGGATCAAATGAGAGTTTTTGAGGATGTGGGAGACATGGGTATGTTTGTAGGCAGTAGGGAAGTAGTTTAATAGGGAAAGATTGAAGATAAGAGAATGGAGATAAGAAAGAGGAATCTGCTGGAGAAGATATGATGGAATTTTATCACTCAGTTTGAATGCTTAGAGTTTACCTTGGTAAAAAGAAGAGCCATCTCATCATGTGAAGTGGGTGAAGGAGATCATAGAAATAGAAGGCGTCTGGGTGAAGAGAGATTTGGAGAAGGAGAGAAGATAGAGTTCTTGCCTGATGGCCTCCATTTTTTCTTGAGGCAGGGTTCTCAGCTAAGAGAGTAGGGAAAGAGGAAACCATGGGAGGTTTGACGATTTATGAAAAGATTTGGAAAAGCTATAATGGTAAGGGGAGTAGTGAGCTAATTAGGGAAGTATAAAATTATTTCTTTGCTACAGCAAATTCCCAGTTGAGATTATGTAACATAAATGTGTGATGGACTCAGTCAGCACAACCCAGTCAAGATTTTCTCCAGCTTTGTTCAGCAAGTACATGAGTAGGAGTAAAATAAGCTGATGGTGGCAGTAATCTAAGACTGAGGTTTAGTAGGGTTAGATTGGCAGTAGGATAAGGGGAGGAACTTAAGAGAAGATGACAGTGTAGAGCTTAACTGGTTCACCAAGGGGTCAAGATGGGGAAGGGGAGAGTGTAGACAGTTCAGGGATGATAGCCTGAAAAAGAACTAAGAGGTAGAGGAGTCATGGTGAGGGCAAAGGACAGAGTTAGAGAATTCAGGAAAGAGGGAAAGGTAGAATAACAATAGATTGTGATTTGATAAGAGAATTCCAAAGATCATAAACATAGGAATAGTACAATTGTGGGTACTGGCAAGATCAAGTATGACTGTGTAACTGAGGTGGGGTAGAGGAGTAGGTCTGGGAAATCAGTAAATTGAGGTTTGAATGTTTGAGAACTTACCAATATGTATGTTGAACTCCTCTAGCATAAGGGCAGAGGATGACAAGGAAAAAGTGTGAGCCAGTAACTGAATTCATCAAGGAAATAAGGGGAATGTTCTGAGGTTGGTGGACCCTAGCTGTCAGTATTTTGATTGGGAGGTGGTTATGGATTGACTGAACCTCAAAAGAGGAGAAATTTTTGTATGATGGTGGTTGAGGGAGAGTCTGAGAGTGGCAATGGAGAGCAAAAAGTACCCTGCTTTGACCAGTGAGTCAGGGAAATAAGTGAAAATGCAGCCAGTACTAGAAAGGGCAGCTGTGTCATTAGAAGGCAATCAGGCCTCAATGAGAGCCAGAAGATGGAAAGAATGGGAAAAGATTGAACTTCTAGGATGAAGAGGTTTCTGGGAGTAATTATAGAGGAATGAAGCACAGTGGTAGGGGAGGGTAGCTATAGAGTAGAACATTGGAGGAAGGGACTGGGTTGAGAGGAATAGGAATGAAGGAGTGGGCAGTGGGGGACACAGAACCAGGAATGATGATGCTTAGGGGTTCAGAATTACTGGGATGAGGAGGATATGATCTAGTGGGAGTTTATAAATCATTGAGGAATGAATTCAGGTTTGGGGAAGGGAAAAAAGCATTTATCAACATCTATAGGGGTGCTGCCTCAGTGTAAAGTAACCTCTCTGGGTTAGGCAGCTCAGGAGAGGGGCTGAGGGAGCTGACGAAATAGCGTTTCTCTCCTTCCTCCAAAGGTAAGAGATCTGCTAGGACAGAATGGAGGTCAATAAAGAATCAGTAAAGAGACCGTTATGGATTTTTTTTAAATGGAGGTTTAAAATTTCATGCCTCAGGGAAGTTAAGAGCTCCAACTACCCAATATCTCCTTCAAAGGACAACTGAGCTCTTTTGACCTCTCATTCTTCAAATTCCACCTGACTAAGGCTTTGGAGGATTTAGTGTGTGCAGCACCCCTGTCAATTCCTAGTCTCCTCTTTGCTAAAGGGTACTGCCATAGTCTTCTTTTTGATTTTCTTCATTTTTTTTTTCACAGTGGGCAACGAGGAGATTGTAATGGCCCCAGCTTTCCCCTTCATCTCTGCCACTGAGCTCTTACACTGGCAGACTGACCTCTGACCTCTCAGGGTAACTTATTGCCTCGAGGAACTTTTAATGTTTTCTCTAATACCATCCTTTTTCATTACTAGTACTCTGAATATTCCTTAAGCAAATCTACCACTTATATCTGTTGATTCAGTGCCAGGAGGCTTTTCATATGGGCCCCCTTTTGTTCATCTTGGCTTTTTTCATGTCAGGCAATTAGTATTTATTAAGCACCTATTATGTATCAGATACAGTGATAAATGTTGGGGATACAAAGAAAGGCAAAAGATTAGGACAAAAGGGCTGTGAAGTCAGGGTTACTTTTTCTGGGCCTTAGTTTCCTCACTAGAAAATAAGAATAAATGATCTCTCTTACTTAAATACTCAAGGGCATCTACAATCTCTTGGATTGGATAGCTCCTTACAATGATGCAGATTCTGACCCATCCATGCCTGCTAATCCTATGTAAACCTAGTTTGTTTCAAAAGTTCAGCACAGCACAGTGCCTTGATACACAGTAAGCTCTTAATGCCTGTTGACTAGGTTTGGCCACAGGGCAGCTTTACAGGAATTGAAAAAGAGAAAACTATTACTTTGTAATCCCATTAAGTTCTAAATCTTAAACTGGATGTCTGATAGACATCTTACACTCAACATGTCCAAAACTAAACTCTTTATTTCCCTCCCTCCTGCTCCCCTCCAAAAAAAAAAAACAACCCTCCCCTCTTCCCAACTTCCCTGTTACTGTCCAAGGTACCACCCCCCTTCTAGTTACCCAGGCTCACAATCTACCTATTTTCTCTTAACTCCCATACCCAATCTGTTGCCAAGGCATGTAGATTTTACTTCAGTAATGGCGCTTGCACATGCCCCTTTCTTTCCTCTGACACTTCTGCCACTCTGGTCCAGGCCATTACCACCTCACACTCAGACTCGATTATTGGTCTCCCTGCAACAAACCTCTCCCGAGTTCAGTTCTCCTCCACTCAACTGTCAAAGTGATCTTCCCGAAGTACATGACACCTCCCTCCCTGCCTCCCCAGTCAAACTCTACCGGCTCCCTATCACCTCCAAAATCAAATATAAAATTACCTGGCTTTTAAAACCCTTCATAATCTGACCCCCCAAGTCTTCTTTCACCAGACATTACCTCCCCTCGTCCCTCCCCGGCCAATTTTGGGATCCATTGATACTGGCTTCCTTGTTCTAACAAGACACTCCGTCTCCCTACTTAGGAGCATTTTCACTGGCCATCTCCCAAGCCTGAAACGCTCCCCCTCTTCATCGCCATCTTTCTGGCTTCCTTTAAAAGCTAAAATCCCACCTTCTACAGGAAGCCTCTCCCAATTACCCTTGATTCTAGTGCCTCCCCTCTATTGGTTATTTACAGTTTATCCTGCATATAGCTTGTTTGTACACAGTTCTTCTCGTACTGTCTCTCCCGTCAAACTGTGAACTCCTTGACAGCAGGGATTGCCCTTTTTGCCTTTCTTTGCATCCCCAGTGCTTAGCACAGAGCTTGGCATATAGCGGTCTCTTAATAAATGGTTACTGACTGACTGAAGGGCTAACTTCCATCATTCTACTTATTATTTTCCTTCTACCCATTTCCACCTCCCCTTCTTTTGCATTCCCATTCTTAAATTAAATTTTGTTTCTTTTCAATTAACAAGTACTTAATTTCCCTCACCATTAAAAAACAAAACTCTCCCTTTTTATCGCTCCTTTTTCCTTTCCCGCCTCCCCTTTTCTCCAACTCCTTCTTTCCCCCTCCCTTTGTCCCGCCCCACTCCAGCCCCACAGCGGCCGGAAGTGATCTCTTAGCCCGCCCCTTCCGGGATGCTTGGGGCCCTCACCTGGTCGAGCCGCGAGGGTCCCTGGGAATTGTAGTTCTCTGTCCTGGTCTCTGGGGCGAGTTCGCCTCCTGCGCTGTGTCTTCTGTCCGTAAGGCAGCGGAACATGGCCGGAAGCTGGCTGCGGGCGGCCCCGCGGACTCTGCTGCGACTCGCGGCCCCCGGCGCCCACGTCCCGGGCAGGTAATTGGGGGACGGGGGGCGGTGTTGCTGGGCGGGGCCTCGAGGAGCTGGGGCCGAAGGCGGGGATGGCGGGGATGAGGTATGGAAAAGCCCACGTCTGCCCTAGAGCCGAGGCTTCTCGGTCCAGAGTGGGCAAGGACCCCGGAGGGCCTCCAGCCAACCTCCTCATTTGACACAGGAGGAAACTGAGGCCCAGGAGGGAGAAGCGGTGTGCTTCAGGCCCCACAGGTAGTAAGTGAGCGAGCTGGGCTTCGAACCCAGGGTCCCCCCAGCTCCATTTCCCTCTCCCTTTCCCGCCCTAGTTGGACGGATTGCGATCTGCTGGGGGAGCCCACGCGTGACCAGCCCTGGCCGGTCGATTTCCAGGCCTCCTGCCTGGGCCCCAGTTTCTTCCTCTGTAAAGTGGACGTGTGTGAGTTGGAGAGCACGCGCTGCATCAAGTCAACAAGCATTTGTTAAGCCCTTACTGTGTGCAAGGACCTGCTGTAGGCTGGAGCCCCCGGGAAAGGCAAGCTGCCCTTCCCCCCGTTTCCAGCCTCTGCTCGTGGAATCCAGTTAAATGAAGGAGAGACGGCGTGCAAACAGCTGTGCACAAGCATGCATACGGGGGGCCTTGGCGGTGATCGAACAGGGAGAGCATGAGCACTAAGGGAGGTTGGGGAGGTCCTCCTGCTGAACGTGGGATTTGGGGCGGGAAATGAGGGATAGCGCTGCAGGGAAGATGGTCCTTGTGCCCAAGTGGCCCACGTCCTAAGCGGGGCAGGCGGTCTTGCCATAGCCGCAAGTCAGATTAAAAGGCCCAGCAGGCCTCGGGATGTACTGGAAAACAGATGGTAAGATAGTGTCTTTACTGGCCTTTTCGTTGACTTCCATTAAGTCATTTGACAGTGCCAGGCCCTTGCGTGGTTACAAGTTTTCGGGATCTACTTGTGGTCGCTGAGAAGGGCTGTTGGATGGGACAGACTAAAGCATTTGCAGAGGCAGTTTCCAAGGTGCATCTCAAGTGTTGTGGAAGGAAATGGCCCTCAAAGGAGGGCTGGTGGCCCGGGCCAGGGGGGTGAGGGCTTTGCTGTTTTCAGGGCTAGTCACTGATGTGAAGAATACCAAGGGGTTTTGAGACGAGAACAAGAGAAGAGGAGCGCAGTTAGGGTTAGGGTGAGAGATAAAGAGATCTCAGTCAAGAAGGGGATTAGGAGGAGAGGAAGGAAGGAAGTGGGAAAGGCATAAGGACAGAAGAGGTTTGGAATAGCATTTTCTTGAGGTTCGTAGTGTTTTAGAACGAGATCTCACAGACTTCACACATGGCACCCTCGCCACTGTGCCAGGATGCGTGAGACTTTATGTTTATTATGAAATTGCATCTTGTGTTTGTTCTGTTATACTGGACAAGAGCAACAACAAAAAATGGTTCTCTCTTACGTCGGTGACAATGGTTTTGAAACTCACAGTATTTTTTCTTTGTGATTTTAAATGTAGCTTTAGGGTTGTTGGGGTTTTTTTTGCCATTTATCATTCTCACAGTTTTATATTAAAAATGTTTTGTCTAAACAAATGGTGCTTTAACTCAACTAAAATGTAGGCACTGGTACTGATGATTTCCCATTTTATTTTTACGTGTGGAACATCTCTTCTTAGCATCCAACAATATTGTGCCAGTATGTTTTTATTCTACTTGGCTTAGTTATTCTTTTTCTGTTGTAGAGATTTCTTGACAGCAGTATTACCCTTGTTCATCACTATAATAGCACTGGATTTTTTGGAAGATGTCCAAGTATAAATTCAAGAAATGGATATTGAGTGACATATTATACCCAATACTTTTGTAGGCTTTAAGGAAATCGTTGACTGTGTTGTGGTGATTTTATGGCTTGTATTTTCCGCAAAATTACATTGTCAATTTTTGCAATAATTTCAGTGAATCTTCTTCAACTTTAACTCTTATTCAAAATTTTTCATCCTTTGCTTTATTTGAGAACCCACAAATATCCCATCATAGATTTAGCCTCGTTGATTCTTGGAAATTTATTATACAAATAAAGAAAATTGGCAATATGTCAATACATTGCATTGACAAAATGTTTCGTTAAACTAAATTTATCATGCAGCAGTGATAATAACACATTTTCTAGACTAACCGGTGTTTGTCTTACAATATTTTTCCCCTAGAATCACATCTTTTACATCAGTTTTTTTATAATTTTTTTCCCTAACTTTGCTATTCTCTTCACCCAAAAGTAGCAGCATTTAATATGCTCAAATTGCAATCCTAGTAAAGGACAATCACTTTGAGTTACCTATAGACATACTGATAATTATTTTCATACTTAATGCTTCTGAGGAAATTTCATATTTTAAACATATTTTGGTGTCCTCTTGCTACTTCATATAGCATCCAAGAACAATTCAACCATTGATTTCTTATTACCTTCCCTCTATCAACCACAATTTATTTCCTCATTGCATAATTTATATCAAAACTAAAACTTCATGTGACACTCAGTAATTCTAAGTAATGGAGAAATTCCATTTGCATTTTTTAGTTCAACATCAAAAAATTACATAGGTCCAGCTCATGAACCCTAAAGGAATATGGGAAATCCTCTTTCTCTTGGAAAGCTTTGTTCTGGTTAGAACAATTAGGCATCTGATAAACTTGCTGTAACCATATCCTTTTAATATGTTACTTGTTTCCATTCACAACTCAGTTACTATGCCCTGCTGACATAAATATATACCACTTTCTTGCTTTTTGTTTTTCCATTACAGTGTAAAAGACCCAAAAATGATCAGCTTTTACTCAGCTTAGAGAGGAACTTTTTTTACAACACTAAGATTCTGTATCTGTGATGAATGTTCTTCTCCCGAAGCTGCTTGAATGAAAATTCCTTGGCCAGTCTAGAATCAATGAAGTCCATTTCTTCCACAATATTTAGAAATTTCAGTGTGACAAAATGCATGTTGAAAAATGTCATAGGGATTTCCCATCAAGACGGCTAACTGAACAGAAGGGAGACTCCTGAGCTCCCATGTACCTGCTGCAGCAAAATCCTGAAGTTCACACAAGATTTAATAATGATGAAGAAATCCAATGAGAAACTACAATAAGTAACTTTTTCCACCCCAGAACTTTAGAAGAGATCATCCAGAAAGAAGCCTTAAGGTAATAGGAAAGAGGGCCCCTCCAACAAAGCCAGCTCAGGTGCAGGGAGCCTGTACTATCATAGACAGGACACATGTAGCCTAGGTGCAGGGAGCCTGTACTATCATAGACAGGACACATGTAGCCTGTAAGACTGATCTGGAGGCAACAAGAGCAGAGTGTTCCCCTGAGAAAGTCCAGGGTAGTCAGAAAGCCCCATGGTGGGGACCTAAAAAGCCCAAGGGAGCAATAGCAGTGAGCAGCATGGAGGGAATTGCTATACTCAGACAAGAATAGTCCAGGCAGGCCCAGGGCCTCTATCCCTAAAACTATGCCTTGAAGATTCAGTCTTCTGAACCTAAAATATCTTGAGCCTAACCTTGGGAGGTAGAGGTCAGCACAAGAGCTCAGGGGACCCAGGGTAAGACCAAGCAAGGCCAACTGTCCCATCTAAAACTGCAGCAGGGAGCAAAACTCCAATTCAGGGCTTAAAGTTGGAGAAAATAATAAAATCAAAGACAGCATTGGTCAGTATAAAAAATTATTGCAAATCCATAGATTCTCCCAAAGAACAAAATCAAAGGATTGAAAGAATGGAAGAAAATGTAAGATTTGATGTGAAAAAAAAAGACTGTAAAATAGGTCAAGATAAATTAAGGTACATTGGACTCCCTGAAACCATCATTTAAAAAAAAAGCCTAGACATTATATTTCATGAAATCATAGAAGAAAACTATCCGGATATATTAGAACCAGAGAACAAAGCAAAAATGGAAAGCATCGGCTGATCTTCATCTCAAAGGAATCTCCAAAGGAAAAGACCCAAGAATGTCAAAGCCAAAATAAAGAGTGTACACCCACACCCACACACAATTACTGCAGCTATCCAGAAAGAATGAGTTCACATTAAGGAACTACAGTCAATATCACAAGATCTGCCTGGCAGCTTCTGCTGAAAACCAGGGGCCTTGGAATACAGTATTTCAAAAGAACAGCTTGCAACCAAGAATAAGTTATCTTGTAAAGCTGAATATAATCCTACAGGGGGGAAATTAACTTTTAAAGGAATAGAGAACTTTCAGACATTTCTTATGAAAAGATCTAAGTTGAGTAGCAAATTTGAAATACAAATTAAAGGGTCCAGAGAAATCTGGAAAGGTAAATTTATCTGAAAAATTGTAAGGAACTGTATGATGTTGAAGTACTAACATTCTAGTAAAGGAAGAATACATGTCCCCTTCAGAACCTTAATGTCTTCAAAGGATAAATGCGTAGATAACCAAAAACAACAAAAGAGTTCCTGGGGGCAGGGGGAGGGTGGATATTTTGAGTATTTTAAAAGGATAAAGAAAAAGGAAATAAAAGGAATACACTACTATAGATAGGAGGGAAAAGGGTGTGGAGTTTCTATTTTTGTAATTGGGGTGTTTCAGAAGAAGAGTGTACAATCATGGAGAAAATATTTGGGGGAATGGGAATCAGATGAACCTCACTTTTAAACAGATTAAAAAAAGGTTGAACACACAAGACGTTTGCTGTAGAATTATATGAAACTCAACAAAGAATAATCAGGGATGCATAGAAAAGTGTTAAGAGGAATGTTAATATGGGGGAGGGAATAGTCACAAGCAAAACAAATTTTCTGATCTTGAATGGGGAGTAAAAGGAAGGGGAAGTGGTACCTTGGATTGTCTCTTGGACAGTTGACAAATAGCCAAACAAATTGGTATATGAATGTAGTAGAAATTATTGCATTATAAGAAATGTTAAAGAGACCATTTCAAAGAATCCTAGATAGTATGAGTTGATAGAGAGAAAGGTAAGCAAAGCCAGGAGAATCATTTATGCCAGGATAGCAATATTATAAAGAAATAGAACTTTGAAAGATTTAACTATGATCTATGCAATAACTAACCATGCCTCCAGAAGGACCTATGATGAATGAAGCATGTTACCTACTTCCTGACAAGTGATGGAAACAAGGTGCAGAAAGAGACATACATTTTTGGACATGGCTATGTGGATTATGCTTGATTGTACTTATATGTTACATTTTTTTTTTATCTCGGTTTTCAGTGGGGGAGATAGGACATGAAAGAGCAATAGTGATGCAAAAAGAGAGAGGGCTGTTGTAACATTACTAAAATGAACAGAGGACAGAAGGAATTTCAGAAGTAGGACAATTTTGAAAGTAGTTTTTTTTGGGGGGGTTAAGTTAAAAAAACGTTTAAAAAGTTTTTTGTAGATCTGTGTGGATCTTTACTCTTATCCAAGTATGTTGGCTATCCTTGCCAGCTTTCTATTACTTGTAAATTTGATAAGCATGCCATAGTATTTATGTCTTCCTTCAGTTCACTGATAAAATGTTAGATAACACAAGGCCAAAAGTAAATCACATTTCTTGCTGTTGTGGAGCTCATAACATAGTTTTATAGTATTCCTATCAACTCTTAAGGTTTGATCCTGGGATCATAGGATTTAGTGCTGTAAGTGACATTAGAGATAATTTTCTGCAAAATCTCTGTTCTTGAGCTAGAGACACCAGATCTCAGAGGCCAGAGGTGATTTGCCTAAGACATTATAGACACTTGTTGAACCAAGATTTGTATATAGGTCCTTTGAGTCTGAATCTACTAGGGGCTTTTTCTATACCATTTTGCTTCAGCAGTGTGGTAGGGTAGACAGAAGCATAGATAACTATAATACATAATACTACATGAAGAGCCCATTAAAGAGGGATAAGATGCTGTGGGAGATCTGGGGGAATGTCCTTTGCTCACTGGGTAACTCCTTTGAGAGGAAGACATTTGAATTAGCATTTAAAGTTTGGGTAGAAGCTCAATTGATGGGAAGGTGGGGGAGGAGAGTATTCCATGAGAGTATTCCAATTTAAGTAAAAAGGCATAAAGCCTCCAAAGTTCAGGGTATGTTCCTGGGATAGAGAGTGATCTAATTTGGCCTTGGGATGTAATTGAAAGAACTGAATTTTGGAGACATGAAACCTGGGTTTAAATCCCAACTATGCTACTTAACACCTCGAGTGACCTTGAGTAAGACACTTAATTTCCCTGCCTCTCACTTTCCTCGTGTATAAAATAAAGAGGTTAGATTAACTTATTTCTCAGGTCCCTTTTAGCTCTAAAATCTTCTGGTCCTTCCATTGAGTGTTCAGGGGAAACAAAGAGTATACCTAGCTCCATCCTACCTTTCCAGGCTTCTTACACCTTACTCACTCCCGTGATTTCTTCTATCCAGTGACGCTGGCCTACTGACTGTTCCACAAGCAAGTTATTCCATCTTTGCTCCCTGCATTCTCTCTGGCTGTCCCCCATGTCAAGAATGCTCTCCTTCTACTCTTGACTGCTGACCTCCATGACTTCCTTTAAATCCCAACTAAAATCCCATCTTCTACAGGAAACCTTCCCCAACCTGTCTTAACTCTAATTTAGTCATTTGTTAATTACCTATTCATCCCATATATAGCTTGCTTTGTATATACTTGTTTGCATGTTGTCTCCCTCTTTAGCTTGTAAGCTCCTTGAGAGCAGGAACTGTCTTTTGTTTTTGCCTTTTTTTGTATTCCTGGCACCTAGCACAGTGCCTGGCATAATGTAGGTGCTTAATATGTATTGGATGATTGATTGAGTGGGCCACTTTGTCAGGTTTACAGCCTGTCACATATAGTATTATGAAATAAAACATTGAAAGGCAGGGCAGTACCAGATGTGGAGGACTTAAATGCTAGGTCAATTAGATTGGATGATAATAATAATAACAACAGTAATAATGGTAGCTAGCATTTATACAGAGCCTCCTGTGTAGGTATTGTGCTAAGCACTTTGCAAATATCTTATTTGAACTTCTAATCAGACATTTCATTAATAAGAAAACTGTAGCCCAATTAAGTGTTTATGTGATTTGACCAAAGTAACATGGCAAAGCTGAGATTCAAACTCAGGTCCTCTGATTCTCTAGCTTGTGTGCTTTCCATTTTGCTATTCTGCTGCCCTTCTTATTTAGAATTTCAGAAATGAAAATGATCTTGGGTAATCTGAGCTAATGCATACCTGAGTAGGAATCTTTATAGCATTCCTGTCAAGTGATCTTCTAGCCATTTCCAAACCATGCTGCCTGCCCTTTAGCAATCCTCACACCCCCTGTCACAGGAACCTGGGATACTGCCTCTGAGACTCTGCACTCTGCTAGGTGAGATTTCTCCTTATCTTGCCTAGACACAGGTTTCATTTACTTGCTGGCTATTCCCAAACCATTCTGCCACAGGCGTGAAACGTTCCCCTCAATTATCCCCAGTTCTCTTTTATATGTTGTTCCCTCAGTGGAAAGTAAGCTCCTTGAGGACAAGAACTGACTTGTACTTATATCCCTAGTGCTTAGCACTGTACCTAGCACATAATAAGGACTTTAAAATTGCTTTATTATTCATTTAGCCTCTGCTTAAAGATTTCTGTTGATGGGAACTTGCTACCTCAGAAACCAGTACATTCCATTGTAGAATAGCTGTAATTGTTAAAAAATTTTATTCATTTTTAACTTGAGACAACGTACCTCACTGTACCATTAGCCACTTTCAGTTCTGTTCCCTGGGGCCAAGCAAAGCAATTCAAATGCTACCTTTCCATCCATTTCCTCATTTCCCAGTCGCTTCTTGATCCCTTGCAATCTGGTTTCTGATCCCACTTGTCAGTTAAAACTGCTCTTTTCAAGGTTACCAATGATCTGTTAAGTGCTTAATCCAATGTCCTTTTCTTGGCTGTCATCCTTGAAAAACTGTAGCTTTTGATGATTTTAACCATCCCTTTCTCCTGGATAAACTTTTCTCCCTTGGCTTCTTTGACAGTGTTCTTTCTAGTTCTACTTGTTCTAAGGTTCTTCCTTAGTTTCCATCACTGAATTCTCCTGCCCACTAAATGTAGGCATCTCCCTGAGGGTGTGTCCTGGGCCCTTTTCTTTTTTTAGCTGGTGATCTCATCAGCTCTCATGATTGTAATGATTATTTCTATGATAAGTCTCAAATTTGTATATTCAATGATAATCTTTCCTGATGCCCAGTCTGTGGAGATCTTCCCTTATGTATCTTAAAGACATCTTAAACTCACTATGCCTCAAACAGAGCTCATTTCCCTCAAAATCCATACTTCTTCTAAAGTCTCCCATCTCTGTTGAGAACGCCCCCAACTTTCTAGTTACCGAAGTTCAAAACCTTGGAGTCATCCTTGACTCCTCCCACTCCTTCAACCCCCATTTCCAATTAGTTGCCAAATCTTCCCAGTTCTTCCTCTTACCATATCTGTCGTAGTTATTACCTTTCTACTCATATGGTCCCTGCCCTAGGTTCAGACTCTTATTGTCTTCTCAGGACAAACAGCAGCCTTTTAACTGGTCTCCCTGACTCTAGGCTCTCCTGTCTTCAAACCACCAATAATATAACTACCTTATTTGGCAATTAAAGCCCTTTACAATATGTGTTTCACCTAACTCTCCAGCCTTCTACCCTTTCATTTGTTTTCTGTTCCACTCAAACTCCATGACATTCCGTCTTTGCACTTATGATCTGTCATGTATAAAACATTCCCTTTATTTCCTTGTACCGTACAGAACCTGTAGCTTCTGTCACAGCAAAGGTAAGGTACTACCTCCTACTTGCCCGCCTTTCCTGATTCTTATACCTGTTAACACTTTCTCCCTCTTGAAATTAATTTGCGTACATTTGTGTATATGCTTTATCCCCTCAGGAGAATGTGGACTGGACAGCAGTGACTTTAATTGCTGTCTTTGTTTCTGGGCCTAGCACAGTAGTTTGCACATAGTAGGTACTTAATAAATGTTTATAATTGAATCAAAACCCAGATAGCTTAAATATGGTTAAGGACTACAGCTGTCATTCTAGAATTGCATCAATATATGGTGACAGCAGCAGAAGAGAGAATGGCTAATCTGTGAATTATAGAGCCAAGGTGGTATGTGGACCAAGAAGGTATAAGAGACATAATGCCTCAAAATGAAATTAAGTAATTTTAGTAATGGAGAAAAAAATCCTAGGGCAAAGAAAGAGTTTCTTCAACTAGTTTCAAAAAGGAACTACCAGGAGGGAAGCAAACAATTCAAGTACTTGGGCCCAGAGTGGGATCTTTCACACTCATCCCATCTTGGTTTTGACTCATTATCTGCTGTGTCCCTTTTCTGTGCATTCGCTTCAGAGGCTGGACATGTACCTTCAACACAGCTGCCCAGAGTAGTGCTGGAGAGGACTGCGGCTCTTCTGAGCCTCCTGCTGAGCCAGACCCCTTATTGGCCGAAGAAGCTCTGGAACACAAAGCCCTTAGACTGCAGAAGGAAGTCCAGGATTTAACTGTGAGTCTTAAATAGGATACTGTTGTTATTTATTGTAAGCTGAATGAGGTTTACTGCCTTTGCTCACCCTGATTTTGAGGCTTGATTTTTGCACTAATTAGCTGCTCTTAGTTTTCTTTTAAATGCCTAGAAGAGCCTGTTCTGAGACTTGAGCTATTTTGTGGGCTTTCAGCAAATCACTTTCCTTCTCTTGAACTTGACTTTCCCATCTGTAAAATGGGGATAATAATCTTTGCCCTGTTTATCTCACAGGCCTGTTGTGAGAATCCCAGGAGATATGTAAGTAAGGTTCTTTATGATCATAAAGTATTATGGAATCAGGAGTCAAACTAAAAAGGGCCTTGGAAATTATTAAGTACAATGTCCTCATTTTATAGATTTGAAAAGCAAGACTCTTAGAAGAGAGGTGACTTGCCCAAGTGTAGACCAGGTGGCATATTACAGAACTAGGATTTGAGCCCAGCTCAAATCTGGCTCTAAGCCCGGAGCTTAGACTGCTGTATGAGACTTGAGTCCCCTGTTGATTCCCATGGTCAGCCTTCTGGGCATCTTCCTGGAGACCACCAGAGTATCTCATTTGTCTGAAGTCTTCAGCACAAAGAGGTTTAAAAAACTAGATCTTATTATTTAAGTTTATTTATATTATAAAAGCTTTTCTATATGGATAGGGTTGGGGGCTGGAGGTTGGGGTTTGAGAGAGAAAAGGATTTAGAGGTAACATTCGTGTTTAGAGAAATACTATGCCACTCATCCATAATGACCCTGGGGCAGTGGGAATGAACTGAGGCTATCAGAATACAAGTTCTGATGTTAACCAGTACATTCCATTCACCTGCTTCCTACCACTGTTTTACATAACCAGCTTTAACTGCTCAATTATTTTTGTTATGACTCACTTTTTTTTTTTAGTGAAGCAGTTGGGATTAAGTGACTTGCCTAAGGTCACACAGCTAGTAAATGTCAAGTGTCTGAGGCTGAATTTGAACTCGGGTCCTTCTGACTCCAAAGCTGTAGCTCTATCCACTTCGCTATCTAGCTGCCTCTCACCTTTCATTTCTCATGGACTTCTAAAGCTTATTACCTATTTGAAATCTGACAGGTGTGAGAGAAAGATGATTTCATTTGTAATTATGGGCTTATTTTATCCATGAGATCAAGTGTACTGGTCTTGGAATTAGGGAACCTAAGTTCTAGTCCTGGTTCATATACTTACTAACTGTGTGACTATGGACAAGCAACTCAGCTAACCTCTCAACCTCATCATCCTCATCTGTAAAATGGGGGTATTATTTGTAATGACTGTCTCATGAGACGTGTAATGGCATATCTTATAAGGCTTTTGGGAGAATTTAGATAAGATGTATATGAAGTATTTTGTAAACCTAAAGGGTTATACTAATTTCCAGTATAATAATTATGACTATTACTACAAAAAACTCAGCTTTGATGTGAGGAACATGCTTTATAGATCTTAAATACCATAGTAAAACTGCTATTGTTGTAATCAGAAACCATTTTAACACTGCAGTTTTTTCAAGGTTAAAGGATTTAGAGCTAGAAAAAGATCTTAGAGTTCAGATAAACATCTTCATTTTCCAGAGGGTGAAACTGATGTCTAAAGAGCTTAAATACCTCACCCATGATCACTCAGGTATCAGGGAGACAGAGTGATGTAGTGGGAAGAGAGATGGTCTGGGAGTCAGGAGATCTGGCCTGGAGGATAATATTTGTTAATAACTGTATATAGTGTTTCCCATTTTGTGAAGTACTTTATATCGTGTCATTTGATTTTCAGTTTGGTTTCAATTTTCATTTTTGAGATAGAAATTATGGATATTACCTTTGCCTTTTAAAGATGAGAAAATTGAAACTCGGAGAGAGGTTAGTCATTTGTCTATAGATAAATAATAAGTATGTGTCAAAATAGGATTTTAACCCAGGACTTCCTGATTTCAAGTCCAGGACTTCATGTACTATACCAAGGAAGGTATGGGTGAGTTTTAGGCTGCAGTGGTAGAGAAAGTTTACACATTGATATGATTATGGCTCTTCAGAACAAGCATTATACTTTGAATCCGGGTCAAACCTCCCAGGTGATAGCTGAAGAATCCATTTTCAAAGACTACCCAAATGTGAAGTGTTTGATTATGGTTTTGATAGGCCAGTTGGCTTTGTCTCTTTTTGAAGTTCCAGTAGCAAGAGGTAGTTGAAGTTGAAAGGACGCTGCATCTGGGAAGTAGGGTAGGGACATGATAACCTTGGAACTTCTAATCAGGTCGAAGCACGGCCCTTAAAAGCCAGAGTGGGTTATCTTGAGCTTATTGGATAGATCAGTGTTGCCACCATTTTAATCCTCTGACTTTGGGAAGCCCCAAATATGGTAACCATCACTGGTGAAGGTGACAGGGGTTTGATGGAAGGGTTGTTATGGGCAGTCATTCATTCTGGGAAAGAGTACCTTTGGGCAGTGGCTGATGGGAAAAGGGGACAAAATAGGGCCAAGAGGAAAGGTATTCATGATGGTGGCAGGTCAGATGAAAGCAGTCTCTGGATGTTTCTTGGTAGGGGAGATAGGCTAGGTGACTGGATGCAGGGGGAAAGGGGCAAGCAGAATGTTTGTCATGCTCATTTGTCATGGATAAGAACTGGGTCTGGGTTCTAGTCCTGGTTCTGCTCCTCACTGTTTTGGGGAAGTCACATGACTTCTCCAGGCTTCCATTTTTGCTTCTTAAAAACTCAGGCAGTTGCGCTTGGATAGTCTTTAAGCTCCTTCTAGCTGTCACATCGCGGGTTCTAGGCCCTCCCTTCTCCTTGACGAGTCGTGTTCTAAGGTTCCTCCAGCTCGGACATTCTTTGACTGTGTCCATTTTTCAGAATCTGCCCTAAGCAAAAGCAAAGACTTTACCTTACTGAAGTCCCTTGCCTTTTAACTGTCTTTGTTTTCCTCTGACATCTTCAGCCCTTGGATGCCCCATAGCTAGCAGATATTTTGAGAATCATGCAGTCCTTGTTTCCTTCAGTCATTGCCCTCACTGTCTTCCCAATTGGGGTGTCATGTATGTCAAAGAGCTCCGGAGGCTCCCTGAACTCGTCTTTTGAGTTGCCGGTTCCCAAGAGGATAGAATGTTGCTTTTGCCGTCTTATTCACAATTTCTCCTCTCCTTTGGGAGGGAATTAGTGCTTTCCCACCTCTTCTCCTCTTTTCTTCCTGCCATGCCACTCCCATTTAGGAGGGGATTACTGTCTCTCCTCCCTTCTTTGTTGTGATCTCCTAAATATGCAGGCCTCTGTTTGGATTGTGAACTCTTTGTACTTGCGTAGGGATTCCATGTGCAATTTCACTTCTCTTGTGATAAACCCAGTTTTTCATGTTTGTTACGTGAAGTTGTGATTTCCTGTTGACAGGTGTTATCTACATTCCTACCTCTTACCTATTTACCTTTTGGCCCTCTTTCAAATTGTTGTATGCAATCAGATGCCTAATCTACTACAGTCTTTCTATTAAACAAGACCATGTACATAGGATAAGGTACTTTAGATGAGTATCTTGGTAGTGCTGTAGAATATCTTCCTTCATTGGGTATGTAATATTCAAGGAAGAGAGACTCAGTTAATGCTCAGAAAAGTTACTTAACTATACTTTATCAATATTAACACAAAGGACAGCAAAAACAGGTACTTTCTGTCAAATACGCACCCTAAGCCCCAGTCTTTTTGTTCTTTTTAAAAAAATTTTATTAATTTATTTTGATTTATCAACAATCACTTCCATATGCTTTTGAGTTTAAAATTTTTCTCCCCCTTCCTCCCCACCCCCCTCCCCAAAACGACGCACAATCTGATATAGGCTTTACAGTTACATTCTTATTAAACATATTTTCACATTAGTGAAGTTGTGAGTAAAAATTAAAACCAATAGGAGGAACCATCAGAAAGAAGAAACAAAACTCAACAGAAGAGAAAAAAAATGATAGTGATTCAACTTCCGTAGTTCTTTCTTTGGATGTGGATAGCGTTTTCCATCATGAGGCCTCTGGAGATGTCTTGGATCCTTGTATTGCTGAGAAGGGTTAAGTTTATCAGTATCGGTCATTGCACAACATAGCTGTTATTGTGTACAATGTTCTCTTGGTTCTGCTCACTTCACTCAGTGCCAGACCATATGAGTCTTTCCAGGTTTTTCTCAAGTCACTGTGTTCATCATTTCTTATAGCACAATAGTATTCCATCCCCAGTCTTTTTGTTCTGATCTTGGAATATGCCATGGCATTTATGAAGTTCCAACAAAAACAAACTCATTCAAGAGATGACTGGCCGTTTCTTTATGCTCTCTTCACCTCTTCCCTTAGGGGTTTCTTATACTGGACGGTAAAGAAGTTACTTGAGCGCCAGTTTGCAAGTATACTAATTTTAAGGAAGGCAGATAAGAATGCACGCCTAGGCTGGTATAATTATATTCTGTGGCTCCATCAGTTGTTCTTTCTGGCCTTTTCTGTCTGTCGCCTCTTTCTGGCTCAAGTTGCCACGTCTCACCAGCCTGAAGCAGGCTGGCTACTTAGGGTTGTTGAACAAAGTTCCCTTACGGTTGCAAGATTAAAAAGCAAACCTGCATTTGATGAGGGCGTATCACATAGAGCAAAGAAAGCGTGTTTTCTACTCATGAGCACTTGTCTTTTGATCATTTTGATGTTCTTCTTGCTGTGTAGGAAAGATACCAGCAAGCTCTAGCTGATTCTGAACACGTACGGAGGCGCACACAGAAATTTGTGGAAGACGCCAAGATATTTGGTAAGTGAGAGCATTGTGCGTGCTCATTTGTCTTTCTGTTTAGAGCAGCTCATTAGTGGTTTTGCAGTTCATGCAGAATAAAATCAGTGAGGTTTTCTAGCAGACTGTATTGATCTATAATCCATTTCCATTCTATTTATGCTTTTTGTAATATTTAATTTGAAAAGAACTCTGGGTATCCTTAACTATAATATCTCTGGATTTCATTTTGTAAAATCTTATGGTTTTATTTGAGGTATGTGATACCATTTGTTCTTCTAACAGTACTGATGATGACTAATTGCCACCCACTGTTTGAGCAGAGTACCTGAATAATCATTCTTATTACTGATTAATCATGCCCCTCTTTATACAGTCAATGCACATTTGCCCACACTTACCCCTCTAGCATCTTGTTTTACATACTACCGTGAATCACTGTGGTATAGTGGAAATGGTACTAAATATCATGGAAATGGTAACAGAAACATCTGGCTTCTTTTCATACCTCTGCCAAACTGCTTGCTTGTGTAACTTAGGGCAAATCACTTAGAACTTTAGAGCTAAAAGGTACCTCAGCAGTTACTTATCTAGTCCAACTGTATTATATTGAATATTATATTATATTGAATATTATATTATATTGAATATTATATTATATTGAATTATAATCCCCTCAGCGACATAGACATAGACATCTCCCATCTCAACCCCATTTCCAGCTCTGACTCTGAGAACAGTAATTAAATAAACATCGCCATTCTTGAAAAGAATATGCCAATTATTTTACCTGTGAGTTCAGTCTTGATTCCTTTTGACTTCCAAAACATTCTTCTCTGGCCATCACTTCCCTACATATGTTGTCTTCCCTATTAGAATATAAGCTGCTTGAGGGCAGGCAGGGACTGCCTTACTTGCCTGTATTTTTATCCCTAGTGCTTAGCACAATGTTGGGACATTAATAAATGCTTTTTCATTCATTCGTAGAGTATCACACAAGTGATGATTTAGCTTCCACCTTAAGGTATCTAGTGACGGCAACACACTACTAGCTACAAAGTAGCCTACTCCACTTTTGGACAGTTCTTATTATTTGAAAGATTTTCTGTACATTGAGCTGAAATCAGCCTTCCTATAAGTTTTGCTCATAGTCATAATTCTGACCTGGGACAAGCAACACAAATTTTCTTCTTCTTTTACAAGAACATCCTTCAGTTATATACCCCTCCAAGTCTTTTCCTTTCAAGGCTAAACATCCCCAGCATGTTCATCAAGGCCTTACATGGAATGATTTATGGTTTGGAATTCCATTAATACCTTTCTCCATAGAGCTCCAGTTTGTTCGTCACTTTTCCTAGAATGTGGCCACCATGACTGAATGCAGTATTCCAGATGTGCTGTGACCAGGCCAGTGAACAGCTGGATTGGCACATCTGTCACTTTAGACATTATCCTGCTAGTAATGTAGTCCAAGATCACATTAGCACTTTTTATGTTAACTGGTATCAGATAAATGAGGGGTTTATACTAGATGATCTCCAGGGTCCCTTCCAGCTTTAACAATCTTTGAATATAGTAATGTGAGGATAACAGCTAATAGAAAGCTTCAATACCCTACTATTAGAATACGATAAATAAAAGTTATAAAAAAGACGTTATAGACTTGAACAGTGACAAACAAGATGGGCTTCCTAGTTATATGTGTTGAAAACTTAATGGAAAAAATTAAAACATTGCCTTCTTTTTGGATTCATATGGAGTATTCACAACAGCTGACCAGTTTCAAGGTCATAGTTGTCTGAGGTCAATTTAGGGCAAAGTATTTCACATACCACATTAGTAGATAATAGCTAAATCAATAGTTAGAACAAATAAATTCTAACAGGATTAAAAGTAAAAATCAATATGATAAAAAGATTCAAGTTTACACAAATATTTTATAAATATCTTATTAAATTGTACCTCAGTTAAATGGTAAAGTTTCAAAAAGAAAAGAATGCATAAATATTAAATCAAAATTTGCATGAAGTAGCTAAAGCCATACAATGTTTGAATTATTTGCATTTAAGGAAATTAGAAAAGGAATAAAATAATGAAACAAATAAAAAAGAAGATCATTAAGGTCAAGGAAGAAATCAATGAGGTGGAAAATGCAGGAGTTGTAAAAAGGGAATTATGCACCATGATACTAATGTCATAGTAACTCATAGAGTTGTGAGGATCAGAAGAGATTATACATATATACACACACACACCCCCTACATACATACATACATACATACATATATATATGTATACATGTATCTTATAATACTTAAAATGTTATATAAGGAAAGAAGGGGAAAAGTGTTTTATTTATTAAATGCCTACTATGTGCCAGCCATTGTTCTATGTAGTTTACAAATATCATCTTACTTGATCCTTACAACCACCTCAGGAGGTAGCTACTGTCATCGTCCCCATTTTACAATTGAGGAAACTGAGGCAGGTAGTGGTTAAGTGACTTGACCAGAGTCACAAGCTAGTTAATTGTGTGATGGCAGATTTGAACCCAGGTCTTCCTGATCCTAGCCCAGTGCTCTATGCCACTGTGCTACCTATCGACCAACTATTGTTGATACTATTATTAGGCAAAGAGGCAATGAGAAAGCTGTCACCAGAGTCAGGAACGCTTGAGTTCAAGTCCCAATTCTGTCACACATTGGTTTTGTGATCCTAGATAAGTCACTTAGTCTCTCAGTGCTCCCAAGCATTCTGTTAGATTATAAATCACAGGGAAGGTGCTCATCTGCATTGGTAGAGGGAGTTTTCCACAAGGAGTTTTCTACACCAATAAAATCCCAATTCTACTTTTAAAAAGTAGTGACAAAAGTGTTGTGATGGAGTGGATAGAGCACTGGATTTGAAACCTAGTCTGGGTTCTGTGTCACTTATCCCCGGCCCTTGTTTGTACTCCTCAGTCTCTTTGAAGTTACTTCCTTCCAGTCTCTTATCATAGAAATTGCCCTGGATTTAGTATCAGAGTACTTGAGCTCAAGATCTGTCTCTACTACTTATTGTCATGGGCAAGTCCCTTAGACTCTTTGCCCTTGATCTCTGCTCTGTCAGACGAGAGGGGTAGACTTGCAGACCTCTAAGACTCCTCTCGCCTCTAAACAGACTGGATTCTGTGAGTGTACAGCCTCTAAGATGATCTAGCAAGTCTGGACAATCCTGCCATTAATGTTTGATTGTTCCCCAGGGATCCAGAGTTTCTGCAAAGATTTGGTAGAGATCGCAGATATCTTGGAGAGCGCCACCAAGCATAGCTCTGGGGAAGTGGAGCCGGGGGACCAGAAGCCAACCCTCAAGAAGGTCTTCGAAGGACTCTCTCTCCTCCAGGCTAAGCTGCAGAGTGTGTTTGCTAAGCATGGCCTGGAGAAAATGACCCCCCTTGGGGACAAGTATGACCCATATGACCATGAGATCGTTTGTCACATACCAGCTGATGGAGTGCAGCCAGGCACGGTGACACTTGTCACCCAGGATGGCTACAAACTTCATGGGCGAACCATCAGACCTGCCCAAGTGGGCGTGGCTGTTGAGACACAGGAATGATGGGGTCTGGGACCAGGGTAAATTAACATTCGTCTTGCACAGAACACAGCTCCTTGGGTTTCCTTTATTTATTACACAGATTTGTATTGTAATTGGGATATTTTGCCTGATCTATTTTAAGTTTAATCTATATAGTGGAAAAAACATATTCTTGATTTTCATTAAGAGTCAGAAGACATGCATTTTCATTTTAATTCTGACATGTAAAGCTCTGTGACAATGATGAGTCATGTTACTTCAGAGCTATAAAATGAGGGGTTTACACTAAACAATTTCTAAGGTACTTTGAGTCTTTAATCTTATGATCATATGATTATTAGTTCAATATTATGACTTTAGTTGCTTTAATGTAACCTTTCCTTTGACTTCATCAGAAGCCCTGTCATTGGCCTTCTTTAAAATGTATGTTGGAGAAAGTTATTTATTAATAATGGTACCCTGGTGTCTTTTAGGTGGAAAGATAAAACAAAGTATACTATGGTATGTGTTTATAATTGATTTTAATTCTGTGATATGTTCCACTCCCACCCTTTCCCACTTCCCTATATTCCTTAATAGCAATTCAGAATTACCTTAATAGAAAGTATACTGGGCCAGGAATATGTAGACATGTTTTTATATATTCTGCCTCTGTTATGTGACCTTGCATAAGCCTCCTCTCCTTTGAGCCTCATCTATAAAATTATAGGAGTTAGACCAGCTCTTTAAGATTGTTTTGGCTCTCATATCATATATGTTATGATTTATTGATCAGTTGATTAATTTTTTTCCTCATAATTAATTTGACCTGGTTTTTTCTCCTTTTAGTTCTGACGCTCTGTTCTAAGGTTCCTACCAATGCTAATATTTCTATGTTTATATGAAAACATGTTAGAGTTTGATAAGGAAAACAAAATCTATTTTATAATACATGGCTTTATCTAAGTGAATTTTACCTGAAATGTAAAAAATCATCCTTTTCATCTTTTTCAGTATTTGTACTTAATGATTCAGTAGATCTGTGATCTCATTCATAGAGGTGAATATTTCCTCCATTATTACAGATTCCAACCCACATCTTTCTGTTTTTAGTCATAAGACATTTAAATTTTTTCCTAGTTTTTTTAAAGTTTTTAATTGATGTCTTCTGTTTTTTACAATATCACACTTTTCCCCAGTATTCCTTTCCCTTCTTCTCCCAAGTTGCCGTCCCATAAGATAAGTTTATAATGATAATTTTAAAACAAAAAAAGAGAAGAAAAAGAAGAGGAAAAAAAATCAGCACAACTTATCCATGTATTGAAAAAGTCTAAAAATGTGCAATGTATAACACTGATGGACCTCCCACTCCCATGGAGTGTTGAGTCAGGAATGTCCTCTTGTATCTCTTTATTCAAGTCATATTTGAGTTTTATAATTTTGTTACATTCACTTTTGATTTTTTTGTGTGTGGTTGTTACATTGTATATATTGTTTTCTTGACTCTTCTTTATCACTTCACATAGATCTTTTCATGCTTCTCTGTATTCATTACAGATACCATTTCTTAACGGCACAATAATATTCTATTACATTCATGTACCCCAGTTTATTCAGCCACTCCCCATATGGTGGGCATCTACTTTGTTTCCAATTCTTTGCTATCACAAAAAAGTGCTGCTACAAATATTTTGGTGTATGTGAAGACTTTTCCAAATTGCTTTCCAAAATGGAAAGTTTCACTGCTCTAGAAACAATGTACTTATTAGTGTGCCTCATATTCCACAACCCCTCCAACATTGACTGTTACCGTCTTTTGTCATTTTTCTCAGTTTACAGGATATAAGGTGAAACCTCAGGTCAACCCCATGTCTTTCAGAAGTTAATATGCAGATCTTTTTTTCATTTCACTGGATGAGTTAAGATATAGAAGGCAAACTTTTTTAAAAATTATTTTTAGGCAGTTGGGGTTAAGTGACTTGCCCAGGGTCACACAGCTAGTGTCAAGCATTTGGTCTGAGGCTGGATTTGAACTCAAGTCCTCCTGACTTCAAGGCCAGTGCTCTATCCACTGCGCCACCTAGCTGCCCCTAGAAGGTAAACTTTATGTGAGTAAGTTAACAGTTACCTTAGTCCACATTACTGCCAGAGGAAATGTGGATTCAGTCCCTGAAAATATTCCAGCCATGCCAAAAACCTGTTAGCATGGTTGAGGAATGGGAATCCAAAAGATGGAAGGGAACTTAGAGGTCAGTTATTCCAGCCCCTACTTGAAGCATGAATCACCTGTTCAGTATCCCTACCAAAATGGTCAGCTAGTCTCTATTGAATACCTCCAGTTACATGGAACTCATCTCCTTACTTTTAGAACTGTCGTAAAATAGAGTGGGCTACCTCAGAGCAATAATTCAGGCAAGGGCTAGGTGGCCATGGAGTTTTTCAGGCAGAGCCTGTACAAGTACTGTTGGGAATACTGTAAGGGGGTTAAGGGTTGGGCTAGATGCCCTCTGGGGCTCCTTCTGCTTTTAAGATTCTGAGTGGTTTTTTTGGAAATAAGGTTCCTACTTGAACTTTTCTTACCATAGGTTTTTCATGAACCTGTCCTGTTTCTAGCCATTTCTCTTGTGTCACTAAAGAACAGAATTAGATAATCAATCATAAGTCCTCTAGATTAGGCCAGGTCATGTAACCTGCATTCACGGAAGACATATCATATGAGCCTAGTTGTAGGGTTATGGGCTTCAGTTCATCAGCTTAGAATCACTTGTTGTGTAGTGATGCTATGTCTACTCTGGGCTTATATCCCTCCAGACTTAGCCATTAAAAGAAGTTTGTTGCAGAGCTGGGTCACAGGCAGCGTATTTTTTTTTTTATGTACTTTGTTCTTCCTTAAGGATATTAGATTGGTCATACTAGTAACTCAGACTGAACAGTTTTGACCCCAGACCTTTAAATCTGTTCTTATAGCGAACGGTAGTTAACACTGCTTTTTTCTTTCCATGAATTTCTGAGCATGTGACCCTTTGCCAACTAGGCCTTCTTTACTGGATGGGCCATTTCCACAACCTGCTCAAGGAATCATGGACATTTCAGACCTGAAAGGCCCCTAAAGCACATCTAATCCAGATCCCTCATTTTCTGGAAGAGCAAATTAAGGCCAAGAAAAGTGAAATGAGTTGCTTAAGGTTAAACAGCTAATGACTAGTGGAATGAGGACCTGAACTCAGGTCTTCTGACTTTTCCATGATACCACTGATGCCTTTGTTCTGTCTTTAGATACAAGTTTCAACATTTTTTTGTGACATAAAGACCTAATTTTTAAGAATTATATGGAAGGTAGAAGGGTCTAGTGGTTAAAAAAAAAGCAGAAAAACAAACAACAGTTCTGAGGGTTAACAGATTTGAGTTCCAGTCTGGCTTTACCATTAATTTTCTGTGTAACCATTGGTGAGTCCCTCCTAATTTTGACCTCAGCCCTCTCATCTGTGAAATGAAGGAGTTGAACCAATTATTAAGTATCCTTCTAGTGCAAAATGACATGCTTTTAGATTTTCCCCTTCCTAAATGAATTTAGAATCATAAATCAGAATCCAGTATTCTTTCTCCTGTACTGTGTAACAGTCTTTTCTATTTATGATTTAGCAACTTGCAGTGAATGCTTTTATGCCTTAGGGAACTAGTGGTCATTGTACAGAACTGTACAATGTATAGCTATAGAGAGTTGAGAATTATGTTACCTCCACTTAAGCCCAAGGATTTGTTTTGTAAAATGAAAATTTCTTACTTGTTTATGTTTTCTGTTTTGCTATGATTTGACTTTTTCTTATTTTAACTCTGTGTGTGTCTTTTTGTTTCAAGTGTGTTTCTTGTAAATAACATATTGGTGGATTCTGGTTCGTAATCCTTTTTTTTTGCATCAAAACTAAAGGCAGGGGTAAGAGAATGGGGTTCTGGTTAATCAGGGTTCAATTTTATAAAGCTTTCAATGTCAATAAAATTGACCTGGATCCTTCCTAGATTTTTGAACCTTATAGTCCCTGCCTTGAACATAAATGTACATTTTAATCCTTTAGAGGCAAGAGCATTTTATAAGTGTTCTTAATGAATTATTTCTACAGCAGCGATAAGCTTTTTGGCCTTAGTGTGAAAAATTGCTATAGGAAAGTAGCGAACTCTTAGAGGCTGGAGAAAGGATGCTAGGGGATTGAGCAGTTGGATTCTTAAAACTCTTCCTTTATGATGACGTTGTCTTTACCTAGTGACCTGAGCAGGCCACATAATTGGATGTATTTAAAATAATTTCTGTAGCTAACATTAAGTTTCATGCTAAAGGATGTTCTTTCCTATTGATATTGATGATTGTCATCATGGGATAACTGAAGCAGAATCTAACAGTGAAAATCAAGGCATTAAATATGCTCAGAATATCCTGAATAAAATAAAAATAAATAATTTTGATGTTGGTTCAATACATGAAAGTACTTTGATTTCTAAAATTGTTTAAAAATAAATTTTATTTTTGTTGATTTTGTGTTTATATTATTTTCATTTCCCGTTTCCCTACCCAGAGATCTATCCATTGCAGCAAAAATTTTAAAAGAAAAGAGGGGAAAGGAGCTGCTAGGTGGTGCAGTGAATAGAGCGCCAACCCTGGAGTCACGAGGACCTGAGTTCAAATCCAGCCTCAGATACTTGATACTAGCAGTGGGACCCTGGGCAAGTAACTTAACCGCAATTGCCTCAGAAAAAAAAAAGGGGTGGGGAGAGACAATTCAGTGAAACGAATCAAAACATCAGTTGTGTCTGACAGTATATGCACTGTTCTTCACCTAAGGTGCCTCCCCTCCTTCGAAGAGGGACCATGCTTCTGTGAAGTTTTCATGTTTCATATTCATTGTTTCTTACAATCTAGTAATGTACATTCATTTACATAAATTTATTAAGGTGTTACCCAGTTAGTGGACATCTACTCAGTTTCCATTTTTTTGCTATAACAAGAAGGGTTGCTATTAATATGTACATGGAATCTCCCTTTCTCTATTGAATCTCCTCGAGGCATATGCCTTGCTGGAGGATCTTTAGGTTAAAGGGTTAATGTGTATTTTGTAATTTCTCTTCTACTGTCACAAGCTCTTTTGGCAACTGTTAGATGTGACAAGTTGAGGTATGGTCAGTCAGTCAGTAAGTATTACATGATTACTGATAATTGTTTGGACACTAAGTTAGAAGTCAGAAAGCTGGCTTTTAATTCTGGCATTCTCTCTTCCACTGACTTCTGTGACACTGCTGTCTTTTGGTTATTTGCTTACCACCACCCACACACACAACACACACATTCCAGTTGTGTATTACCAGCTGCATGCTGGGTATCTCCATCTGAATGTCCTGTAGGCATCTCAGACTCGAGTCCAAAATGTAAGTCAGGGCACCATGGTTCCACTCCATCAGGTTGGAAACTTGACGGAAACACCCATCTTCCTCAAGCTCCATATTCAATAGTTTGCCAAGTCTTCTTTTAGAAACTTTATTATAACATTTCACATTTCCCTCCATTTCTCCATTGACATATGCCTCTTTCTTGGGTTCTGACCCTCATCGCTTCTCATTTGTACTGTTTTGACTAGTATCCTTGCTTCCAGTCCATCTTCTCTGCAGTCCATTCTCTACAAAGCTACAAAATTGATATTCCTAAAGCATAGATCTGATCATGTCACTCTTTCCAGCTCAAAAATCTTCAGTGACTCCCCATTGTTCTAGGTCATATACTATATCTTCAGCCTGGAGTTTAAAGCCCTTCACAATATGGCTTCCACTTACCTTTCTAGTCTTATATTATTCCTTTTATGTTTTATGCACTCTCTGTTCCAGTTGAATAGCTAGCCTGCTAGCTATTCCCCATACATTACATTCTACCTCTTTTAAAAGAGGTCTTTCCTCATCCTCCCTCCCTCTGTCTCTGTCTCTATCTCCCTTTCTTTCTCCTTTCACCCTCCCTTTTGAAACTACTTTGTTTATATTTATTTAGTTGATATATGGTGAATCTCCCCAGTAATATCATAAGTTCCTTGAGGGCAGGGATTTTTTTTGCTTTTTAATGCCCAGATCCTTGTACATATTAGGTGCTTAATAAATGTTTATTTGAATTCATTGACTTGAAATCTGTGTTACCTTGGGCAAATCCTTCCCCCTCTTTGGACGTGAGTTTCCTCCTATGAAAAAAAAAAAGACCCAGTAAATCAAACTTCTCTTTATCGTGAGACACATCCCCAACCAAGTTTTTTTCACCTCCTGGGAATTCTGACTTGGACAGCATTCAGATGTAGTCACCCAGGAACTCCCTTCCTTCCTTAGAACAAATTCCTTATACTGCCTTAACCTTTTTTGTTTATTTAGTTCTTTCTTCCTCTCTGAAAAGTAATTGGCTTTATCTTACTCGCCCCCCAATTCTATTTATTCTTCAACAGACAGGAGCTTTGCTTAGTAACTACCTCCAAATTCCAACATATGCTAACACCTGAGATATGCCAGTACTCAGACCAGCCACTTTCTTTAAGAGACTAGGAATGGTGCTCTATGAGGAATAGGCTGCAAATCAACACTCCTCATCACTAGACTGTCTCCAGTGATCTAACTCTATGTATCTTTTATCTAGCTTCCCCTATTTTTGATCCTCGGTGTGTCACTTCCACTTTTGCTTGTTCTGTCAGCTGGACTTCCCCAGGAATCATAGGAGAAGGGACTGTAGAGAGTCAGCCTGCTTAGCTGGGTTTCGGAGTCAGAAGATGGGTTGGAAGTCAGTCTTTGCTGTTTCAGTGCCTTGGCCACCTCGGTGCACATGCTTAGGCAACCTCTCTGTGCCTCAGTTTCCATTCTGGCCTCATTAAATACCAACTCTTTGCAAGGCACCTTGCTGGGCACCAAAGACAGGAAAATCTGTTCTCTGGGACCCCACATTTTACTGGCAAAATGAGTGTTAGAATTTGTAAGACCTAGAGCTTAATCCTCTGATTTTAAAGGTTTTGGATCCCCCGCTCTATGGACCAGGATCTAGAATTTAAGCTGAGAATGAGACACTACCCACTTCCTAGCCCACCCTGACAAAGACGCTTTCGACTGCACCCTGCCCCCACCCCCACTCCCTGACTCTAGGGATAGAAGGTGAGTTGCCCAATAAGAAGCTTGGTGAGGGGGGCCGGGATTTTGGGGGGCTATGAGGCCAATGAAAGGTAGGGTCTCTGAGAGTCGGCAAGAAGGGTGACCAATGAGCAACCCGAGGCCAGGATGGGCGGGCAGGTAAGCCAATGGAAGTTGTGGGGCGGGGCCGGGTCTAGCGAGCAGCCTATAGGTTCGGCCGTGGGCGTCTCTCCCTCCCGTCCCCCGCCACCACGCCCCCTCCTCCCTTCAGGTAGGCTGCGGAGCGCAGGGGCTGGCCAGCGGCGTGCCGAGGCCGGGGAGCGGTGGCCCGCAGGGTCCCCCACCGGCGCTGCGCCGCCCGCCCTCTGCCCAGCCTAGGCCGGCCCCCGCCCCCGAGCAGCCTCATGGCGGGCGCCGCCGTGCTTCTCGTCACCCTGGTGGCCTCGGCTGCCGCATCTAGGGATACCCCGCCCAGGAAAATCGGTATCCTGCGAGAGCGCCGGGGGCGGAGCCGCGGAGGCCGCGGGGGAGGGGTGGGGTATGGAGGAGGACCAGGCCCGGGGGGATGGAGGGGATCCTGGAGGAGGGCGGGGAGGAATCAGGCCCGGAGGATGGGGCGGATGAATGGAGGAGGATGGAGGAGTACCAGGGCTTTGCTGGAGGGGAGAATGGGGAAGGCCAGGCCGCATAAGAGAGCCCAGGCCATAGATAAAGACCCCAAGTGATGAGGAGAATGGGGAATATACAGGCCTGGGGGGAGGCAGGAATGAAGGGGGTCCGGGCCGTGGATGGAGGATTCACGTGGGAGGCCTAGGCAGGGGCAGGGGCTGAAGCTGAGACTGGGGGTGATGGGCCACAGGGATAGTGGGGCAAGGCTCGGGGACAGGGGCTGGCGGGAGCGGCAGGCGAGGGATGCAGACTCAGGAAGGCGGGGTGGTTAGGGGGTGGGGCTGACAGCCATGTAGAAGGTTTGGGAGCTGGGAAAGACCAGCAGATAAGTCCAGGAGTTGTCAAAGGCTTTTAGTGATCTGGGCTTGTATGCCTTGTCCTTGTGCCCCTTCTCTTTCCTCCCCCACCTCTGCCCCTCGTTCTGTCTGCAAGGGCCTAGCCGAACTGCAGTCCTTCTCCTCTGCGATAACCTCTCAGAGGTTTGAAGACCACACTTGCCCACACTGTCCCAACAGATTCCTTGCTGAATTGTCTGTCCACCGCTAGTCTTTCCTCCTTCCACTCCCTCCTTCACAAGCTACCAGATTAAATTTGTTAATGAACTAAAGCATCGTCATTTATGCAAGGTCACTCTAAAACCTCTTTAAGTGGCTTTTCACTGCTTCCTGAATAAAGTATGAACTCCGGATGTGCCTGCAACTCCTTCCCCAATTTATCTCTGACCTAGCTTTTCAACCTGAACTTGCACTGTTACTTTTCACACTCCACAGTTCTTACCATCTTTTCATGTTGTCCTGTTATTTTTTTCCCTTTTAACTCTAAAATTATGTGTTTCCATCTCTGTCGATTATAATCCTTCCTGTTTTTCAAAGCCTCACTCAGGGACTACCTCCTGTATGATTTCTGCCTCAAGCCATTCAGCTGAAAGGAATCTGTCAGATCTCCTGTCACTTTTTTGTTCCACTTCTTTGAACTTACATTGTCCCAAGTTGTGTTAGAGTTACCTGTGTCCATGTCCTGTCCTTCCTGCTAGACTGTAGGTATCCAAGAATCTGGAAAGAAAAGGAAACGGAGGTTTATGTGACTTGGAGATTCAAGTCCAGATCCTTTAATTACAAACCTAATGCTTTCCAATGTGCTATGAAATAAGCTTTCTGAATTCAGAATTCATGCTGTCTTAGCTCTGTATCTCCTTCGGCTTAGCCTAGCGCAAGGCTTTGTACATAGTCAAGATTTAATAAATGGTTATTGGATGAATAAATGATTGAAAGCAAAAGTTCTGGTTTGCTTGTGGACTTTTCACTTTCATCATTGCCCTGTGTTCCTTTGTGTCCTCATCTCTCTCTTTCTCTCTCTCTCTCTCTCTCTCTCTCTCTCTCTCTCTCTCTCTCTCTCTCTCTCTCTCTGTCTCTCTCTCTCTGTCTCTGTCTCTCTCTCTCTCTCTCTCTGCTTGCTAACAGCGGTTGTGGGAGCTGGAATTGGGGGCTCAGCAGCAGCCCATTTCCTTCAGCAGCTCTTTGGGCCACGGGTGCAGATTGATGTGTACGAAAAGGGCACTGTTGGAGGCCGCCTGGCTACCATCACTGTCAACAAACAGCAATATGAAAGTGGTGGTGCCTCATTCAATTCCTTCAGCTTGCACATGCAGGACTTTGTCAAACTCCTGGGTAAGTGAGGGCTACAGCAGCTGGCTAGGGTTGCCAGGGGAAGGGGAAGCATAGGTTCAAGAAGTGAAAGGGAACTTAGAAATCCTCTAGTCTCTACACAGTATTCAAATCTAGATCTTCTGCCTCCAAATCTGGTGTTCTTTGAGCTGAACCTCTGATATTTCTCCCATCTCCCAATTCTCTGAATTAATAGGCTACAAGACAGTTATCTTACGTGATGAGAAACACTCATTTCTCCAGGTTGTGTAATGGAAAAGGTTGCTTGGCATAATTATTAAGGATAGTGTTTGTTTTAATTAATGAGTCCTTGGGAAATCTGCCCTAGCCCCTACATTTAGCCTAGTCTTAACCTCTTACTGTGCTAAGTAACCCTCTAAAGCTTACAGAGAAGGTGCTGATCAACATGGGAAGAAGGGATTTCCTCATCTGGAGTTCCCTACACCAGTGAAATCATAGGTGTAGTCTTTGTTCCTATCCCTAGATGATAGCTGGTCCAAGTCTTAGACCTGGTCTCAGAAGAATTTGAGGTTCCAGCTTATTCTTGGATCTTAGGGCCAAGATGAGTGTACCTAAACCCTCAAGTTGGTCCAGAAACCTTGGTGGATAGGCCCAAAATCTCCCTAGCTGAGGATGGTGGGAGAGGCACGGTTTGTTTGTTTGGGTTTTTTGGCTAGGCAGTGGGGTTAAGTGACTTGCCTGGAGTCACCCGTCTACTGAAGACAGGCGTGAATTTTCACAGGCAAGCGTATTCATATAGAATTGAAGAGACTTAGATCCTGGGCGCCATGATGGCATCTGTCACTGACTCTATTACATATGTAATCATCAGCAAAGTCTACTACTGGAGCCAGATTAGCCTTTGCAGTGACTCCACTGCATAAAACCACCGATGCTTTCTGTGGCTTCTCCCCCACTCCATTCCCTCCTTTTCCCAAAAGGCTTATGAGGCCATAACTAGCAACTTGAACAATAATAGGTCTTTAAGGTTTATGATGGTCTTATCTCACAACAACTCTGAGGTGGGTATTGCGCGTAGTTACGTGAGGAATCTAGGAAACAAGAGAGGTGACGGGTTTTGCCCATTATCACACAGTCAGTTTTGAACTCAGGCTTCCTTATTCTGAGTGTGATTCTCTTTGTATTGCGCTAGACAGCACAAACAGACTTGGGACTGTAAACTTGGATATGTGAGAATTGGTTGAAAGAGAGGGAGGAGTGTTTAGTCGAGAGAAGTGACTTAAGTCAAAGGACTGGATCTCTACCTTCAAGTATTTGAAAGATTGTAATTATTCTGCTTGAATCACTTAATCTCTTTCTGCCTCTGTTTCCTCATCTGTGAAATAGGAATAATATTAATATCATTTCCTTCACTGAGTTGTTTCAAGGATCAAATGAGATAACATATATTAAGCACTTTTCAAACCTTAAAGTCCTATATGAATGCTAGCTATTATCATCATAAGTTGTAGCAAGACGTTTTTTAGCTTTAATATGAAGGTAAGTTGTCCTCAGTGGAGTGGACTGTTTGGGGGAGGTTTTCAAGCAGAAGCTAGACGTCCACATGCCAAAAGAGGGGATTATTGTTTGGGTCAGGGTTGGGGAACCTCCCCATGAGGCCACAGGTTTCCTGCCCTCTGTTTAGGGAGTAGTTGAATGAGTTACTCTCTGAAGTCTCATCAGGCCTTGAGAGTCTTTCATTCTTTGAAACATTCCTCAAGCCCTTCAAAGATTTCTGCTTCTGTGGCCACATTGAGAATCCTCATCATTGTCAGCTTGGATTCTCCCAAACTTGAACCGTCTCTGAAAAGGAGTTGAGCAGCTTCTTTATTTTCTCAGGTCTGAAACAGCGGCGGGAGGTAGCAGGGAAGAGTGCCATATTTGGTGGTGAGCAGCTTATTCTGGAAGAGACAGATTGGTACCTGCTAAACCTTTTCCGAGTCTGGTGGCACTATGGCATCAGCTTCCTGCGGCTGCAGATGTGGGTAGAGGAAGTCATGGAAAAGTTTATGAGGTGTGGCCCTGTGGAGAACTCGGTGAGAACATTCCATTTTGAATAGATTGGCTAGAGATGGATTGAATGAGAGCCAATTCAGCTGTTCTCCTTTGAGCAAAAGGGATCTATAGCAGTTAGCTCCATTAGCATAGATATTAGAAAGGAAGCCTGGAATGAGAATTGCTCATTGTGTGAGGTGATATTCTTGACACAACGGGAAAAAACAAAGCAACAAACCAAACCACTCAATGTGGAGTAGCAGGACTTCAGTTCAAATCCTGGCTCTGCTGCTCGTTACCTAATTGACACTGGGAAAGTCACTTAGCTTCTCTGGGCCTCAGTTTCTTCATCTGTAAAATGAGATTGTATTGGATTACTTCTGAGGTCCCTGACAGCTTGAAAACACATTAGCTTATATTTTGTGTGTTTAGCCTAGACTATGTACCCAGGACTGTGATGGGCACACTCCTAGGGGCTATAAAAGAAGTTTAATCATGATAATGGTAATTATAATTCCTATTTCTATAATGTTTTGCCATTTACAAATCTCTTTCCTCAGAAAGCCCTGTGAGTCAGGCAGTTCAAGTAGTATTATTGTCATCTTACAAGTGAGTAAACTGTGGCACGGAGAGAGTCAGTGACTTCCTACAGCAAAGTGCTGGAGCCAGAAGACCAGGAGTGTTTGCTGTCCTCAAATAGCTTACAGTTTACTGTGTTGGTTTGACCATACTTATTTTTTCTATTTGTATATCTAGCTTGTTCAAAACCTCAGTATGGCCTATAATAACTCAATCAGCAAGCATTTTTTAAAAAAAATACACTTTCATTGCCATCTTTTGTTTTTATAGACTAAATTTCCCCTTGTAGACTCTGCAAAGAAGTAGGGGGAGGTATCTTCTCATATCTTCTTTGGGGCCAAGCCTTTTGTTTGTAACTTTTGACATTTCATTTTTTATTTTTTCTTGGTTGTTCTTTCCATTTCCATTTCAAAACACTTATTAAGTGCCTACCACGTACCAATGGTGCTAGGTGGTGGATGTACGAAAACAAGAATGAAACAATCCTTACTTTTAAGGAGCGTAAGTTGGAAATAGACAAATATGTATTTAAGTATATATAGAATAAGAATACTTGGACATTTCTCCTTTCAGATAGCTCTTATTTTTAGGGTTATGCTCTATATTTCATTCGTTGAGCACTCATTCAGATTAGATTGTAGAGCCATAACTGCAAGGGACTTTGGAAGTCTCCTTTAGTCGAACCTTCATGTTATGGATGAGGAAACTGAATCCCAGAGTAGCTAAGAGGGTGGAATTTCAAAACCTCAGTCTTCTCATGTGTAAAATGGGGATAATACAATAATAGTTGTACTACCTACTTCAAACAGTTTTGAAAAAAAGTGCTTTATAAATCACAAAGAACTAGAGCAGTGTGACCTATTGTTATCATTAGAAGTTTAGAGGAGGGTGTTATATCTAGTGGAGATACTTAGGGAGGAGAAGGTACCACCTGAGTTTTATTTAGAAGGATGTCTAATACTTTGGTAGACACACGTAGTTGGAGTTAGGGGAGGGAATGTGGTACATTGCAGGTTTTGGGAATGGAATGAAGAGCAAAACAGACGTAAGAAGGTGGAAGACATGATTGGTAAGCAGCAAGTTTAGTTTGGCTGGAGTATAGGCTACATTTGAGCGAAAAGTAAAGTTGAAATGGTGCTAGCTGGTTGAAGACCTTGAATGCCAAAATGAGGAACTTAATCCTATTTTATCAGCAGTGGGAGAGGGGAGAGGAAGGGGATCCTTTAGGTTTTTGAATAAGTAGCATTGCGTAAGGGATATGTATGTATTGAGAAGACTACTCTGTAACTGTATTTGTAGGACTTAGAACTGCATTTTGAAAGATAAAGTTTTGATAGAGGCATCTAGAAAGAGGAGTAGAGTGGAGAAACTGGTTCCTTCCAGATGAAGGGAATAACATAAGCAACAGAACAGACTCAAAAAAGTATAAGATATGTTTGGGAAAGAGCAAGCTCAATTTAACTAGAGTCCTTGAGATCATATAATCTAGTCCTTTCCTTTTATGGATGAGAAAACTTATCAGAGAGGAGAAACTGGAGGCAAGGAGCCTAGTTACGTATTAGTCAGTAAACATTTATTAAACACCCACTCTGTGCCAGGCACTGTGGGAAGCAATGAGGATACAGAGAAAGACAAAAGACAGCACCTGGGCTTAAGGAGCTCACGGTCTAATTGGGGAAGGTCACACGTAAAACAAAGCTGAAAAGGATGGGGGAGAAGACTCAGGGACATGTTGAAATCTTGTAGCCAGATCTGGGAAGACCTGTTTCAGTTAGAGAAAGGGAGGGACCACAGGGGCAAGGATACTGAGAAGGTGTGAGTTTTAGAGTTGATTCCATCTTGCAGGAAAATGAGTTTCTGGGGACCATGATGAAGTCCAGGAGAGCAGCCAGAGAGGAAATGTTTGCAGTTAGTTGCTTGCTATGATCCCTAGTTACTTTAGAGAGTCAGCTCAAGCTTCATCTTCTTGCAGAAAAAGCCTTTAACAAGGTACAAGACTCATTTATGTTACAAGCCCTACAGAGTATAAGTACATAGGGACTCTGTCTCTTTCTCTCTCTCTCTCTCTCTCTCTCTCTCTCTCTCTCTCTCTCTCTCTCTCTCTCTCTCTCTCTCTCTCTCTCTCTCTCTCTCTCTCTCTCTTTTTTGCAAGGCAGTCGGGGTTAAATGACTTGTCCAGGGTCACACTGCTAGTGAATATTATGTGTCTGAGGATGGATTTGAGCTCAGGTCCTTCCAACTCCAGGGCCAGTTTTCTATCCACTGCACCACCTACCTGCCCCGGGACTCTCTTTTTAATAACATAAAATGTATCTATCTAAAGCCAAAAGCAAGCATCACATGTAGTAGGGATATGCTAGAATCTTTTCCTATAAACAGGGGAGCAAAGCAAGTATTCCCACTTTTCCACTGTTATTTGATATAGTTCTGAAAATGCTAGCAATAGCAATAAGAGAAAGAAATTAAATATAAACAGATAGATAAATAGGAGATAAAACTATCCCTATTTGTTGATAATGTGATGGTATACTTGAAAATTCCTAGGGAATCAGCAGAGATACTAATTGAGACAATAGCTTCATCAAAGTTGTGAGCTACAAAAATGCAGTTAAAAATTAACTGCATTTCTATATAAGGATAACAGAATCCAAGAATAAATAGTAGAGAGGGAAATCATTCCAAATAACTACTAAATACAAAAAGTATCTGGGGATCAGATTACCAAAGCACACAAAATCTCATATGGATTCAATGACAAAGTCCTCTAACAAACAAAGAACAACTTAAATGTCTGGGGAAATATTCATTGCTCGTGGATAGGCTATGCCAATAAAATAAAAATGACAATGCTACCAAAATTAATTTATACTTTTAATGCTGTACCAATAGAATATCAAAGAGATACTTTATAGAACTCTATAAAATAATGAAATTCATTTGGGAAAAGAAGGATCTAGAATCAAGGGCAACGATGAAAAGAAACATAGATGAAGGAGGAACAGCACTTCCAGGACTCAAATTGCATTATAAAACAACAGTTATCATATGGTATTAGGTAAAAAGTAGGAAGTAGAGAAATTAAACAGACCATCCAAGGGAGAATCAGAAACAGTGGAACTCAATAGGCTCCTGTTTCTTAAACAAAAAAAACTGGAAAACCAGAAAGCAGTCTGCCAGAAATGAGACTTAGATCTTACACCGTCTTCTATAATACATTCTAAATGGATATGTGATATTAATATTAAAGATGATACTATTAAAAAATTTAGGAGAGGAGCAGATCCTACACCTCTCAGAGCACTGGGTAGGATATGAATTCTTAAACAAGGAATAGAAGCAATTTCAAAAGGTTAAATATATCACGTAGAGTACATGAAACTGAAAGCTTCTGCACAGACAAAACCTAGGATAAGAAGGGAAGCAACCACATGGGAAAAAGTTTTTGTCTCAAGCTTCATTTTCTCCATGAAGATGATTCCCTGGTCCCCACCCACTCCCAGCTACTAAGTGCCCTTCTTCTTCAGACCACCTTGTATACATTTTGTATATTCATATGTATGTGTGTGTATACGTGTATATATGTATACATATAAATATGTATGTGTGTGTACATTTGCGTGTATGTGTATACACATGCCGTGTCTCCCTTGTTAGAATACCGTCCTTGGAGGCAGAGGTGGTCTCACTTTTGCTTTTGTTTCCTCAGTGTTTGGCACATAAATAAAAATACTTATTGATTGGTTGATCGAGTGATCTAAGTTACTGTTAAATATCTGATGATGAAGTATTTGAACTGTGGTGATAGTTACAAGTTTGATACATAGAAAATAAGGAGAACCATAATGAGGTTTTAATAGCTGATATTTACATAGCATTTTAAAGTTTGAAAAGCACTGTACATTCTCTCATTTGATCTTCGTTACAGCCCTATGAAGTAAGTAATACAAGTACTGTTCTCTCCATTTTACACATGAGGAAACTGAGGCTGAAAGAGGGGAAATGACTTGTCCAGCATTACACAGCTAGTAAGTTGTGGAGCTGAGATTCAAACCCAAGTCTCTGGTTTCCAAATCCAGTATTCTTTCTGTTACATTGCCTCACACCAACTTTTTTCCTAAGTCCTCTGCAGGAATTATAGGGGGTTCCATATGTCTTCTCCTCCTGCCCGGTATACCCCCTAGCATGGTAGAGTGACTCAGCAGTGGCTCTGTTTGGGATATACTCACAAGCCTGAGCCCTTGTTGGGGGTTTCTTCTTTTCTTTCAGAATATATAAGTACCAGGCACATGGCTATGCCTTTTCAGGAGTGGAGGAGCTACTGTACTCAGTGGGTGAATATACCTTCATCAACATGACCCAACGCTCTGTGGCAGAATGTCTGCTCGAAGTGGGAGTTACCCAGCGCTTCATTGATGAGGTGATCACGGCTCTGCTGCGTGCCAGTTATGGGCAGTCCGCAACAATGGCAGCCTTTGCGGGTGAGCTTCAGGCTTTCGGCTTGTCCTTCTTTGCCTGTACTAATACCTCTCAAAGGGAGGTCCCTCCTTGACTTTTCCCAGGGGATCTTCTGCTCACTTTTCAGGAACTGTAGTAGACAGTGTTTGGGAATTGAACATTTGTTAAAAAATTAGCCTCTCATGAACTGATGCTGAGTGAAGTGAGCAGAACCAGGAGAACATTGTACACAGTAACAGCCACGTTGTGCTATGACTAATTTTGATAGACAAAACTCTTCTCAGCAAAACAAGGATCTAAGACATCTCCAAAAGTCTCATGATGAAAAATGCTGTCCACGTCCAGAGAAAGCACTATGGAATCTGAATGCAGATGGAACTGTACTATTTGCTCTTTTTTTCTTCCTCCATTTTGCTTTGTTTCTTGTGGTTCCTCTTATTGTTTCTACTTCTTCTTTACAACATGACTAATGTGAAAATATGTTTAATGGGAACGTATATGTAGAACCTGTGTCAGATAGCACTTTATCTTGGTGGGGGAGGGAGAGGGAGAAAATTTAAAACTCAAAAGCTTATGGAAGTGAATGTTGAAAACTAAAAATGATTTTAAAAATTAGCGTCTCCACCCTGTTGGCCCTCAAAGTAAAATGACCACATCTTTCTCTCGTTTTCCTCCAGGAGCGATGTCACTTGCTGGAATACAGGGGAACCTGTGGGCTGTGGAAGGGGGCAATAAGCTAGTATGTTCAGGCTTGCTGAAGCTGACTAAGGCCAATGTGATACACGCCAGGGTGACCTCTGTGGCCTTGCACAACACAGGTGGGTGGCCGAGAAGCCAAAGGGAGGAAGTAGACAGCATTGAAGAGCCACCTTGTTGGCCACGGCAAAGTCACTGTAGTGTCTCAGAGGCTTTGGCATTTTTGCCTCTTGAATCTCCAAACCCTGTTTTGTGGATAACTAGGGAAACAGCAGAAGAAGGCATCTACAGTAGTGATTTCCAACACCAGAGGGCACTGTCTTTATGCTTCTAGCCACAGGATCATGCATTATTAGAATATGAAGGGACCTTTGAAATCTTAGAACAAGCCCTTCATTTTACAGGTGTGGAAATTGAGGCCTTGAAAAGGGAAGTGACTTGCCCAGGGCCTCACAGCCTATTTTTAGCAGTGTCAGAACTAGCATTATGAGGTCTTGGCCCCCTGTACATACCTCTTTCCACTACACCTTTTTCTCTGCTGTGTTGTTTCTTGGGAAATCATTCACTGGCTTCATCTTTTCTGGAGTGCCAGTGGCCTTACCCAGGATCCTAAGAGAAAGAGAATATTGTTGTGCTCCTTGGAAAATTGGGGGGGTTAACTATTAGGGTTTGAGAAGGTGAGGGTGGTTGGAAAATGGGGGTAGGATGGGTTGGGAGGAGTTAGACTCTGAAAAGAAGAACATTTTGATAGGGAATTCTTCAGGCTCGCTAATGAAAATGAGTGTTGCTAGAACTAACAGGTCTGTAGCCTGGTCAGGGCAGTTTTAATGGTTAGCGGTCACTCTGCAGTGAAGCAATGCTAATCTTGTCCACTTGTTACAGTTGTGTAATCTGTGCTTTTCAGGATGTTTTTATATATACCATACGAACTGGTCCTGCACATTCTGTGAGGTAGAAAAGAGAGATAATACCTTCACTGTACAGATGAGAAAATAACTGAAAGGTGAAGTGATTTGGACAGCCATACAGCAAGTTAATGAAAAAATTGGGCTGAGAACTGATATGTATATATGTATGATTTGTATATAGTATATTACATTTTACAAAGAATCTCACATCCATTATTTCTCTTGAACTTCACAACTCTATGGTGAAATAGGTTCTCTGAATATAGGTGTTATTAGTCCCATTTTACAGATGAGGAAACTGACTTCCAAAAAGGTTAAGTGACTTGTCCAAGGTTATAGCACGTGTTTCAGATAGCACGTGAACCCAGATTTCCTGACTCTAAGTCAAGTATCTGGTATTTTATTGTATATTCCAGTAGGCATGTAGGGTTGTAAGTAGTCTGTAGCCAAGAGATAAATTGATCTCTGTTCTCTCTTTTCTCTCTCCTCAGAAGGGAGAGCCCTTTATCAGGTGTGGTATGAGAAGGAGGATAAAATGCATTCAGACTTCTATGATATAGTAGTCATCGCTACTCCCCTCTACGTCGGCAGTGACAGCAACATCACCTTTGACGGCTTTCAGCCTCCCTTTGAAGAGTTTGTTGGTTCTTTCCAATCCACTGTCACCTCACTGGTCCATGGCTACCTCAACTCCTCTTACTTTGGCTTTCCTGACCCCAAGCTCTTCCCTTTTGCCAGCATTCTTTCTACAGATGCCCCTAATCTCTTCTTCTGTGCCCTGGACAACATGTGCCCTGTTAACATCTCAGCTACCTTCCGGAGGAAACAGCCACAGGAGGCGGCCATTTGGCGAGTCCTGTCCCCCCAGCCCTTGGAACGTCCCCAGCTGAAGAGCCTTTTCCGTTCCTATTACTCAGTCCAGACAGCCCAGTGGCAGGCCTATCCACAATATGGTTCTCGTATGGCTACACCACTGTTTGCCCTCCATGACCAGCTCTTCTACCTCAATGCCCTAGAGTGGGTAGCTAGTTCTGTGGAAATAAGTGCTGTGGCAGCTAAAAATGTGGCCCTTTTGGCCTACAACCGCTGGTACCAAGACCTGGATAAGATTGATCAGAAGGACTTGATACACAAAATTAAGACTGAATTGTGAGAACTACTAGAAGAAAGGGAGATGGGTAGGAGTCTGTGGAACTTCATTCATTCATCTAACAAGCATTGATTAAGCACTTGCTTCATGTGGAGTCCTGTACTCTAGAGGCTTAATGTGATACACATGTGGATAAGACAGGGCCTCTGTCCTGCTGGAGCTTAAAGTATCCAGTAATGATGATTCTTGATCCCAAATCAGTGATAGCTTCTAAAGCAATGGGAAACCTGTGTCCCACGCCCTTGATATGTCTTGTGTGACCCTTTCTCTCTCCTCTGTCAGACCTTTCTGCTTGCCTTTCATGGATTTTGGAGAGTAATTGCCTTCAGGGGAAGGGGAAGTGGAGGCAAAATTACACCTCTTTTATTTATTTAATTTTAAATAAAAATCAGTCTTCTAAATCTGCCATTGACTCAACTCCTGGTTTTCTGATTGAAGGGTGAAAGTAAGAGTGGAGGTAGGGTTGGAGATAGGGGTGGGGAAAGATGCAGCATAGATTTAGCTCCATACCTGACCTTACAGATCATGTAGGCCAGTATTTCTTAATCTTTTTTTGTCTCACTGACCTATTTGGCAGTCTGGTGAAGCTTATGGACCCATTCTCAGAATAATGTTTTTAAATAAACAAAACAAAACAAAATATATGGGATTTCCAAGGCAATGGACTATATTGAAATAGTTATAAAATATTAAAAACAAGTTCATAGATCCCTGGTTAACCCTGTATCTATTCCAACCTCCTAATTTTACAGATGAGAAAACCAAGGCCCAGCCTGCCAGTTGATCCTGAGCTCTGGCAGTTTCTACCAAGTGGGAAAGGCCCTGACAAATAGTGTCATCATGGAGGGGGGTGGGATAGAATTGGAATAAAAACTTTTTTAAAAGTTTGAAAAAATTATTTTAACATGTAATTAGGGAAAAGTGGGGGGGGGGGGGTTTGTTTGGTTTTGGTTTTTTTAAGGCAGTTGGGGTTAAGTGACTTGCCCAGGGTCACATAGCTAGTAAGTGTGAAGTATTTGGTCTGAGGTCGGTTTTGAACTCAGGTCCTCCTGAATCCAGGGCTGGTGCGCCATCCACTGCCATCACCTAGCTGCCCAATTAGGGGAAAATGTTTAAAAAAAAAAAAAAGAAACCAATGGTGTCCAGTAATCAAGGACAAGACTGGCTAAGTTCATAAAGGTCTATGTCCAACTGTCAACCTCTAGGTGATGAATTCTTTGACCATGAAACAAAAGTACAAAATGACTCAGTTTTGTCCTGCTTTTTCAGAGTGACGGAAAAAGGATGCAAGAGATGCTGAAATCACATGCTTTTTAGACTACAGACAGTTTAACTCTTGATTATCTAAATATGAGATTTTTGTCCAGCTATTGGATTGATGTGTTGCTGAAACAACTGTACCCATAGACATGAACATTCTCATAAAAGAAGCCAGAAGACAAGTGTGAAAATAGCATTATGACTTCTTGAAAAGCCAAATAGGTAGTGCTCAGAAAACAGGAAGAGGAAGGAAGGAAAGAAAGGAACAAGGGAGGAAGGAAGGCAACAGGCATTTGTTAACTACTTAGCTATGTGTCAGGCACTGTGTTAAACTTGACCTTGTCCTCAAGGAATTTATATTCTAATGAGGGAGAGTAACACAAAAAAAGGGGGCTTTGGGAGAGGGGAGTGAAAAGGTGCCTAGGTACGGGGGAGGGGAAGGAAGGGCAGCCTGGACTGCTCCACAAGACGGAGGCCCCAGAAGGAACTTGACAGTGGGAGAAAGGGACCAGGAATATTTCAGGGTAGTTGGATGTTCCAGGATGAGGAAGCCCCAGGAAAGTTCCTGAGGAAAGTTCCAGAATGAGACAGCAGCACAGACGTATGCCAGAAACAAGCTGGGAAGGAAATGAGCTATAAATAATGGTTGTAGAAATTGAAGAACGATCTATCTCTTCTCTCTGTCTCTGGGCAAGCAGGCTGTGGTCCCTGTCCAAATTTCAACAAACTGGCGAGTTCTTGGCTTTCCTGAGAGAATGAAGGTGTATCCCACTCTGGCAGCAAGGACAGAGACACAGGATAGGCATTGGTGGGAAACAGTGATGTGAGTGTTTTGTTTGTTGAGTGGAGGGAAGGCAGGTGTGTGCAGAATGAATAGAGTGGGGATAACTGGAGACTGGCACGTGTTCTTACTCCAAGTTACGGCTAATTTGAACTACAGCAAGATGGACAAGTTACTTCTGCCTGGAAAAGAGATGATAGAGTTTAGGGCTGGCGGATGATTTAGGGGGCATCTAACCCAATCCCTCCCTTTAACGATGAGGAAACTGAGCTCCAGGGAGGTTAAGTGACTTGTTTACAGGTTTAAAAAGGTAACCTGCAAGCAGCAGTGCTGGATAAGAATCCAGGGCCACTGACTCTGAATCCAGTGCTTTTCCTACGTCATTGTTCTGACATCTGTCTGCTCTGTGGCTATCTCAAAATGGAAACGTTGGTCAAAAAAATAGTCTATACTTTTCTCCTAAATCTTATCAGCACAACTCTAGCATGATCCATACTTGCACTCTTAGTAAAACAGCAATAAAAATGACAAGATCAAATTACCTGCATTTGCATTGGAAGAAAAGCAACAGGGACCACACTCAAAGAAACTCCAAAGTGTTTTGCAGCAAGCTTTTATAATTACTTTCGGGTAATGAGGTTTTCTTTATCCTCACTTAAGTCTTCCTCCCATGTGTTTGGGAATTTTTGATTTTTGATTTCCTTTTATTAATTTTTATTATCTGGGGATGGGAGGGAAGCAGGGCTGTTTCTCCCAGGCTGTTGAGTTGGCTGACACATGTCTCATGGGATGTGAAAATTTATTTAAGACTTCCAACATTCCTCAGATTATGGAGCCAGAGGAAGGATCTCAGTTGTCCCCAACTCCTTGGTTATCCTGGTGTCTGGTGATGTGTAAATCTTCCCCCTCAAACAGCCCTTTGTGAACCCTCTAAATATAGTTTAATCTGTAACCTGACTGAGTTTACCTATAGAATCTGTTTAACTGGGTTTATTTCCTTAGGGAATGTGTGAGATTATGATTCTGTTTAACTAAGTTTATTCAACTTTTATGCCGTTGAAGGAATCATAGGTGGTGAATCTGTCTTTTTAAAAGCTTTTATAGCCAAAGAATGTATGAAATTGCAATATGTAAAAGAATTATTTCTCTGTCGCTGACATAATTTGGTCTATAAGAAGCCTTGTTAGGATCCTAGTCATTTTTCAAGATTACATTTCTACTTCCTATACCTGTGCTTAAGCATAATAAAAAAAAATAATGAATAATAAATAAAATGAAATTAAAAATAGATTTTTAATCTCTATAATTTCTGTGGTAGATCTATTTTGGTAGTATTTACCTACTACATGAGCTCAAAAAGGAGATATTTCTCCAATAATACATGCCTTAACATAGCGTGGAAGTGACCCTGGGGGTATGAAAATTGCCAGGAGAACAACGGCTCTGACAAAGTTCTGACAAGCTAGCAGACTTCAGGTACCGGCCAGGTCCATCATCGAAAGCCTGCCCTAGTGAAGTACAAAAGGCCTAATGCAATAATCAAAGGGTCATTCCCCCAAGGGTTGCCTTTTCTTTTTTCTTTCTTTCTTTCTTTTTTTTTTTTTTGGTTACGGTAACTCCCAGTATACTATTTGTAGAGGGAGTACCTATATACTTACATAATCACAGGCACTTGATTCATTAACGTCTTCGCAGTGGCTGGCTATACATGTGTATGCGTATTTTGCACGCATAAGCATTTTATACACACACGTGCATTTTTGTTGTCGTTCAGTCACGTACAGCTCTTTGTGACCCTTTTTGGGAGCTTTCTTGGCAAAGATACTGGAGTGGTTGGCCATTTCCTTCTCCAGTTCATTTTACAGATGAGGAAACTGAGGCAAACAGGGTGAAGTGACTTGCCCAGGGTCACATAGCTAGTCAGTATCTGAAGCAAGCTTTGAATTCAGAGCTTCCCGACTCCAGGCCCAACACTTTATCCACTGTGCCACTTTATCCATTTGCACACACGTGTGGTAGAACTGCCTTCCGAGTAAGGAAGACTTGCATTTGAGGCCTGCCTCTCACACATTCTGACTGTGTGACCTTGAGCAAATATCATCCTCTTGGTGCCCTCAGGCAACTCTGGGGGATAAAATTACAGAGCCAGCAACGATTCTCTTTGGTAAATAAAGATAGTTAGCTTCCTCATTAGCATTCCCATACCAATAAAATCAAAGTGTGGTGTCCAAATACATAATCTGTGTATGTATGTGTGCAAAGACAGAGCTGTGGTTGAACTTTCCTCCAGTGTCTGCCACATAGTACATGCTTAAATATTGATTGATCGCTCTCATCATGATCATCATTGTTATCATCATTATCTTCATGTAATGGGAGCTAGCTGTGATATAATGCTTTAAAATTTGCAAAGCATGGGGCAGCTAGGTGGCGCAGCGGATAGAGCACTGGCCCTGGATTCAGGAGGACCTGAGTTCAAATGCGGCCTCAGACACATAACACTTACTAGCTGTGTGACCCTGGATGAGTCACTTAACCCCATTGCCTAGCAAAAACAAAACAAACAAACAAAAAAATAAAATAAATTTGCGAAGCACTTTACATGTGGTAACTAATTTGATCCTCACAACAACCCTGGGAGGTAGGTACTATCATCATTCCCATTTAACTGGTAAGGAAACTGATACTGAGAGAGATTGAGTGGCTTGCCCAGGGTTAAGCTGTTACTAGTCTCTGATTGTGTCTAAGTGTCTGCCTGCTCTAAATGTTTAAGCATCTGATTCAGGATTCAAACTCAGGTCTTCTTGACTCCAGATCTTATGTTCTTTTCACTTCTCCATTGAATGTCAACTGAGGGCTTACACTGAAGTTTGGCCAACCTGCAGTGTAAACAATGAATCTGATGATTCCTAATGGGATATTAGCTATAAAAATCATCCTCACCCTATTACGTTCGTCATTTATTTTAGGGTCATGTGGTATCTACTCATTGCTTGGAAGAACTTGTGGCCCAAATACCAGGATTTTATTGCATTGTTTTGCAGGGAAAAGAAGGGTTGGAAACAACATGTTTGGAATGTGTTTGCGTGCTGATGTTTCCTGTGGCTGGTCACCATGTTCTGTCTGCACTTACACGCAGAATTCAGGTGCTCTGGAGAGTGTAGTAGGGTTAGGGTCCTTGAGGACAGCTAAGAGTAGGCACTATATAAAATCTCAGATTTGGAAGGTACCTTGGAGGTTATATGATTATGATTATGATTCTCATACCTAGTAGTGACAGAGAGATCACTATTGTAGGACAGTTCTAATTATTAGCAGGTTCTTCCTTATACTGAAGCAAAATCTACCCTTTTTTGGTGTGTGTGTGTGTTGTGGGGCCAGAGGTTCCCTAGCTTGGAATGACAACTAAGGTTCCTCTGGCTCCTGCCAAGTTCTTTGGCATCCTGATTATATCCAGTTCTTTTTTTTTTTTTTGGCTAGGCAATGGGGTTAAGTGACTTGCCCAGGGTCACACAGCTAGTAAGTGTTATGTGTCTGAGGCCAGATTTGAACTTAGGTCCTCTTGAATCCAGGGCCAGTGCTCTATCCACTGCAACACCTAGCTGCCCTTATATCCAGTTCTTTACGGGGTCTCTCACCTCCTGCCCATCTTAGATGGTCTAGGCATGTACCAACCCTCCATTGTGCATGGAGTCTCTGACTGTTGTATTTATCTCACATAGGCCTGACTAGAGCTACGTATGTGTGTATGTATGTATAAATATAGATAGTTATATCTCTATATATGTATACATATATACATATATAGATATCAACATATATGCACATGCATATATATGTATATAAAGACTAGATATAGATATCTATATAAACATATACACACATACGCATATGTATATATACATGTGTATATATAGAAAGGTTATAGGTATCTAGACATGTATATATACATATATGTGTATATTCCTACAAAGATTTCTATCTATTCCTATCTGTATCCCTATCCCTATCTCTATTTCTCTCTCTGTCTCTTTCTCTGTCTCTATATATCTTTTTCTCTATTGAGTTATAAACTTCATAAGAGCAAGGTCTGTGTCATATCTCTCTGTGTATCCCCAGAGGCCTTTCAAATAGTATATAATTAATAGATGTTTATTGAATTAGAGAACAATCTGGAGGTCAGACCTGCTCTACAGTATTCCCAGTCCAAGCTCAAACAATTTGTAATCCAAGCACAAGGCTGTCAAGATTAGGCATGGTGTGGCTTTCCTTTCTGCAAGGGGTTCTGCTGAGCCAATCAGTCTACAAACATTTCGTTGAGCATTTACTGTGTGCCAGGCACCAGGGCTGGGAATACAAAGAAAAGAAAATGAAAAAATAGTCCTTTCCCTCAAGAAGCTTAGAACTAATTCTCTGCCCCCTCCCCCCCACAGTGAACGTCCTCCCCCTTCCCCCATCCCACACATACACTTCTCTTGCCCTCACCCTAGTGGAGTGTTGAGCTGGGAATACAGGGCAAAGCCCTGGAGATGAGGAGGAGGAGGGGAAAAGGAGCAAGATGGGGGGAATACTTTACCTTCACTCAATTTGATTTACCATTTTATCCATACTCAGCTCAGCTCAGTTCAACTCTGCGAAGGCTTCCAGAACGTCACCGCCTCCCACGCCCACCTCAGATCATTCTCTTGGGCCTCATGCTTTCTTAGAGTGACATGTGTGTTTCTTATTTTTCTCATATCGCGCTTTAACCCTGAATTCTACTATGACATCATTTCTCCTCTCCCCAGCTTCCCAATAGAGTGTAAGCTCCTCGAGGTCAGAGACTGTACTACTTTCTTTTTTCTTGTCTCCCTCCTCCCCACTTTTTCCTAGGTCTAGTTTTTATTATAGTTCATTGGCTTTCTTTTTAAAAAGAGACTTGTTATTTTTTATATGCATTTATTATCTTTCCCTTCCTCTCCCCCCAACAATTAAACAATTTAAAAAGCTCCTCATAACAAATATGCACAGTCCAGCGAAACGAATTCCCACGTTGGTCATGTCCAAAAATCTATGAGACCACACCATCTTCTATCTTCATATCCAAATGTAAGGCTTCATAAACAATAAGCATTTAATAAATAGTTGTTGAATCGAATTGAACTTTTGGATCAACAGTGCCAAAGTTCGATATCCTAGGCCTGTCATCAGATAGGAGAGAGTGCCATTCCCTGGGCTCTTCTTAGAAAATACAGGTGCAGCCCACAGCGATAGTCTCCACGACAGGCCTTGGGGCACAGGCCTTCTGCTGCCTCCAGCCAGCCCGGGGAAACAAGGAGCAGAGATGGCGACGTACAGGGATCTGGCTGTAAATAGGAACACTCACCATGGTTCGGTCTTCCTGCATCGTGAAGGGATTGATACAGCCTAGACAAAGGCAGCGGGCCTCAGGGAGGTCCACAGGGATTCGAGCTGGGTCATGATTCAGGCTGCAGGAGAGATGTGGGAGGGAAGCTCACAGAGAAGGGGCGGATTCACCAAGTCCTCCCTTGTCCCCTTGGCCCGGAGGTGAGGGCTAAGACTAAGACCCAAGGCCTTTGTCCTCCGGTCACTTCTTCCCAACCCCCAGGTTGGTGTAATATAAAGAGCCTTTGACTAAACATAGGATAATTCTCTGAAGTACCATCTTCTATTCAAAAATGATATTAAAAATACAATTAACATTGCAGTATCAAAGTATTTGCAGAATCACAGAATCTCAGAGACAGAAGGAGATGTCAGAGGCAACCTGTTCTGGCTCTGAGGAGGCCTCCCTTGCACATCCCCTTGGTAAGTGTTCATCGAGCCTCTACTCGAAGACTCTTAATGATGGGAAACTCATGATCTTTAGAGACTGTTCTAATTCCAAGTTTCTCCTTAAATGGAGCTGAAATTTGCCTCTCTGCAACTTGCCCCACTGCTCCTGTTCTGTGCTCTAGGGCCAAGCAGAATAAACACTGCATCTCTTCCACATCACCACCCTTCAAATGCTCGAAGATGGTGGTCATGTTCCCCTACTAAGACTGCTAGTCTCCACACAAACATCCCAATTTTTTCAACCTCAAGTAATAACAGTTAACAGTGATGTAGTCCTTCAAGGTTTGCAAAAGCACTTTAATGCAAATAACTCATTTGATCCTCACAACAACTCTACTAAATAGTATTATTGTTATCATCCCCATTTTACAGATAAGGAAACTGAGACAGACAGCTGTAAAGTGACTTGTGTAGCGTCAAGCAGGTAGTAAATGCATCGATCCTATGTTGCTGTCGCCAGTGTCGGGATTATGAATGTGGTGACTCCATTCTATAAGTTTAATGCTCTTCCCACGACACCTTACTACCTTCCAAATAGACAACCATGGGAAGAACCTTGGACTTGAAATTGGGAGACTGGGTTTGAGTCTCAGCTCTAATATTTGTTAGCTCTATAAGCCACTTAGGTAAGTTAGTTCCTTTTTCTTTTCTCTATTTATTTGGTTAGGCAATGGGGTTAAGTGACTTGCCCAGAGTCACACAGCTAGTAAATGCTATGTGTCTGAGCCCAGATTTGAACTCAGGTCCTCCTGAATCCAGGGCCAGTGGTCTATCCACTGCGCCACGTAGCTGCCCCTACTTCCTTTTCCTGAACCACAGTTTTATCGTCTGTGAAATGGGGACAGTAATGCATGGACCATCTATCTTGAAGAGATCATGTGCAGAAATGTTAGCTATGATTACTATTACGGAGGCACAAGCAGAGAGTTACAAACGTCCTCTGGAAGGCTATTCTTCAAGGCTGTATAGTCAGGAGAGACCCAACTGGACAGTATTGAGCGAAAAATCCTTCAGGCAATTTCTGTGCACATCTAGGCTTTGAGATAAATGTTTCACTGCTGACTCTTTTCACGGAAAGTTCTAACAGCAACAATAATAATAAGTAACAACTCGCATGTAGGTAGGGATTTAAAGTGTTTTACACACGTTGTCTCATTTGGTTCTCACGAACTGGTGATTTCACTGGTGTTAAGGACCTGCAGAAGAAACTTCCTCTGCCAAAGCGCATCAGCAACTGTTCAGCAAGTTTAGCTGGAGTCTCAGGCTTAGAACTTAAGTGACTTTTCCAGGGTCACACAGCCAATATCTGTCAGTGATGATTCTGAAGCCTCACTACAACCAAACAGCAGGTAATTATTATCTCCATTTTGTGGATGGGAAGGAGGAGGCTCGTGAAAGGGGCTTCTTGTTCGGGAGTGTAAAGTCAGTAAGGGACAGAGCCCGGACTGGAACCCAGGTCTTCCAGATACAAAGCCAGCACCACCCACATTATGAACACTCTTGCTATTATTACCTTCACTTGATTTTATTCACAGTTTATCCAGGCTCAGGTCAATTGCCACTGGCTCTTTCTACGTGGTTAGTGTCTTCAACTTTATTTCGTTTTTATGGTGGTAGAGCAGCCTTTGAGTTGGGATAGACCCTAGAAGTAATATGGTCCAATATTCTCCCCCATGGGAACACAGTATGGTGAAAACAATACTAGACTTAAAATCAGGAAACCTGCATTCAGATCTAGGCTTTGCTACTTATTACCTGACTGACTTTGAGCAAGTTCATCTGGGCCTCATTTTCCACATCAGTGAAATGAGGAGGGGGCTGTTAGTTGGCCCAGTGGATAGAGAGCCAAACCTGGAGTCTTACCAGCTGTGGTTGACCCTGGGCAAGTCACTTAACCCTGTTTGCCTTAGTCTCCTCACGTATAAAATGAGCTGGAGAAGGAAACGGCAAAACCATCCCAGTATCTTTACCAAGAAAACCCAAAAAAGGGGTCGTGAAGAGCTGGACATAATTGGAGAGGGCTGAGCAACAGCAACAGAAATGAGGAGGATGGACTTCGGCGTCTTCCTGCCCTGCGCCCTATGGTTTTAGCACTCTTCCATGGCTGTGGACTTCCACCCCACCACCACCTTTGTGTCCTTGAGCAACTGGCTTTACGCCTGCGATGCTCTATTTTCTTATTCCATAATCAGATTTGCCCAACCTATCTCATAGGTTTGTTGTGAGGAAAGTGCTTTGTAATCTTAATATATTACAGGAACGTGAGTTCCTGCAGTGGAATGCTATAGGAGCACAGTAGAGCAGAGAGAGGGCTGGATGTGGACCCAAGATATCAGGCTTCATGGTGACAAAACCACTCCCTCCCTGGGCCTCAGTTTCCTGATCTGTAAAACGAAGGGTTTAGAAAGGTATCTACTGGCTCTACCATTCTGTGGTTCTATTATCACTCCTCCCTTATTCTGGGGACCAGATCCCGGACTCACCTGTATGCCCACGGGGACAGGCTCCTCTTGTTGGACATCCACAGCTGCAGGTTGACCTCACATTTGCCTTTGGATGGTTCTGAGCTGTTCCTCAGCTGGGTCACCATCTCCTGAATGCTCCTCTCATATTCTTCCATTAAGGCAAATACCTTCTCCCCTGGCAGCTTCACCCTTTGGACCAAGTCTAAGGGTCCCTGAGCCACTGAGGGAAGAACTTTTGGCCTCGCCATCCCTTTCCTCTTTGCTTTAGGATGTTGGAGTTTGGTCTTTGGCTGGCCTGGGACACCCAGTGTCAGGGAGAGAAAGATGGAGACAGCAAGGAGTCCAAGCTAAAGAAAGAGCCCATCAGAGTATTACAATCTAGTTTGAGTTAGCAGAGAGCCAAGCCCAGGGCCATAATCCTGAACCTTTGCGAGGTCAAGGAGAGGCCCCACAGCACTGGCCATGCAAGATAGCCCGAGGAGAAAAGGGTTCCATATTGTCTAGAACCTTCTCCCTTAACTGACTGCTTCGATGTTCAGGCTTCCCCTTGTCCTTCCCTACCCACTCACAAACATATCTAGTACCACTCATTCACACCTACCCACCCATCCCCATTCCCACTCACACGTTTCTACACATAATTGTACACATTCTCTCCTTCCGCTAAAACCACTCACACTTATCTTCCATCAACAGTCAACCACCCTACCTCACTTATACCTTTCTTCAATTCCGTATGACTTTATACATACCTATCCATTCACATTTACCCCTACTCACTCACCCCTATCATAAAATACATAGGATTGCAAAGGAAAACAGTTATATCAAAATAATTATCAACATATTAAGAAGAATTGCTCTAGAATCATGAGATTTTCGAGTTTCTAGTTGGAAGGAACTGTTAAAATGATCTAGTCTGTTCTCTTCATTTTACAAATGAGGAAACTGAGGCCAAGAGAGAGGAAGTAGTGCCTTATAGTCAGTGAGTGGCAAAGTCACGATCTTACTTAATTCCACGCTTCTGTTAGAGACTTGTCATCTTCCTATTCATTGTCATCGTTGTTGTTGTTTAGTCCAAATCTTTGTGACTCGATTTGGGGTCTTCTTGCAGAGATACTAGAGAGGTTTGCTATTTCCTTCTCCTGCTCATTTTACAGATCAGGAAACTGAGGTGAACAAAATTAAGTGACTTGCCCAGGGTGGCACAGCTAGTAAGTGTCTGAGCCAGATTGGAACTCAGGAAGATGGTTCTTCCTGACTCCAGGGCCAGCACTCTATCCCTTCACCACCTACCTGCCCTATCTTCCCAGTTATCTAGACTCAAAACTTTGATGTAATGACTGACTTCCCTCTTCCTCATCAATGCATCCAATGAGTTTCCTAACCCTATTGATTCCATCTCCAAAATATCTCTTGCATTTATCCTCTCCAATCATATCACTCAATTCCATACCTCATTATCTCCCACCTGGACTATTATGGAAGTTTTCTCATTAGCCTCCCTGCCACTACTGTGTTCTCTTTCTAGTCCAGCCTTCACACAGCTGCTACATTTATCTTTCCCCAGCTCAGAAACCTTCCATTGTCCCTTATTGCCTATAAGATAAAATGGCTTACTCCCTAACTTGCCATTTAGGGCCCTCTAAAATCTGGGTCCAAATAACCTTGCCAGCCTTATTTTATATTATGCCCCTAGACACACTCTAAATTCCAAGCAAATTGCATTACCAGTTAATCTCTAATCTACTGCTATCTCTTGCCTCTGTACATTTGCTGGCTCTCTCTCATGCCTGAAATGTATTTCCTCCTTATTTCTACCTATTGGAATCCTTCCCTTCCTTGAAGGCTCAGTTTAAATGCCAATTCCTCCATGAAGCCTTTCCTAATTCCTTCCAGATGAAAGCAATCTCTACCTTCCTAATCTTCCTCAAATATTTTGTTCAGAACTCTATCTTATCCATAACCCCTCCTGTCACCTGCCCCCATCACATTTTAACTTGTGTTGCAGAATCACAGTTTCTCAGATTTGGACAAGACCTCAAGAATGATATAGCTTGAAGAATACCTTAACAGGGAATTCCCTCTACAGCACACCTGACGAGTGGTCGTGCAGTTTTTGAAGCCCTCCAGTGGGAGAGATCACTCCATATTCAACCAGCAGTCATGTCAGCTTTTTAGTATATACCGCCTTTTCTCTTCTGACACTGCCACCATCCTGGTGCAGACCCTTATCAACCGCCACCTGGACCACTGCAATCATCTCTTCTCATTCTAATTTACCCTCCAGTCAGTTGTCAAATTGATCTTCCTAAAGTATAAGTTTGATCATGGCAACCCAACCATTCCATAAACTCCAGTGGCTCCTTACTACCTCTAGGATCAAATATAAAATCCTCTGTTTGACCTTTAAAGCCCTTTGTAACACAGCCCCTTCCTACCTCTCCAGTCTTCTTACATATTACTTTCCTCCACTTATTTTATAATCCGTTGACACTCACCTCCTTGCTATTCCTTGTCACTGTACAACCCCCCCTCCCCTCTCACTTGCTCTGGGAACAGTAATCAAATCAATACTGATCGTTTCTGGAAGTGGCCCATCATCAGATTGCTCTGTGGCTCTACTCATCATCCCTGTAACTTCACCTTTCCTTCTTTGGTTACCACCCTCCCTATGAGAATGTGAACTCCCTGAGGACAAAGACTGGCTCTTCTACTATGCCCCCAGGGCTTAGCCCAGTGCCTGACATGTAGTAAACCCTTAGTAAATGCTTTTCATCAAATAACCAATTAATTAATGTTCCTGAAGGCAGAGATAATAAAAATAAAACTAGCTAACATTTTATAGCACTTCAAGGTTTGCAAAGCACTTGGCAAACATTATCTCATTTGATCCTCACAACTCTAGGAAGTAGGTGCTATTATTATCCCCATTTCACAGATGGGGAAACTGAGATAAACAGAGGTGAAGTGACTTGTCTAGGATCACATTGAAAGTAAGTGTGTGGAGCAGGACTACGTCATTCTTCATTTTTTTGTGTCCTTTGTTTAGTAAATGGAATTGAAATCAAAGTTTTGATGTTTAATTTCCAGTCTATACCTAATTCTTTCCCTAAGTGAAGCTCATAGCTGTAACTGTAATACTATTACAGTTATAATATTAATAGAATATTAATTATATCTATATATGATTATTACTCTATATCTACATATGATTATTATAGTAGTAGCTATGAGCATTGCTAAGGGAAGAATATTATTACATATATGATTATTACAGTTACAATCATGAGCATTGCTTAGGAAAGGAATATGATTTTATATCTGTATATGATTATTACAGTTACAATTATGAGCATTGCTTAGGGAGGGATTTTCATGTACATATACATACATACATACATACATCCTAGCAATTTCTACAGTACTTTGACATTCATTAGAATGTGAGCTCCTCGGAGGCAGGAACCGGACTTTCTTCACGTGGAGTGTTCAGCACAATGCCTGGCACAGAGTGCATATTCAATCATTTCTCGTTCATTGACTGGAAGATTTTATATATTTGGGAGGCAGAGCGGTGTAGCAAAAGAACCCTGGATTCAGAGTACAAACAAAACAAAACCAAAACAGAAAACATCCCCACAGCTTGGCTTTGACCCTTACAACTTGTGACCCTTATGACTTTGACTCTTACAACCCTTATGCCTTTTGGTGTGTGACTTAACCACACTGAGCCTCAGTTTCCTATCTGTCAAATGAGGACATTGAAGAAGATAGTCTCTAATGGCCTTCTGGCACTAAGACTGCATAACTCTGCAAGACCACATAGACTCCTTCCTATCTACTATATGAAAGGGGCTTTCAGGGAATAAAGAAATAGGTATGTTTTCATGTTGCGCACCAAGTTGTCAGCACTGTTACTGTGGCAAAGGGGATTAAAAATGGCTGCTGGCTGGAGGCCGACAAGTGTCTAGACCACTAGGCTCAGCTCCGAGGGTGGGAGGCTTTGAGAATCCACTGTTGTAAACCTGTTAGCTCAAGCACTGCGGGGAACACGGGACAAAGGGGGCCAGTACAACAGGGAGACTTAGCAGATCACGAGAATGAACGAGCAGGTCAAGATGACCAGAAGATGAATGGATTCATCACCACGCATGGGCAGTAAAACTGTCACCTGGACAACAGAGGCGCTCCCGTACTGAATAGCGGACAGAGCACGCGTAGAGCTGTGCAAGCAGTGGGGGCGAGAGACCGAGGACGAATGCTGGAATGACATTTGGGAATAGGTGTGGGAGGAGCCAAGCGTCGCGTGCGGGAGGAGAGTGGGTTCACTGAACTTGGCAGCCTGTTTTGGGAGAGAGCTGGGCTCCGGCGGCACTTTCACTTCTCATAGCCCTTAGGCAGAGCGGTACAAGTTCAAGGACAGTAGACGAATCCAGGTTCGCTTTACATTTCTCCTGTAACTCTCCTTAGCTACGATGGGGCTCAGGGGCAGGGTCTGCGAGCTGTGGCTGCAGTTGGCGCAGTCTGCAACGTGGAACTTGACGGATTGCTGGTCTTCTGGGAGCTGATTATGGGGCGGGTTCAAGATGCTCTAGAAGCGAGGGCAATACTACTTACATACTAAGAATCCAAATTACAGAGAGGGAAAAGGGAGATTTACAAGCCACTTGAGAACAGTTAACAGGTAGGGCAGATACTTGTCCCTGGGGAAAGAAAATCGTTCTTTCTAAGGAGGAATTAGAAAGCTTAGTTGATAAACATTATAGCAGAGCTGCAATTGGAAATCAGTGCCTGGGAGAAATAACACAAAACAAGCCCTTGAATCAGTTTTTTAAAGATATATTCAGTTTCGCCTACGTGAGGAAAAAAACACTAAAATACTTCCTGCTATGGGGAGGAGCTTACCTAATTGGAATTTGGTCTCTGGAAAGAAGGACTATGCTTCCTAATTTAACCAGTTATTTTTGCTAACTAGATGTAAGAATTAGTTATTTCTTTTTTTTTTAAGGCAATTGGGTTTAAGTGACTTGCCCAGGGTCACACGGCTAGTAAATGTCAAGTGTTTGGTCTGAGGCCAGATTTGAACTCAGGTCCTCCTGGCTTCAGGGCCAGCACTTTAACCACTTTGCCACCTAGCTGCCCCCAAGAGTTAGTTATTTCTATACTACTGAATGTCTGTTTCCTGGGACAAAGTCCTGGTTTCTTTATCCTAGTTGCAGCCCTTCATCATAGTCTCTATAACTTGAGAAATAAGAGGAAAGGAATCTGCAAAGATAGGAGGAGGGTGCTACTCTGGCAGGTTTAGATGCCCCAGATTACTGAAAATGAGGAACAGATGTATATAAAAAGAAATGGGATCAAGAGCTCGGTGGGTTACCCCCCCTAAGCAAGATAAGGAAGCCTGAAAGTAAACTGGTGAAACACAAGAGTTAACAAAGGAACAATTGTGGAAGTTAAAGCCGGAGCTGGGGGCAGAGACTGAAGATACCAGGCTTTTATTCAATGCCATATTATCTACAACTGTGGGAATGTTAAACATTACACAAAGAATTATAGGATGCCTAGGAGAAATAGGACAAAGGAGCTCATGTTTATGATGGGACAGCATTACAAATAAATGAATTGTGTTGCTGACTTCCCTGAAGGGAAGAAAGAACGTCTGGGACATCTGGGACGCCTGGGAAAGGTAAACTGAAGGAGTTCCTTGGGAGACTGTTTCACTTGGATCCCTGAAGACATGATGATAAATTCTCTCCTCTAAGAGAGCTCTTGGAGAATGTTCTAAGATCATTCCAGGAAAGGAAACAAGAGAGAAAGTAGCTGATAAGTCTATCTCAGGAAAACAAAAGCTCCAGGCCTGAGGGCCCAGAGCAAAGGACTGAGGCTAGCAGATAGCTTAAAGTTTTGACATGGTCCAGCTGAGTTAAGTTAAGGCGGGGAAAACCCTTAGAATCCTGCTGGGGCTGAAAGGGCACAGAGAGGAGAGCAGGAACTTGGGACAGCCAATGCTGCTTTGCCATGAATTTTGTTTGGCATGCTGCCCATTACAAATGGTGTGTGTGTGTGTGTGTGTGTGTGTGTGTGTGTGTGTGTGTGTGCACACGTGTCTGATCCACAAGACACAGAGAAGAGTCTGTATCATTGGTGGAAGCCCATAGGGGATGGAGGAGAATAGCAGGTAGGCAAGAGTCAAATAGGGTGGCAAAGAGTGGAAGAAAGGAGACTTTTTCCAAAGTGGTGTGCAGCCCTGAAAAAAGGAGGAAGTCTTCCCCCAACTACATCAAGTTCTATTTCATGTAATCATCAGGCTCTATGTTTAGAGCTGGAAGAAAATGAAGAGGCCATCGAGGCTGACGCCTTCTCTCCCTTTTTTGTACTGATACGGAAACTGAGGCCCAGAGTTAGCATTTAATAAATGCTTGCATTATAAGGCTAGGCTCACAAAGCTGTTAAGTGCCTAAAGCTGGATTTAAACCCAAGTCTTCCTGACAATCTGTGCTCTAGCCTGGAAAAAGTCTGCGAAGGTTTCACCTTCTTCAAGAAATGATAGCTTTGAAAGCTGGTTCAGTATTAAATGTATCTGTGGGTGTTCAAATACATGCTTATGTGAATATGATTTAAATGTATGTACACTGGTATGCTAGAGAATACTTTATTTTGGGAAAACTACTTTTTTCTTTTTCTTTTTTACAAGTTGCAATGTACAAAGGACCTTGTTGGTCTAACTGAGTCTGCATGGGCAGAAGTAGATGAAGGTAGGATAAAAACAAACAAACAAACAAAAAAAGCTATGAAATTCCATCAGGGCTGGAACAAAAAAAAGGGTGGTCATGGGGAGGGAAGTGATGATTCATATGATTAATAAATTCAAAGGTCCTTGGATTTTGGTAATTTGCAAGTTGATTTTTAGATAACCACTTTCTCATACTTGACCCACATAGAGCAATAAATTTCAGCCCTTCATTAATTGTGGTGGTGCTACATAAATTTGTGGATCAGTATATGAACTGTGAATAAACTTTTTCTATATTTTGCTTATTTGGTCTTATTAATTGGAATTCTTTACAGTTACAATTTTGTTAAACGTGGATTTAGTTGAATGAAATTTTAAATTATTTCTAGAAATTGAAATTTCATATAATTATAATTGGATGTCATTAAGAGGCTCATAGATATAGATCAGGGAGAATATCTTACCCCACCCCCTCATTTAATAAATGAAGAAACTGAGGCCCAGAGAGGTGATTCACCCTGTGTCACATAGGTGGTAATTGGAAAACTATGTTTAGAGTCCAGGTCCTCTGACTCCAAATCCAACCTTTTTTCCCCTGTACTATGTTTCTGCTCATTGTTTAGATTAAAATTGACCTCGGTGGCATGTAGGATACTCCGCTGATGGGAAAAAGGTGTCCCTTCCGATGGGAAGCGGCATGTTGCTTGTCATCTTTGGTGGTGAATCTCCCATCTCCCGCGGCCTATTTAACTGGGGAGGGAGGCGTCAACAGTCTGCACATAGAGAGTGTGGTGCAGAGGAATGCCAGCAGGACTTGGATTTGAATCCGGACTTGAATCCCATCTTCGACACTTTCAGAACCACAAAGTTTCTCACAGGGCCTCTTTGGGCCTCAGTTTCTTCTGCTGTAAAGTGGTGATAACAAGGCCTGGAGCTCCTATTTCAAAGGGATAGCGAGAAGAAGGAGCACGTGTGAAGTGCTCCCTAGACGTTAGAGCGCAGTGTGAGGTCTGGGCCTCTTTCCCGACATAGGAATCTGGAATTCAAACACTCTCGGTGGAGAAGCTCTTCGGTGAGCCCCCGACAAGTTGTTTTTGGGACAAAACCTGAGTTGCCGCTGTCATTGAGTCATTTCAATCATGTCTGACTCTTTTTGACTCCATTTGGGGTTTTCTGGGCAGAGATGCTGGAGCGGTTGGCCATTTCCTTCTCCAGCTCATGTTCCAGATGAGGGAACTGAGGCAAACAGCTTTAAGTGACTTGCCCAGGGTCACACAGCTAGTAAGTGTCTGAGGCCAGATTTGAACTCAGGAAGAGTCTTCTTGACTCTAGGCCCAGTGCTCTATCCATTGTCCCACCTACACACCTCTACAAACCTGAATAGGTATGTTTTAAACCAACATTATAAGGGGCAGCTAGGTGGTATCAGTCTTGGAGTCAGGAGGACCTGAGTTCAGATCTGCCCTCAGACACTTCCTAGCTCTGTGATCCTATGATCACATAACTTACCACAACAAACACACAAAGCCAACTCCCAAAACAAAACCCAATGTTGTAGAAGCAATGGCCCTGAAGTGGTGGTAGGCTGGAGATAGCAGAAGGTGGAGAGTCAGAGTAAACAATACACCCAAAGTGAAGAGATAATGTGAAATAAGACTGTGAAGAGCTGTCATTGCAGTACATAGGGACCATTCTGCCATGACCACAAAGGAGAATTACTGAAGGAGAAGCGATGCTTGTCCTGGGTGGCTCATGGGATAGCAGGCAGCTGAGTGGCAGATGAGGTAACACCAGAGGGATGTGGATTTGGACTAAGCACACTGTCTTATTTCCAAGAAGGTGCAACAGAAAGTAAACCAGTAGAGTTATGGTTATTAGGTAGTGCCAGATGTTCATTTCTGCATTCCCAAAGAGAAGAAGAATATAGTCCATAGGTGGTTATGTGGATTTAAGGTATAGAAGCATGCCTTGGCACAGCACATGAACAGCTTCAGCGACCAGTCTTAGAGACCATGAGAACTGGCTGTTTCATTATCTGGAGAGTATCAGAGATGAGGGTTGTGCCAGAATCCCCTAAACTTTTTAGATTTGCAGACAGGATGTAGCAAGGATAACCTTGCAACTAATCCTATTAAAGGTGTGGACGATGTTGGCCTAACTCCCTAGGGAGGGATGGAAGTTTCTCTTGGTGGTGGGTCAAGACGGCACCTGTAGGGAAGGAGTAAATGGCTACTCCACACTTGGTAATTCTCTTCTATTAGTGGGGTATTCCCCACATCCTCGCTTCCATGTGAGGGAAATGGAAGAACTTTGGGAGATCCTGGAAAAAAAATGCAACTTTCTACCATGCAAAGTCATCTGGGCAAATCGGGAAGCACATCCTGATGAGTAGGCTTCCAGATGTGGCACAGGGAGAATGGGTGCCAATAGGACAGAGCGTACACCTGGTTGGGTGCCCTTCTATTCACTTCTACATGTTTTGTGTTTGCTTATATGCGTGCCTGTTATTTCACCCCATAGAATATAAGCTCCTTGAAGACAGGAACTGTTTCATTTTTGCTTTTGTATTCTTGGTGCCTTGTGCACTGCCTGGTACAAAGTAAGTGTTTAATAAAGTCTTATTGATTCATTGACTGATGTGCTACTCACATATCTGGAAGGAGAGTGGGCTGGAGATCACAGGCCCAGACACGATCTCTTGCTTGGTCTATTTGAGAGGCTTCCTATATGGCCATGCGTAATCTGTTGTCGTTTAGTTGTTTCAGTCACGTCTGACTCTTCATGACCCAATCTGGGGTTTTCTTGGCAAAAATACTGAAGTGGCTTGCCCTTTCCTTCTTCAACTCATTTTATAGATGAGAAAACTGAGGATACAGGGTTCAGGGACTTGTCCAGGGTCACACAGTAAGTGTCTGAGGCTAGATTTAAACTCAGGAAGATGAGTCTTCTTGACTTCAGGCCTGGTACTCTGTTCACTGCACCACCCTGCTGCCCTTGAAGAAATCACAGGACCCATTAAAAAAAATGAGTAGAATGGAACAGTGGCTTGTTCCAGGTCGTACTGTGTCACTGGTAGAATCTAGAGCAGCACCCAGGTCTCTTGACCATCCCATGCTCTTTTCTTCACACAACGCTGTCTCCCCTTCTTTGCCAGTGTAATACTAACCATCCAAAATGAAGTAGGAAGCAATCGGTCAAGCTTTCAGGTATTTGGTTCATATGTTGCTATTTTGGAAGGACTAGGTGATTAGAAAGATTTTGCTAGGTGTCATGCAGACATTGTATCTCTTAGATATGGCCTCATTTCAGCTCAGTCCAACTCCACTCCATCACAGAGAGACAGTGTAGGAGAGTTAAAAGTCCTATGTGCTTGCAATCATGAGAGATCTAGGTCTAATCCTGCCACAGATAACCTGATAGCTGTGTGACCCTGGGCAAATCATTCACCTTTCCTGAACCTTATTCCCTCTATCTGTAAAAAAGGGATAGTAAATACTTCTGAAGAAAGAGCTTTGTAAATGTCAGTGTATCATATAGTACAACTGTGTTATTATCAGATTAAGAGACTGAAGGCACCTTAGAAATCATCAAGGCTAACCTCTTCATTTTACAGAGGAGGAAACTGAGGCCCAGAAAGGGAAAGTGACTCCCCTAAGACCTCACAGCCAGTGTGATAAGCAACAGTAAGAATTTGCACCCCTGTTTTTTCCATTTCCATTGCTTTGAATCTGCAGCCTGAAGACTGTGATCCAGTCCTCTTAACAGTCAGCCACTGGCAAATGTTATAAAACTAGGCTCTGTTCCTTCCTTGGCCTGAGGGACCTCCCAGGCATGAAGGGAGAAGAGGGGGACTAGTGAAAGAATGTTTCTCTGATGGACTGTTTTACTTCCAGGCCAAACAGCCCCAGCCATGCACCAATAAGAAAGAAATACTGGGCCCCAAGATCCCTAAATGGGGGGAAGGAGAGAGAAGCAGAAGGATAGGGGTGAGAGACAGCCACGTACCAGAGTGTGAGCTGAAGGCATTGTAGGGAACCAGTCGACGACAGCAGCAGCAGCAGCAGCAGCAGCAGCAGCAGGGATACCTCCCTTGGACTGGCAGAGAGAGGATGGAACAAGGCAATTATAGATAAAAAGGGGTGTGTTTGTGGGGACTAGGGGGGGTGGGATGGTTCAGAGCCTCAGCCCCTGGCCATGTCTGGCCTAGATTCATGTTGGCATGAGGGGGGCCGTGGGCAGCCTCGGAACCTGCCCAAGGTGCTGCCGGGGCTGTTGACAAAAGGACAATGTCCTGTGTGTCTGGTGGAGCCTGGCTGGACAGCATCTCTGCTCTTGGCTTGTGGCCACCTGACCACCAGCACCCACAGCACAGGCTGAGACAATCAGGTTCCCTGGATGGACTTTGGGGGGAGGGTGAAGGTTGGGGAGGTGCGGTCAGAAGAGCAAACGTCCTCAGCAGTTTCTTTGGCTGCAGCTGGAGCCCAGCCTAATCTTACAGGGAAACAGCTTCTGAGCTCTGCAAAGAAGCCATGTTTTCAACAAGAATCAGGAGGTTTGTGCTCTAATTCCTGCTCTGCCACTAACCTATTCTGTGACCTTGAGCAAGTCACTTCCCATTTCTTGGCCTTAATTTATCTGAATGTAAAATGAAGGGTCCGGAAGAGACAGTTCCTGACATCTCCTGCAGCTCTAACATTCAATGCTCTATGATCTAAGATGCCTTCACCTCTGATCTTCTATGTTCAAAGATGCATTCACCCCTGACATTCTACATTCAATATTCTAATATCTATTTCAGCTCTGACATTCTATGTTCTGTGTTCTCAAGTCAATTTTAACTCTGACATTCTATGTTCTGTGTTCTAAGGCCCATCTTAGCTTGGCATTCTAGATGGGATAGAGAATGTATCCTTTTATTCAGAGGAAATATTAGGTATTTCTTAAAATTGGAGAGATGTGGAAGTGGCATGAGTATTCCAAAAACTTCAAGGCCTGCAGTTGTTCTAAACTTTGTTTGGAAGAAAGTTCCTAACCTGTGAGATGGAAGCACGCCTAGAGGAGGGCCACCGGGCTTGTGAGGGGCAATTGAGACCGTCCCTATGATGACTGGCTGAAGGAACTCTTCCAGGCCGCAAAGTCTAGGGCAGGGTGGGGTGGTAGTGGAGAGATGATGGTAGCTCCCTTAACACATTCATATGGCAGAGGGATTGAACTTGTTCTGCTAGGCCCTGGAAGAAAGAATTAGTAACAATGAGGAAAAGTTGTGGAGAAGCAGATTTAAGCTTGAGGTAAGAAAAAAAGTCCTTAGTAATTAGAATCATCCAGAAGTGGAACGGGCAGTTCTCCCCTCACCCGGAATCTTCAAGCAAAGGGTGGATGACCACGCATCAGGGATATTACGGAGAGGATGCTTGCTCAGGTACCAATTAGACTACATAGGCCACAGATTTAGGTAGGTACCATTATTATCCCAATTTACAATTGAGGAAACTGGGGCAGATAGAGTGACTTGACTAGGGTCATATGCACTAGGATGTGTTGTAGGCTAGATTTGAATTCAAGTTTTCGGTCACCAAATCCAGCACTCTCTCCACTGCATGGACTTAGCTGCCTCTTACTTAGGTAAGAGTATATGAAACACTCTCCTTACTGTACTCTTATGAAGAAGATGATGCAAATATTATTGTCTCCAATTTACAGATGGGGAAACTGAAGGTCGGAAAAAGCAAAATGACTCATTCTGGATCCCATGGCTAGCCACTGATGGATGAAAGCTTTAAACCCAGATCTTCTGCCTGCTAGGCCAGGTCTCTTCCCACTGTCCCAGCCTCCCAACAAGGCTCTTCTGTGAGCAAGGCCTGGGGGGTCTGGCAGAAGGAAGGCCGGAAATAGGTCTGGGGAGGCAGCTCATCGCACCCTCCCCCAAATGGGTGACAATCCGTGGGAGAGCAAGGGGAGGGGCAAGGAGCTTGTGCCTTGAGACATGTTTTCAGAGTCATCTTCCTTACAAAGTTTCCAGTGATAGAGCTGAGCCCTGCTTGGTATTTGACCAAATATGGTGGTATTTCCCCATATCCTTCTGCCCTTGCCAGCTCTTCAGTCATGTAGCGCAAACCTCCCCTGGACCCATCCATCTTGTGACATTCCAAAGTGGTTCTCGTCCTACGAGGGAGCTTCACTTTCCTGCCTTCTTCCCTTTCCTATAAATAACCCTGGGTGGGGGCTGGCAGGCCTGGAGAACTGTGGGACTTTGTCCTCAGCCTCCTGCCTCTTCATCCCTCTCTCTATTCTTTACTACTGGGTCTACTGGTCTCTCCTGTCACTATGAGGACCTTTTCCCTCTAGGGCTCTGATCCCATGTGATTCCTGTGATCAACTCATTCACAGCGATACACAGGTGACTTTCTATTCTACTCGTTATTCAAGATCTCATTTGACATCCAAATTTGGAATCAATTGCGTGACATGGGAGACACTGGCACAGGGACTGCCTAGCCTGGCATGCCAGAATCAAAGAAAGCACTGTGCTCCATGAGCAAAGTAGAATTGCAATAACTCAAAAGAAACATGAGATGTACAGATTTAGAGACATCTCCATCCCAAATGTTCATGTGGACTGTTTGTGCCTGAATTGTGGTAGAACCTTCTGGGCTTGTACTGGTCAGATCAGCCACAATGGGACACAGTGTACCTTGACTTCGACCTGGTGATGCCATTTTGGTCCTCTTCGAGAGCAAAGCTCAACAACCAAGCAAAGACCTCATGAAGCTCATAAAGTAGAACACAAACTAGGGGATGTCAGAATGGGAAGGAGACTCAGAACATGGAACCTAGGACATCAGAGCTAGACGTAGCCTTGGAAGTTAGAATATAGACTGCCAGAGCTGGAAGAGGTCTTAGACTATGGATTTCAGCTCTGCAATTTATCTTAGAACATAGGACAGGGCATGTCAAAGTTAAAAGGAGCCTTGGAACATAGAGCATACATCCAGTATAGTCTTCAGTCAGCTGGAAGATGACGTAGAACAGATTGTCAGAGTAGGAAGTAGCCTTAGAAAGTGGAATATCAGATCTATCTACCAGATAGATCCCCTGTGTTCCCCAGACCTTAGACCATAGAACACAGGGTTTCAGAACAAAAAGGTGCTTTAGAACATAGAATGTCAGAGCTGGAAGTGACTTTGGAACATAGAACATAGAATGTCAAAGCTGGAAGGGATTTAGAACACAGAGCATAGAATTTCAGAGCTAGAAGAGACCTTAAAAGACAAAACATAGAATGCCAAAGCTAGAAAAGACTTTAGAACATGGAAGATAGCAGAAATGGGAAATGGAACCCACCCAAGGCTTTTTCTAGGGCAGCACTTATTCTCCCATACCACCAAGACACTTTCCTTGCAGAAAGTCTGACATGGACAAGGTTTGCTTTAGGTGTTTCTTGCTTTCCTTTGCAAACATCCTTTGCTCCAACCCTCTGTTGCTGCACAATGGAATTGGAGGATCTCGTAGTCGGAGGGAAACCTCAGGGGGACACCTATTCTCATACATACTGGAAAATCTCCTCTACATCTCCCTCTGCAGACTTCTAGTGATAGGAAATTCACCATTGGCTAAAGCAGCGCATTCTTACATGTTAGGATATTTTTCCTCAAATCAAGTTGAAATCTGTCTCTAACACTTTCATCATTGTTTGTACTCCTTCTCTTTGGGGATTAGTAGAGCAAGTCTGGGCAGAATGCTAGGCCTGGAGTCAAAAAGACTCCTCTTCCTGAGCCCAAATCTGGCTTCGGCCACTTACTAGCAGTGTGATGCTGGGCAAGTCACTTAACCCTGTTTACCTCAGTTTCTTCATCTATAAAATGAGCTAGAGAAGGGGACGGTAAACCATTTCAGTATTTTTTCCAAGAAAACCCCAAATGGGATCTTGAAGAGTTGGACATGACTGAAAAATGACTGAACTGAATAAGAACATGTCTAAAGTCTTTTTCATGTGAGAAATTTTCAAGTATTTAAAAACACAGCCTATGTTCCCCCTCTTTTTCCCCACTATGCCTTCTCTTCTCCAGGTGAAATGTCACCATTTCTTCAACTGATCCTTATATGGGTTAATCTTGAGGCCCTTCCCCATTCTACTCACTCTTCTCTGGAAGCTCTCAAATTAAGCAATATCTTTCCTAAAATATGTCACATAGCCAATCGGTTGCCAAATCCACTTAGGTGTACCTCCAAACAAGCTGTCTCACATTTTTCTTATCCCTTACACTTCCCTTACAATCACTCTGGTACAGATTCCCATTGCCTCTTATTCAAACTATTGTAATACCCTACCTGCCTTTAGTCTCTCTTCCCTGGATCAATCCACATTCTGTCTGGATAATCGTACCCGAATTGCTTCTCAGATCATACTACTCCCCTTCTCAGAAACATTGAATGGTTCCCCGTTGCCTCTGAGATAACATCCTGCCTCCTCAGCTTAGTACTCAAGGTCCTCCACACCTCTAGTCCTCATCTCCATTTCTAACATTTTTTTTCCTTCTATTTTCCAACACAAACCCTCACTTCTAGAAAGCCCACTTTGCTTACTAACCATCAAACACAGGACCACAGGTAGAGAACTGGAAAGGACTCAAGAGATCATTTTCTCCATTCCTCTCACTCTACAGATGAGGAAACTGAAACTCAGAGTACTTAAATGACCAGCCCAAGATTATAGCAGTAGCAAGTGTCAGAGAGATGCCAAGTGCTTTTTGGCCTGTTTGGTATGTTATGTTTGGTAAAGGAGAAAAGGCACTGGCTCTGGAATCAGAAGATTCATCAAATTTTGCTTCTGATTATTATTATTGCCTGCGTTACCTCCTTGGGCCTTAGTTTTCTCATCTGAAAAATGAGTGGTTAGGACTAGATAACCTCTGGGTTCTGTCCAGCCCTAGAGCCAGCATCCTCTGAAATGTCATCCAACCTTCAAGCTTACCCATCCAGAAATCTTTCATAATGGAAGTGATGTCTCCAATCTTTGAGCCCAATGGCACTTTGTTGCCACCTTTCCTGTTACCCTGATCCTGTTCCAGCTGGAGGAGGCCTACAGGTCATTTAGCTCCTCTTTAACTTGCCAAAACCCTCCACTCATGTTTTAGAAAAAGTGAAACAGCTCTAGAGAAGAGCCCTGGATTACAAAGCCAGTTCATCACAGAGCCTGGCCTCCAGTTCTGGTCTTCTGACCCTGTTTGGTGTTTTTTCCACTACTGTGGATCTGTGTCTTCTCAGTCTGAGTCTGGGTTTATTTCTGATCCCTTCTATTAGAGGACAGGGGCATCTAGGTAGTGAAGTGGATAGAGCACTAGGTTTGGAATCAGGAACACTCACCTTCCTGAGTTCAAATCTTACTAGCTTTGTGACCCTGGGCAAACCCTGCTTGCCTCACTTTCCTCATCTTTAAAATGAGCTGGAGAAGGAAATGGCAAACCACTCCAGTAACTCTACCAAGAAAACCCCAAATGGGGTCCCAAAGAGCTGGACACAACCGAACAACATCACCAAACTAAAGGATGGATTACCCCGAAACAGGACCTAGGCATTATTCAGCTTTATCTCCTCCACAGGGGCCTTAAGCAAACACAGAAGGCATCGGTCATTGTTGAATGAATGAGAAGATCAGCAACCAGTTGAAAAATCAGGGACATAAGGTTGATGATGGTGGTGGGAGGCCTTGTTTGGCCGCCAGGTGGCGATGCTATAAAGTCAGATTCCCGGCTCGGGAGCTCATTTTCTGCTGCTGGACTTTGCTCACACAGTTCTCCACCTTCACCCCCCAACCCAACACTCAAAATCATAAGGTCGTAGACCTGGAACTGAAAGGACCTTAGATATTGTTTAACCTAATCTAATTTGATGGATGTGGTCCAGGGAAGCCCATGGATTTGGCCGAGGATCACCTCACTGTAAGTTCAGAGCCAGAATTCAATGGCAGGTCCTCTGATTGCAGAAGCTGGGTGTGATCTTTTCCACTGTCCTGGGAACACCTTCGGACATCCTACCTAGTCTCCAAGGCTCAGTGCAGAAGCCAGACTCTCCCAGCGGAGATCCTTCCAGGCAGCAATGATTCTCCTTTCTGATTTTGTGATCTGTTTGTACCTCTCATGCACTCACGCAGCATATCTCCTAATAATAATGATAGTAAATATTTACATGATCTTTTTATGTTATTATCTCAAATGAACCTCACAACACCCAATGGTGTAAATAGTCAAGTATTATAATCTTTAATCCATCATCCACTCAGCCATCAAAGGGATCTCTCTAAAGTGCGGGTCTGAATATATCGCCCCTCTCTCCCCCAATGAACTCTAATGGCTCCCTATTGCTTCCAGCATCAGATATAAAAGTAAGCTCCTCGAGGTCCCAGGCCATCTTGTGTCTCTTTTTGTATCTCCAGTGCTTAGTACAATATTTGGCACACAGTAGGTACTTAATGAAGATTGGTTGATTGAATTGAATTTTTTGGCATTTAAAGCCTTTCACAGCTGGTCCCCCCCTTTTTTAACCTTTCCAGTCATTTCACACTTTACTCCGATGTATTCTACAATCCAGGTGTATACCTGTTGTTTCTTATGTATGATATTCAATCTCCAGACTCAATACTTTTGCACTGGCTGTCCCCCCGTGCCTGGAACGGTCTTTCTCCTCACTTCTGATTTCTTCAGCTTCCCTGGCTTCCTTTAAAACTCATCTCAATTTTAATTTCTATAGGAGGGCTTTTTTGTTGCCCTCCTTCCCCAAATACCAGTTCCTTTCCTCTGAAATTACCTTCCATCGCAGAGGTTCCCAAACTTATTTGGCCTATTGCCCCCTTTTCCAAAAAAAAAAAATTACTCAGTGTTCCCTGGAAATCTACTTTCTTTAACCCTTTAATGATTTTTCTTTTAAATTTGTGTCATTTCAAAAAAATATAAAATATTTTTTTTAAAAAAAGGACATATCTTAAATTTTAAAATTTATCACACATTAGAATTTTGAACATGCAGTATTGTGGCATATAATAGTATAGTATCATACTGCAAACAAGTCAGACACACACATATTCCTGCTGATGCGTGCTGGACTTCCCAACAATGCGTTATATGCTCACTTGCCAACACTTGCTTGTTAAGACCTGTCAGTGGACTTCACCACTGATGGGTTAGAACTTGCATTTTGTGTGTTTACTTGGAAATAATGTAATCATTGCGACTTTAACTCTGTTACACAACAGATGAAAGATGCACAAACTGTTTTTCCAAACTTTCTTCTCTTCTCGCCTTTCCTCATGCTTCCACCACCTCCTTAGTTTTGTTCAATGCCCCCCATTTGCACCCAAGGCTACTACCACCCACCTTGGATCATTTCAGTGCTCCCTGGCAATGGTATCACCCACTCTGTTCTTGTATGTACATAGTCGTCTGCATGTTACCTCCCCGTTAGAGTATAAGCTCCTTGAGGGCAGGGACCATATGTTTTGCCTTTTTTTTGGATGCCCAGGACTTAGCATTGTGTCTGAGGCACAGTAGGTACTTCGTAAATGCCTGTTGAATGACTGGCTGACCAATGAGGACAACACCTACCTCCCAGGGTTATTGGGATGATCCAGTGAGATAAGACATGTAAAGTGCTTTGCAAACCTTAAAATGTGATATGAATGCCAGCTATGAGGAAACGGAGGCTGAGAGCAGATATAACCTGATTGAGCTCACACAATTGGTAGACAGCTGACTTTGGCATTTTAGGTCAAGTTTTCCCACTCCCAGGCTGCTGCTTTTGACTACACAATGCTGCCTCTCTAGCCTGTAGTAGGGTTACCATATTTTTGTGCTTGAGGCCCAGTGTCTTTCTTAGGACTCTGAACAAAGCAGTTGCTTTATAAGGGACAGCTGGAAGCACAGCGGATAGAGAGCTGGACCTAGAGCCAGGAAGACCTGAGTTTGAGACACTTACTTGCTGGGTGACCCTTAATCTCTGCCTGCCTCAGCTTCCTTATTTGTTAAATTGAAATAATAATACCACCTTCCTCTGAGGTGGTTGTGAGGATTAAATGAGATAAATTTGTAAAGTACTTTGCAAACTGTAACACACTACATAAACACTAGGCATTAAATGGACCTGGATTTGCAATTTTACCTCTTTTCACCTGGGGCAGGTTGCTTCCTTTATTCAGACCTAAATTTCTTCCTCTGTAAAGTAAAATTGAACTAAATTATCTCTAAGCTTCCTCCAACACTAAATGCCATGAACCTAAGAATGAGTGAGGCCTGGCTGAAATGCCTGTGTACCTACAAGTTGTCCTTAGATGGCCTAAGGACTGTCCCAGCTCTTAAAAGGACAGAGAAGGTTTTTGAGGGGAATGAAACAAGGACCAAGACCCTTGGTCTGGGGATATGAAGTGGTGGGGTGATGAAATGAAGTTTCTACTTCCTTGGTCAAGCCTAAAAACTATGTGGGGGTGGCAGAATGAGCCTGGGAGAGGAAAGGGTCAGCTATGTTTTGGGGATGGGCAGTCAGTGATGAGGAGTGGGGAGCCTCAGTGTGGAGGGGGAAAGGACAGAATTTGTCAGAGAGGTGACTGTGTGAAGAGGCAAAGAGACAGAATATGGAGAGTGGACTGAATTATTTAAGGGGAGGCAAAAATATGAAGTCTAGTGAGGTAGGGACAGAGTGAATCAGGTGGGTATAGGGGCAGAATGAGGAAAAGGGGACTAAGGGGGGACAGCAGCATTTTAGGGCATGAGCCTGAGGTAAGAACAAAGTCAGTGCTGAATGGAGAGTGACAGTAGGAAGGAGAAGAGGTGAAAAAATAATTTGCCAGAGGAGACTTCAAGGGACAGAATGTGGAGAACGGAGAGATTGATTTACAGGGAGGGGAGGGGCAAGGAACAAAGTTTAGGGTAATGAGGACAGAGTAGATTTGGGAGCAGAGAATAGGTAGGGTAAAGGAGAGAGGGGAGCACGTTCCAACTGAGTGAGGAAGAGAGGGGACAGTCTCAGGAGGGAAAGAGATCATAGTCTGGAGCTAGAAGGAGCCCAGAGGCCATCTAGACCAACCTTCAATTTCCAGATGAGGAAACTGAAGCATGGGAAGGTCTAGTGCAGGGGTGGGGAAGATGTGGTGTTGAGGCCACAGTGGCCCTCTAGGTCCTTAAGTGTGGCCTTCACTGAACAAATCTCCTTAATAAAAGGATTTGTTCTGTAAAACTTGGACTCAGTCAAAAGGCTGCACCCAAGGACCTAGAGGCCCACAACCTCGAGGCCACGGGTTCCCCACCCTTGACTCTAGTGACTCACCCAATGTCTGTCATACAAGTAATAAGAGTTAGAGGCAGGATTTATATTTGCAGAGCTAGTGCTTTTTTAACATAAGGGACAGGGGGACAACGGTGAGGGAGGGGAGAAATCTGAGTCTCGGACAGAAGACCTGGAGGTGAACAGGTTAGGGAGTCAGAAAGCAGCATTGCATGCGGGAGTCCAGAGAGGTAGGCTCCTGGCCAAGGCTTCTTACCATCAGCCCCCCTGCAGCTCAGCCCCACTTGGGGGCTCCTTGCCCAGGCCCATATTTGCACAAATGCCTGCTCACTGCTCTCTCTGGAGTCCTGGCCAAAAGGAGCTATTTTAAGCTCCCTGGAAAGGAACATTGTTTGGTGGGAATGAGACAGGCCTGTGAGCTCCCCATTCTCAAAAAAGGGAAAACCACCCGGCCAGTGCCTCTGGATAATATAAACATGGAGGGAGGCCTGGCTGACTTGCCCATCTGCTCCATGCCCACTCTGCCTAGGCACACAGCCCTGGGCCTGGGAGCTCACATTCTGAGCGTTCCATACTCACACCTGTGTGAGAAATCAACCAGGAGATGAGTAGGTAGGTGGTTTGGGGACTATGTCCCCGGTTTAAGCCCGTTGGCACCAATCCCACTCATTTTTAAGATAAGGAAGCTGAGGCCCTGGGAGGTTAGGTGATTTGTCCTCGGTCATATGAGTAAGTAAATGTCATATTTGATCACCATTTCTCCATTCATAGAACTAATTTTTGACCTGTAAGCAAGAGTGCCTGTAGCCAGCTTGCAAGAACTGATTGTTAATATTTTCATCGTGACCATTGACACCTCAGAAATCTGTAAACACCACAAATCGGAGCCAGATGCATTATTTAGTTGATTGTCTAGATTTAAGAAAGTGTTGGAGAAAATTTTAATAATACAGATTAAACTTTTAAAGTGTTCTGTGCCTGCATAGGTTTTTGGTGAGTGGTTGATAAGCACTTATTAGCATACCTCTGACTGGGAGGAAACACAGAGGTCGTCTTGTCCAACCTAATTTTATAGATGAAGAAAATGAAGCCCAGAGACATTAAGTGTCTTCCTTAAGGTTGTGAGGTAGTATCTAAGATTTGAACCAAACTTCTGACTCCACATTGATTACTTTTCTCATTGTACCACACTGCCTCTAGGTCAGAGAATAATTCTAATCCCCTGGGGGTAGCAATGTGGTTAAGTGGAAAGAACACTGTCTCCATGGGATCTGGATTCAAATCTTGACTCTGCTACTCACCAGCTGTGTGAGTTTGGGCAAACCACTTACCCTTTTCGACCCTCAGTTTCCTCACCTGTAAAATAAAGGAGCTGCATTAGAATGCCTCTGAGGTCCCTTCCAGCTCTATTTCTATGACACTCTTTTATATGATAATCCTTTAGAAACTTGAAGCCAGTGATGTTGTCTTCCTTAGGTCTTATCTTCTCCAGACTAAATCTCTATTTTCTTAAGCTAAACTTCATATGACATAGTTGGGAATTTAGGTTATCTCTAAAGTCCTAAATTCTATGATCCCTCTTTATCCTTATAGCTCCCTCCTTGATACATCCAGCTTGATGAACAATTAAAGAATCTCAGAATTGGCAAGTATCTCAGAGGACATTTGATTTAGAGGTTCCATGATAAACACGGTTCTACTTTTGGAGGATATACAAATATATTTTTATTGAATCCTTCTGTCTCTACATCCTATTTGTTTCTGAAAGTGTCCCTCTTCCTTTACAAAGTGAGCCTCTCTTGTAACAAAGATTTAAAAAATAAGAAAGTAGTCAGCAAAAGCCAATCAACACATTGGCCACATCTTATAGCATACATATATAGTTATTCACACTCCAGGGCTCCACTTCTGCATTGAATGGAGAAAGGGGCATTCTCTGTTCTCTTTTCTGGCTCTAAGCTTGGTCATTATAATCACACATTATTCCATTACTGTTCCATCCATTTATGTTGTAGTGGTATATATATATATAGGAGTTCAATTCATAAAAGTGTCAACATGTTTCTCTGAATTTGTAACATTCGTCATTTCTTATAGAACAGTAATATTTAATTACATTCTTGTACCACAGTTTATTTAGCCATTCCCTAACTGATGGATACCTATATTGTTCCTACTTTTTAGCTACCATAAAAGTCCTGCAATGAATATTTTGGAATATACGGGACCTTTCTTCCTTTGACTTCCTTGGGACAAATTCCTAATAGTATTTCTGGGTCAAAGAATACGGGCATCAGATTTCTGTCCAGAACAGAACACTTCCAACCAATTTTTCCAACCAGATTTCCCTATTTCTGTTAATAGCAATCTAATTCTTGTCACTCAGGTTGAAAACCTGTGTTGTCTTTGACTCTTCCTTTGTCTTCATCCTTCACCAAAGCATCTCAAAGGATCACAGACTCAGATCTGGAAAGGACCTTAGAAGTCACCTCATTTTGTATGTACCACCTCATTTTGTAAATAGGGAAACGGAGGCGTAGAGAGGTCATGTGAACTTGCACACCGTCACACAAGTTGTAAGAAGTAGAACTGGAATTTGAATCCAGATGTTCTCAACTTCAAGCTTTGTTGTCTACCCAATGTGCCAAGTTGCCTCCCTTGGAATATTTGTCACATTAATTGTCTCATGTACTCTACTATAGCCCTTTCTTGTTGTCCATTTCCTTATTAATTCTCCCTTGAAATATTGCCTTCTATTTGGTCTCCCTAACTCTCTTCTCCTCCAATATATCCTGTACTTATCACTGGTCTCCTAAAGTACAATTCTGGTGTGGTCACTGCTCTGCTCAAAAATGAACCTTGAGTGGGTCCCTGCTGTCTAGAGCAGGGGTAGGAAACCTGCAGCCTCAAGGCCATATGTGGCCTTCTAGGTCCTTGGGTGTGGCCTTTGGACTGAGTCCAAGTTTTACAAAACAAATCCTTTTATTAAGGGGATTTGTTCTGTGAAGTTTGAATTCAGTGAAAGGGTCGCCACACCTGAGGACCTAGAGGGCCACATGTGGCCTCAAGGCCACAGGTTTCCCATCCCTGATCTAGAACATAAAGTCCAGCATTCTTTATGCAATCAAGGCATCCCTAAACTGGTCCCAGTCTACTCTACCTGCAAAATAAAGAGGCTGGGCTAAAGGATGTATATGGAGTTTTCCAACTTTATATTCTGTCATCCTCTTTATCTTAATTCTTCAGCCTCCTCTCCTACAAGCCATTGCCACATACCCCTAGTCAAGTGGCATAGATCTTTCTTCTCTAAATACATTCAGTCCTTGACACCTCTCTGCCCTGCCCAATGCCATTCTCTTAAGTATTTTTGGTTGATCTCTAATCTTTTTTTTTTCTGCTATAATTGTTATTTCCCAATGTTTACCCCAACCCCACCAACAGAAACCGCCTTGGTAACTAACATATAAGTGCAGTCAAGCAAAATAAATCAACATATTGCCATGTCTGAAAAGGCATGCCTTATTCCACATCTATTGACCACCATTTCTTTTCTGATAGATGGGAAACATGCCCTAGCATCAAGGTATCTGAGGTCAACATTGATCACTGCATTGATCAGAATTATGAAGCTATTTCATGTGTCTTCCTTTATATTGTTACAGTTGTAATGTAAATTGCTCTCCTAGTTCTGCTTATTTTGCTCTTCATTGGTTTAAACAAATCTCATTTGTTAGAGTATAATTTTACTTGCTGACATTCACAAGTCATAGTTTCTTGAGTCATTTCTGAATCATGGGCACCTATTCCCTTCCAGTACTTTATTATTACAAAAATGCTGTTACAAATCCTTTTGTACACTGGAGCCTTTTTCCTCATCTTTGCTCTTCTTGGATATATCCCTTAGCAATAGGTAAAAGGACACATAGTTTAATGACTTTTAAAGCTTAATTCCAAATTGTTTTCCAAAATGGTTGGACCAATTCATAGTTTGATCATCAGTCATGCCCGTCTTCCCACAACTGCTCTAAGTTTGATCATTTTTGTCTCTTGTCATTTCTGCCAATATGACAGATGAGAGGTAACACCTCAGAGTGGTTTTAATTCACATTTAATCTGGAGGACTTTTCACCATACGATTGTTCATAGCTTACGTTTTCTCTTTTGGAAGTTTCCTGTTCATATCCTTTGATCACTTATCTTCTTCTTTTATATGTTTGCATCACTTTATGGCAAATATTATGTCAGACCTTTACCAGAGATATTTTACACAAAGATTTTTTTTTTCTGTTTAACTGTCTGGCTTCTAAATCTAGCTGCATTGATTCTGGCCATTTAAACGTGTTTCAATTTTATAAAATCCAAATTGCTCATTTTACCTTCTATTTCTCCATCCTTGTTTAGCTATGATTTATTCCTCTAGCCACATTTGTGTAAGATACCTCCTTCCATACTCCTCTAAATAAATTTTTTAAAAAAGGCAATCTTTTAGTCAGTCAATACATACACATTTTGGGCAGTTTGGTGGTATGGTAGGTAGAGTGCCAGGCCTGGAATCAGAAGACTCATCTTCATGAGTTCAAATCTGTCCTCAGACACTTAATAGCTGTGTGACCCTGGGTAAATCACTTAACCCTGTTTACCTCAGTTTCCTCATCTGTAAAATGAGTCAGAAAAGGAAATTGCAAGCTACTTCAGTATCTTTGCCAAGAAAACACCAAATAGGGTCACAAGAGTCAGACATGACTGAAACAACTGAACAACAATAATTAAGAGAAAGAGGCACTAGAATTAGGAGCTGGGAAAGGCTTCCTGTAGACAATAGGATTTTAGTTGGGATTTAAAGTAAGATAGGGAAACCAGAAGGCAGAGATGAGGAAGGAGGGAGAGCTTCCCAGGCATGGGGGGATAGTCAGAGAAAATGAGAGATGGAGTGTCTTGTTCATGGAACAGCCAAGAGGTCAGTATCACTTGATTTAAGACTTCATTTTGGGGAGTAAGGTGTAAGAAATTTTAAAAAAAAGGCAAGAGGGGGCTAGGTTATAAAGGACTTTGAATACCAAATAGAGGATTTTATATTTAGATGATGTATTTTTGGAAGTTTATTATGCTTTGTGGTGTTACAATCATAGATTATAGTGTCTTGGGTCTAAAGCTGGAAGAGACTGAAGAGGTTATCTGGTCTAACTTCCTCATTTTACAGATGAGAAAACTAAGTTTTAGATAAGTTAAATGACTTGTCCAAGATCACAGAGCCAGCAAATGGAAGAGCTGGACTTTGAAACCAGGTCTTTTGACTTGAAATCTAGCTTACCCCCACCCCCATCATTCTTTGAATGTTTGATTGAATTCGCTTGTAAATCCATTGGGGCCCTTTTAAAAAATTCTTTTGGGAGTTCATTAATAATATGTTAAATAACTTCAGTTCTTTAGGTTGGGTTACTTAAATTCTTTGTTTTTTTGTCAATTTGGGTATTTTACATAGTTCAAAAATTCATCCATTTCCATTACATTTTAGTTCAGTTGGCAAATAATTTTATGTAATTATTTCTAGTAATTTCTTTTATTTTCTCTTCATTTTCTGTGAAATAACTTTTTCATTTTGTTATAATTCAATTTTCCTTTCTCTGTGTTGCTCTGTCTCCCCATTTTTTCAAATCACTAAATGATTTGCCTCTATGTTCAGTCCATTGAAAAATCCAGCAAATAAATTTCTTCAAAAACTACTTCTTTGATTTTCAGAATTTCTACATTCATTCATTCATTCATTCATTCATTCATCATTTATGAAGTATCTACTCTTGTGCAAGGTGATCCTACTGCTCAGTACTGGGAATGCAAACACTTAGGGCCAGTCAATTCTATAAGTTCCAAGTACCTGCATACCATTACATGTGGTATAGCGAATAAAGCATCAGACTTGGCATCAGGAAACCTGAACCTTGATTCAAGTCCCAACTCTTCGACTTATTAGCTCTTCCTTCAGTTACCTCGTTCATTTTGAACGAATGAAAATCATTTATTGCTTACTCTGAAAATCATTTATTGCTTAATCATTTAAGTGCTTACTCTGGCCAAATATTTTGCTAAACTCTAAGGATACAAATACAAAAGTGAGATAGTATTTTTCTTCAAGGTTCTTACTTCCTAATTGGGAGACAACAAATATAGGAAAATGATGTCCAGAGAAAGGAGGAATGGTGCAGAAAATCACAAAGATGATGAATGGAACAAGAGGCCAGTGCACTGCTCTGCCCTTTTCAGAGTCATTGGTGATGCTAATCTTTTTATAGCTTTCAGAACAAGAGGCAGAAAGAAGGGTGGAAGCACTTATGTTGTAGTAATGCTGAAAATGGCTGGCAGAAGATGAGGTTACACGGTCCCAGGGAGTTCAGATCAGAATGGCTCAGTTCCTTCCAGGTATGGTCTTGAAAAATCCTATTGAGAGAGTGGAGTGGCAATAATGGTCAAGATCATCTTTGCACTTCTTATCTCATAGAGGGGCTGTGCAAAAAACATCTTGTCAATTTTCAAGAATGACAGAAACATGAACTGTTATTATTATTTTCCATCATACTATTCCTCACCCTGATTTATTCTCACTGTTTTAGATGCAAACTGCTTATCCCTACCACTTCTTTCAAATTCTCATCCCTATTCAGACCAAACCTACTCTTCCCCAGCTGCACTCTGATGGAGTTTGCTCCTTTCCTAGCCCAGGGGCGGGGAAACTGTGGCCTTGAGTCCACATGTGGCTTTCTAGGTCCTTGATTGCATCCTTTTGACTGAGTCCAAGTTTTACAGAACAAATCCTTTTATGAAGGGGATTTGTTCTGTGAAGTTTGGATTCAGTCAAAGGGCTGCACTTGAGGCCCCAGAGGGCCACATATGCCCCTCAAGGCTGCAAGTTCCCCACCCTTGTGCCTGTTCTACTGTGGCTAACCTATTTTCTTTCTTTTGTTTCTTTCATTTCCTTTTTTGCAGCAAACCAGTTTTTCTTTCTTTTTTTTTTGCTTTAATTTCTTGATTACTACTTTTTTCTTTTTATAATTATGCTTTATTTATTTTGAAATTGAATTTTTTTAAAAAAATTGAGTTCCAAATTCTTTCCCTCACCCATTGAAAAGGCAAGCAATATGATATCATCAATTATACATGTGAAGTCATACAAAACATATTTCCAGTACTTTCAAGGTGATGTGATCTGGGGAGAAGCATGGTTACTGCTCTACTGCTCTGTGCTATAGTTCTCACCCAAGAAGAGCTGACGCTCCCTTGTAGCTGCAAATCTAGCTCTCCTCTCTACCCTGGGACTGTGCCCTGGAACTACGTTTGGGTAATACAGTTGCCAAACAGCGCCTGGTCCTTCACCCAGTGATAGCACAGGGGTCCCCTGAAATCTCTTTCTGATGATTTGTCCTGTCACTTTATCATTTTGGGCTGAGAGTTTCCGAAGCTGCTACTGTTGTTACAGCCACCTCCAAAACCCACAGCTGCTGTTACCATTGCATTGCACTCTAGACCAGCCCTGACCCCAGTGTCACAGACCTCTCCTTTGTTTTTAATTAATTTATTTTGATTTACCAACAATCACTTCCATAAGCTTTTGAGCTTTAAATTTTTCTCCCCCTCCCTCCCCACTTCCCTTCCCAAGATTGCGCACAATCTGATGTAGGCTATACGTATACATTAGTGGTGTTGTAAGTAAGAATTAGAACCAATAGGAAGAACCACCAGAAAGAGGAAACAAAACACAACAGAAGGGAAAAAAAGCAAATAGTATGCTTCAATCTGCATTCAAATTCTATAGTTCTTTCTTTGGATGTGGATAGCATTTTCCATCACAAGGCCTTTGGAGATGTCTTAGATCCTTGTATTGCTGAGAAGGGCTAAGTCTATCAATGTTAGTCATTGTACAAAATGGCTGTTACTGTGTACAACGTTCTCCTGGTTCTGCTTACTTCACTCAGCATCAGACCATATAAGTCTTTCCAGGTTTTACTGAAGTCAGCTTGTTCATCATTTCTTATAGCACAATAGTATTCCATTACATTCATATACCACAACTTGTTCAGCCATTCCCCAATTGATGGGCATCCTCTCAATTTCCAATTCTTTGCCACCACAAAAAGAGCTGCTGTAAATATTTTTGTGCATATGGGTCCCTTTTCTTTTTCTTTGATCTCTTTGGAATGTAGACTTAGTAGTGGCATTGCTGTGTTAAAGAGTATGCATAGTTTTATAGCTATTTGGGCATAGTTCCAAATTCTTCTCCAGAATGGTCAGACCAGTTCACAACTCTACAAACAGTACATTAGTGTCCCTGTTTTTCCATATCCTCTCCAGCATTTGTCATTTTCCTTTTCCGTCATGTTAGCCAATCTGATAAGTGTGAGGTAGTATGTCAGAGTTGTTTTAATTTGAATTTCTTGAATTATTAGCGAATTAGAATATTTTTATATGACTATTGATAGCTTTGATTTCTTCCTCTGAAAACTTTGACCATTTATCAACTGGGGAATGACTCAATGTATTTTCACTGGCTGGCCCACATCCCTGAAATTCTCTTTCCTTGGCTCTGATACCTGGATCCCCTGGCTTTGTTCAAGTCTCAATTAAAACCCAACCTTTTTTCAGTAAGTCTTTCCTGGTCACCATACTGCTTGTGCCTTCTCTGAGTTGTTTATATGTTGTCTCCTACATTAATAGGTGGGATCCTTATGGACAGGATCTGGTTTTTTGCTTCCCTTTGAATTTCCAGGCTTTAGCTCTATTCCTGGAATATGGTAAATGCTTAATAAATGATTGTTGACTGACAGGCTTCTTAAACCCAAGACTCAGTCCTCAGCCTTTCTCTCTTCTCTCTCTATACCTTCATTTCTAAGGCTTTGACTATGAACTCCATACAGACGGTTCTCAAATTTACACCTTCAGCCCGTTGTCTCCTAATCTTTACACCTGCATCTCTTGCTGTCTACAAGTTTTGTTTGACCAGCCCCACAAACTCAAAATGTCCAAGACGTTCTCTTTTTCCTGACTTTACTATTTCTCTCCAGGAGAGCACTGTCCACCTGATCTCTCGTTTTTGAAATGTTGGCGTTAGCTCTGACTCTTCTCTTTTCTTCATTCGCTGATCCGTCACTAATCCCTGGGTGCTTCTACCTGTGCTACTAGTATGTTTTACTTTCATCTCTTGTACAGAACTTGGATATGAATCCTGGTCTAGCTATATGAGATGGGGCAAGTTAATTAACTTCTCTAGGCCTCATTTCCATCACCTATAAAATAAAAGGGTTTAGATTATCTCTGAGGTATTTTCCAGCTCTAAATCTAAAACTATGATCCTATCTCTCCACTAAAATCACCACTACCATTATTGAGGCCTCTGTTATTACCTGCTTCATTTATTGTAAGAATCTTCTAAAAAGTCTTCCCATCTTCAGTCTCCTTTCTCTGGTCCAATCTTCATGCCATTTCCAGATTGATCTTTTTGCATTGATCACATCACATTGCCCCTCTGTGGAGATACCTTTGATGGCTTACTATTGTCTGCTAGGTAAAGTTTGGTTTCCCTTACATGGCACTCAAGGCCATTCATTGGCTATAGGGGGGAGGAACCCGCTGCCTCGAGGCCACATGTGGCCCTCTAGGTCCTCAAGTGCTTTGACTGAATCCAAACTCCACAGAACAAATCCGCCTAATAAAAGATTGTTCTGTAAAACTTGGACTCAGTTAAAAGGCCGTACCCAAGGACCTTTGCAAAAGGTACCCCTGCAAAATTGGTAGTTCCAATCTGCCTCTATAGCCTTATTTCTTTTTGTATTGGATATGCGATTTCATCAGGGTGTGAAGTCTCCCATTAAGGGACATCTACCTACCTGTAGGCAATGAGGATTCAGTGACTGGCTCATATGGCAAAACCTGGACTTGAACCAGAGTATCCCTTATTCTGAGGCCAGCTCTGTATCCACAATGCTGCACAACTTCTCTCTATGGATTATTTCATATCACTTCCCTTTAAGTATGCTACCTTCCGGTAAAATTACACTACTTGTTACCTTTCCCACCCCCACACGCCCTCCTTACCTATGCATTCTTGCTTTTATTGCTTGGAGTAGCTTTTCCTGTAATTGCCCCCCCCCCCCCCCCCCCCCCGCCCAAACACATGTATACACACACAGGATTCCTATCTGTCTTTTATTTTATTTGGAGGCAGTTGGGGTTTAAGTAACTTCAGCAGGTCACACAGCTAGTAAGTGTCTGAGGCTGGATTTAAACTCAGGTCCACCTGACTCCAGGGCCTGTGCTCTATCTACAGTATCACCTAGCTGCCCTACCTACCTGCCTTTAAAAGCCCAAGTCAAATGTCACCTCCTCCAGGAAGCTTTTTCTGATGCCCAGGCAACAATATACTTTCTTAATCTTGGGAAAAGCTCTGGGGCTGCACCTTATTTGAGATTTGTATCACTTAGCACAATGCTCTCCACTTAGTAGTTATTTAGTAAACATTTGTTGAAATAAATTTAATTTAATGATCACTTGTTGAATGAATAATCAAACCAAAAACTATTAATGTTTTTTATTAATACAGCGAATTTAGCTGTATTGTAGCTGCCATGACACACTTATTGGCTCAACTAAACTCTTAGTTGAGTAAGACCCCTCCCCCTCCCCTTCGATTTTTCATCTGGATTGTAGGAAAGCCGGATTTCTTCATCTGCATTTGTGTTAGAGAATAAGTGAGGGTATATTCTCATGTGACCACTGCCCTGATTCATTAGAGCATCTTGTTCTTCTTTGTGATTTCATTTCTCCAGCTGAACACAGGGCGACACACAGCACCAAGTAATACCCGGGCACTGCCTGCCCCTCTCAGAAGAAGCCACCTCAGAGCAGCCCAGACAGAGGCATCATGGCCGTTAGCACAGAGGAGTTAGAATCAAGACACCTGAAGTCAGATCCTAACTCTTGATACTCCATAGCTGTGAACCTTGAGGAAGTCCTATCAGCCTGCCCAAGACTTAGCTTCCTAAGCTATAAAAGGGGATAATCATATTTGTCCTTCTGAGCTCTTGAGATTGTTTTGAGAAAAAATGTTTCACAAATGGTTAAGTTCCAAAGAAATGCAATTTATCATTATTATTAGGAACATAAATAAATCAATGAAAGAAAAAAAGTGTTTATTAGGTACTTGAGTTTAAGACGTTTATTAAGTCATGTATTGTCCTAGATGTTGGGAATACAAATTCAGAAGGGTCCTTGTCACTAAGGAGATTACATGTAGGGGAGGGATGAGAGCAGCAATTAAAGGAAAATGGTGGTCAGGATAAAACGGTTTTGATCTAGGGCCTAGACTCTGGGTCATCCCAAGGACTGCAGATAGAACCAAAAGACAGTCTAATGTCCAGCAGCAATGGGAGTATTGATTTGATTACTGTTCCCAGAGTAAGAGGTGGAAAATGGTTGGGGAGGGGAGGGGAGAAGCTGGGGGCTGGGTATTGTGGGTATAATAACAGGGCAGAGGACAAGATGCCTCCTCGTAGGCCTATGTTTTCTGGTAGGTGGCTGGATGGGATTTTAGACTTGGGATTTTAAAGTTGGAAGGGACCTTACAGACCACTTAGTAGGACTCTTCATTTTACAAAGGTGTAAGTAAGAACCCAGAGATGGCAAGTGACTTGTTCAAGGATGACGTCAAGTTCAATCAGCCTGGGGAAATCCTTCCTCCCCTACTTGGGCTTCCTGTGGCCTCCCACACACCCCAGGGCTCCGACTCCCATTCATATTGGTTTTCTGGGGAGCTAGAGGGAGCCCCAGGGCTGACAGGGCATAAACAGTCTGCTCCCCAGAGCAGGCCGCTGGCGCCGGCTGGCCCAGCACATCCTGCCTTGCAGCCTTCCTGGGATGTTTATGCTTCCACCGCAGTGTACAGGACGTCTAGGGTTATGAGTTCCAGACTCGCAGCTCTCTCCCCAAAGCCGACATCTCCCTCACGCGTTGGTCTTGGCCCGGTCTTAGTTGTATCTATTCTGGGAAGGCGAGCACTCAGGGAAAGCATTCGAGGCAAGAAAAGCCTTATCTGCTTGTTTGAACTGCTCAGGTAGAAAGCGATTCAGCTGGAGACTGAAGAGAAGGAGAGGCTGTTTACTGTCATCAGAGAAGTTCTGATTCTGGAATCCCTGGCTTCAATTCCCACTCTGCAAATAGAAGTGTAATAAATCACCCAATCTCTCTGAGCCTCAGTTTCTTTATCTGCAAAATAAGGGAGTACAACTAAATTATCTCAAAGGCCCCTTTCAGCTAAGATGCTGTCAGAAATAGGCTCATTGGCTCATTGGCTCAGAGCCCACCACAGTGCAAGGCTGTGGGGCAATTCCAAGAACAGGCCAGAGACATCGGACTGATAAGTGATTACCTTCTCAGGGTCCTGGTGCTTCTTGCTGGTTCATCTGTTACAGTCAGAAGTCTCAATATCATTTTGTAAGAGTGCCCAGAGGATGACATTAAAGATGACAACAAGGAGGTGAGCAAGTCCTTCCTATTGGCCGTCTCTGCCGGTCCCACAATCCCTCTGCTCTTAAATGGAGCCCCAATGATTGCTACCAGGTGGATCTCTGGATCCACTGGCCAAGAGATCATGTAGTCTCAAGATTGTGGGGTTGTATTCAAGGGGTTAAGGACTGGGAGATGAGGGAGAGGGCCCTGGATGAGGGGGAGGGTGACTGGGATGCCAGGTTGCGAGGAAGGCCCAGGAGGCATTTGACAAGGGTCCAAGCTGTGTCAAGAGAGGTTGCTCTGTGGCTTGGAATGTAAGGACTGACATGTTGGGGCTCAGCCTAGTGCTGTTAGAGACCATGGGGAATTAATCCTGTTTTCCCTGGTATGGATTGCAATGCCTTCATAGATTTTGCCTCCTGATAATTTCCTAATAGGTAATGGAGTAGCCTTGAGAGGGTGCTGGAGGAGGAAGGCCAGAGACTTGGGAGCCAAGTCTGACTGCAGAAGGACCTTCTCTAGGACACACGCATCTGGACGTTTACTGCTGTGTCTGTACCTGGCATTCACTACAAGCCATTAAGTTGTCAGGCCGGGAGCTTAAAGACAGATTGTAAACTCTTTTTTGGAAGCCTTCTCCTGCCAAACATTTCACATCACTCCTCAGCAAAAATCCCTCCCCCGCCTCCCCTAGCTAAAGTCTCTTCTCTTTAGCAAGGTTCTCTCCCCCTCAGCAAAGGTCTCACCCCACCTGACCCCACCCCAGTCTCTTCCTCAGCAAAATCCCTCCCGTTGCCAAGACCTCTGACCTCAGCAAAGGCCTCACTCTCTCAAGGGAGGCCCATAGCTTGTCCTATTCCAGAGAGCTACCCCCGATGCCTTGCCAGCTCTAAACTCCTTCCTCTCCCACTCCATGTTTTAGCACTGAGAAAGAGAGAAAGAATCTGGGCTTATACTATTAGTAGCAATCACTCTATTGGGGATTTTGCTAATTTTTTTTAAAAATGAGGGCAGAAACAGACCAGAAGCTCCTAGAGGGCAGAGGTTGTAGAGAGGTTATGTCTCCAGTGACAATCCTGACATATAGCAGTTATTTAATAATTGTTGACTGACTATGGGAGGGTCCAATGGAGATTGGTGGTGTTTATTAGGAAATGACTGATGTGTCAAAATGAAATATATAAATTGAAAACTATGAAAAAAAAGTCTGGGATCATATCATCCAGTATAAATTCAGCTTCCCAGGGCTGGTAGAGTGTCCTTCCCAGATAACCCCATGTCCAGACACGGAGGTGCCAAGCCAAGGCCAAAGGGGAATGATCCAGGATGTTGAACAGAGATGCTGATATCAAGTCGAAAAGTCACAGAATTTCAGAGCTAAAAGGCACCACTGAGACTTGACTAGCTCAGCTTCCTCCTTTTACAAAGGGAGAAACTGAGTTAGAGAGAGAAGAAAGGAGTTGCCTAAGGTCATCTAGAGCAGCAGTATCAAACTCAAATAGAAATGTCGGCCACTGCTCCATACATAAGGATCCAGCAGGCCTCATATTGACTGAGTTTTAAATGTAATGTTATCTATGTTTTATTGGGTTTTTTTAATTTAAGTATTTCCCAATTTCTTTCCCATTCTCCCTCCTTCCTTCTTTCCTTCTGTCCCTCCTTCCTTCCCTTCCATCCTTTTTTCTTCCTTCCCTCCCTCCTTTCTTCTTTCTTTTCTTTCTTCTTTCCTTCTTCTCCTCCTCCTTTCTTCCTTCTCTCTTTCCCTTCCTTCCTTTCACCTTCTCCTTTCCTTCTCCCCTTCCTCCTTCTCTCCTTTCCTTCCTTCCTTCTGTCCCTCCTCCCTTCTTCTGTTCCTCCCTCCCTTCCATCTGTTTTTTCTTCCTTCCCTCCCTCCTTTCCTTCTTCCTTCCTTCCACTTTTCCCCTTCCTTCTTCCCTCCTTCCTTCTTTCCTTCATTCCTTCCTTTTTTCCTTCCTTCCTTCCTTCATTTCTCCCTTTCTTCCTTCTTTCCTGCCTGCCTGCCTTCCTCTTAAACTCTTTCCATTCTTCCATGCCTAGGAGTATCAGACCATATCGTCATATAATCACAGGATTTTAGAGATTATTAGTCCAAACCTCTCTTTTACAGATGGGTAAACTGAGACCCAGAAAGGGAAAACAACTTGTCTAACAACCATACTGAATTAGTGGCAGAGGCAGTATTAGGACCTAGGTCTCCTGACTATGAGGGCAGTTCTTTGTACACTCTACTGCTGTGCCTACATCAGAGTAGGATTAAGCAGGGGGAAAAAATCTCTTTGGAATTATGGTTTGTCCCAAATATTTTTTTTACAGAGTTGTAATAGACCACAGTTATAAAGATAGTAAGCTCATAAACATTACCTTATTAAGTCTTCTTGGAAACTAGAGGTCGCAGCCCCTCTGGGTCATGGAACAAGAGTTTGGCGTCCACTGAACAAACAGAGGCTAACGTTACATTTTTCACTCATTTAGAAACCTAGTTTCTAATTATAGGACTTGGTACAGGGCAGGGCTGGTCTCCCAAGCATGTGGAGCTGGTGCTCGTGCAGCCTAAAGAGGGCTGTCTGCCCTGGTATACGCTGCGGGGGAGGCTCAGAGGAGGGGCTTCCATGAATGTCATCAGGATCATAGAACCTTACAAAGATTTCCCCCATAAAGGTGGAATCTGAGGCCCAGAGAGGGGAATTTGCCCAAGGTCACACAGGAAGTTAATGGCCACAGTGAAGTAGAACTCAGAACTGAGAAAGCCTTGGTGACGTCTTCTCAGCCAAGATTGAAGAGGGAGGTGAAAAAAGGAAGCTTCATTTTTTTCCTGGTGTTGCTGCTCATTATAGCTCACTCAAATATTGGGGGCTGGTGTGGGTCTGGGATTTTTTTTTAAACTATGAGAATGAGGATGGCTTGATGCAGGGGAAAGAAATAATAGAGACTAACAGAAATAGTAGGACTAATAGAAGAGTGCAGCCCTTCATTTTACAGATGGGGAAACTGAGGACACCTCATCCTGTGTTATTTTTGTCCACATCATTCCATAAATACTCCATAGGTGATCAACCCATTGGACTGGAGGCTTTCCTCAAGGTCTTTTAACATTCTGTAGGCTCTTGTATTTCACTCATTCTGTGTATAGTCTTTTTCCCAACTTTTAAACATTTTTATTTAAAGTTTTGAGTTCGAATTCCGTCCTTCACTTTCTCCTTCCCTTCCCCCCTCCCTGAGACAGTCAGATATAGGTTATACATGTGCAATTATGTAAATCCTTTCCATATTAGTAATTTTGTACAAGAAGGCTCAAATAAAAGAAAAAAAATTAAAGAAAAAGTGAAAAATAGAGTGCTTCAGTCTGTATTCAATCAATATCAGTTCTTTCTCTAGAGGCGGATAGTATGCTTTATCATTAGTCCTTTGGAACTGTCTTGGATCATTGTATGGCTGAGAATAGCTAAGTCATTCACAGTTTTTTGTTGAACAATATTGCTGTTACTGTCTACAACATTCTCCTGGTTCTGTTTACTTCACTATGTATCAGTTCATGTAAGTCTTTTCAGGTTTTTCTGAAGTCATTCTGCTTGTCATTTCTTACAGAACAATAGTATTCCATTACAATCATTTACCACAGCTTGCTTAGCCATTCCCCAGTTGATGGGTATCCCTTTGATTTCCAATTCTTAGCTACCACAAAAACAGCTGTTACAAATATTTTTGCATAAATAGGTCCTTTCTCCCTTTTTTGGATGTCTTTGGGATATAGACCTAGCAGTGGTATTGCTGAATCAAAGTATGCACAATTATAGTTCCAAACTGCTCTCCAGAACGGTTGGATCAGTTCTCAACTCCATCAACAACGCATTAATGTCCCAATTTTCCCATATCCTCTCCAACATCCAAAATTTTTCTTTTTTATGATATTAGCCACTCTGGTAGGTGTGGTAGTACCTCAGAGTTGTTTTAATTTGCGTTTCTATGATCAATAGTGATTTAGAACATTTTTTTTCATGTGACTATAGATATTTTTGATTTCTTTGTCTCAAAACTGTCAGGCTATGTATTTTTTAAAATTGAATTTTATCTTAGACTCAAACACCAGAACACAAATACAGAATAGAGAAAAGAAAAAGAAAAAAAACCCTATCATAAACTTAAATACTGGCACTTAGTTACAAAGTAAGAAAAGGAAAAAAAAAGGCATAGATCATAGGAGAGGATTCAAAATAGGTAACGATAAATTTTCGTGTCCAGAAAGCCTGTCTGATAAATGCTACACGTGTGTTGCTGTGTATTGTTAAAGAATGTTTTGGTTAATAGTATCTATTCCTTTGTGGTGGGTGTTATCTACAGTATTATTATTACTACTATATTATAATAAAATATGTCATATTATTACTATTACTAGTATGATATATAGCATTATATATTACTACTACTATATTACTTGAAATATATGTGTATATATCTATCTAGATATAGCCATACATGTGTATGTATACATGTTCATATAGATAGATATGCACACATATATATCTGTCACATGTTAATGTCGTGAGAATGCTCAGCTCTTTCCTCCCAGAACCATACTCTACATGACTCAGACCAATAGACCTGAGTCATTTGAATTATACTTCCTGATTGGACCTTAAAAGACTTTGAAGGATGATGGGGGGAGGGTGGAGATTTAAAAAAAAATAGATTTGTAGTCCTATGCATCCACAGTAAATACTGTCTTAGGTGAGAAATACCCAGTCCCCAAGAGCTGTGGATAAAAGCTCATTAGAACATGAATTCTAACAGTTCGGAATCAGAATACAAGACAGAGAGACAGATCAAAGGTGGTGAATTCCTAACCTGTTCCAAGGTTAAAATGAACCCTAGGGGTAGGGAGAGGCTTCAGTGTGGAGGCATTGGGATCTGGCATGGCATCAGAGCTGTACTCTCCCACTGTAACAGGGAAACTAAAAGATTCCCCTCATTTTGGATGTAGGGCCCTGGGAGCACAGCAGCTTTTCTTTCAGAAAAAATAGTTGCCCATACCACTTACTGGAGGCTAAGGAAAACTTGAGGCAGAGTGATAGAGGTCACTTTTTGCAGGGAGCTGTTACAGAGTCGTGGCAGAGGCCAGGTGCTAAGAAACTTTGAGACATAATGCCTGTTAGGCACCCTACTTGGTACATGACTGTAAGCAACTGAAACTCTAGAGGTCCCTAGGGAAAAGTTGTTTACTGGCAGGTGCAAAAACCTTCCATGACCTCTGAGATAATAGGATCACAGGTCATAGGATCATAGATTTTGAGGTGGGAGGGACCTCAGAGGTCATCTGGCTCAATCCCTTCGTTTTAGGGATGAGTGCCTGAAACTCAAGAAATGATACAATTTATTTGAGTTTCAGGCATTCTAGTAAGCGTCTAAGATAGAATTTGAACTTTGCTCTACCTGACTCCAAGTGCTTTATTGAACTGTAAAAAAAATTTTTTTTCTTCCTTGAACTTGTGACTTCTGTGTTTGTACGGGGTGTGGTGAAAACAGACTTGATGTAGTCATATAACAAAATTCCCAGATTTCCTAAGTGAGGGCAATGAGCCATGAGAAATCCCCTAAAATGCATTCTCATTATTTGTGTGATATTTGAGAACTTATACTTCATTTTCTCTTTTCCCCCTCATATATATATATATATATATATATATATATATATATATATATATATATATATATATATATATATATATATATATAGTTTTATTTTCATTTTCAGTTCCAAATTCTCTCCCTTCCTTTATCCTCTCCCCAAGCAATTGAGAAAGCAAGAAATACAATACAGGTTTGACACATGAAGTCATGCAAAACATATTTCTGCATTAGCCATGTTGTGGTGGGGGAAAGCAAGAAAAAATAAAGTGAAAATTTATGCTTCAATCTGCACTCAGAGTTCTTCAGTTCTGTCTCTGCAAGTGGATAGTATCCTTTGGAATTATGGCATGTTATTGTATTATTTATTGTATTGTACTGTATTGATCAGAGTAGCTAAGTCTTTCACAGTTGATCAGTGCTACAATATTGCTATTGCCATGAACAATGTTCTCCTGGTTCTGTTCACTGCACTTTGCATCTATTCATATAAGTCTTTCCTGGTTTTTCTGAAATAATTTCCTTCTTCATTTCTTAGAGCACCGTAGTATGCCATCACGGTCATATACCCATAACTTCTTTAGCTATTTCCTAATTAATGGGAATCCTCTCTGTTTCCAATTCTTTGCTACCACAAAAGAGCTGTAATAAATATTTTTGTACATATAGATCCTTTGCTTTTTTCTTTGATTTCTTTGGGATGCAAACCTAGTAGCAGTACTGTTGGATCAACACATTTTTAAAAATTACTTATTTATTTTTATTTTTCAACATTCACTTTTATAAGATTTTGAGTTCCAAAATTTTCTCCTTCTCCCCTCCACAAAACAGCATGCAATCTGTTATAGGCTGTACATGTACTTGATTAATATTAAACATATTTCCACATTAGTCATATTGTGAAAGAAGAATTAGAACAAAGGGAAAAACCACAAAAAAGAAAAAGAGAGAATAGTATGCTTTGATCTGCATTCAGACTCCATAGTTCTTTCCCTGGATGTGATTCGTATTTTCCCTCATGAGTCTTTTGGAATTGTCTTAGACCATTATATTGCTGAGAAGAGCTAAGTCTATCAAAGCTTGTCATCATATAATGTTGCTGTTGCTGTGTACAATGTTCTCCCGGTTCTGTTCACTTCACTCAGCATCAGTTCATGTAAGTCTTTCCAGGTTTTTCTGAAATCCACCTGTTTATCATTTCTTATAGAACAATAGTATTCCATTGCATTCATATACCACAACTTGTTGAGACATTTTCCAGTTGATGGCCATCCCCTCAATTTCCAGTTCTTGGCCACCACAAAAAGAGCTGCTAGAAATATTTTTGTACATGTGGATCTTTTCCCCTTTTTGTGATCTCTATCCAATGGTATTGCTGGATCAAAGGATATGCACAGTTTTATAGCCCTTTGGTCTATAGAAGAGGAAAATCTACCCAATTGTTTTCCAGAATGGTTGGACCAGTTCACAACTCCACCAACTGTGTATTAGTATCCCTATTTTTCCATATCCTCTCCAGCATTTATAATTTTCCTTTTCTGCCACGTTAGCCAACCTGATAGGTGTGAGGTGTTATCTCAGAGTGGTTTTAATTTACATTTTTCTAATCAATAGTGACGTAAGTATTTTTCATATGACTATTGATAGCTTTGATTTCTTCTTCTGAAAATTGCCTATTCATATTCTTTGGCTACTTCTCCACTGGGGAACAGCTCTTATTTTTACACACTTGGTTCAATTCCCTATGTATTTGAGAAATGAGGCCTTTATCAGAGAAACTTACTGTAAACATTTTTCCCCCAGTTATCTTTGTTCCTTCTAATTTACACTTGATTTTCAAAGCTTGATTGGCTCACCTTCTTTTTGTGCTTGTGTATTTCCTGGATGGCAATTTTTATCTCTGGTGTGAAATTCATTTCCAGTAAGATGCTTTGTCTTTTGACTTTCACCATGTGTCTCTCCATTGCCTTTGAGGTATCCAGTAGTTATGATTATTCAGAGATGGTAGTATTCCAGGATGCATGCCTATATTACATTGCAAGATTACTAGTAGGAAAACGTTTTTATCACAGGGAGCAGCTTGGGATCATTGAAAATGCTGCTGTATTTCCCAAATGCAGTCCAGGTCACATGAAAGACCTTCACCTAATGCACTACTCTGTTCTCAGCAACATAGAGGCATAGAAGGGGCTGGTTGGCTCCCTGAGAGCGAGGATAATCTCTTTTTTCTTTTTGTATTTCTAGTACTCAGCACAGTATTTTGCACATAATAAACACTTAATAAATATTTTTCATCATTAGTCATTCTTTCATTCATTTCCGTTGCTGAAGACATATGTGAGTTTAGCTTTCCACTGGGGATGTGTGATAGAGGGGCCCTTCCCTTTCACCCCCAAGATCCTACTTCAGAGCAGGTATGGATAACCTCTAAGGGCTTCTTGTCAGTTAGGAAGACTCTTGTAATTAACTACTGAGCCAAAACTCCTTTTATATAACAAAGGGGAAATCTTTGCTCCTGGGGCCTCTTCTTCCTACAGGTCTTAAAGTATGAGGTTGACTTTTTGAAATCTAGAGCGTCAGTGGGAGGACACCCTTCCCCCTGTTGGATCTCTTAGAATGAATGAATGGCTTCCTAGCGAGTCTGGCACTGGGATGGGGGTACTTTTTGCTTGTGCCTTTTTCCCTTTGGAACTAGGCCTTGTGGAATCTCAAAAGGCAGTCATTTTCCCAGGCACCCAAGCAATGGGGTATCAACGACTGTAGGTGTTGCAATGTTACCAGCATCAGAGGCAGTGGCTGATGCATCAAGAAAGAAGAAAAACCTACTTGGCATTGGTTGGGCTATACTCAGTGGAGGAAAAAAAATTTTTTAAAAAACCCCTAATATGGAGCACTTTGTGAATGTTCCGGTGAGGGCTGAGTACTAGATCATAATCATTCTATAATTCTTTATTACTTAACATTCACCTTTCTCTCCAAGCACAAGACCGCCTGTTCCATACCTGATTCATGTTTGTACCCTGGGTACCTCTTTTTCACTTCCTCCTCTCCCTCCCCACTCTACTGAAGGTGACTTTTTAGACCACAGCCAAAGACTACATTTTTCTTCAGGCATCTGAGGTAGGGGTGGAAATGAAATGCTGGGAGCCTAGCTCCCCAGTGAGACAGGCAAGCCCAGAGCAATGAAATCAGGACAAAGAACGAAGTAGGGAAAGGATAGGGATCCTCTAAGCTCTCTAGCTCCTGTGGCCTCAGGCTATTACCTGGCAAGTACCTAGCAATAGTTGGTTAGCCACTCTGCTAGATATTGATGGATTAAACAGATGTAATTCCCTTTCAACTACATGTCTTAGTCTAAGCAATAGGGATCCTTCTTCCAGCTGATTTTTCTTATATGGATTGCTAGGCCTTTCTTTCAGAATGATTTTGGATCTCACTGAGGACCTTTATTAATATTCAAGGGCTTAATGCTGCTTACCCAATGTCAATTCTCCAACAGGGACATCTGGAAAAACCCAGCAGTTTATCTACTGTGCAGATGGGCACCCAGGTCTCTTGTGTTGGTTTGGACTTCCCAAAGGAGGCTTTGTAATTGTCCTGGGCTTGATGCAGTTGTCCCAATGTTATTTGAGGACAACAGCATCTGGAGATCCTTGCTATTGTTTGAGAATCATAGTTTTGTCTGAACTCTGCAAGGAATGGAGGATTGTGGAAGTTAGAACTGGATGAGAGCTAGTGTCAATGTCACATTTTACAGATGAGGGAACTGAGGTCCAGGGAGAGGATGTGATTTGTTGAGCAGAGATCTGAACACGTTTCATTTGCTTCCTGATCTGCTGCTCTTGTCACTATGCTGAAGTTATATCTGGCACTTACCTACCTTAGATGAGCAAAGAACTCTTGGTTTAGTGTCATGAGAGGAGGGACCCCAACTTGTATGTGGATTGTGGGGCTGCCTGCTTTGGAGGTGTTACTCCTGGCCCCAACATGAGAGGGTTGAAGGGCATATTAGGGCTTACTGAATCCCCACACCTCCTCAGTAATTGTCTGCTAGACCATTTCATAGATGCAAGATGTTACTGTGCATAAAGTGCTGGAAAAAAATAGCAGAGTGAGCATCAGTCTGTTCACTACGCCTATGGCTTGCTTTAGAATCTGGAGGCTAGTTCATGAAACTGAAGTGTTGAAGAGGATGTTTGTTATTCGTTTGAGCTCATTACCTCCTATTTAGAGAGAGGTTTGCAGAATCTAATCAAGGCCATGAGAGCCAAGGGCTGCACTTCTTTGAGGATAGACCCAAAGTTGACTATAGGGATGAAGCAAATGCTCCCTCCCTTACTTTTCTCTCTTTTTTGCCCACTCAATCAATTAAAATGCTTGAAGATTCCAAAGCATACAGCTGGGAGTGGAAATGGTAGATAACACTTTGCTTTCCCACAACTCACTGCTTGCAGGTAAGGAAATATGACCAGCACATGTCCGACATGCAATCTTTCCAATACAAAAGGGGAAAGCTGGCAGGTAATTTTTGAGCTCTTACCCTCTCTGCCCCGCACTCCCTAACATATGCAATAGGATAATTGTGCTTGACATTCCTTCATCCCTATCCACCTGAGGCCTCACTAGGTGATAAAGAATACTCTTCAAAATATCTCATTTGAATATGTAACTTTCGCGTGTGGACCCTCTCTCCTTTTTCTCTCCCAAATGACTTACTACAGAATCACTCATTTGAAGAGGAAGATCCACCAAATATCATATTTAAAATAAGTAGGAGAACCTGGCCATTTCTTTTTTTATTTTAGTGAAAAATCCCATTAATGTAGCTAATTCCATCGGCTGTCCTGATTTGGTGGTACTGGTCTTGGCCCCAACGTCAAGGGCTCATGAGGTTGTCCTAGTGCCCCTCCTTGGTCATTCCCGCTTCCTATTCCCTTTGGTGTCTCTAGGCAAGCTGTGTGGCCCTCCCTTCTGGATCTTCCCTTAACCATGCCGGAATAAGAAGGCTGGTGTTTTCAGCACTGACTGTCCTTTCTAAGTCTCCTGCAAAGTCTTATTTAATCCCACCAACACACTCTGACAAAAGAGAAACCTAGTTGAGAAGAGTCTTCAAAACCCCAACAGTAATCATAATACTAGTAGCAATAAAAATGATAAAATGGTAACAAAATACAACAATTCTGCGAGACAGGTGATGTGTTTGTAATGAAGATGTTCTGGTTCTCTTTTCCAGGGCCAGGCAGACTACATCTCCCCTCAGAATTCCATGATGCCCTGAGGAGTTTGTGGGTGTTTCTCTTCTCTGCTTCCATCCATTTCAAAGCTTACTGACTATGTTCCCCCACAACCCTCCATTATTAGGGGCCTGTGACTAGTGCCCTCAGTTCCACTTAACCATTCCTTTTATGAAGGAATATTTACTACAATCATTTTCCTCAGTGCCCTTGGGACATACTTTCCCCTACATCACCTTGGTCTAATTAGACCTTGGTCTAATCTGGTGCAGTACGCTCAAAACTTACCATTTCCAAAAGATGCATCATTGACAGATGGAGACTTTTTCCTGAGCTGGAGTCTTGAAGATCACCCCCTATCACTCCTTTCTCCTCCAGGCATCAGTGCTGGGCTGGCTGCAACACTTGGCATGGGTTCTAACTCCTGAATTTTTTAGCTAGCTCTTTCAACTCTTTGAGATTTCCATTTTACAAACCAAGACTTAGAGAAGTTAAGTAACTTTGTCGAAAGTCATGCAACTAGAAGAAAGATAGAGCTGGTATTTGAATGTAGGTCAAAAACTACATTTGAAGTATGGTGTTCTTTCTACTATGTGACACACAGAAATTGGGAACTTAATGTTATGTTGAGTTGAATTCGGATATATTCATAGTTGTTAATTGTCTTAACAAAATTATTTTATAGAGATTGGAAAATAAGCATATAGAAAATTGTTGTGAATACCCACTTTTTTGAGGGGTGGTAATAATGTCCACTATTTTTTAAAAATTGACATTTCCCTTTGAAATTCTTTGAAAAACAATTCTTCAGTGCTTTCAAAATTGTGTTGTCTCCAGCACAGATTTATTCTGTTTATATTTGATCTGATCTAGCTGTTCTTCCTGACTTCCTGACTTCCTGACTTCATTTTATGAAGTGCCGTTTACATCTGGCACTGAGATGCTCCAGGTGTTACAGGGCTGTCATCAATAATAAGTATAGATCGCTATAGAGATGAAGAAAGATCTGTTCCATTTTCTATCAACTTGTTCACTTTTCAGGTTTGTCCCCAAATGATCTTGGAATGGCTTGGCTTATATGAGTCATACATCAAGCTTTCTGATATCTTATTTTCCCTTCCACTACTTTTCACTGTATTATGAGACGGTGCAACTTATATTTTTCTACATCCCCTTCAATGGTGCCTCAAAAAATTGTACTTTACTCATGTTGAACTTGGCTTTCAGATCACTCCTCTTGGAAAGGAGATGAAAGTTTTGTTGGTTGCTATCTTTTCTGAGTTCTTTTGGTCTCATTGTGGTGATAAATTTACATTTGTTATTACTTATTTAATAATAATAATAAGAAGAACATTAAGAACAACAATGAAATTATTTTGTCCATTTCTAACATTAACTAGTTTGAGTAGGTCTGGGTAGATGAGTTATAAAGATACATGGTACCTTCCTCTCATCTCATCTGATGTGGTATTGATTTTTGACTTTTGCTTTATCTAATTGATAGTCTGACAGCTCAAAAATCCAGAAATGATTTTCATGTTGGCAACCAGATGTTTTCTAATAAAAAATATTCAATTTTATTTTTAAAATGATACTATACATTGCTTGTTATGTCTCTTCTTAAAGAAAGTATTCATGATGTATATAAGATTTCTGAATAGTATTCGAACCTTTGGCCTTCTTTCATTTCTTATCTGGGTACACACACACACACACACACACACACACACACACATTTTTACCATTCTTCCTACTTCACAACTTCTCTCAAGGTCTTCAAGTATCAGTGTGTACACTGGTTTAATTTAAAGGATCTTAGGCCACAGACTTGGAGCCAAAAGGGATCTTAGAGGTCATTTAGCTTAATTTTATCATTTTACACATAAGAAAACTGAGGCACAGAAAGGTTAAGTGATTTGCTCAAAGTCATACAGGTAATAAGTGTGTGAGCAGGGTTTGAACCCACATCTTTTGACTTCAAATTTGCTCTTCTTTCTATCGTACTCCTTTGCCACTTGTCAAGTTCTTCATAGATTTTCATTAATTTTTCATATGTTTCAAACAGATGTTGGCCTACAAGCTTCAAATGTCTTCAAGGCGGTCCAGTTGCTTATGCAAATACTACAAGAAAAGGTGATATTTCTTATTGCCCTTGGGAATGCAATGAAATCAACTGAATTAACCCTTTATTTTCCTGTTTGGAGAGGCAGTTGGCCACATTGAATGTAGAGCCAGCCTCCGAGTGAGAAAAGGCTGGATTTAAATACTGCTTCTTACACAGAGTGATAGTGTGACTCTGGATAAGTCACATAACCTCTTAGTTCCTCAGGCAATTCTTTAAGACTACCTGCTGCAGGGCATGTACAGATTTGCATAGACGGAAGTAGTAGTTTTCTCATCAGGAGTTCCCTACGTCAGTGAAATCAGAGAAGGAAGAGGGGGGAGAGAGAGAGAGAGAGAGAGAGAGAGAGAGAGAGAGAGAGAGAGAGAGAGAGAGAGAGAGAGAGAGAGAGATGGAAGGAAAAAGGGAGAGGAAGATAAAGAGGAAAGGAGAGAGACAGAGACCTGGAGAGACAGAAAGAGGGAAGAAAACAGATAGAGACAGAAAGATACACAGAGAAGAAAGGAGACAGAGAGAGGGAGAAAGAGGAAAGGAGGGAGAAAAGGAATAAAGGGAAGGGAGAGAGAGATAGAGACAGAGAGGAGGAAAGGTAGGAGGAAAAGGGAGATAGAAAGGGAGGGAAGGAGAGAGAGAGATAAAGGGAAAGAGAGGAAGAAAGAGAGAGAGGTAGAGACAGAAACATGGAGGGAGAGAGAAAAATAGAGAGAGACACAGGAAGACAGAAAGGGAGAGGGAGACAGAAAGAGAGAAGGGGCATGGGAGGGAGAGGGAGGAAGAGGGGAAGTGACAGAGACATGGGGAGACAGAGAAGGAGGCAGAGAGAGGGAGGGAGACAGAGACAGAGAGAGAGAGAGTAGGGAGGGGGAGAGGAAGAGGAAAAGGGACAGAGGGAGAAGAGAAGAGAAGAGAGGGAGAGGGAGACAGAAACAGAGAGAGAGAAGGAGAAAGAGGGAGAGGGAGGAAGGGAGGGAAAAGGAGAGAGAGAAGGAGAGATACAGAGAAATAGAGATAGAGAAAGAGGGAGAGATAGAGACAGAGAAACAGCAGAAGGAGGGATGGGGCTGGTGTGGGGGTGGGAGGGTGTTGGAAGAAATGGGGAAAAGGAGGAGAGACCCTGTGATAGGAACTTCTCTGTGTTTTGTGATTTTGTTTGTAGTGAGAATGATAGTATTGAGATGGCAGATTTCTCTCTGTAGTAGTCTATAGATATTGATCTCACATTTAGAGTATCAGCAGCTAAATTAATTTTCTTTAGTCTTAAAACGATGTTGTTCTTGATGACAGCTAGGTGGCGCAGTTGATAGGGTCCCAGGCTTGCAGTTAGGAAGACTCCTCTTCCTGAGTTCAAATGTGGCCTCGGATACTTATTAGCTGTGTGACCCTGGGCAAGTCACTTAACCCTGTTTGCCTCAGTTTCCTCATCCGTAAGATGAGAAGGCAATGGCAAACCACTCTAGTATTTTTGCCAAGAAAACCCCAAATGGGAGTATCAAGTGTCCAACATGACTGAAACTACTGAACATGAGCACCATCTGCCACTTTTGTTTTTTTTAATGCTGCTGCTCTGCCCACATTACTGTAGAAGTAGAAGGGGGCCACTGCATTAGACTGCAAACTTACGCTTCTTATTTCTAAGACTTACATTTCTCCTTGTTTTATGGGTTGACACGACCAAAGACTGGCCAGCTTCCCAACTTATGTGTGCCTAGCTAATGATGACCTAGGAACAGACGTGATCCATGCAGAAACGACGCTGAAAGTCTTTCCGACTTACTAGAACCGATCAAAGCTTGTGCTCCATTTGCATAGCCTTCAGGAACCCAGCTATAGGGCTTTGGAGTAGGTCTTTTTTTACAAGCATGATCTACTCATTTCTTTGAGAGTATCCTTGAAGAAGATGCTGGAAGAGAACAGAACACCATTTGCCGACAATTTTCTACTGCTGACCACCTCTTAATCAATCAATCCATTAGGATTTAAGTACCTATTGTGTGTCAGATACTGTGCTAGGCATTGGGGATACATAGACCAAAATGAGACAGTCCCTGCCCTCATGGAGCTTAGTCACACACACAGACACAAACACTGAGAGTTGTAGAGAAAACAATTCTATGTGATTAATTTATAAGGATTTCAAAAAATAGCACTGATGTGATATATCCAAACAGCTAAACAACATCAAAAAAAAAAACAACACAGGCTTCAAGGCTCTCCACCAAAAAGGTATATTTCATTTTCATGCTAAGATCATGCTTGGTTCTTTGATAGGTACAACCATGGAGACAACTTTGTTCCACAGTCCCTTGATTAACAATGTTAAGCAAAGCACAGAGCTGGAGATGTATGCTTGACTACAGTGTTTACAGCTAACATGGAGGAGGTCTGTGCAAGGTCCAGCTGGGACAGGGACTCCTTATATGTAGTGATATCTTCCAGATGCCCTTGTTTGTAGATGATACGCATTGATCATACCAAGCCTCTGAATATTATAAAGATACCTCAGTGAGACTTTTGAATACTCAAAAAATATCTACCTGACAATTCACACAGGAAAAATCAAATGGATGAATAATCCATTGTGTAGATTGTGACCTTCCATTGCATGGGGAATCCATTAAATTTATCTATTAGTGAATGAGTAAATGAAAACAAGTTTTTCTTAAAGCCTTACTCTGTGCCAAGCATTGTGCTGTATGCTGAGACAGAAATAGAAAAACAAGACTGTCCATGCTGTCAAGAAGCCCATACTTTAACCAATGTAGATGATACATAAGAGAAAGTTCTGCTGAAGAACAGATGAAAGATCACAGAAAACCTCATGGTGCAGTGAGTGAGAGTATTGCAAGGCTCAGAGGGACTCAGGTCGCATCACTAGGTCAGGTAACAGCACCAGGGGTCTGGGAGACATAGAGGCTGGGAGCATGTTGGTGGTAAATAAAGTCCTGGGCCCAGAACTGAATAGGGGAAAGAGATTGGTTGAATAACATCTGGAAATAAATACTTTTAATAATCTCTAGGTCTTTCCTGACACCATAACCTGTTGTTGTTGTTTTAAAATCACATATATATATATAATATTAAAAATCACATATATATATAATATTAAAAATGACTACAAGCCTGTGAATAATGGACCACAACAGCCTCCTAAAAATAAAAATTGTGAGTGACCCAAAGAGCAATGGAGAGAGATATGTTGGGCTTCCACAGAATATTAACATATGCCATAAGAGATGTCTTCCAGAAAAATTGATTAGAATGATTGGTGTGATTGGAAAAAGTGTTCCAGTCATGTAGCAAGAGCTAGGGCTGATGGATGATACAGCTAAGTGATGCAGTATATAGATTAGGAGTCAGGAAGACCTGAATCTGAATCCTTTCTCAGTTACTACCTGTGTGACCCTGGGCAAGTCACTGAACCTAGGTTTCCCTCGGTTTCCTTCTCTGTAAAGTGAAGATAATAATAGTGCTTACCTCTCAGGGTTGTGATGCTCAAATGTGCAAAACTTTTTTCAAACCTCAAAGTGTTATGTAAGTAAATGCTATCTCTTAGCTATTAGACTGCCTGTGGGTTTGTCACTGTTACCCATGAAATGGTAAAAGACTTAGATGAAGATGCCTAGCAAACTGGGTAGATTCTCTATGAATTTTTTTTTTTTTATGGAAAGGCATGGAGAAAAAATGCACAAGAATGGGAAATCACAGTTGGGCTGCAATCCACATCTTTGGAGAGAACACCCATGATGCTGAGATCAAAGACCCAAAGAAGAATTGAATTGACTCTGTAAGTGGCCTTTGAAGCTCATACAACTTAAGAACATTCTGTCTTTGGGTCCATCCAGTCCAGTTTTCTAGCTCTAAAAATAGTACCCAGGAATATGCTGTGGGAGGGTTTTTCCCTCCCCCTGACATCAACCTTAAAAGTTATGGGATGTCCTCAAGATATCCTAATTTTTTTTTTTTTTGCTTTTTGGTGAGGCAGTTGGGGTTAAGTGACTTGCCCAGGGTCATACAGCTAGTACGTGTCAAGTGTCTGAGGCCGGATTTGAACTCAGGTCTTCCTGACTTCAGAGCCAGTGTTCTATCCTTTGCATCACCTAGCTGCCCTGGAGATGTAGTTTCTAGTCCTAACTCTTCCACCAGCTCTCTCTGTGAGATTGGCAAAATTGTTTCTTTCTGGGCATCAGTTTCTTCATTTGTAAAATGAGAGAAGTTAGATAAAATGATCGCTAAGGCCTTACATTATTTACCTCTAAAATGCTATGCTCCTATCCAACAGCATTTTTGGCTGGGAGAAGATAGGATGAATGCATAAAATCTCCTTATAAGAAATCATTTGAGATCTTGGAATGCAAAATGATGGAATTGGATAGGGGGAGAGTAGATCACGCAAAACAGAAAGGACACTAGATGGGGAGTCAAGAGGCCTGTACTCTCTAGTCTCTACTCTGTCAATTGCTCATTTTATTTTCTAGGCCTCAGTTTTGCCAATCTGTAAAGCCTGAGAGAGAAGTAGGTCAGACTAGATGATCTGTAAAGTCTCTTCCAGCTCTGACACTCTACAATTCTCACATTACAGGTATTAGTGAATTCTGAAATGGCAACAAAGTTTGGAAAATGGCTATAGAATCTGCACAAATATTGCTCAGAAGACAATGAAATAAATCAAATCAGATCAATACTGAAGCTGAAACATGGTTCTAACCATTGATGACATCACTATTCTCTTATCTAGGTTGACCATTGTCATTGATGACAAATTCTTTTAACGGTGCATAATTTACACCATAGATGGCATCACTGTATTCTTAGCCAAAACAGGGTCCTCCCCAGTAACGATACCAAGTCAACTCAATTCTCAGAGCATTTATTGGGCAGTTACTCTAGTACCAAGGGATGGCACTGGGCTCTGGGGATTGCCTCAGGCAAAGTGAGAACTCGAAAAGACCTTAGCTGCAAAAGGCCAAGGTCTCCCACCGCATCCTGGGCCATCTCCAGTCGTCCTGGTCTATATCTGCCCACTGGACCTACATGGTTCTGGAGGAGAAGGTGAGGCTGGTGACTTTGCACAGCCCTCCCTCCCTCAAATCCAATTCAACGGCAAGTCGTGGCATCACCTTCCTGACATTATGGTCCTCTTGAGAACGAAGAACAAAAAGCCACACACACAGCTTCAGGCATAGAAGACAGTCTGTACGAAGGCAAGGAGGCAAGAGATGGAATACTGTAAAAATGGAATAGTAAATGGGATATTTTGTGGGGTTGTTTTTGGTTTGTTTGTTTGTTTTGTCTAGGCAATGGGATTAAGTGACTTGCCCAGGGACACACAGCTAGTAAGTATTATGTGTCTGAGGCCGGTAAATAGGATATTTTGTCTGGACATAAAACACACAAAGAGGGGAACTAATGTGAAATAGACCTGAAAAGATGAGTGGAGCCGGACTGTGAAAGGCTTTAAACGCTGACTAGAGCAGCACGCATTTGATTTCTTGTGGCAAATTCAGAGCCACGTAAGCAGGAAGTGCCACAGTCAGACCTGCGCTTTGGGAATGTTAACTCAGCTGCTCTGTGGGACATGGCTTAGAGAGGAGAAAAATGGAAGCAGGGTTGGGGCAGCTAGGAGGTAATTAGAGAGGTGATGAGCATTCGAACTAGGGTGGTGGCCATAGGAATCTACAAAAAGGATAGGTGAAAGAGACACTAGAGAACAGTGGTGCCAAAACAGAAATACGTTTCTACATTTCTGCAGGCTGCATATTGGTTCCAGAACTAAAAAGAGAAATGGGGGGGGCAGGGGAGTTTCAGAAGGCATGTATTGACAGATCTGCTGGAAAGAAGATGGCTGGGGCATCAGGTGAGTTCTAGCTGGGGTCACTTAGATGTAGGGGGGCTTGCGAGGTATTGATTTAACCAGGTAACTAAGCACGATGGAAGAAAGGAGATGAGAGGGTAATAATGAAAATGGCCGGGCTGCTGTAAACAAGCATTTATTAAGCGCCTGCTGTATTCCAGTGTGGTAGGTGCAGGAACTGCAAAGACAAGAAACAAACCAGACTCTGTCCTCAAGGTGCTGCTGTTCTACCAGATGAGACCATATGGAGAACTTAATAAAGAGTCCATCAGGGAAGAGGAAAAGGATGGTTGTGTGGCAGGGAGGGGCGGCTGAGACTGCATAACATGCATTTGCATGACTGCCAATTGGTTCAGCTGAATGACTTTCACCAGCAGCATTCGGCAGCACGTAAATAAGCAAGAATACAAAAGGTAGGGGTCAGCCAGAGAGGTGGTTTGTCAAGATGTATGTGATGATGGGGCACTGGGTCAAGAGATTCGAGGGAAGGGGATGATGTCCAGTTGAAGTGATTAACTATAGGGTCAAGACTGTGAAGGGAAGAAAGGGGTGCCAGAGCAGGGATGATGGCCTGGGAAAATGGAAATGGACTGGGTGTAATGGAGTCACTGGAGGTCATGATGAGGACGAAATAGGAGCAAAGCAGGGGATAATGCTAGGAGAATAAGAAGTTATGGTCTGAGGGAGAAATTTCTGGATCATGATCTGTTTATTTATTTATTTGTTTATTTTTTAGGCAATTGGGGTTAAGTGACTTACCCAGGGTCATACAACTAGTAAGTGTCAAGTGTTTGGTCTGAGGCTGGATTTGAACACTGGTCCTCCTGACTTCAGGGCTGGTGCTCCATCCACTATGCCACCTAGCTGCCCCTCTGGATTACGATCTTGATTTGATCAAGGGTATGACCATCCTGTGTGTCACAGAGGTAGAATGAAGAGCAGACCATGGTAGGTAAGGAGGTTGATGAGTCGACAGCCTGGAGTATTTGAGGGGACGATAAAAAAGTATATCAGAGTTTTCATGTATGAGGATAGGGATTGGTGTGGTGTAGGAGACTGGGCAATGGTGAGAACAGCTAGGATCTTCATGGAGGTAATACAGATGGATGGAAGGAAACTTTCTTAAAATATATTTTAAAATTTTCTGTTTTTCTGGACTTGTCGAACACTATCAAAGATGAGTATCTTTATATTTAAAGAAGAGGAAAAAAAGATTGCACATGCAACTTCTCCATTACAGACAATTTGGATTTTTTTTAAGTATATAATACATTAAGCATGTTGGTTCTGAAGCTGTCCCTCCTGTCTTTGTTTCTTTTTGAACTCGATGCAGTGAATCCTAAAGATGCAGAGTTTGCCCAGTGACAGTGACAGAGGGAGAGTCTGGATTTGGCAAGGAGAGTATAGAGTATGGCTCCTTCTTCTGACTCCATTTGTCAGGGGGCCATAAGATACAGTGCTGAAAAATGTGGCCAGGGATACAATATTCCCTAATGGAGAAGGATACTTGACGTCAATGGTTCTACTACTCCCCTCTCCTATCTGATCATATCCAAACTCCTTAGCCTGGTATTCAAGAGGTTGCAATGATTTTCCTTCCCCATCACTTTTCCCCTACACAGACTGTCTCTAGGGAGGTAGACATAACACAGTGCAAAGAACCTGGGCTGGGAGCCAGAAGACTTGGTTTGGGCCCAGGCTCCAACATTAACTTTGTGTGCACCCTTGGGTAAGTCACTTCCCCTTCCCTGAGTCTTGGTTTCCTTGTCTTTAGAATAAGTGGTTTGGACTTGCAGCTCTTAATAGCCATGGAGAACCCAGAGATAGGTATTCTTTCATGATGAGGAATAAGAAGAGGACTTTAGTAAAGAAATGATGACAAAAATGTAACATTTTAATAGGTTTTATGTTTTTTTCAAAACACTTTATGATCACAATAATAGTTGTAACCTATAGCACTGGAGGAAGGAAATACACTGATAAGATCACAGAGCCATAAAAGTATTAAATCCCAATTCTTCAATGAGGAAGACAGAGCAAGAGTTATTTATCCCCATTTTTACAGAGGAGGGAACTGAGGCTCAGACAGAAGAAATGACTTGGTCGAGGTTTCAGTCAATAGGTGTTGGACCTGGAACTAGAACCCATGTTGTCTGACATGGTCCTACATTCTTTCCACTAATTTAATGGAGGCAATGGATGAAGTGGAAAGAGCTATGTATTGAGAGTCAGGAAACTAAAGCACATTTCCTGATCTCTAAGTCATCGGTCACATCCACTCTCTTCCCTTCTTTCCCTTGTCCTTGCCTTTTCCTTTCTGTTTGTCTAAGTCTTGCCATACTTTTAACACTCACTTGAATCTCACCTCTCCAGGAAGCCATCTCTAATCACATCCACTAGCCCTCAGGTATGCTTCATCTCTGGATAAGATTAAACACGATAGTGCCTAGACTCATGGACCACATGTGGCCAATGAGGCTGAAGGTTCCCCACCTCTGGTACATCATAGGCATTACTCAACAAATATCAATTATAATGATTTCATAGAATGTCAGAGACGGAATTCAATTCTGTCCAATTCAGTAAATCTTTATTAAATACTCCCTATGTGCAAGGCATTGTGCTAGGCACTGGAAATAGAAAAAAAAACACAGATGAAAATGGTTCCTGCACTTAACGCCCTCACATTACATAGAAGAAAGAAGCAGCATGGACACCAATAAATAAATACAAAATATACTCAAGGTAAACATGTAGCGATATTGGTTAAACATTGGGGGAGATCAGGAAAAAGCCTCATGTAGGAGATGGACCTTGAACTAGGCTTTGAAGGGAACTAAACATTCCAAGAAGCAAGAAAGATAGAGTGGTTCAGGCAGTAGAAACAGCCTGGGCAATGATCCTAAGGCTGAAGATAGAAGGAGCCTTACAGCAGAATATAGACCATCAGACCTATAAGAGAATATAGAACGTAGCCTAACAGAGCTGAATATTCTAGTTCAACCTTCTCATTTTTCAGGAGAAGAAATTGAGGGGTCACGATGGGAAATTGTTTTTACCAACATCACACAGAGAATTAGGGGCCTATAGGAAAGAGCCCAGGCCAAGGAGTCAAAGAACAATACAGCTTCAGTTATGGAAGAGATGTCACAGGTCATTTACTCCAATACCCACTTGAATACGACCTCCTTTTAAAATTCACCCAACAAGTGATCATCTAAATTCTGCTTGAAAGTATCTAGGTAGCACAGCAGATGGAGCACTGAGCCTGGAGTCAGGAAGAGCTGAGTTCAAATTCAGCCTCTGACACATACTAGCTGCATGACCTGGGTCAAGTCACTTAACCTCTGCCTGCCTCAGTTTCCCCATCTATAAAATGTGGATAATTATTGCACCTACTTCCCAAGGTTTTTTGGGAGGATCAAATGAGATATTTGTAAAGTTCTTTGCAAATCTTTAAGAGTTATATAAATGCTAGCTAATATTATTATTCAGTTGATGCACTCCCTTTTTCGGCAATCCATTTATTTTTTTCAATTTTGGACAGCTCTAATAATGAGCCAGAATCTGTTTTTCTGCAACTTCTATCAATTACTTCTACTGTAGTTTTCTTCCCTGGGGCAAGGCAGATCAGGTTTAATTCCTTTTCCATATGAGGGTCGTTGATTTGAAGGCAATGTCTTGAATAAGTCTTCTCTCACTTAGGCTAAGCCTCACATTCCTTCTCGTCTCCTCTCCAACTTGGTCACCTTCACTTGCTCTGTCTAAAAATGGATTGACACAGTACTCCAGATGGGGTCTGACTGGAACCTCAGTTTCCCTCTCTGTAAATGGGGGAGGGGAGTTTAGATTAAGATCCCTTCCAACTCTGGCATTCAGTGATAACTATGAGGTAAGGAGGGCAAGTCACCTTGGGATTTTTTTCCTACAGTCTAGTGGAGTGTCCAGGTCCGTGGGTGATACAAAGGACAAATGTGCCTAACAGTGGATGCACGTTGGCTTTTGTACTTTGCTTTCCTAGTGGATATGAGCAATTCTGGCTTATCTTAACAAAAAAGTTTTTTTGTTTGGTTTGGGTTTGGTTAATACTCCCCCTTCATGACTTAGAACCAACCAAGATTGAAAACAATAGTAAATGCTCAGATTTCTATATTGCTTTAAGGCTTGCAAAGTACTTTATGTACATCAACTCATACAAAAACTCAGGAAATGATACACAGAGAAATGATGTGACTTGCCTAGACTAATCAGGGTAAAGCTTAGATTTGAACCTGGCTCCCGAGTTGGGCAAATGACTTTATCTCTCTGACCCTTGGCTAACTTGATCTGTAAAACAAGAAGGTTGGACTAACTGGTCTCTAAGGTCCCATCCAGCTCAAACTCCTATCAAAGCTAAGGGATCTGAGTCCAGAACTATTCCCAGGACATCCTACAGCCGCCCCAGTTCTCTCCAGATGAAGAGTAACACCAGCCTCAGCCGAGCCGTGCTTCCCATTTTATGGTCCTGACTCCAAGTCAGCTTCTTGGATTCCACTGTTCCCCTGAACCAACCCCCCCCACTTTTCCAAGCTTCCCAAGCCCAGTCCCCATCCTTCTCCTCCCAGCTATAGGAGGCCCATCAGCGGGAGACAGGATTTGGTTCTTCCTGCCTGGAGTTCTCAGGACTTTTTCTTTTTCATCCTTTCCCATGTGGAGCAGAAAGTTTTGAGGAAAGGAAGGAAATTATTACAAACAACTCTCTCTGAGCATGTTGCTCATGTTCCCAGGCACATAACTGGCAACAGTCACAGGCCTGTCGTCCTCACGAACTCAGTTGTTCCCCCCCCTTCTTCCTCCCTTCCTCCCTTCCTCCTCCTCTCCTTCCCTCCCTCCTTCCCTCCCCCTCTCTGACTTAATGACTTCCACATGGGCTTTGGCAGGCTGAGCCAAACCTCCCAGCATTGTCTGAAATCTCCAAATTTAGAAGAAATATGAAAATTGTCAAGCTCTCCTTCCTTAGGGGGTAAAGCCAACACTCCCCCAACCCGGGCAGGTCAAGGCGAGGTGGTCACGTGAGCCGGGCCAGGGCCAATGGGGGCCCTGGGAGGGCCGGACAGAGAGAGTTCAGGCCTCCTGGACTCCTCTTTCAGCTCATATAAGGTAAAACGAAGAAAGGGGCTTTCTAGCTGGGGAGACAGAGAGAAGTTTGGGGGAAGGGGGCTCAGGTTAGCAGCTGTTTAAAAATGCGCTGGTGGCAGCTTTGGGGTCCCAGTGGCAGTTTATAGTTTGAAGGAAAGGGATGGATGGCCTCTTTTCCCATCCCAATCCAAGTCCCCCCTCCCCCCACCCTCCAGCTGAATGCCAGATGCAGCCCATCCCGCCTGGGTGGGACCAGGATGGAGCTAAGGCCATGACCTTGACCGCAGAGGTAAGTCCTGACAGGATAAGCAACAAGGGGACTCTGGTAGAGATCGATTTGTCTCTTCCATCGTAAGGGTTTCTGGCTCTGTTTTTGCTCCTCATTCCCCTTCATTCAGTCTCTGTTGGGTTCTTAAGGTTCTAGTTGTCCTGAGCATGAGTTATACCAGCCTTAGACAAATGCCACCTTCCTTGGCCAGGTGACCTCCACCAACTCAGCCCTTTAATGCCCAGCAGCACCCATTCTTTCGCCAACTCCTCAGATAAATCTTTAACTCATTGGTGCCAATAGCCTGGCAAGGAGTCGTATGTCTTAAAAGTATTGTTTCTGAAGCTGCAACAGAAAAAAAAATAAAGACAAATTCTAGGCATAGGGTAGTGATAAGGGAGGTACTTACTATACAGAGCAGGGATAAAGACTTAGGGCGTTTTTAAGACTGGGGAATTTTTCTCACTGAGTGTGTTTAGGAAAGGGACAGTGTGCCTACGGTGGGTATGAGAGCATTAGGATGGGTATGGTGAGACTGGTGTGGGGAATCTAGGATGATAGAGTATTTAGGGTGGAAAGGTGTAGAGATTTAGGGAATAGTGTGACCAGGTTTTATAAACTCCAAATAAAGATCCAAGATCTGTCAAAGTTTGTTCCTTTCATAAACCTTGTTAAAAGGCAATTTTTTCTTTAAATTGGGAGTGCCTACAAAGAATATGTAGTTGTCATGGCAAGAAATATTTGTAGCAAAATGAGTTTAGGATGGGGAACACTGGTCAGGGCAGACATGTAGGATAGTAAGTGTAGTGAGTTACAATTGGGGTCAGGAGGCTTAGAATGGGTGAAGAAGAGGCAAGGTGTATATGGTAGGAGTTATTGTATGGATAAGGGCTGAAAATGAAAGGAAGGGTTGGAGTGGGGCTAGGTCTTTAGAGTACAGCCAGAGAATGAAAGGGGTAAAAAGGAGAAAGAAGGGGATGGGGTGGAAAGAGTTAGAGTTAGGGACAAAGAAATTAGGTTAAAGGGATCATAGAGATCATAGAGCTAGAAGAAACCTTGGAAGCCATTGACTCCAACCAACTCATTGTATAGATTAGGAAACTGAGTCCCAGAGAGTTTATGACTTGCTCAGAGTCATATAGCTAAATGTCAGATGGAATTTGAATCCAGATTTTCCTTGCTACAAGTCTATCTTTTATAAGGAGGAGCAAGAGGAGGATGAAGGACAAAATCTTTGGGACAGAATTGTATTGGAGGGAAGCGGGTAAGAATAATAGGGTGATTCAGGGTCTACAGGTAAGTATGATTCAGGATACTAAGGACTAGGGTTAAGGATGGTATAGGATGAGGAGAGACATTGTGGTGGAAGGAGTTAGAGCAGGGGGCGAGGGATTGGGGGGCTCAGTTGGTAAGGAACACTGTGTGAGTCTCAACACTCTTGTTTCTTCCCTTGGTTTGGTTGGCTCAAGAGAGCTGAAGAAGCTCTGTTTCTCCAGTGTGGAGAAATGACAAACCAGGAGGGAGCCTGGAAAGTCACCTCAGGGTTCCCCTGCCTTGTAGAATATCACCAAAGATAATCCAGGCAGGATCAGGCTACAGGCTGTGATCCTGCTGGGTCCTCTAAAGCCAGGGAACAGTTTTCAGCCTTTCCTTGGAGCTTTCCAGGACAGAGGCACTGAGGCTGGTGTTGGGAGGGAGGCCAATGCTGCTGCCAGGACTGTGGGCTTAGGATCCCTCCCCTTTCCCCAGAGCTCACCTCGCCCTCTTAGTATGCAATCTGTGGCAGGTAAGATCCTGTACAGACACTAAGTAATCTCTCATGGGCCCCCTCAATGGTCCCCATTGTAGTCTAGCCTCTCCGGCCTCCTCCTGAGTAGAGGGCCAGGAGTTTCCCACAAGGAGATGTCTGTGCCCAACCTTCCTGGGCACCCTTGAGACTCCCTTCTTAGACATCTTGATCTATTAGCACTAGCACCAAACCACCTCTAGCTCTACCTACGTGGTAGCTGGCCACACAGTGAGTGTGGCAAGCTTGGCATGTCTCTCTAAGTCAAACATGGAAGGCATTCTTACAGTTTTGGGAGCCATTCTAGTTCTCAAGCATTTTCTTGGGAGTCAAAAGACCTGGTTTCTAATCTTAGTTCTGCTGTATGACTTTAGGCAATTTATTTTCCCTTTCTGTAACCCAGTTTCCTGATGTATTAAGTGGGAGAGGAGTGTTGGATTAAATTATTGCTTAGCTTAGGTTGTCCTGCTCTGATGTTCTTTGTTTTAAAGCCACTTCCATCTCTAACATTGCATATCTTTTGTTCTAAGGTCCCTTTCAGCTCTGATAATCCTTTCCACTCTAATGTTCTATGTGGTAGGATTTTATGAATCTTTTCAAGGAGACCATTTTCCTTCCCTAGCTCAAGGACAGTGTGTTGATCCCTGTCCAGATTTTGTATATTTAGCTATGGAGCCTGATTTCAGACTTGCCTAGAAAAGGATAAATACTGATAACTCATTTGTGTTCAGTTCTTTGTATTGAAAGCTTTATTATATGTTCCTTCACCTTCTTATGATGTGCTGGTGGATACAAAGTTGAATAAGATGTGATCCCTTCTCTCAGGGAGATTTCAATCCTTTGTATGGCATTCAAAGCCATGGACAATTTGATGCCACCCTACCTTTTCAGTTTTCTCACATAATACTTCCCTTCACAAACTCAGAGCTCCAATGAAGCTGAATGATTTTTGTCCTATGGACACCCCCTATGCTGTGCTCCTATGTGTGGGTCCATGTCCTTACTTAAGTGTTCCTTATACTTGGACTGCCTTCCTTTCCCTCTTTCTGTATTGAATTTTTGTCCATCCTTGAAAGGCCAGCTCCTTCTGAAGTCTCCTTTCATACTTGGGTCAGTAACAACCTTTATTCTCCATTCTCATATCATACTGTGTTTTGTTAATGTCTCTTATACTCAGTACGTAATATTGTGCATTATAGCTATATGCAAAGGTCTTATCCCCTTACTTGATCCATGAAGATGGGAGCTGATATCTCCCCCAATGCTTAGCATAATGCTTGGTAAACAGAAAAGTCTTAATAAATGTTTTTCATCATTAAGAAAAAAACCTGCTAAGGGAGATAGGACACACATGTAGGTATTTCCAATATGAGGCAGAAAGTATTGAACAATATAACAATGCAAGGGAGGGAAGAAGCCCTTCTGGCTGGAGTAGAAGCATGAAGGAAGGCTTCATGGAAGTGAGTGGCTTTGGATCTGAGCCTTGTAGAGTAATTAAGGGTTTTATAGGTGAGGCTGGAGGGTTGAGAGGGTATTACAATTGAAAAGAATGATGTGCGCAAAAGCTTGGAGTCATGTTATTCTCTGGAGTCACTATTCCAAAGACTAGTTTAGTTTCACTGGAATGTAATGAAGCAGTAGAAAATAAAACTAGAAAAGTAGGTTGGGGACAGATTACAGAAAGCCTTGATTGTCAAGCTAAGGAATTAAGGCTTTTTTTCCCCTTTCAGACAGCTGAAAGTAAAGGCTTTTTGAGCAGGGGAGTGATGTGATCAGAGGATACTCTGCTTGAGGAAGATGAGTCTTGTCAGTATATTTTGAATAGATTGGAAGGGGAGTGGAGTGGGAAGGTCCAACAGGGAGACTGGAAGCAGACTGAACAGTTGAGGGTCTCTTGCCATAGCTTAAATAGAATGTGATGAAGGTTTGAATTAGGGTGCTGGCAGTAGCAATGGCAAAGGAGAAATAGATGAGAGAGGCCTCGTAAGGAAAGAATTGACATGATTTGTCAAATGTTAGACTCCTCCTTCTCCCTCACACCCAAGGTTTAAAGGGTTTAGACCCTGAGTGACTGGGTACATGATAGTGCCCCTAATAGAAACACGGGGATCAAGAGGAAGGGCAGGTGGTGAGGGAGAAGATGTTGAATTTGGTTTGGAACACATTGAATTAGAGGGCCCAGGGGAATACACAGGGGGAGATATACCTGTAGGTGGTTGGAGATGTGGGACTGGAGCGCAGGAGAGAGGTCAGGGCTGAAGAAAAAGATTATCAGGCATCATACATAGAAGGAGTAGTTCAAGTCATGGGAATTGGCAAATTCCACAGAGAAATTGTACAGAAGGGAAAAGATTACAGGACCTTGAAGAATGCCTGCACTTAGCAGGTGTGTGTGTGTGTGTGTGTGTGTGTGTGTGTGTGTGTGTGTGTGTGTGTAGGAGCATGTGAGGAGGGTGGGGTGGGACAAAGAAGAGAAAAGAGGGCAAGGGAGGAAGACAGAATGAATAATCTGTGGAGGAAAACTGGGAGAATACACAGTCACAGGAGGCAAGGGAGGAGAGTCTCATGAAGGTGTGGAGGGCATGGAGCTCTACTCCGTCAAATGCTATGGAGAAGCCAAGCAAGATGAGGTCAAAGAAGAAGAACACTGGATTTGGTAAAGAGGTAATAAGTGACCTTGGAGAGAGCAGTTTCAGTAGAGTTATGAGAAGAGTGAGCAAGAGCTCTTAGATTTCCAGGGAGGCCAGGGCCAAGTTCAACTTTTAAAGCCCTTACTATAACCCAAATTAAATCAGCTTTAAAAACAGAAGAAATGTAATTTGAAAATGTGTTTTTTTATTTAGTAAAATGGTTGGTTTTCTAGGCTTTTGTTCTGTAAAATGTGCTATCAAGGGAAAAACTAGCTTCTAACAATTTTGTCTCATAGATGGGGGGGGTTACTCTTCTAATGGGTAGATTAAAGACATCCTTTGAGCCTAGGCCAAAAGATCCTTCTGCTCCCTCTGCCTCCTTTATTGCCCCTGGTAGTAATCTAACTGGAAAGTTCCGAATTATATGTATCCTAAACCCATCATTTTCCAAAGGAGGAAACTGACTCTAGAGCACAGAACATAGAAGAACAGGTCTAAAAGAGACGTTAGAACACAGAATGTCTGCAGTGGAGGGAATGGAGGGGACAGTTTATAACTTGAGATTCCAAGCTAGAAATTCACTTCTCTTTAAGGTTCCCCTTCTATCCAATAGGACTTCCCTTTCATTGGTCCCTTCATCTCATACCTTCTTTTCTTTCAATAAAATACAACAGGCTCAGGGACTGTAAACCAGGCCATATAAGGGTCGGTTGAAGGAACTGGGGATATTTTGTCTGGAGATAACTTAATGGGGGGAGGGGGAAGATGATCACAGTATTCAAATATCTGAAGAGCTGTCATATGGACAAGGGATTAGATTTATTCTGCTGCAAAGGATATAGGTAGGACTACTGGGTAAACATTGTAGAGAAGGCAGATTTGCTCTTGATATGAAAGAAAAGCTTCTTTCCAATCAGACCCTTCCCCAAATGGAGTAGTCTGCTTGTGGAAGTAGGGCTTCCCTTTGTCGCTTGAGTGTTTTCAGGCAGAGGTTGGATAACTGCCTCTCAGGGATCCTGGCCATAAGATTCCTGTTCACTTAAGGGGATGGACTAGATGAACTCTGAGGTTACTTTCAGGAGATTCTATGATCCTCTGACTATAGTCCGATCCAAAGGGAACAACTGAGTTACTCAAGTCTCAAACAGCAAAAAAGTTCATAGTTGGGTTTTGCCATTAAGTAGCCATGTGGCTTTGGGTCTCAGTTTTCCCATATGTGAAGTGAAAGTTTTGGATGAAGGTACCTTTCGCTTCTAACAATGTATTTTCAAAAGTCCTTTCTGGTTTGTGAACGATGTGAGAAAGAGGTGAGTGAGATGGAAACTGCCACACACACTCTTCATGAGTTAGACTGAAGGGAAAAAATATCGTGAGACAGACGTGGCACTTGCTAGCAGGAAGAGTTAGGAAGACTCTGGGTTCAGATATCTCATTTATCAGCCATGTGAGCATAGTCAAGGAATTTAACCTTTCTGAGCTGCAGTTTCCTTATCTATGAGATGGAGATTATAATAATACTTGTATATATTTGCCGTGGTTGCTATGAGGGTTAAATGATATAACATAAAAAGCATTTTGCAGAACTAAAAAGTTCCATGTGAATGTTATGTTAAAAGAAAAAAAAATTAGAAGGCACTGTGGTACAGTGGGAAAAAGTCCTTGACTTGGACTCAAGAGAAGCGTGAATTCGAATTTCACCATTTAAATGACCATGGGCAAGTCACTTATTCTCTATGAGCCTTCATTTTCCCATCTGTACAATGGAGATGATTACAGGACCCATCTCAGAATTATTGTGAGGATCTTGTGAGATAATGTATTTTAAAAAGCTTTTCAAGCCTTAAAGTGCTGTACCAACACTAGCTATCGTTCTGCTTTTTATTTTCATTCTTCTCTTCATTGGGAAACAATCGTACAACAAGTTGCTATCCTGCTGTGATTATCTTACATTTAATATTCTGCAAACTGTTATGGAAGGGGATTTTTGTCATTATTGTCACTACTTACTACTGCTATTACTACTTCTGCTACTATAATTATAATAATTGTTATTCCAGCTCTACCATTCCATGTCCACTGCCAGTTACTTGGGATGAAAGTGAAGAAATACTTTTAGCTTTGGCATTGCTGTGTGGCATCTTCAGGTATGTCTGTATATAGATGTATGCTCTTGGTTTCTCTGGTTTCTTTTAATATTCAACTCAAATCCCACTTTTTCCAAGAACCCTCTTCCTCCTTCACCTCTCAGATGTTTTTTATGCTGTGTATATCTTTTATACACCTAGTAAATTACATGTTTTCTACCTCATTAGAAGGTAAGCTGTTTGAGAAGAGAGATGGTATCTTTGCCCCTCTTCACATCTACAGCAATTAGCGTAGTGTCTGGAACATAGGAAACACTTCATAAATGCTTGTTAATTGATTGACTGACCCTTAGCTATACTTGAACTAAGGTGTGTATTGGCCATATGTATGCATGTTATCATGCACATGCATTCTAACACACATGTGAAGGGTGGGCCTCTGTACACGTGTGACCCAGCTGCAGGAACCTCCTCTTTGTTCCCTCACGCAATTGCAGAGAATGAGTCAAAGTTCTTCTAAGCTGAAAGTATCAGGAATTCAGGGGAAAGAGCCCATAATGCCGCTTCCTAAAAGCTGTGTCTAGACAGACTAGGTCCCTACACACGGCTGGAACCAGGAAGGGGGTGATTCAGCTCCCAGCTTCCTCTCATCAGAGGGATTGTCTGTAGATGATTAAGTTTATTTATTTATTTTTTAAACCTTGGCTTGCGAAAGAGTTTCATTAGCTGCAATAGTTTGAAGTTAGGAAAGTTTCCTTCAATGCATACTTGGCCCTTCCCCAACCTAGAATCATAGAATGTCAGATCTGGAAGAGAACTTAGAAAAGAGAGGCTCAAGAGTCAGAAAGACCTGTGCAGATCTTCTGTTCCAGCACAGGAAGAAATGGGAGCCTTGAGAACAGCCCAGGGTAACTTGTCACAATTTACTCACAGACAATACATAGTAAAGCTAGGCTGAATTTGAACTCAGGTCCTCCGATCTCAAATCCCATGCTCCTTTCCCTTAGAATGTGCTACCTTTCCTCCTCAGAGGAAACCGAACTCTAAGATGGGAAAATGATTTACTTAAGGTTATACTAGAAGATAAACACAGTTCTCCTGCCTCCTAGTCAGAGGATTTACAGCTGGAATGCATCTCAGAGATCTTTGGCTTCAATTACCGTAGAAATGAACAAACTGAGACTTGAAGAAGAGAAATCATTTGCCCAAAGTCTCATAATGAGTCAATGGCGGAGCACGGATTTCAACCCAGTTCTCTTAATTGTTGGTCCAACAGCTTGCTGCGTTGTCTGAGCTGCATCTTCTCTGTCAGATTTGAGAAGGAAAGTGTTTATGTATTTGTGAATTTATGTGTATTTATTTGATGAGGAGATGGTTTCCAATGACTTTTCCCAAGGTAATTTCTTTTTGCAAAAAAACAAAAATTAATGGATACATTTTGTTCTCACATTTGACGTATTCAAATATATCCTTCCCTTTCCCTTCTCTTTGCCCACCCAGAGATCTATTCCTTAGAACTGGAAATAAAAAAGAGGGGGAAAAATTCAGCAAAACTCACCAGCATGTGGAAAAAAAACTGACCTGTGTAGCGTTCTATAACCACAGTCCCCATCTCTACAAAGGGGGGGGGGGAGGTGCATCCTTTTACCTCCTTTTTGATAGACATGATCATTGTAATTTCACAGCAGTTTCTATTGTCTAGTTGTTAGCATTCTTACCACTCACATTGTTGTAATCATTGGCTATGTTGTTTTCCTGTTTCTGTTTACTTCACTTTGCATCAGTTCATATGAGTCATCCCAAATAAGTGTTACCAGGCTTCTAGGTATTCTTCATATGCATTGTTTGTTACTTCATCAATGAGCAGTATTTAAACACTTATGTGCCAGATACTGTTCTAGGCATTGAGGATACAAGAAATTATACAGCTCTGTTCATGCACTACATCTTGTTAGGCATTTCCCCAATTGATGGGCATCTACTTTGTTTCCAGGTCTTTGCTACCACCAAAAGTACTGCTGTAAATATTTTGGTGTATATAGAGCCTTTCTTTTTATCAATTAGCTTCTTGGGCTATATAACCTAGTAGTAGAATCTCTGGGTAAAAGAGGTAAGGACATTTTATGGATATCACTTTTCTTTGCGTAATTCCAAAGCCAAGCTAATAATTTTTAACAAATGATCTTAATCGATTCTCATGCCTGAGCTCACCCCCTACCTCAGCAGGGACCTGTTGGTCAGAAGGCTAGAGGGGCTGCTGCTTCAATGTGCTTCTGAATAGAATGCTGCACTTCTGTATCTTCAAGATTTGGCCATGCAGAGAAATAGATGCAGTAAAAGAGGCATAGGCATGACTGTTTTGGTAGTTCCTGATAAGGCAATGGGAAAATTTCTCAGAGCCCAAAGCTTAGGCCTGTTTTTTCTTTCTTTCTTTCTTTCTTTCTTTCTTTTTGTAGACTATACGTTTCACAATAATAACAAATAAAACTATACACTCTCCCCTCCCCTCAACAGTAATCTATTTCTAGTTACTTTTCACTTTTTTCAACCAAGAGTATATTTTGTGGGGCCTGTGACTGTGGAGAACTTAGCTAGGTGGGGCAAGGCCCTTGAATAACAGTGTTTCTCCTTTTCAGGGGGGCATCATGATCTCCGACAGCCTGGCAGTTGGGGTACTTGGAGGCCTCACTTTAGGGGATGGTGAGAATTAGGGGTTATGCTTGAAAGACGCTGAACTTTTTTTGTTTTCGTTGTTTGTTTGATGTTATCTTCCAACCCACTGGTACAGTGGCAAGAGCATTGGCTCCAGAGACAGAGGACCTCGGTTCCAATCTTACCTCTGGCAGGCACTCTCTGCGTGACCTTGGGTAAATCACTGAATCTTCCTGGGCCTCAGTTTCCTTGTCTGTGAAATTAAAAAGTGAGACTAGGTGGCCTCTGGGGTCTTTCCCAGCTCTAGATCTATGCTCTGTTGGCACTTTGCCCCTTTCCAAGAATCCTCAAAAAGTAACCAAACTCCTGGTTCATGATTGCTTAGAGATCCTTGAGTCCAGACACTTCAGAAACAGGGCACGTTTTGCACACAATGCTACTGCCTTCCGACGGCGCCTACCTCCTTGCTCCATCAAGCTTCCGTTTTCAGCCAGCTCCTGCCCTGAGCCCTCCCATGGGACACTCTGGGACCTTCCCTCTCCCCCCTTTCCTCCCTCTTCTGTGGCTCTACTGAAACCTGCCCTTTGCCTTCCTTCTTATGCTTCTTTTCCTGGCCAACAGCAAACGGGCCTACCAAGGCTTGAGCCTGTTTGTAGGTCTGAGGCTCTCTGGGGAACTCGCCTCACAAATAATCTGCCCTCTCTTAGGAATGCAATTCATCAACAGCACCAAGGGAGCCCCTTGGGAGCCTCGTTCACAAGCTCTGCAAAGAGCCTGCTGTGGAATTCTGGGAGTGGCCCCCAGCTGAGGTCACAAACGGGCTTTGGGTTTAGAGTCCAGATGACCTCCCTGCCCCCTTTTTTCCGACATCCTTCCCCTCCTCTCCTTCCCACTCCCAGTAAGTTCTTCCCATCAGTGTGTGGGTGTATAGGCCAGAGGCCTGGGAAAGGAGGAGCCTCCACAGAGCTAGAGAGAGGTGGAGGAAGAGACTGGAGCACAGAGGAGCAACAGGCTTTGAGAGGCCGGAGGGCAGGAAGAGGTAGGTGGTATAAGTGGGCGAAGAAATGGGCTAGAGAATCCTAGACTACAGGGCTGGAGGAGACCTCAGAGGAGACTAGTCTAACCTCTTCCCAAGTCAGAATTCCCACACACTTCCCCACCTTTTGTTGAATCTCTGGTGCGTGATCACGGAGCTTCTTGGGCATTCCCACTGCTTCCTGTGGCATCCCATCAAACAGAGACAGCTCTAACTTTGTACAAGGAAGTTTTTCCTTCTATCAAGTCAACAGGTATCTGCAACACCCAGCCTTGTTCTTAATTCTCTCCTCTGGAGTCAAGTGGAATAAGGGTAATCCCTCTTCCAATATCTGAAAACCTGTGTCATCCCTTCCTCCCACTCCTCCCCAACCCAGTCTTTCCTTTTCTAGGCTGCACACCTCTAATTCCTTCAAACGATCCTTGAATTATGTGCACTGTAGTCCCTCATCAATCTGGTAACTCTCTTCTGGGCCCATTCCGACTGTTCACTATCCTTTCTAAAATAAGTAGTGCAGAACATGACATAATCTTCAGAAATGGACTGATCAGAGCTGAAGACAGGACAATTGCGCTCGTTCCCTGGATGCTTGTACAAGTTCCTGAGGGCGAAAAAGGGAGCAGAGACATTCCCGAGGTGGCAGGGCTCACATCAGTCAGGGCTGCTCCACAGCTGGTCAACAGGGTGGGTGCAGAGAGGTCTAGCCTAGAGTCTGAGGCAAGGCCCAAAGTTTGCAGAGGGTCAGTCTCAGGGTCACTAGCCTCGGGCACTGGAGGCTGATAAAGGGTACAGACGCTCCTAAGGGTGGCGTCCAATACTGGGCCTTTTGGGAATTCATCTGGTAATATGTATTTTTTTGTTTCTGTTGAATCATTATGCATGTTAGAGCTAGAAGGGATGTTAGCAGTCATCTAGCCCGAATGCTTCATTTTACAGAAGATACTGAGGCCTAAAGAGAAGTGAGGTCGCAACCGGAAATAGATAGCTGAGCCTCCATTTGAACTGAGGTCCTCTGTCCACAAATCCAATGATCTTTTCATCCCCGCACACTGCCTTTTACAAATGATTGATTGCAACCTTTTGTTGTTTTCCTGTTAGAAAACCAGATTATTAGGGGGGCAGCTAGGTGGTGCAGTGGATAGAGCACCGGCTCTGGATTCAGGAGGACCTGAGTTCAAATTTGGCCTCAGACACATAACACTTACTAGCTGTGTGACCCTGGGCAAGTCACTTAACCCCATTGCCTAGCCCTCCCCCCAAAAAAAAGAAAAGAAAAAAAAAAGAAAACTAGATTATCAGTCAGGAGACCTGGGGTCTTGCCCAGGCTCTGGGCCCCCAAATCTATTTGTCTCTCAGCCCCAGTTTTATCCTCCGTATAATGGAGAAAAGAATGCCTGCCTTGTTCAACTTGCAGGCCTATGAAAAGATTCAAATGAGATAATGGATGGCAAGCGCTTTGTAAGTGACTATAGAAAAGTGAGCTATTATTACTGATGTTATTTTATGCTGGGAGTAGCTCAGGTCTCGGCTCAGCCCTTCCTGACTTAAAGGGCCCTTGCCGATCTCTGAGTGGGTCAGCTCATGATCAGTGCCCAATGGCAAGGGCATTTTGTCTCAGTGGACAAGGAAGCCAGGAAAGGACTTCAAAGTTCTCGGAAGCTCAAAGGCCACAAGCTTCTTCCCAAGGATTGGTGGAACTCTTTCTTCAGAGACTCTGACAGTAAACACATATAAGAAAGAGTCTCTAATTTAGATTCACAGCTGATCTAAAGTTCACAGACTCATGTTAGGGAGCTGAGCCCAGGGCTGGGAGCCCAGAAGCCTCAGTTCTTATCCTTTCTCTGCCACATAATACTTCCGTAGCTTTGGTCAAATTCCTGGCCCGCTCTGAGCCTCAGTTTCTTCCCATGTAAAATGCACAAATTAGAGTAGATAGTCTCTAAGGTTTCATTTAGCTCTGAGGTTTTAGGATTCTGCCTTGTCGAGACCTGGCACTTGGCAAGAGGTCCTCGAATACAGTAGACAATAGGGTTTTTATATGACTTTGTCTCTCTGGGTCTCAGCCTCCTCACTTACAATCGCTGATATTTCTGCAACACATTTTAGTTTTTATGAAACAATGTTCGTACATTATCTTATTGATTCTCACAACAAATCTGTGAGTATGATAAGTCTCATCCTATTTTCTAGATGAAGAGATTGAGGCTCATAGAGATTTAGCACCTTAACCAGAATCACATAACCAATGAATGTTAGTCAGGATTTGAACCCAGCTCTCTCTTGACTCCATTCCAGCAATCTTTAAATTACACGTCAATAAGGGGGTTAAACTAGATAAACTCAGAGGATCTCTCTAGCACTAACACTGTAATCTAAGGCCCCTTCCAGCTCTTAGATACTATGTTCTAAAGCATTCTCCAACATTCCATGTTCAATCTCCCTTATTCTAGGATTCTATGTGGTTTAGTTCTTCTTGCCCATTGCAGAGAAATGTCTTCAATAATCCTGTCTACACTTCCTAAACCATCTGTTGGCTATATCCCAACCTGGAGTGCCCCTGTTGTAATCAGCTTCCTTAAATGGAAATGTCTTGTTCTGCTCATTTCAGCATTCTCTAAAACATCCTTTCAGTAAGTGGGTCCTTGCCCGATCCTCTCCCACCCACATTCCTATGGTAACATAGGCATCGTAATCCAGTGTCAATTCCCTGGGGGCCAATGACGGCTGGCACTCCATAGGAGATGACTGATTTCTTTCTATGGAACAATTCTAAAGCCCCAGAACTCCGTTTTCTTGTTCCCTGGGGCTCCCATCCCTGTAAAGGGGCTGGTGGGGGTAGAATGAAACATCCTGAACATGCATTTCTCCTGCTAGGGGAATTGACCCACGTCACGTCCAATAATCTTAGACTGTCAGTTAGGAGATTCCCTAGAGTATGGAATGGAATAGATAACTAGATATGGAAACCGAAGGCCTTCGTTCCAGTCCTAGCTCTAACACTAGCTGTGTGACCTTAGGCTAATTACATTACTCCATTAAGCCTCAGTTTTCATAACTGGAAAATGAAGGAGTTAATTTAGTTCAAGAATGTCTAAGGTCTTTTCTAGCTCTGATATTCACTGATTCTGGGAAACTGTCTAATTTAGCCACCTTTCTATACCTGCAATCACACCTACCCCCTTCCCTAGTGCCTTCCTTTGAGAGATAAGGAGATCAGAACCCAGAAGAGTGAGATCATCTGCCCAAAGACACGCACTTGTCATTGGTGTACCTGGGAGTGTGGTGTATTTCCCTCTTGTAAGCCCATATCTTCTTCCACTGTCTAGTTCTGCCTTCAGAACTGTATCTTATAGTCCCCAAACCCAGAGTTACTTCGGAGAGGGCGGCTCACGTTTGGGACCCTTTTTTCCCTTCAGGGCGGACCCTGCTGCTTCCGGGCAGTGCTGCACAATTCCCCAAGGCTGACCTCAACATGAGGTCGCCCTGTGACAGGGGCCTAGGAAGAAGAAGGTGCAACTCAGCATCACAAGGTCACTAAGCTAGAAGCTGCCCAGTCCACTCCACTCAGTTTGTAGATGAGGAAACTGAGGACCGAAGAGGTGAAGGGACTTGCCCAAGGTCATCAGGTAGCAAGCATCAGAGGCAGGATTTGAATTTAGGTTCTCTGACTCCAGAGCCATTGTACAGATGAGTTACAAAGCACAACCCTTGCTCCACCCCCTAAAAAAGAATCAGTTGTCTCCTTGAAACTTCACCATTAGAGCCTAGAGAAAACAGGACAGAGAGCAGGAAGGCATTTTAGTGACCATCCGAGTGTCGCAGTGGGTAGAGCGCTGGGCTTGGAGTCAGGAAGATCTGATTTCAAATCTGGCCTCAGACACCTACTAGCTGTGTGACCCTGGGTAAGTCACTTAACACTGTTGGCCTCAGTTTCCTCATCTGTAAAATGAGCTGGACAAGGAAGTGGCAAACCACTCCAGTATCTCTGCCAAGAAAACCCCAAATGGGGTCCCAAAGAGTCAGACACGACTGAAACTACTGAACAGCAACAAAGACCAACTCCCTCTTTTGACACACGAGGAAACAGTTTAGGAGAGGAGAAGTAATGGCCAAGGGCAGCAGGGGAAGAATAACAGAGCCAGGTGTCGACGTACCAGCACACTGGCTGGGCTCACGAAGCAGGAGCATAAAGAACATGAGGCTGGGAGTCAGCAAGGCCCAGCCCCAGCTCCATCACTGACCTGCCGTAATGCCTTGGGAGCCACTGTCCTCCTCTGCACCTCAGATTTCTCCTCCGTAGAAGGTGGGGTGAGATCAGGTCACGTCCGAGGGCAGCTAGGCAGTGCAGAGCATGGAGCTCCGACCTTGGAGTCAGGAGGACCTGAGTTCAAATCTGACCTCAGACACATGATCTTCACTAGCTGTGTGACCCTGGACAAGTCACTTAACCCTAATTGCCTTATCAAAAAGCAAAGAACAAACAGATCATCCGTGAGGTCCCTTTTAGCTCAAATACTTTGTGCTCTGTGGTGCAATATCTTTCAACCCTGATGTTTTAGGCTTCTCCCTCCCAAACCCACAGGCACTCTTCTTTCAAGAAGATTCCTTCGTAGCCTTAGAGATCGGTACTTCTGTTTTACAGAAGAGGAAATTAGGGCCCAGAGAGGATGTCACTTGCTTAAGTTTACATCATCATCATTTGGCGCTGTGCTAACTGCTTTTAAATTACTATTTCATTTGATCCTCACACCAACCATGGGAGGTTAGGTGCTATCATTATCCCCATTTTATAGATGAAGGAACTGAGACAGAGTTAGCCGACTTGTCCAGGATCACATAGCTAGTAAGTATCTGAGGTCAGATTTGAACCCTGGTCTTCCTGACTCCCGTGCTCTATCCACTGTGCCACCTCACATAGAAGAAATAAAGATATACTTACTTCATAAAAGAATGAAAGAAAATTACTAAGCGCTTAGTAGGTGATAAGCTCTGGAGATGCAGACAGAAAAGCAAGACAATACCAACTCTAAAGGACCTCACTTTCTTTTTTTCTTTTTTCTTTTTTTTTAAATTTTTAGGCAATTGGGGTTAAGTGCCCTGCCCAGGGGTCACACAGCCAGTAAGTGTCAAGTATTTGGTCTCAGGCCAGATTTGAACTCAGGTCCTCCCGACTTCAGGGCCAGTGCTCTATCCACCATGCCACCTAGCTTCCCCAGGACCTCACTTTCTAATGGGGAGAGACAACATATACGGGGGGGTCCAGATGGAGGGTCAATGGACAGGCCAGGTGGTCTTTCCATATGCAAGAAGTTGCAGAACCAGACTCAAATCAGGCCTTAAGACACCCAAAACCCACTGTTCTTTCTAGTACACTTAGTTGGAATTTCTCATTTTAGTTAATGGTTAGTCTTGGTTAATCTAACTAATCTTAATCCCACCTCTCATCATCCCATTCTTTCCCTCTCTCCTTTCATGGTATCTTTTCTTTTTCTTTCTCTTCCCTTCTCTACGGGCCTTTCTTTCCTCAAAACTTTCTTTTCGCCCCCTCTCTCACCTTTCTTTCCTACATTGTTGGGTAAGTGATCCTTGGGGGTATTGATGGGGTCCAGGAATTGATTCAGTCTGAGCCTCACCAAGTTGGTTCCCTTCTCTGGTCCTCAATTTCCTCATGTGTACAGTCACAGTATATTTCAGAAATCCCAATCTGAATAGACCTGAGACACCATCTCGTCCAACCTGTTGTTTTAGTAGCCAAGGAAACTGTGACTGATTTTCATTTTCTACCAGCTGCAGGACCAGGATTTTACTGGGCAGGCTCTGTACAGATATTTGTCCCAACAGCGGCACCCCTGAAATCTGCCTGTCCCACCTCCTTCCCACCCCATGTCCCTTGGCTCATCTCCAACATACAGGCTGAGGCATTAGTCTTCTCTTGCAGAAATCTGCCACTTTTGTTACCATAAAAGGCCAAGTGTTCCTCTGCTGCTAGCTGTAGGATAGTAAAAGGCTGAGCTATTTTTAGGGAGCTTGAGCGCCTCAGCTCAGGATTTGGTTTGCTTAGGCCTGGGTGCCTCAAAGTTCCTTCCCTTGCTCTCCTGCCTTATTCCTCCTGTCCCTTCCTTCCCAAACCCCGCCCCCTACCCGTTGCCTCTCACCCATTCTCTCTTCTTCCTTCTTCCCCTCTCTCTTTATTTTTCCTTATTTTTCTCCTTTAGTAACCTTTCTTTTCCTCATACTTTCTCTTCTACCCTTACTCACCTTTATCTCTCCATTCCTCTTTTTTCACTCTCTGCCATTTTCTTTCCCTTTTTCCCTTTTCCACTCTCTTCTTTCTCTTTTATATCTTTGCTAACTACCCCTTAAACATTATCTCTCACATTCTTTCTTCCTACCATTTTCCCTCTCTGTCCTCTTTTCTTTCTTCTATCCCTAACTCTTCATCTACCTCCCCATTCTCTCCTTTCCTCAACCTCTCTCTTCCTCCATTGTCCCACTCTTTTTCTTGTCTTCTTTCATCTTTGTCTTATTCTCTACCCAATCTTCTCTCTCTCTCTCTCTCTCTCTCTCTCTCTCTCTCTCTCTCTCTCTCTCTCTCTCTCTCTCTCCTCTCTTCTCTCTGACTTTCCCAGTCATTGTCTCTCTCCTACTTTATTCTTTCTCTGTTCTCCTTTCTTCCTTTTTTTCTTTCTCTATTCTCTTCCACATTTACCTTTCCCCCTTCTTTCTCATTTTCTTTATCCCACATCCTTTTGAAAAATGAACTTCCTTTTGAATATGAAACTGTGCAGGCTCTTTAAAAAAAGTCCTATTTACAACATGATTTCCAAACATCCTGCATCTGGTCCCAGGAAAAGGCCAAAAACTATTTAGAGAGGGAAAGCTGAGGTGCCACTTACAAAGCCAAAGAAATTTAAAGGCACCTCACTTCCTCCGTTCCTTTAAGTTCTGAACTCTTATCAAACCTCACCCCACTTACTGTATTTCTGATGTCATAGCCTTGATTTCCCTGATTTTGACCCAAGCTACTAAATTAGGAAAAGGGAAAGGAAGAGAGCAAAGAAAGAGTTAGGTGTAGCAGTGGAAAGAATATTGAATTTAGAGCCAGTGCTGATGCAGAAGACAGGGACCAGAAACACAAAGTGACAGATTATTCTTTTAGTCAATGATCAACATTTCAGGGAACTTGAAACAACACCAAATATGGATTGGTTAAAGGAACATCTGTGACCAGTGGAAAGAACACAGGACCAAGAGTCGGGCTACCTGGGTTCATGGGTCTGCCATTAATTAGCAGTGGGCCCTGGGCAATTCACTTCACCATCCTGGACTTCAGTATTCTCTTTCAAAAAATGAGGGGGTTGGGCTGAATGATGTGTAAGGCCTCTTGTGACTCTGTTAATCTGTGAATCTATAAACATAGACTGTTTAGGCTAGAGAAAAGAAGATGTGTTTGTAGACAGCTAGCATGCCTGACTATCTTAGGGGTGACTTACAATTAGATCTGTTCTTCTTTGACCCAGACTGGAAAAGTTGGAGCAATTTTCAGGGAGAAAACTAAGCAAGACATTCAAAGACTAAAGACGAATCAGCCGGGTGCTGTGAAAAGAGCCATGAAGTTTAGAGTCAGACTGGAAGACATGGATGCAAGTTCTACTACTTTTACTCGAAGAAATAAACCGTGTGCAAATCAGTTTCCCCTTCTCTGAGGCCTCAGGCTTCTCATCTGAAAGATGGGAACAATAATAATAATAATAATATTGGCATTCTCTACTCTGGAGAGTTGTTGTAAGGACCAAGTGAGACTTGCCAATGTGATGCGTTTTATAAAATGCTACAAAAATAGGAACTTTTTTTCTTAATAAAGATGGCAGATACCATTCTCAAGACACTCATAATTCTCACTCCACCCTCTTTCCTTTTATAGTAAAAATGTGGGTAAGAGCATGGTTGGGAGGAAGGAAGGAGTATTTGAGGAAATATGGTATGTATGAATCCATCCAGCTACTCTTAACAATGACGGGGTGACACAACTGAGAAAAGGCATTTTTAGTATAAACCAGGGACATCTGGACCCTGGCAGGGTTACAACAATTATGTCTTTGGATTCCTCTCTCTCTGGAAAGAAAGATGTTGAGAGTCTTTCCAGGGAAAAGGAAGCTTATTTTTCTGTGTTGATTTCTTTCATGACTCTCTTTGCTTCTCTACTTTCTGTCTGTTTATTAAAACTGTCAAGGAAAAGGAGTTACTTCTCAGGGGCCACTTCTGCCAGATTTAGGGCTAGAATGTTTCAGAGTTAAGAGGCCATGGCCTGGTTCTGAGGACACTTGCTGTCTAATAAAGAGCGCACCTTAATCATCAATTAGCGTGGAGGACCATCAGTTTAGGTATGCAACTGGTCTGTCTTAGAGGCCACTCAATTTAGCCTCCGTATTCGGCAGATGAGTAAACTGAGTTCCAGAGAAATTAATTAACTTGCTTGGTTCATACAATGAATAGTATGAAAGAGCCCTGGCCTGAGAGTCAGAAGTCTGTGGTCCGAGTAAGTCCTTTGCTACTGGCTTACAGTGCGACTCATTTCAGGGCTCACTGTGAGTCGCACCGTGAGGCTGTTTTCTCCCCTCTCTGGCCTGTAAAATGGTGAGCATGGACTGTATGGTCCCCAGGTCCTTTATAACTCAGATTTTCTCTCTTTTTTCCCCTCCAACCACCTTCTTCTCTGTTCTCTGGACTGGGCTCTGGTCTCAGAGTTTTGGATTGGACTCAGGGCTGGGCCAGTCAATATCAGTCCCTCAGCCACAGAAATTGTGCCTCTGGCTTTAGGCTGTGCTCTGTGGGTTGCTGGCCTTGCGGTCAGGACCCCGCTTAGAGCTTGTTCCCCTGGGAGGAAGTTGGGAGCGTGTGAGGACTGTGATCCCGAGTGTCTGGGCAGGGGAAGAGAACACAGAGTGAGGCAGGATCTGTGGGAATGAGCAGCTGAGAAGCAGTATGAACATCAGTGAGCACACTACTGACCCATCTTCGCATCTCACTCTCCTCTGAGCACCTCCCTCCTCTCATTGTTCCAGGATTTTTGCCAGGCTTTCCTTCCCACCCATTCACTTTTGCTATGAAATAAGGCTACTTCTTTTCTATCTTCCTTTACATGCCACGTGAGCCACACGTGAATACATTTGTGCAATCGTGTAGTTCTGTGATGAGACAAAAAATGTGTGTGAGGCCACACTTTGGGTAGGGGGAGCTTCAGGCAGACTGTGGGTATAAGGGGATTACTGAATCTTAAAGCTGTAAGGGGTTTTAGAGGTCATCGAGTTATTTCTAAGTAGGAATCCTTTCAACAATGTCCCCCACAAGTGGTTGTCCAGTCTCTGTTTGTCGACTTCCAGTTATAGGCAACTTCTTACCCTCCATTTTGCTTTGGAGCAGCTCTAATTGTTAGGAAGTATTTCCTCATATGAAGCTAAAACCCTGCTCTTCCTTCTGTCCGTTGCTCCTGCTTCTGCCGTCTGGGGCCAATGAGAATGTCTAATCAAGGGGTGCGGAAACGGCGACTTCGAGACCACATGTGGCCCTCTAGGTCCTCAAGTATGGCCCTTTGACAGAATCCAAACTTCACGGAACAAATGAAGTTTGGATTCCGTCCAATGACTGCACTTGAGGATCTAGAGGGCTACAGGTTCCCCCCTTCTGGCTAATCCCTCTTCCCCATAGCAATCCTTCAAATATTGGAAGCCATTTTTCGTGTCTCCTTAAAAAGTCTTTTGTTTCCTAGGCCAGACATTCCTACCTCTTTTAATGATTCCTTATACTCCCTTGTCCTGGTCTCTCTCTTATGAATACACATATAACGACAAATAGGACGGAAAATATTTGAGAGCCTTTACGGTGGGAATTCTTAACCTTTTTCGGGTCATGGTGGACCTTTTTGGCAGTTGGCTGAAGATGATGGGACCCTTCTCAGAATAATGATTTTAAATGCACAAAATAAAATACATAGGATAACAAAGGAAAATAATTATAGTTATCTATCTATCCATCTATCTATCTATCTATAAATCTATCTGTCTGTCTATCTATCTATGTATCTACCTATCTATCTATCTATCTATCTATCTATCTATCTATCTAAATATATACAAAGTTCACGGACCCCAGGTTAAGAACACCTGCAGTAAGGGGACTATAAGTAAGAGGATAGAGATTAGCGATCCTAAGGCCCTGACCTGACCCCTATGATAATGTAAGATCCTTGCTAGCAGGCCTTGTGCCATCCAGCTGCTAGCACATCTCTTGCATAAAGTAGAAGTTTAATACAATTATTCTGTTGTTGGATGTATGAAGGAATTCATAGTATCCCTCTGTAGGTGTCTATCTCTGATTCCCAGGACTCAGACTGACCATCCCTTGGCCTATGATTATTATGTTTTATTTATATTTAATTTATTTATGTGTTATTTATGTATCATATTATTATTATGAGTATTATGATTACTATGTTCATTAAATAACTGATGCAGTCTATTGTATTGTTTAAGATTGAATTCCCATGCAACTCTTAATTCTGTGACTGTGTGTCAGTCCAGAAGAGGACTCAGTGAGGGGACAGTTCTGCACCCAAAAATTCACAGCACTCTTGACCATTCCCATTGTGATAAATAGCAGGATTCTGTAAGAACCAGAAAGGGGCAAGGTCAACTGACTAGCCTATGTGGAGATGAAACCAACATCTCTGGCTTCCTCAGTACCATACTTGTAACCAATGAGCTTCCAACCACAATACTACTAACCATTTGCAGACACTGCTCAGAGCAGTAGAAGCTGCATCCCATCTGACTAACAGATGTGGCCAAAGTTACAGCGCTTTGGGCTTTTTTGGAAACAAGTAATATTGAGGACATGTGTAATGACTAAGAAGATAGGATATAATTTTGTTTCTTTTTTTCATATGTAATTTTATTTCCCAGGAACAGAGTTGGGCTGTTCCCTTTTATCCATTCTGTCTTAGCCACGGCAGTGTGGTATAATGGACACAGTGCTTGGGAAGAAGAAATGTAGGTTCTAGTCATGGCTCTTCTAGGAACTCACTGTATGATAGGATATGAGTCACTTCCCTTTTCTGGGCCTCAGTTTCCTCTTGTGTAAAATAAGAAAGTTGTATGAGATGACCTCTAAGGTCCCTTCCCACTTGGCTATCATGAATTTTAAAGTCCCATCCAGCTCTAATATTGTGTATTTTAAGATCCCTTCCAGCTCTGATATCCTATGTTCTGAGGTCCCTCTTAGCTTTGACATTCTCTGCTTCTCATTCTGTCCCAGATTCTGGCCCCAGGCCACAGATCCTTCTTTCTCTCTTAGCTTGTAGGTCTGTTTTACATTTAGGGCACCTCGTTTAGACAAGACTTTTTTCTGGTCACACTAGTGGTGTATTTCCAGACTGCCAGAGACAATATTGTGGGCCTCAGAAGGTAGGGCAGGGGAGGATCTCTGAAACTTCCTGGGAAACCTAGTTTTCATTCCCTAATTCAGTTGTCTGGATTCCTGCCCTAGGCCTGAGATTGCTTTTGGGAAAGGAGCCCATGACTTCACAGGGCCCCAGTGAAATATCAGGGCCTGGGCTTGAGTTGGAGTAGATAGAACACTTGGGAGGAAACTGGGGGGAAAAGAAAGGCAGGGGTGGGCTGGTGACGATGTTAAAAGAAAAACTATTATATTTTTAGCTTAATCACTTTTTGACTGAAGTCTGAGCAAAATCAGTGACAATGACCCAGGTCCTATCTGTCCTCAGGCCTAATTTCCTCTAGCAACTGAAACTAGAACAAAGCCAAGACTACAAATTCAAACAACTGTTGGATTAAGAGATGGGAAGTACCTTAGAACTCATTCTAGTCAACCCCTCATTTTCATAGAGAAGAAAACTAGATCCCACAGAGGTAAAGCAATTGCAAAGCCACTTAGCTAATAAGTAACAGAGTTCGGGTTAAAAGCCAGATCTTCTGACTACAAATCCAGTGTTCTTCCCAGGACTTCAGAAAGACAGTTGACTTTACCATTACCTGATAGAGTATTATTTCTTTGTTTCTTTCAGGAGGAATCACTGAGAGCAAAAGAAACTGTCAACTGTTGGGGGCACATTGGGAAGACCTAGACCTTCCACAGAGAACCTACTTATCTGATGATCCTTAAGAAGGTTAGGAGTGACTATTCTCATGTCTGGCCAGTATACCACCCAATCTATGGCACCAGTCACTTCCTAGCCAAGGCAGCTAGGTGGTGCAGTAGATAGAGTGCTGGGCCTGGAGTAAAGAAGACTCATCTTCGTGAGTTCAAATCCAGTCTCACACAGTTAACTAGCTGTGTGACCCTGGGGAAATCACTTAACCCTGTTTACCTCAGCTTCTTCATCTGTAAAAATGATCTAGAGAAGGAAATGGCAAACCACTCCAGCATTTTTGTCAAGAAAACCCCAAATGGGGTCACGAAGAGTCAAATATGACTGAAATGACTGAACATGAACATGACGGGAGTATCCAACCAGATGAGGGTAGAGTGGTAGGGACACTGTAGGGACTTACAGTTAGAGATCCTGGGAATATTTCACCTGTGGAGTGAGGTAGAAGTTTTAGAATTTGGGGGTTGTGTCTAAAAAGAGGGAGGAAGAGAAGGAAGACCAGTCAGGATAGGCAGATGAGACCAATGTCAAATTTCTAAAAGTTGTCAATGAGAGACTGGTTTAGAGAGGCAATCATAGAATATTAGAGCTAGAAGGCATCTTTTTTTGTGAGGCATTCATGGTTAAGTGATCTGCCCAGGGTCACACAGTTATTAAGTGTCAAGTGTCTGAGCCCGTCTTTGAACTCAGGTCCTCCTAACTCCAGGGCTAGTGCTCTATCCGCTGTGCCACCTCGCTGCCCCTCTCATTTTACAGAGAAGGAAAGAGAGTCTTCAAGAAATGACTTGACCGAGATCTTATAGATAACTAAGTGAGGACTAGGTAGGATTTGGATCTTCTGACTTGTAGTCTAGGGTTCTTTCTGTTACACCACAGTGCTGCTATTTGATGTATAGAGCAAAAGGAAAGAGAGAGAGAGGAAGGGGAGAAGGTAGGAAGCAAGAGCAAGTATTAGACCTGGTGTCTTAGTCAGGGATCACAGAATCATGGATTTGGAAGGGACCCCAGAGTCCATCTAGTCCAATCCATGCCTAAAGGATTCTCCCTACAGTATACACACAACACCATTTCCTTTGAAAAGAAATCGGCCGTCTTGCCTTCGCCTGAAGGCCTTGAATACCCCTGCTTCTTGAGGTGGCCCATTCTCTCTATTCCTTTTTCTAATTATTGGGAAGTTTTTCATGACATGAAGCCCTTTTGTCTCTTTTCAATGTCCCTTTGCTTCTCATTCTTCGCTTTGGGTCCAAGCAGAATGAGTCTGATCCCTCTTTCAGGTGACAACCCTTTAACTAGTCTATTGAAGATGGCTGTCACATCTCGTAATTCAGCCCTTCTCCAGGCTACATATCCCTAGTTTGCCCCACTAATCTTCACGTGGCCTGGCTTTGAGACTGTTTAAAAGAACCTATTTTCATAAGAGGACTAGAAAGTCTAAGTTGCCTTATGTACGCTCTGCACACATGTAATTATGATAGACACCAATTATTTTTTAGCGCTTTTAAATCTTACAAAGCACTTTTCTCAAAATAACCCTGGAGGGAAAACACAGACCATCAGCATGTATGTGCGAATGTGCAAAATGTGCACGCATAATATAGACAATGGGCTCTAATATATGAAATGCACACCTGCATTCACAATGATCACATACACTCAGATGCATGCCTCTAGCTCACACGTATATTGCAGACTTGTACAGGTCATATACATACAACGTGCAGACTCACATGCACACATGCACAAATATATACATGAATTCACATAGGCACATATACATACGTATGCACGCATACATTTTGTAAAAGAGCAAATAAAACTGTTTAAATTTACTGAATCGTGGGTAGTAATCCAGGCATTGGATTACTGTGTAGGCTTCCCTATAAAGTAAAGAGACAGGCTGTCTCCCCCAGATGCTCAGCAGGCCAGACAGAGCCATCTGCTTTCTCTCCCACTGTCTAATGCTGGCTCCGCCCCTGGGGAGGTAGGCTGCAGAGTCCCAGGAGCGGGACACAGGGCGACAGATGTTCTATCTCTTGAGGTTTCTCAGCTGCCTGGAGAGCACACAGGATGTTAAGACTGGTCCATGGAACATTTCTGAGTTTGTTTTCTTCCTGTTACATTCTCACCACCCCTCCCTCTGCCTTAAGCAGCCTCTACCTCTGTCAAGTCTATCCCCCACTTTCCTCCCCACTTCTTCCTTCCCTCATCCTTTTCCAAGTTCACTTTGACTGAAGCAGTTATACTTCACTGACAGAGAGAAACATTGGCCAGAGAAGCTGTCTGGCCTTGTCTGGAGTCTTTGTCCCAGGTCACGAGGTACTTCCATTGGATTCTGACTCTTTCACATAAGTGGGCTCATTGTGGTGGTCTAGTTCAGGAGTAAGGAAGAAAGAATGGCATCAGTCAAGCTGGCCCTTTCAGGTTGGAAGGAAGAAAGGCATGCAGGTCATGTGGGTAACAGTTCCCTTCCACACTGAGCCCAGGGGCCCTGGGACTCTCTTAGTGGGGAGTTAATATTATTCTCTGATCTGTCCTCTCACACTGGTTGCTGAGGTCCTGATGACCTTAGTGAAAGGCAGTGTGGTTTTATGGAAATGGAGCTAGATTGGGAGTCAGGACACTTGGCTTTGCATCCTAGCTATGACATTTATTAGCCCAGGGGCAAATTGTTTACCTTCTCTGAGCCTCAGTCTCTTTGTCTGTAAAATGAAGATAATAGAATCATGGACCTTTTAGAGCTGAAATGTATCATCGGATCATAGGTCCACAAGTGCAAGGGGCCTTAGAGGTCATTTAACCTGATCTTCTAAGTTCACAGATGACAAATCTGAGACCCAGGGAAGTTTAGTTGTTGTTCGGCCTTCATTTCCTTTCTTTTCTTTCTTTTCTTTTCTTTTCTTTTCTTTTCTTTTCTTTTCTTTTCTTTTCTTTTCTTTTCTTTTCTTTTCTTTTCTTTTCTTTTCTTTCTTTCTTTCTTTTCTTTCTTTCTTTCTTTCTTTCTTTCTTTCTTTCTTTCTTTCTTTCTTTCTTTCTTTCTTTCTTTCTTTCTTTTCTTTCGAAGTAATTGGGGTTAAGTGACTTGCCCAGGGTCACACAACTAGTAAGTGTCAAGTATCTGAGGCTGGATTTGAACTCGGGTGGTCCTGACTCACAACCTTCATTTTTCAAAGAGGGCCAATGACATCACTGATGATTTCTTGAATCGTGCATGAACTGGATTCAAATGAGGCAGAGCTGCACAAAGTCATTAGCCTCACTCTCTCATCCAAAGCCACTGAAGTCCAGTGGCAGGACAAAAGTAAAGATGACTGGTGATAGTCCCGGATACAGTGGATGACCTTGGAATCTTTGATATTTAACCAGGCTCTAGGTCATCTGTAGTTCCTGCTTCAGCCGCCTTCACGGCTTCTGCAGTAAACTGTTCTCATCCACTCATTCTGCTGGGGGAAGTCTTCACATGCTTGGGGTAGACACACCCCTAACTTACTGATGAGTTGAGGCCCATCAGTTACCCTCAACCTGACTTAGTCTGCCTACCCAGGTGGTTTTACTGGGGTATGGCCACTGCACCTGTTTACAGCTTCTTAGAGCCACAGGAGGGAGTCAGGAAGTTTAGTAACTTATCCATGGTCATACAGGTAGTATATGGCCAGAGCTAAGATTTGAACTCAGGTCCTGGGACTCCAGTTTCAACACTTATTCATACCACTACCCTGCGTCTTAGAGGTCATATACTCCAGTCCTCCTGTTTTACAGATGAAGAAAATGATGTTCAGGGTTAGTGACTCACCCAGGTTCAGTGGTAGAGCCTGGACAAGAATCAGATATCCTGACTTCCACTACTTCACAGAGCTGTTAAGCTTGGTAAAACGTGGAGTGCTGTAAAACTCAAGGCACTATGTAAATGCCATTTATCATTTCACCTCTTTGTTTCATTGAGAGGAAAAGTAATTTGGCTAAGGTCACACAGCAAGTTAGTGGCAAAAGCCAGGATGAGAACCAGAGAACATAAAGTCAAAGAGGTAGAAGGGAAATGACCCTCAGGGATCATCTTTGTCATGTTCTTTATATCAGACCACACTGCCTCTCAAAGATGGCAAGTGTACCTAACAGCTGGTTAGTTTCTCCCAGCTGGCCAGGGAACACAAAGGATCCTAAAGGCACTGCTAGTTCTCCCTGAAATCTGAGGATTTAATTCTTCCTTCACAAGGTGCTTACTCTTTCAGACCTTTCCTATACCCCCAACCTAAAAAAGATGTTTTTTCCAGCCTTCCATGCCCTAAATTGGACCCTAGTCTTGGGTGTCACTAGAAATGGAGAATGTTAGAGCTGAGGGCTGAGAGGGGAGAGGTCTTAAGGATCATTTATTCCAAACTTTTATTTTATAAAATGCCCAGAGAGGGGGAAGGACTTACCCAGCGTCACACAGAATCCAAAGTAGAGCCCAGACCTCCAGACCAGGGTTCTTTCTGTTATTCCAGGCTATATCCCTGGTGTCCCTCAGTAGTGTAAGTCTATTATGAAATAATACAGTGGAAAGGTCACTGGATATGGGGTCAGAGGAACTGGGCTCCAGTGCTAGTCCTGCTACTTACCTCCTCCGTGATCATGGGACAAGTCACTTCACTTTTTGGGGCCTCAGTTTCTCCATCTGTAATATGAGAGATAAGACAAGATGACCTCTAAGGTCCCTTCCATGCTACAGCACAATTCATGTACAGAGAAAAGCTTTCTCTAAATACTCCTGAGAATAGCTCAGTAGTCCCCTTTCATTGGAGCTGATTAACAGGACCCCCTTCCCCCTCTTCCTGCTTTTCCTTCTCAAGGTGTAGTGAGAAGAGCAGAAATCTGGGAGATAAGAGCTAGGTGGGAGTTCTGGCTGTACCTTTAACTAGTTTTGTGACTTTGGGCAACTCACTTTTCTTGTGACCTCAGTTTCCCTAAAGTGAGGATAGCAATGTTTGAAAGACCTAGGGGCTGATATAAGAAAAGCTAAACATTACCCTGAAAGTGCTGTTAAAATGGGAATTATTATTTATGAACAATAAAGTGAAAGGTCATTAAATTCTTCCAACTTTGAGGCCACTGAGAATGGCGTGAGGGAGGGGAGCCAGGTGACAGGCAGCAGGCCCTCAAGCACCCCTCCCAGCCTGCAGTGGAGCCGTCTTGGACCTGCATGGCCATATAAGGGGAAGGAACATAGGCTGAAGTGGGACTGGGAGGGGTGGGGGGTGGAAAGGCCTTGCTCAGGACAGGGATGGAGAAAACCCAGACACCTACTGTTTATTTTCTCCTTGTGCACTTCCTCTTGGCTCACGGAGCGCAGGTCAGAGCCCCAGCGTCTCCCCAAGAAAGGCTGCTCCTCATTTCCCAAAGACTGAAGGTAGAATGAAAAGTGTGTATATGTGAGTAGGGAATTGGGGGTGCTAGGGAAGGGTGGGGGGGAATTGGGAGGGGCATGCTGCTTCTCCTCCCACTCCCGTCAGGATTTGCAGCAAATGCAGACTTAGGTTGAGACCCAGGGGCACGGCAGGGAGGGCCACGCTGGTGGGCAGATCTGTCTGCTTGGATATGATATGAATGAAGGGGTCTGTGATCAGATCAGGAAGCTGACAGGGAGGGTGGGGCACGATACTCTTCTCTCCAAGAATAATAACAGTAGAGTATAACTTTCCAGAGGGCAGGGCCTGCTTCCCTTTTGTCTTTAGACCCCTGTGCCTGGCACAGTGCCTGGCACCCAGTAGGCACTTACTAAACACTTGCTAATTGACAACACCATTCCCCATTTCCGGAGCTCTTCATGGTATGCCGTGGACACATGACTAAGAGATGCCTTGGGTCAGAATTCTGCCTTTAACCCTTCCCAGCTGTGTTCCAGTCAGCAGGCGATTTGGGCTCTCTGTTTCCATATCTATAAAATGGGGTCACAGTGAGGCAAGGGTTTTGTAAATCCTAACGTGCTATAGGAATGTGTTTATTATCCCCATTTTACAGAGGGTGAAGCCAAGGCTCAGAGAAATGCAGTGTCTTGCTCAAAGTGAAATAGCTAGCAAGTGGAAGAACTGGGACGAGAACCCAGGCCTCAACTTCAGGTCCATCCTTCTTTCAACTACCCTGCACTGTCCGTCCATTTATTTTGTTTTTATTTTTAGATCCCTCTAAAAATGAGAAGAAGTGGATGACCAGGTCCATGGGACTCAGAGCTTGTACAGAATGGAGACAAACACTTAAAGGCCCCCTCAAGTAAGGGGAAAGTGAAGCCTCAGAGCTTAGACCCCAGAGTCTGTGAAGTTATAAAAATAGAACTGATTTCCCCTAAGTTGATCCCCCTGACTCCCCAAGACCAGGTGCCATATGTGTTCCCTGTCGCTTGACCAAGGGAAAACTTTCTTACAGTGGGAACTCCTGACTCCCTGGAACCTTGGAATAGTCCTCTCTGGCCTTCAGCCTCCTCTTCTATCGAAAGAGAAGACTGGACTAGTTGATCTCCAACAGCCCTACTCACTCTAATGTTCTATGATGCCCTCCTATGAGGTTATGATCTAAGAATTGCACCATGTACAAATGGTACAAAATTGTACTATTATCAACTGTTGCACAGCTCTTAATGGTGTAGACAAAAAGTATAGTGGGGTCAGAGAAGGTTCTCAGAGAAGGTTCTCATGAGATCTGCCTAATGAAAGTTTTTTCCCACATCATATGTAGGCATCTGTTTTCTCCCTTTGTTTCCTGTTTCTGGTGCCTATGAGGGCCAGTTGCAATGGACTGCCACATCTGGCCCATCTGGATTGCCTTCCCCTCCTTTGTCTCCCAGCCCGAGGTGCAGTGCTGCATCTCTGGTCAGTTGTGAGTCTGAGATGAAGCACTGTAGCTCGGGAAGGGAGGAACTGTCCAGCTCAAGAGGAAGAAGTTGCCTCTCTGGGAGCCTCTGTCTCTACCTGAGACCAACAAGCCAAGCTGGGTAAGTGGAAGCTGGGGAGAGAGGGACAGGGAGAGGAGAACAGTGGCCTGGGTGCATGCCTCATCTTAACACTGGCAATGTGAGAAGGTTCTCCTGCTCCTCATGCCCATAGCTTTGAGTGAAGTCAGTTCTGAATGGGGCCCCACCTCCACAGCTCGGAACACAGTTTAGGACCTGAGAAGATGACTGATTGAAACACTCTTTGGGCTTCTTCTGGACATCAGGGATCAGGTAGACACATGAGCTGATTCTTCTTACTCATTCATTCTATTGTTCATGTGTTCAGTCTTTCAACAAACGTTGCCAGAGGCCACAGCTGCAAGCCCCTGTATTTGGAGCCAGTGAGGGAACAGAGATGAGTGACACATTATCTTCGTTCCCTCAGAGCTTGCATTTTAGTAGAACTGGTGAGAAAAATAGCCATAGTACAGGTTAGTATGTGGATACTGCTTAAAGAGGCAGTGGATAAGGACAGAGAGCCTCAGAACCAGAATATTTGGGTTGACATCTAGTGTCTGACATACTAGCTACATGCTTAGACAACTCCCAGACTCCTAGTCAGCTTTCTATTAAAGCCAACATCTCCCACTGCATCTGGAGCCAGCTCCAATCATCCTGATCAAAATCTGGCCACCGGACCCAGATGGTTCCGGAGGCTGGTGACCTTGACCAGCCCTCCCTCATTTAAATCCAATTCACTTGCAAGTCATGGCATTACCTTCCTGATGTCACAGTCCTCTTCGAGAACGAAGGACAAACAATTGCTACCAATTACTACCGATACCTTACCTATAGGGGAGCTTCCTCATCCAACAGTTCCCTTTATCAATGAAATCACAGGTCCAGTCCCTGTCCCACTATGCAAATGTCCTCAGACATGAACATCACATTCAGAAGAGGCAAAGACCACTTCCTTCTGGGAACTTCGTGGAGGAAGCATTGTTTGGATTCTTCCTTGAAAGATGCTAGACATTCTGTAAACAGAAATGAATGGGGAAGACATTGCAGGCTGAACCAAGGAACTGAGCAAATGCACTGAAGTGGGTCGAGGCGGGGCCTGCTCAGGAAATGGTAAAGAGTCAGTCCAAATCAGTGGAGCCCAGGGGAGCACAGATTTGAAAGGTAAGGGATGGCAGATGTCAGGAACTTTTGAATCCTAAACTAAGACATTTAGATTTTATTTATTCTTTTGATAAATACTGGCTTTATTCTCAGGCAGTGGGGAACCATTGAAGGTTTCTGAGCAGGAGAGTGGCATAGTGATCTGAGTTTTAGGAAGGTGACTTGAACAGTGTTCATAGGATGGATTGAAAGAAGAGGCCCTGGAGGGAGAGAGACCAATATGGAGGCCATTGTGTGAGAGTTTTGACCTTGGATGATGGCCATGAACCCTGGAGAAAAATGTAAGAAACATTATAGAAGAGAACTGACAGAACTTAGAGACTGATGAGTTAGTAATTCCTCCCTTTTCCTCCTTGCCATGGCCAAAATGGACTTGGAGATGTCAAGAGGGGTGGAGGAAGAGGCCAGGAAGGGTATGCTACCATGGAGAGAAACAGGAAAATCAGGTGGAGGAACCATTTAGTGCAGAAGGTAAGTTTGGTTCCAGATGTATCGAGGCTGAGGTACAGGCAGAATGTTCAAGGACAGATCCCAGCAGTTTAAGCCAGAGCAAGAGTGAGACCCTTCATGAGTCACGTTCCTTCAGGCAGGCAAAAGGACTCTTACGATCAGAACCGCAGCTTCCAGAAGCCCACCTGGAGAATTCCTCATGAAACTGGTCAGTAGTGAGTCCCAATATATCCACTCTTCTCTGCCTTCCAGACAACTATCCAGTATAACAAGGGATAAAAAAGGAAGGGACAAATAGTTCAGCAAACCTTAGTATCTGTCAGCTAAGCCCAATGTTATCTGAAGTCTTCCATACCTATAGGTCCTCATTTCTGCAAAGAAGGGAAGAAGGGGCCTTTCATAGCTTTTCTTTTGGAAGAAGAGATTAAAAATCATCATAATGTCAGAGCATTCGGTTTTTATTGTGACGTTGTTCTTTCCACTTATATTGTTGTAAATTGTACATTGTTGTGCGTATTGCTTTTCTAGTTCTGCTTACTTCATTTGCATCAGCTCACATGTCTTCCTTTTCTTCTCTGTACTCATCACATTCATCATTTCACATAGCATAGTCATCTCCCATTACATGCATGTGTGACAATTTGCTTAACCAGTCAATCAATGGATATCAACTTTAGATCCATTCCTTTGAACGCATACCAAATATGTTCCCTACTTCTTGACACTTTTAAATATCCCCATGAAATTGTACTCAAGTATCCTCCTTTCCAGAGACCCTGACAATGGTAAGAGCAAGAGAAGGAACCTTCCCCTTTCTGTTTCCCCCTAAGCAACAGCAGCACCAGCCTCTCTCCCATTCCCAGCTTTACAGTATCCTGATTTTTTAGGACTGGTGGCTGCTGTGGGATGCTCTGTGGTGAATGATCACTGTAGAATGCAGGGAGCCTCCTGTTGGTACCCAACTATTGCCAAACTCTCAAGACATAGAAGACAACAGCAGCATAATCTACAGGGAATGAATGGATCGACGTTTCTGTCAGCCCTCTGGTCTGAAGACCATACTCTCCCAACCTTGTCCTCAGGGTCCAGTTTTCCCAGGAATCCCTTAGGTGCTAAGATGGGGATTCCTGGAAATACTGTTCTTGAGGTCATGGCTTGACAGCCGGACCATGTCACCTTCAGCATCCCCTGCAGGAAGAAGTTTCAAAAACCAGTGTCTGAGCTGGCCACCTGGGAGCCTTTTAGAGAAGAAATAAGTTGAAATCAATGGAGCCAGAGACTGGAGGTAAGGAGGTTTAGCAATTTGTCACTGAAGATAAAGCAGCCCCAAATATTTTAGCAAGACATTGTAGAAAGGACACTGCATTTGGAGTCAGAAGATCTGGTTTTGAATTCCAGCTCCAACACTTATTATTTGTGTAACTTGGTGAATCACCTAACTTCTCTGGGACTCAATTTTCTCATCTATAAATTTAGGCAGTTGGAATGTTTAACTAAATGACCTCTAAGGTCCCTTCCAGCTCTAAATGTTGTGATTCTATGCTTATATGTGCATAGACACAGAGCTTTGTGGTTTCCAAGGCACTTTCCTCACAGGAGCCTTGGAAGGTTGGTAGTGCAGATGTTATCACTCCATTTTACAGATGAGGAAACAGGCTCAGAGAGGGGAAGGGATGTTTAGTATCATTCTATTAGTTTAGTGGAGGGCAACCAAGATGGTGAAGGGACTAGAAGCCATGTCATATGAGGATTGGTTGAAGCATCTGGGGATAGTTAAGCCATAGAAAAGAAAACTTAGGGTCTGTGCTTATTGTTTTAATGTATTTGAAGGGGAATTATGGGAAGAGGGATTAGCTCTGTTCTGTTTGGCCCCAGAAATAGGGGGAAGTCACAGCAAAGTAGCTTTTCACTCAATAGAAAGAAAAATAACTGAATGGTCAGAGTATGTCAGAAGATAGTGAACTTCTCATCAGAAGTTTTCAAGCGAAGGCTCACTTGTTGGGGATGGTGTAGAAGGAGATACTATTAAGGTCCAACTTAGCCTTGATGACCTATGAAGCTCGTTTCCAGTTCTGAGATTCTGCAGTTCAACCCTTGACTTCATTACATTACATAGAGGGATAGCAATTTTATGCCTGTCTTAATCTCAGATGACTGGTCCAAAAGCACCCAGTTAGGTAGCAGTAAAACCAGAGCTAAGACCCTCACCTTCCTTATATGTCTCTAGGTTCCCTTCTCTGCTCTCCACAGTGGCCATTTTTATAAGATAATAATAATGATAATTCAGTAAGTTTCTCCATAGAAGTAACTTACCTAAGGTTATATAGGTGGTAAGTACTAGAATTAAGGTTCAAACTCTTTCTCGCTCCAGATGCAGTTTCCTTTCCACGTTGCCCTTCTGCCTTTCTTGGCATTGTGGGAACCTCACTTGCTCCATGCAGCACATGTCACAAAAACTGTCACAACCTTCTCCAAGGGGTGAGGAAGTCTGAGGATGATGAGAAAGCCCATTTCACACACCATCCTCCAGAGGGAGGGTGGGAAAGTATGATTTAGGCACTGTCCCCAGGGAGGAATATGGAAAAGCTGCTTCAGGAATGATTCTCTAGGGGGAGAGTGGGAAGGGCATCTTTCCCTTGTACTTTCCTGCTCTCCTGTGTGAGAGCTGTGTGCCACGATGAAAATAAAGTGCTGAACTCTTGGATTGTGTCCTGTTTCCTTCTTTAAAGGCATGGGATTTTGGAATTATTGAGGGATGCTAGATTCCCTCCCTTCCCCCAAGGTCCTGGGTGAGAGAATCTTGTGTGAGTCTGTGTAGGTTCTGGGAGACTCTAGAAGGCATATTGCTAAGCTGGGTTACCCAGAGTGACTGTCAAAGAAAATTTGGAGCCCAAGTTTGAAAGGCTGCCTTTCAAAGGAGGTCTTCAAATGCTTATGTGGGAATGAACATGTAACTAACTACATAAGAAGGATTGCAAAATGCTCTACATATATTATCTCAGCTGATCCTAACAATAACTCTGTGTAGTAGGTATTCTTATTATCTCATTTTACAAATGAGGAAACCGAGGCCGACAAGTTATATTATTTTTCCAGGGTCACAGCTATTAAGTGTCTGAGTCTGGATTTGAACTCTGGTCTTCCTGACTTTTAAGTCCAGTACTCTGTATGTCCAACAGTATAGTAGTCAACAGAGAAGGCCAATATTCGTTCAAGAAACGTATACTGAATACCTATTATGTGCAAGTTCCAGTCAAGTGTTTGTGTTTGTTGTAAACCAAATGGCAAGACAGAAATATTCCTCTTTGAATAGCAAGGTATTTTCTCAGCTTAGCTATGAAGGACTCATTTGGGAATGGAAGATGTGTTCAAACCTTAAATGAGTGTTTTTTTAAAAGGAGGATGGTATTCTTTTGTGTGTATGTGTATGTGTGTGTGGTGGGGGAAAGGTTGTGTTTATTTTAAATGTTGTGCACTACCCAGGCCATCTGGCTAATATTCTACACTAGTTGCAACATCTTTCTATCCATAGGCATGCAGAGAATGCTCTATGACTGCCTTTCCTTTTATCACATGTAAAGCACGTGTATCCTTAGCTTTCATATTTACTAGAGCTTTTTTCTATTGCGATATCCTTCCATTTTAAGAATAAAATCAATCCATCTCAGGGAGAAAGGTGGAAAGGAGGGAGAAAGGGATAGGATTTGGAATTCAAAACTTTTAATAAAAATGTTTAAAAATTGGGGAAAAAAAGTAAAAATAAAAATAAAAAACTTTAAAAAAGAATAAAATCAAGAAAACATTTCCCTGGATTCTCTCTGACCCACACAGCTGCTGGTTTTTGCTGTTATTGTTGTTCCTGCTGTGAAAGAGAGACCAAGCTTAGCCTCTCTTAAGCTGAATGGGTTCTAAGCCCTTTTTAGCAAAAGGTTAAGTTGAGGGCTAATGCACTATGACACATACAAGCCTGTGAAGCGATAACTGCTTTCTGGCCACCTTGTGATTCCCAGGCCTATAGCATGTGCAAACTTTCTCACTTCAAGGCTCCCTGAATTATTCAGTGTAGGTCTTTTCCCCACTGATTGTAGATCATGGCAAATTTAGTCAAAGCAACACCCCCAGATTATCTACCAAGGTGTATGCCTTCATTCATGCCTTAGTAACATTGCTTTGCTGAAAGTCTCATATCCTGCGGCCAGTTGGGTTATTTCCCTAGTCTAGGCCTTGGAAGACAGGCCTGCTTCTGGCACTGACTTGACTCAAAACTGGACCTTTGGTTCTGCTGGCTCAGCTTTATGAACATGCATATTTATTCCTGATCTGAAATAAAACTTCCTTGCAGTCAGAGATGTCCCAGTATGGCTGCTCGTGTAGAAAGAGTTTCTTGTCTTCAGCAGACGTTTTCAGCACAGGATGGTTAGCCACTTGTTAAGGTTGTCATGGGGGTGGATTGTAGTTCAGAGTCAGACTCTGTATTTCACCACTTAGAGTGGTGCCAAACTCAAGTAGAAACTGATCCCTATGGGCCTCATATTGGCTCAGAAAACTACAAATTAATGTTTTCTAGGTTTTATCACATTAACATTTATTTTGTCAGACATTTACCAATTACATTTTAATCTGGTTCAGCTTTTGCCACATGACACCAAATCTGAAACCTCTGTCTTATGAGATCATCAGTCCGAGACTTCAGAGGTCATCCAGTCCAACTTACAGATGAGAAGACTGAGGCGCACAGAGGTGAATTGACTTGCCTAAGGTCACACAGGTAGTAATTAAGTGGCAGAGGTGGGATCTGAATGTAGATCCTCTGACTCCAAATCCATTGCTTTCTACTGTCCTGTACTTCTTCTTCTACAATGTTGCATTGGACAGGACTGACTCCAAACAATGACGAAGCATCAGTCAATCAACGAACATTTATTAGGAGCTCGATATGAGTTAGATACTGTGGAAGCACCAGAGATACAAAGAAAGACAAAAAAAAATCCCTGCCCTCTAGGAGCTCACATTCTAATGAGAGAGACAACATGGAGATAACTGAGTGCCTGCAAGATACTTACAGTGTAGAAGGAAGATAGCTTAAGAGTGGAAGCTCTAGCAGCTAGGGACATGGGGAATGGCTTCCTTCGAAGATGGGCTTTGAGCTTAGCCTTTTAAAAATATTTATTTATATATCTTTATTTGTATGTTCATTCATTTATTTTTAATATTCATTTACATTTTTTTGAGTTCCAAATTCTCACTCTAGCCCTTTTCCCATGCATTGAGAAGGCAGGCAATATGATATCCATTATACATGTGAAGTCATGCAAAACATTTCCATATTAGCCATGGAGCAAAACTAAAGCAACAAAAAAAAAAAAAGAAAAAAGTATGCTCCAGTTTACCCTTCAGAGCTCATCAGTTCTCTCCCTCCGGAGGTAGACAGCGTTTTTTCATCACAGGTCCTTTGGAATAGTCTTGGATCACTGTGTTAGTCCAAGTAGCCAAGTCTCTCACAATAGATCACCATTACTTTGTGTTCTCCTGATTCTGCTTACCTCTCTTGAGCTGAGTTTTGAAGGAAGCCAGAGAAACCAAGAGTGGGGGAAAGGTTAAGAGTTAGAGTTTCCTGGTTATTGGGGACATCAGAGGAAGAGTTTGGTGAGCACTAGTAAACAAGTTGCGTTACAATCAAGTATGTGTGACTACACACATCCCTTAATTGCATATGTGTGTTGGGATCACTTCCAAGTAATGCCCTACAAATAGTAACTATTCTGCATCTTCAGCAAAATGATGCTATTGCAGTTTCTTTGGTCTCTAGGAGCTTAACTGGTCAGTAAAAGGTGGCACTTCGTAGGAGATTTTGCATCTCCAGATTCTAGATCCCCTTGAGATAGAGACTTATGCTCCGGTCTCTCTAAGCCTTGCCTCCCCCTGCAAAGATTCAGGGTCTAGGCAGCAGTGTTACAACTGTGACAAGGAGGTGACATGATGTAGCGGAAAGAGCACCAACTCCATATATAGAGGCCTGTCGTCCAAATGCCACTTCTGATGCCCATACAACCTTGGGCGAGTCTCTTCATTTCTCTGGACCTCAGTTTCCTCATCTAAAACGAGGGAGTAGGCTAGATGGCTTCTGAGGTTTCTTCCAGCTCTAGGTTGGAGATCCTGTGTTTATTATCATAAGAAATCATTATCTATCGTTCTCCTGTTATCAGGAACTCTGCTGCTCGTGGGCAAGATCCCTCGTGGCTCTAATGATTGGGTCTGAAGAGGAGCCGGTGTTGCTAGGTGAATGAAACGCGATTTTGAGGGTACCTGCGAGTACCACGCCAGGGATCAGGAGGCCCCACCAATAAGGCACTGAAAGATCTTGAGTCAACTGTAGCCCTTTCTTTATATCTCAATTTCTCCATCTTTAAAGGAGAGATTTAGGCTAGACTGGGGCTCTTAACCTGGGTCCAGAGACCCCCCCAAGGGGCCCATGGATAGATTTTAGGAGGCTTATGACTTTGGATGGGAAAAATTGCATCTTTATTTTCACTAGCTTCTATCTGAAATTTAGTATTTCCTTCAATTATTCAAAAACATTATTATGAAAAGAAGTTCACAGGTCTGCCAAAAGGGTCCATGACTGAAATAAAGGATAAGAATCCTGGGACTAGATGTTCTCTGAAATGTTTTCCAAAAACAAATGCTTTGTCTGACCTCTCTCCGTTATCCATGCCCAAAAGTTGCTTACTCTATGTTTTTCTCTACTAATTTGACCAAAGACCATTTTTAGACCTGGTAGACTGACAGAACCTAAAGATCCTGGAAGGACTTGGGGGTAAATTGTGAGGGGAGAGAGTGTGAAATATCCCTGGTATAAAGGGTTAAAAGGAGAACTTTGGGCAAGTCCTTTACTTTCATAGGAAAGAGAGGGCAGTTTAGTGTCTAGCTTGCAGAACTCAGGTTGGGATCCTGCCTCAGACACTTGCCAGCTGTAGGACAGCGGGCAAAGTCACAAGTTCTCTGAGCAGCCTTTCCCGTAGGGGATAATAATAGCACCTATTAAAAAGGACTTTGTGAGAGACAAATGGGAGACTCCATGGAAAAATACTTTGCAAAGTTTAATGCACCATTCAACGTTACTTTTAGATTTGTATGTAGAAAAACTGTTGTGTGTGATTTTGATAATGTGCTATTCCACATTTTAGAGGGATATTTAGAGAAATATTTAAAATATTTCACATTTTATCTGTTATTGGCATCAACATTTTCCCACAGAAACTTAACCAAATAAAAGCATTGGGATCATTTCCTCACTTCATACTCAACGTCAGGGTTTCATGGAGCAGAGCCTGGGAAACTCTAACCTCCCTGGAAGACCTCTGAACTCTAATCCAGGACTCCAGGGTGAACCTTGTGGCAGCTACCGAACTTACAGGAAGTGTGATGGAAACCACTGCTTCCTTTATCATGAGTGCACTGTTGTGGCACCCACTCCCCCCAGCCTCCCATCCAGCAAGGGTTCTTAATCTGGGGCAAGTAGTCTGTAAATAGATTTTGGGAGTTCCACAAACTTAGATGGGAAAAAAGACATCTTTTTTTTTCATGAATTTCTAACTAAATTTAGCATTTCCTTCAATTAATTAAAAACAGTATTAGGTTTCATCTGACTGCCAAAGGGTCTCATGTCATACAAAGATTAAGGATCCCTGCTCTAGAGGATATTTCACTGAAAATTAGCTCTATTATCAAAAGAAAAGAAAAAAAAATTAGGAAGACCTGATCTCTCGGGAGCACCTCATTCAAACCTATTAAGAATCACAGAATTCACACACAAGCCTAGATTTTCATCTATTTATTTTGTAGCTGGAAGAGAACTTAGAAATTCGTTATAGACTCACAGATTGAGAGTTGGAATGGACATTGGAGTCCACCCAGTCTACCCATTTAGTGCATTTTGAAAGTGAAGAAACTGAGACCCAAAGAGGTTAACACAGATAGCAATCATTGGAGGCTTCGGACTCCAGAGTCAGTGATCATACAAGTGCATGCACACATGCACCTGCATGCTCATGTGATGGAGAAAATCACACCTAGAGAGGGGGTGTGATTGGCCCAACATCATTCAGTGAGTGAGTGAGTGAGTAGCAGAGCCAGGCCCAGGGCTTTCTCCGCTCCTCCATGGTGCCGCCTCCATCTCAGTGCCACCGACACAGTGGGAATGCGGGAGCCTGATGAGAAGACAGGAGTGCAGCGCTGGGGAGAAGTCTGCCAAAGAACAATAGCATCTTGCTTCTCTTTCCTGCACTGCTGATTCTACGGTCCTTGTCTGGAGTGAGCTACTTTCTAGTCTCCTGGACAAGGGATTTCAAAAAGGGCAAATATCAGTATAGTATAGTGGATTGTACTTGGTGTCTATGGACTTTGGTGCATGGCCTGGCTCTTCTTTGTAGTACCTGGGTGACATTAGGCAAGCCAACTCCCCTCCTTGGGACTCAGTTTCCTTATCTGTAAAATGAGAGGATTGGATTCAATTATTTTTGATATCCTCTCTAGAGCTCACATTTTATTCTATGTTGCAAGGTCCATTCCAGAAATGTTCTCAAGTTTCTTTCAGCTCTAATATTGCATGCTCTAAGTTACCTTCATGGTCTAAGTCAGGGCTGGGGAACCTGCGGTCTGGAGGGCCACGCATGGCTTTGAGGCGGCAGGTTCCGCAGCCCTGGTCTAAGTCCTATGACTCTATGAAATGCGCCCACAAGATTTGAGGTGGTTTCTAAGCAGCTGGTACTCCAGAAGTAGAGCCCAGGGAACTTGTGAAGCTAACTTTGAGGTCACAGAGGCCAGCACTCTGCCTGAGCAGGTACCTCCTAGGAAGTGAAGATGGGACAGATGAATGACCTTTGTGTTCTCCGAGCTCCTCCTGGGGAATAGCTGCTATCATCCCAGGACAGGGTGGGGGAGAAATCCCTGGGAGACCTGGACCTTCCACAGAACCTCCCTCTAGCTTTGGAAAGCGTGCAAGTCAAATAACAGCCATGATTGTTATCTGGTTATTTTTGCATAGCTTTACAAAAACAAAGGCATTTTTACATCTCTTTGGCCTCAGCATCTGAAAGAGCTGGGTTTATATCTTACACCTGACGCATGTTGGCCGTATATCCATGGAGAAATCACATGACCTCTCTCCCGAATTTGTCTGAAAAAATTGACTTATGAGTGTCTTTCATGTTGCTTATGTGCAATGTCAGAATTCCTAGTTATGACTCTGGGTCAGGCTTCTAGGCTTTGGTCTACCACTGACCAGTTGTGCGATACAAGACAAGTCATCGAATTTTTCTGAGTTCCTGTTTCCTTATATTAAAAGGGATAGGGATTAGACTTGTTATTTAACTGATACAAGCAACTCCTAATGAAGAAACTTTTCCTACAAATGTAGATCAGAAAGTGAGGATAATACTTACATTATCTATCTCATGAAATGGGGATGAAGTCTGGGTCAGGGGTCCTTAACCTTTCTTGTGTCCTGGGCCCTTTTGGCAGTCTAGTGAACCCCATGGATCCCTACTCTGAATAAGGTTTTTAAATGTATAAGATAAAACACATAGGATTACAAAGGAATCACATTATATGGAGACATAGTTGTCAAAAAGACTTTTCTTTGAAACCAGCTTTTTATGGACCCCAAGGTAAAAACTCTTGGTCTAGCTTTTTATCAGTATGTAGTACTTTGGACAAGGAAATTCCCACCACTGATGCGTGGCAGCAACTTATCTGTAACTTTGAGAGTTAGTTAACATGAAATGGCTGTAAACATGTGGGCTATTATCATTATTATTATTTTTATCATATGATCTGATTTTTCTCTGATTATCATCCTTGTGATCATCCTGTTCTCATGGGTAGACTTCCTTTCTGCTCCCAGGAGACTTTTCTCAGTCTGAACTGCGTAAGGAAATGTTTCTTTACCTCTCATGCAGCAGACTTTTATTAGATTGCAGCTGTTCCAAACAGTTTAAATTCAGATCTACTGAGAAGGGAAACATTTTCTGCCATTCCTTATGTATAAATGGGTTTCACATCGTTGTTGGAAAGCCAGGTTTTTATGGGGGTAGAGAATATAGGTACACTGGCCACTTTACCTAATATTAGAGCTGGAGGGGATCTTAGAAATCATTGAATCTTTCTTATTTTTTATGAAGGAGGAAACTGAAGCCCAAGGAAGGGAATGGACTTGACCAAGGTCATACAGGTAGTCTTGGAACAGGGAGTCCAGTGTTCTTTCCACTACATCAAGAGTTAAAGAACTAGGTGAGAGAGTGTCACTAGGATTGGAGGGGGGATAAGCGGATAGGGCAGAGAGGAAGCAGATAGGACAGGGAGCACTGGAGTGAGGGAGATGAAATGTGCTTATGTCATCAGGACTGCAACAAATTCTTTTTCATGTGTGGCAACAAGGGAGTGCTTGTGGATTGACCGGGGATATTTGGCTCTTCGCTTTCTACACACTCCCAAGGTAGAAGGATATAACCTCAGGCAATCTGAATAACCCCATAGGGTCTCAAGGGAGGAGGGATGATGAAAGGTGACCCAGGGCTTCTATTGACCTTTTGCACCTCTGGTGCTATTAATGCTGGTGGGAAAGATAGAAGGATGCTGTTTGGGCGGTGGGGAGAGGGGAGGATCTAGAAATGTGACTTTATCCTGGATCATCCAGTGTCACACAGATAAATTGGAGGTAAAAAAGATAAGATGTCTCTGATCACAGGGTATACTTCTGTAAGGCTAGCTGTTAGCAGAATGGCAGAACTATAGTTCAAAGTAAAAAATCAATCAGAGCAGATTTGGCACTATGTCAAGGAATAGATGCAAGGCGGCCAGGATGGACCAAGTGACTGTGAGGACATTCACAGGAACAGGCAAAGGGCAGAAGCGATGATCAATATAGCTACCCAAGACCAAGCCTTCCTCAGAGGCCATTATAATCTCAGGCATTTGCAGGACTTCCCGGGGTAGAGGTCCTCGGAGATCTGTCTCTACTGTAGTCCCTCAGTACATGTCTCTTACTACACAGCCCTGGCTATATGCCAGTGATTACTCCTTGTCTGTGTCCCATGTGTTCCTCTGGCTGTCTAAGCATTGCTGCTTTGCCTGAAGTTTCCCATTAGCTGATGGGCCGGCAATGCAGCACCATAGTGCACAGAGTGCAGGATCTGGAGGCTGGGAGACTCATCTTTCTGAGTTCAAATCTGACCTCAGACACCCTGTTTGCCTCAGTTTCCTCATTTGTAAAATGAGCTGGAGAAGGAAATGACAAACCACTTCAGTATCTTTGCCAAGAACACCCCACATGGGGTCAGGAAGCGTAGCACACCACTGAAATGACTGAACAGCAGCCAGTCGTCCTCTTGAGCCTTCCTCCAGGGAGCCTCTCCCTGTGTCACTCCACCTAGAGTTCTGCTTAGTTCCCAGCAAATGTGGCATGTTGCTTCCTTTTTCCTCTCATGTGGTTCTCCTTTTAGCTATCTTATACAACACAGTCTTCCTCTGGCTCTCTGTGGCTCCCATAACTATTTTTCTCTAGCTCCCAGACAGTGGTGTCTCATTCAGAGACTAACTTATTGCCAAGATGGTAGGGAGGGGACTTTGGGGTGGGTGGGGGGTCGGGGGGGGGGAATACTAGCAGCCAGTGAGACCAGGAAAGGCCTTGCATGGAAGGTGGTATTTGAGATGAGTCTTGAAGGAGATCAGGTTTTCCAAGAGGCAGAAGTAAGGAGGCATGGGAGAGAGCCAGTGCAAAGATGTGGACATGGAATGTCATGTATGAGATCAGCAAGAAGGCCAGGATGTCTGGACCATAGAGGTCTGGAGAGACAATGTGTAAGAATGCTAGAAAGGTAGCATGGCACCAGGCTGTGAAGAGCTTTAAAAGCCAAATAGGAGAATTTGTATGTGATTCTAGAAGTAATACAGAACTGCTGAGGCTGGTTTTGTTTTGTTTTGTTTTGTTTTGTTTTGTTTTGTTTGGATAGGGGACTGACAAAGTCAGACCTGTTCTTTAGGAAAATCACTTTGGCAGCTGTGTGCAGAACGGGCTTGGAGTAGGGAGAGATCAGATGCAGGGAAACCAATTAGGAAGTTGCCTTGATAGTCCAGGGAAAAGATGATAAAGCCCAGAGCTAGGATGTGTGAATGGAAGAAAGTAGCTAGAAGGGAAGATTTGGCACTGTGTTAAAGATTTGGAGGATACAGAAGCAGTAAGATCTGGCAACTGATTGAATATACAGGGTGAGGGAGAATGAGGGATAGAGCATGATGCCAAATTTGCCAACTGAGGAGACTAGAAGGATGGTGCCACCCTCAATAGAAACAGGGAAGTTTGGCAAAGGGGTGGTCTTAAGAAGAAAGTAATGAATTCTTTTTTTTTTTAAAGATATTTTTTGTTAGAGATACCTATGAGACTTAAGCTACTTATGGGCATATGAAAAATGCTCCAAATCACTAATAGTTGGAGAAATGCAAACTAAATCGATCCTGAGATTCCACAAAAATACCCATCAAAGTGGAAAAGATAACAGAAAAGGAAAATGACAGATGTGGGGGGGGTCTGTGGGAAAACAGGCATAATGATGCACCATTGGTGGACATGTGAATGAGTACAACTATTCCAGAAAGCAATTTGAAATTACAAACAAAATTTGCTAAACAGGGCATGCCTTTCGGCCCAGCTATCCAACAGCTAGGCTTATGCCCAAAAGAGATCAAAGAAAGAAGAAAAGGTTCTTTATATACAAAAATATTTATAGCACCTCTTTTTTTTGTGTAGGCAAAGAAACTTTAAATTAAGAGGCTATCCAACAATTGAGGAATGGCTGAACAACTTGTGGTATATGAATGGGATGGCATACTACTGTACTGCAAAAAATGAGGAAATAGATGATTTCAAAAAGGCATAGAAAGACTTGTATGAACTGATTCAGAATGAAGTGATCAGAACCAGAAAAACTTATAGCATAAATGTTATAAAAATGAACAATATTGAAGACTTTTATAAACTGATAGGGAATGAAACTGAAGAGTGAAATGATCAGAGTCAGGAGATCAATTTATATAATACTGTGAAAACAAACAACTTTGAAAGCTATAAGTACCACGATCAATACAATGACCGTTCATGATTCTAGACAATCGATGACAAAACATATCATCCATTATAGAGAGGTCATGGATTTAGGGTAAGTAATGAGACATATGTTTTTGCAAAAGAACCATTAGGGGAATTTGTTTTGCTTATTGTTACAAGAAACTGTCTTTTGTTCTTTTTTCTTTTTAGTAGAGTGGGAGGTAGCAGAGAGAAAATAGATTTCTGTTAATTTTTAAAAATAGAGAGTTAGGGGTGCTTCAGTTGTGAAATGTTGCAAGTACTTCCAGATGAGGTTTCTGTATTGTTAGTTTTACTTAGCCATTTTATTTCAATACAAGAGAACTCTCACAAAGCAGGAATAATTAGTAAGTGTTTGTAATGTCAAAACAAACGACAGAAATGTAATATTTATAGTGGCTCTTTTTCCAGTGGCAGAAAACTAGAACCTAAGAAGATGACCTTCAATTAAGGAATAGCTGAACAAGTTCTGGTGTATGAATGTGATAGAAAACTATCATTATGCTGAGAAAAACTGGCTAACTCAAACTGCTTGATGGGTAATATGCTTATATGTACATATGTAGGTACTTCTTGTTCAGTCCTTTCAGTTGTGTCTGACTCTTGGTGCCCCATTTGGGATTTTCTTGGCAAAGACACAGGAGTAGTTTGCCATTTCCTTCTCCATCTCATTTTACAGATGAGGAAACTGAGGCAAACAGGGTTAAGTGACTTTTTGCCCAGGGTCACACAGCTAGTAAGTGTCAGAGGCCAGATTTGAACTCAGGAAGAGGAGTCTTTCTGACTTGAGGCCCAGCACTCTATTCACTGCACCACCTAGCTGCCCTATATGCATGTACACATGCATGTATGTGTGTATATGTATGTGTGTTCATATATGTGTGTGTATGAATCATCTGCATAGAGATGATAATTGGACCCACGAGAGCTGACGTGGTCACCAGGTGAGAGAGTTCAGAGATAAAAAAAGAGAAGGTGGCCCAGGACAGAGGCTTGGGGATATAGTCATAGTTAGAAAATGATGATCCTGCAGAGGAAACTGAGAAGAAATCATCAGATAAATTGAAGGTAAAACCAAGAGAGAATAATGTCGGAAGAACAAAAAGAGGAGAGAATGTTTAGGAGGAGAAGGTAGCCAGCAGTGTCAAGTGCTGTAGAGGGGTCAAGAAGGAGCGAGACTGAGAAAAAGCCATTAACTGGACCATCAAGACGTCGTTGGTAACTTTGTAAAGAGCGGTGTCGAATGAAGGATGAGGTTGGAAGCCAGATTGCAGATGGTTTAGGAGAGGAGAGAAGAGAAGGTGGAGTTTTGGGACAGTGGGTGGCGCAGTGGATAGAGCACCAGCCCTGGAGTCAGGAGGACCTGAGTTCAAATGTGATCTCAGACACATAACACTTACCAGCTGTGTGACCCTGGGCAAGTCACTTAACCCCACTGCCTAGCAAAAAAAGAAAAAGAAAAAGAAAGAAAGAAAAAGAAGATAGAGTTTTATTAAGAAAAGATATAGGGTGATAACTGGCAGGGATAGTAACATTTAATGTGTGTGAGGTTTTTTTCTTTAGGACAGAGGAGACTCAGTCAAGTTTTAGATAGCTGGAAAGGAACTAGCAAATAGGGAGAGATTGAAGATATAAGAAAGAAAAAATGAAAACAGGGTCAATCTGCACAATATTGCAGCAAATAGGATCAAGGGTATACATAGAGGTATTGGCCTTGGTGAGGATTAGGACCATCTCTTCATCAGAGACTAAAGAAGGAGATAGTCAGGAATGATGTCAAGTGGTGAGATGAGAAGAAGAAGAAGAAAAGAAGAAGCTTATGGTCAGTGACTAGACTGATGTAGGAAGCCTCAGGGTTAATGAGTAGTAACGTCACAAAAATATGAGGACTACTATGTGTAAATATATGATGCACAGTCACTGTATGTTATTATCATAATTTGGAAATAATCCACATGAATCTTACACATGTGTCTAGAATAATTTTTAGGGACTGGAAATTCTTTTCATTGCATGGGGAGAACGTATCTAGGATTGCAAAGTTCTCTCTCATTCTAGAATGGAGCTAGGATAGTGCTTGAACCCCCCCCCCATTCCACTTCCAAGCTCCTATTCCACTACCCAAGAGGCTGAAGGAAGTAGCCCTCAGTAGTTTGGGAAACTCTCTCCAGTTTTCCCTAAAGGAACTTGATATCCTAAAGGCACAATTTGGTGGTGCTCAGGTGAATGGGAACTCTCTCAATGTTCCGTGTGAAGTACCATCATGAGTGGGAAGGATATGACTTGGGTGTTGGAGAAAAGAGGACAGACTGAATTTCACCTGGAACCAGTGCAGTATCAGTGACAGAGATCTAGTTAGAGATGTGAGGGTGAGTTGTGTTCCTGACCAATGGGCACATTCTGTAAGGCCAGAGGCTGCACAAACAAGTTTCCACTCTTTTTGGAGACAGGTGCAGGGAAGCCCCTGAGAAGGCTTTCTGGAGGATGTTCACATTTTTCCCAAAGCTTTCAAGTTTACAATTCATGGGTTCAGTGGGGTAAGTATGATCATCCCTATTTGGCATATGAGCAAAAAATGAGGCCCAGTCACTTGCCTAACAAGTAAGTAGCAGAGCTGGAGATTGGATCCAGGGTTTTTTTTGCTCTAAATATAAAACTTTTTCCATTACACCACTGTGGAACGCACTTTTCCCCATACCTTAATAGGTGAGATACTTGGAGATAGCAACTTCCAAAGAGTTAATGCTTTTTAGAAGTTGATTGTATCATTCTCTAAGTGTTCAGCTTGCTGACATAGAAATCAGTCTTTTTTTTTTAAGTTTTGTGGTCCCTGGCAGCAAGAAATGGATATGCTCAAGTTGATAATATTTTTCCTTTCAAACTCTTCATTTCAGGGCCAAACAAGTGGTCCCTTAGGTTCTGATGTGGCTGTCCAGAAAGCCTGAGACACTATCTTCATTTGACTTCCTCTCAAAAAGCTGTACCTTTTAAACTCAATTCAATGTGGTGAACATTTATTAAATACCACAGCAGTGCACAAGGCGCTGGACCAGGCTTTGAACTCTAAATGAAGTTTAATTCCGATTCAATTAATTTCAACAAGCACTTAGTATGAATCCACCGTGTGGAGGCCTTGGGATGTGAATTCATTGTAGCAAATATTTATTGTGTCTATGATCAGTCCTTCAGATCTTGCCACCCTGACTTAACTTCTCCCATAGTTCTTAGGTTCTCCACAGCCCCATTCTTCGCCTATACCTGCTTCCTGTCTCTCTCAGACCTGACCAGCTTCCGCAGAGTTTTCTGAGTCAGTCAGCTCACTAACGTACGGCTGATTAAAGCTATCTCCTGGAAGCAGAATAGTAATTATCTTCTATAAGACAGGGGACAAAATCATCACTCAACCCATTCAAGAGCTATTATTTTGTATGGAATTGGTGGAAAGTGAACTGAATTTGGAGTCAAAAGTCCTGGGTTCAAATGCAAGTCCCTTCTAGCTTTCTAAGATATTGTGATCTATGGATATGTCATATCCCCATGAGAGTAGGAATTGTGTCTTCTTTAAGACATATCGAATCCAAGCTCAATTCAGTTGAGTAAATGTTTGTTGCTGTGTTTAGAACCTTTACGTTCAATTCCCTTGCTGGTACTTGAAACAAGTCCTCCCTTAGTAATTATGAAAACTGGCACCAAGAAATGGACAAATTTAAGCTGGTTTAACCACTGGTGGAATCCTTAGCCCTTTTTCTGATCCCGTTCACCAAAGACACTAGGCCAAGACATCCTTGCTTCTACAGTAATTTGTTCACTTCTGTATTTCCCCTTTTGTTTATCTCTCTCTTAGGCATACACAAAGCTGAAGGAGGGACTTTGGAATCTCCTGCGATTATTGTTACTGGCTATGTCTTCTTGTAGGTGAGTTAATGTTTCCTTTACACTAAGGCATTTGGACCATTGGAGTTTAATATTGATATCGGTTTGCTATCTGTGGCTCCTTTCAGCATGATGTGGTTTCCTTGTTTATCCATTTTAGTGTTTTGGCTCTGCCTGATAGCGTGACTGCAACTGCTGTTTTTTTGAATTCACCTGATGCCTGATAAATTTGGTCCCACTAGCCCACAGACATGTTTATATGTCTTCATGTTTTTTTAAATGTGTTTCTTGTAAGCAGCAGATTGTGGGGTTTCATTTTCTGATGCAATCTGTTGCTCCAACATTTTATTGAATTGTTTAATCAATTCACATTTAAAGCTATGAGAATTAGATTTATATTTGCCTCCATTTGTTGCTAAAATTGTTTTTTTTTTTTTCAGTTTAGGATTTTCCTCCCTCTTCATCTGTAAACACAGTGCTATGTCTACAGCTATTTTAGCTTAATTTTTTAAAAGGAAACTCTATTGCTACCAGGTCCAGGGTTACATTGCTACTACTAAATCTCTTCCTCTCACCTTTAACTCTCCTCCCTCCCATTTGTTATCCCTTTCCCTACTGGAGTTTTGCTTATTAGGTCCTTTTTATTTCAGTTGTGTCAGATTCTTTGTGACCCCATTTGGGGTGTTCTTGACAAAGATATTGGAGTGGTTTATCATTTCTTTCTCTAGCTCATTTTACAGATGAGGGAACTGAGGCAAACAGGGTGAAGTGACTTGCCCAGGGTCACACAGCTAGTAAGTGTTTGAGGCGAGATTTGAACTCAGGAAGAGGAGTCTTCCTGACTCTAGACCTGGCGCTCTATCCACTGTGCCACCAAGCTGTCCCTCTTGGTTTTTATATATTTAATTCTTTCCCACTTTTTAAAAATGCTAAATAAATGACATGAAGGCCATATAACATTCTGTTATGACTATCTTTCCAGTAGTTTTATCTGCTTATGCTCAAGGTCTGGAATGGAACTTTCTTTTTCCTGGGATCTTTTGGAATCTGTCTTTTTTCCTCATTTCACTTACTGTACACTTTCTGACTCCTCCTTTGAAGGCAGTTTCCTCTGCGCCATCTCTGGCTCTTCTCATGCTGGGCAGCTCATTGCTCACCAGCCTTGGTCTCTGCCCCAAGGGACTCCTCTGAGAGGACAGAATTTTGCCCAGCTGGGTACTGGTTACTCTTTCTCTTAGACTTAGTGGAGTGCCACACAGCTACACCCATACATTTTGTCCCAGTTGCCTTTGTTCCCTTCTCTCTGGTTGAGGTCTGTTGTAGATTAAGCTCTAGTGCACTGCTGTCCCAGCCTGAACAAGCTTTTGTGGTTCGGATTTCCTTGGTACTGGTGTAGGGACATACAGAGTTAAATTTTTCTGTAAGCCGTTAGATTGGCTTGCGCAGTTCTGTTGACGGGAAGTGGGGGAAGCCGTGTGATATGAGCACGTTGGGGATGAGGAATTGTCAGCCTTCTCTGTTGTTAGTTCATTGGGCTTTTATTTCTTTCAGGTTCTTGGTGTCCCACATCATGGAGAGGTCTGAACTTTCTTGATCACTTCTGCATCATTCCTATTTTGGGGAGTTGGAAAGGTCACAAGGATTAGAGAAAATGTCCAGTCCTCTGCCTTGTTGATCATGTGAGCCAGCAGTGCCTGATACTATTAATTCTTAAACATGAAACGTTTACTAAATGATAAGAAAAGGCGAGATTGATCTTAGCATTTACTCAACAGAAGGTAAGAGCAGGAATAGCAATTTAACATTCTACCTATACATCCTATCTCACCTACATCATTGTTTTGACCACATTCTCCCACAAAAGCACAGTGGGCACACACTTATAGAAATCCATGTGCTCAGGGCAACCTATGACTCTAGACGGTCTGGGTCTCTTCAGAGAATAATCAGTTGTTTGTCCTTCACTTCGAAAAAGACCAATGACATTATGGGCGACGTCTTGACTAGCACATGAATTGGATTTTTTTTTTTTTTGGCTAGGCAATGGGGTTAAGTGACTTGCCCAGGATCACACAGCTAGTAAGTGTTGTGTGTCTGAGGTCACATTTGAACTCAGGTCCTCCTGAATCCAGGGCCGGTGCTCTATCCACTGCCCCACGTAGCTGCACCAGTGAATGGGATTTAAGTGAGGGAGAGCTGCATAAAGTTGTCAGCCTCACCCTTTCAGAGTAATTAAAGTCCAATGGCAAGAAAAAATCAGGTTGGCTGGCAATGGCCCAGGTTGCAGTGATGACCTTGGTGCCTTTGAGGCTTGACCAAGCTCCAGGTACTCCGTGCACCCGATTCAGCCACTTTCATGGCCATTGAAACAAACTGTTGTCATCCGCCCATTCCACTGGGGGAAGTCTTCACACGCTTGGGGCAGACATCTTCCTACAACAACTCACAGGGAAAACAGCTTCTCTGTTCTCTGTTCCCCTTCTGGTCCTTACAACTTATCTTTGGGACAAAGTCATTTCTTTGCTCTTCTTCAGGTGATGAAGCTGTAACAAACTCTTTTAATACACAGCTACCCTTGAAAGGGTGCTGAGAAAGTGTTTCTCTCTTTGAGTGACAAATAACCCCCTTAGGCTAGAGAATGACCATGCTCCTCAAATCTGCTCTGGGGTGCTACAGAGTTTCTCCCATGGAAACTGTGCTGGAGATAATGATAGGGCCTTAGAGCCTTTCCTCAGCCAGCTATTCAAATAAGGGTACATTCTGTTTTGTCCAATCAGAAAAGCTGCACCTTTTTTCCAAGGTGCAAAGGAGATCTAAAACCTCTCTTCCTCTCTAAGTTTCTCCCTTTCAAACTGAAGATGGAGGAGGAGGAAGTAGAAGGCAACAGAACCCCTTTCCCGATGCACTCCCTTCATCCCCCCACCACTTCTTGCCCTCAGGTTTCCCCTCTCAGAGGCTGTAGAGGGCTTTAGAAAGCAATGACTCAGATCAGACTGTTCTCCTCATAGCAGCAGAATTCAGCTCTCTTCCAAAGACTCAAGCATTCCTCAATGCCCACCTTCCAAACAGCACATCTCCAGGAGGAAGAGTTGTGAAGTCTTTCAATCAGCTCAGCGCAGTTCTTATCACCTTCTGCATTCTGTTTTTTGAAGGAAGCTTTTCTTGTAGCCTTTTGTCCCAATTTTCTTTTGATCTCAGTTTCCTTTTCTTTTCCTTTCCACTCTTCTTCAAGCTTCTCTGACTTTCAATGGCTCAAATTAGCTCTTCCTTATAAGCAGTGACTACTCTCTAACTCAAGCTGTAAAATTCAATAATTTCACCTTGTTAGTATGTCCCCAGCAGACCCTATAGTCTTTCTATAGTCTCTAAACAGTTATACGATTTACAATTTCTCTGTTATAACCTTCACAACTATAAAAGCAGTCACATACAAATTACCTATGGACCACAAAGGCCTCCAGTCACCATTACCTCAGTCATTGCTCTGTTTTCAAACAGGTGCATTCGTTTAAGAGCAATTTTCTATGTGGTCCTTAGAATAGTTTGTGTCTTTTCTCAGCATTTTATCTGAAAGACTGTATTTCTTAAGTTGATTTTCTTTCGGCTTTCCTTACCCAAATGTTCTTTTTCTATCCCTTTCAGGAACCAAATTGTTTACATATGAAAGGAGCAGCACTTTGTACATATATGAAGGGGCCTTTGGAGAGGTTGGCTTAAGTAGGTTGGAGGACTCTATAGGAATGGAGCTGTTCTCCCAAGTTTTAACCTAAGATTGATCCTCTCTGTCCATACCTGCTAGCTTGAAGTAGCCAGCTCTTCAAAGAACAGGCTATGGGAATGACTAGTTTGGTGAGCGTAAAGCCTTACTCTAAATCAGGCCTAAACAACCTGCGACTGGGGTGGCCCAGGGAAAAATGTACATTTTTACCCTTCACATTTTTCTAAAGTATATCCAGATTGCACCCCGTTTGTATTTGGGTGACATAACAGAGGATATTTCGACTGAATATACTGAACATGAGGCCTGGGCTTCTGGCCCTGATTCCTCAGGAGTTTGGAAATGTCTAATATCCTCTTTACCTTTGGTTCAAGACACCCAACCTAATGTCCACTTTGGGGAAGGCAGTGCAGCATAATAAGAAGGGTATTGAACTTACAGTCAGATACTAGTTTGAACTCAACTCTGCTGTGAACTCTCTGTTTGACCCTGGAAAAGTCATTTAACCTTACGGGCCATAATTTCTTCTTCTATAAAATGAGCAAGTTGAATTAGAATCAGGGCCTCAATCATTTTTTGTGTAATTAATCCCTCTGATAGCTTACTGAAACCTGTGGAACTCTTCTTAGCAAAAAGTTTTTATGCATAAAATAGGATTACAGTAGGATAGTATGGGATTACATATATATTATATACATTCTGTATATATGTGTATCTACATGTATATAGATACATATATACATATATGTGTGTGTGGTATGCATATGTATATAATAGCATACATATGTATATGTTGTATATGAAACAAGTTTATGTACACAGAGTAAGAACTCCTGGACTAGAGGATTTCTAAGGTCCATTCCAGCAATAAATTTTATAAGCCACACTTCCCAATCCTTTTACTGGACAATGCTGCTATCTTGTGGTCATAGAGTAGAATGCAGAACACCATAGTGTGGGAGGGACCTCACCATTCTATTACTGCATCTGGGAAGTCTGACTCAAATTTTACATCTTATTTATTTAAATTTGAAACAGATACAGCTTATTTGGACCCCAAAGATAAGAAACACTCATACAACCCTGCTTGTAGATGCCATTCACCAAAAAGTTTACAAAAAACACTGGCTTACTACCCAGAGTCACATAGCTAGTAAGCATCTGAGACTGAACTCGAACTCAGATCTTCCTGACTTCAGGTCTGGTGCTCTATCTACCATCCCACCTATCTACCTCAATCATGCAAGGAAAGTTACTAAATTTTTCATACCCTTTGACCCAGAGATACCATTACAGAGATTCTGACTCCAGGTAGTTATCAATGGCAAGAAAATATCCTTATTTGCAAAAATGGCCATAACAGCATTATTTATTATAACATATAAGTGAAAGCAAAGTATACACCCAACACCACCGCCAGAAACACATGCCCCAGACAAGGTGTTGTAGCCTTCCCTAAACCTTTGGTCCTGCTTCCAGCCCAGTCCCTGCAGCCACCATCTCCAGAAGCCACCTCTGTGGAGATGTAACCCAGCATCTCCAAGTGCTGTAGCACTTGGACTGCTGAGCAGCCACCGGTACCGAAGACTGGGGACAAAGTCCTTGTCTTTGCCAGATGGTTCAACATCAGAAGCCAATGTGATTTTATCACTGGAAGCGACATTAGAAATGGGCAGCTTTATTGCTGCCCTCTACGAACCTTTCCATCTGACTTGCAGCTAAGACTTACATGCTGTGTTTTCACCTGTTAAAACTGAAAGCAGGTGCTATCTTACTTTATCACATGGGTCCCCAGCACTTAGCACAGTGTTTGACACATAGAAAGTATATATAAATGCTTGTCTACTCATTTCATTCATTCATACTTTCATATACCACAATTTGTTCTGCCAGCCTGGTTCCCCGGGTTGCTAGTGCCTTCTTCCTCTCTCAAGTTACCTAGTATATACTCTGGGTATACCTTGTATGGAGGATAGTGATAGAGCTTGGATTATGATTTCTTTGGCCTAAGGAACTCCCAGCAAGAAAACTCCCTCTACAGATACAGGTTGGCACCTTCTGTGCAACTTACAGTCTTAGAGAGTTGGACAGAGCACTGAGTAAGTGAGTGATCTGCCCAGAGTCACACAGCCAGTATGTGCCGAAGGCTCCTGCCTTGAACTTGGATGTCTCTGGCTTTGAATCCAGCTCTCTAACCACTATACCATCATGGGGGAGGACGAGGTGTTCAGGGAAGACGATTATTTCTGGTGGGAAGGCTTGCTAAACCCATTCCAGGGTTGCTTTCTACCTTTGATGTCGACCTGATTCACCCATCTCTTACCTGTGGCTCCAAGAAGCTGTAAGATGCGAGCAGCAGCCACACCCCAGTAAACCATATTGGCAAATGGGCTAAACCATGTTGAGGGAAACTGAGGGGTCTCAAACCCTTGCATGAGTTGGGGGGGTTCTGCTCCAAGCAGGTGAAGACTTCCCCTGGTGGAGTGGGCAGATGAGAACAGTTTGGTCCAGTGGCCATGAGGATGGCTGAAGCAGGTGCTGTGCAGAGCTTAGAGCTAGTGCAGACATCAAAGACACCAAAGTCATCCACTTCATTCTGAGCCATCCGTCCCCAGTTGTCTTGACTTTTTCTTGCCACTGGATTTTGATGACTTTGGAAGAAAAAATGTTGCCACCAACTTTGTGCAACTCTGCTTAATTTAAATCCAGTTTATGTGTGAATCAAAAGACATTGTCCATGTGATTTTATCATTTTTACCTATCTCAAACTCCTGCAGTGACAGGCAAGCGATGAAGCAGCAGGTGCATATGCACTGGGAGCTGTAGTCACAACCCTGCCCACGGGCAGCCCACCCAGAGCAGCAGTTGGATTTGGCAGCCCCCGGGTGTCTGAGCAGCCTTTTTTGAGGACTGCACTGCTCACCTCCTAGTGTGAGGAAAATGCTAGAAAAGGTGCCTTAAAAATTTTCTGCTTAACCCAACATTGGCTTGCTTACCTCGACAGGTGGGGATCTCACTCTGTGGTTGAAAAAAAATGGAAATACAAAAATATGAAACCTTTTGCAAAGATAATTCCACTCAACATTGGTACATCGAATGTATGCACACTTACAGACAACGCGAAATCCTTTAGACCTGAAGAATGGACAACTCTTGTTGTGAGAGAACTCAATAGGTACCATATCGAAATAGCAGCCCTGAGTGAAACAAGGCTGGCAAATGAGGCTAGCTTACTGAAGTCAGAGGGGGATACACATTTTTCAGGAGCGGCCACAGTGAAGGGGAGCACTACAAAGTTGGCATAGGTTTTGCAATCAGAACTAATCTAGTTACCAGCTTCTATATCTACCAAAATGAGTGAATGACAGACTCCTGACAACGTGATTGTTATTTGCAGGAAAGCACCATGCCACCATCATCAGTGTGTATGCTCCCACCATGATGAACCCCGATGACATAAAAGAAAAAAATATTATGAAGACCTGGAGACCCTCACCATCCATGTGCCAAAAGAGGACAAGCCTCTAATTTTAAATATCTTTAATTCAAGAGGGGGCACAGCCTGCTAGACATGGCAAGGAGCACTTGGGAGGAGTGGAATCAGAAACAGAAAGAGCGATGAAGACTTGTGCAGCTCATGACCTTCTCATCACCAACACTGTCTTCCATTTATGCAAATGCAATAAAACTTTGTGGATGTACCTTCAGAGCAAACATTGGCATTTACTAGACTACATCCATGGTAAAGAGAAGAGACAGACAGGATGTGAGAGTGACAAAGGCAATGTGTGGCAGGCAGCGGGCTGAGCTGATCATAGACATCCTTTCCAAGCTAAATATTTGGATCTAACAAAAGCAGTGGCCCCAAGGCAAGATGACTGTCAGGAGACTTAATGTCAACAGATTAGAGTGCTTCTACTAGGGAAACAGTTCATTGCTAACTTGAGGGGAAAGCTGAGCCTACACATAGTTGCCAACAGTGGAGCAGAGGACTGGGCACCTTTCAGAAATCTGATGCACAGCACCACATTGACTCATCTGGACCAGCACACTTTAAAACATCAAGATTGGTTTGACAAAAATGATGGGGAAATTCAGATGCTGCTAAACAAAACTTGAGAACTCCACAGGGTTTACCAGCCTAGGTTCTGGATTGTTCATCTGTCTCTAAGAAGGCGGCATTTAACTCCATCAAAAGTAAAATGTGGGGGCAGCTAGATGGTGCAATGAGTAGAGCTCTGGCCTTGGAGTCAGAAGGTCCTGAGTTCAAATCCAGCCTCAGACACTTAACACTTACTAGCTGTGTGACCCTGGGCAAGTCACTTAACCCTGACTGCCTCACCAAAAAAAAAAAAAGGTAAAATGTGAACAAAGCTTAGAGAGATGCAGGATTCTTGGCTCAGTAAGAAGAAAGATGAAATTCAGTCTGACACTGATAGTAATAATCCAAAGTGCTTTTATGATGCCCTAAAGGCTATTTATGGGCCAAAGACCTATGGTTCATCGCAATTACTGAGTGCTACTGGAGCCACATTGATCAGGGATAAGGACATGATCCTGGAGAGATGGGCTGAATATTTTCATAGTATTCTCAATGACTGTTATTAATCAGTGCTGAGGCCATTGACCATACACCTCTGGTTGAAGTCAATCCCTCTCTAGCTGAATTTCCAACTGAAGAAGAGGTTTTGAATATCATTAGGTTCCTCTTCTGTGGCAAAGCACCTGGTGCTTATTCTAATCCAGCTGAGATTTACAAGGCAGGGAGTCCACTGCTCATACAAAGGCTGACTGAAATTTTCCAGGCGATATGGCAAGAGGAGGTTATCCCTCAAGAGTTCAAGGATGCCTCCATTGTCCATCTCTATAAAGGTAGGAAACAGATTGTCCTGTGACAATCACACAGGGGTCTCTCTCTTAGTCATTGCTGGCAAGATTCTCGCCAGAATCCTCCTTAACAAGCTAATCCTTCACCTGGAAGATGGTCATCTGAGAGCCAGGGCAGCTTCAGAAAGAGCTGGGGAAAGTTGATATGGTGTTTGCCACCTGGCAACTCCATGAGAAATGCCAGAAGCAGAACAGAGGTCTGCACACAATGTTTGTTGATCTGCCCAAGGCTGTTGATACTGTCAGTCACGAGGACTTGTGGAAAATTAGGTCAAAATTTGGTGGCTTGCAGAATATCATCAGTGTTGTATGCCATTTTCAGAGTTGATTTTTTATTTTTTTTTAAATTAATTTATTTTGAATTATCAGCAATCACTTCCATAAACTTTTGAGTTTTAAATTTTTCTCCCTCTCTCTCCCTCCCTCCCTCCCTAAGACGGCACACAATCTGCTATAGGCTATACATACACGTTCCTATTAAACATATTTTCACATTAGTCATATTGTAAGTAAGAATTAGAACCAATAGGAGGAATCACCAGAAAAAGGAAACAAAACACAACAGAAGAAAAAAATAGCAAATAGTATGCTTCGATCTGCATTCAAACTCCATAGTTCTTTCTTCTTTTTGGGCAGCATTTTCCATCATGAAGCCTTTGGTGATGTCTTAGATCCTTGTATTGCTGAGAAGGGTTAAGTCTATCAATATTGATCATCGCACAACGTAGTTGCTACTGTGCACAGCGTTTTCCTGGTTCTGCTCACTTCACTCAGCGTCAGACCATACAAGTCTTTTTAGGTTTTTCTGAAGTCAGCATGTTCATCACTTCTTATAGCACAACAGTATTCCATTACATTCATATACCACAACTTGTTCAGCCATTCCCCAATTGATGGGCATCCTCTTAATTGCCAATTCTTTGTCACCACAAAAAGAGCTGCTATAAATATTTTTGTGCATGTGGGTTCTTTTCCCATTTGTATGATCTCTCTGGGATTTATCACTAGAAGTGCTATTGCTGGGTCAAAGGGTATGCACATTTTTATAGCCCTTTGGGCATAGTTCCAAACTGACCTCCAAAATGGTTGGATCAGTTCACAACTCCACCAACAATGCGTTAGTGTTCCAATTTTCCCACATCTTCTCCAATATCTATCATTTTCCTGTTTTGTCATGTTGGCCAGTCTGATACGTGCGATGTGGTACCTCATAGTTGTTTTGATTTGCATTTCTCTAATCAATAGTGATTTAGAGCATTTTTCATATGACCATAGAGGGCTTTAATTTCTTCATCTGAGAACTGCCTGTTGATATCCCTTGACCATTTATCATTTGGGGAATTGCATGCCATTTGCATGATGGCATGCTTGCCGGGGTTCTGGACAATGGACAATGTTCTCGTGCTTTCCCAGTCACCAATGGAGTGAAGCAAGTCTGTGTGCTTGCTCCTATGCTTTTTTTAGCATGATGTTTTCAGCAATGTTGTCAGATGCCTTCAACAAGGACAAAAGTGGTATCAAGGTCAGCTACCACACTGATGGTAAGTTATTTAACTTGAAATGGCTGCAAGCCAAGACTAAAGTGGAGAGAGAGTTGGTGCATGATTTTTTGTTCATAGATGATCATGCACTCAATGCAACCTCTGAAGCTGAAGCAACAAAGTATGGATCGATTCTCTGTCGCTTGTGTTAATTTTGACCTAATGACTCTAAGAAAACACAGGTTTTCTACCAGCTAGCACCACACCATCCATACATGGAACTATCGGTTACAGAAAATGGGGAAATTTTGAATAGCATGGCTAAGTTTACTCATCTTGGCAGTGCACTTTTCAGGGATATACTCACAGATGACGAAGTTGACATAAGCATTGCCAAAGCTAGCTCAGGGTTTGGGAGGCTGTAAAGGAAAGTGTGGGAGAAAAGTGGTAGTAAATTGCCTACCAGACTGCAGTCTACAGAGCCATTGTGCTGACTCCATTGTTGTGTGCCTGTGACACCTGGATCATCCACCAGCTCCATGCCAGGAAACCGAATCATGTCCATTTGAATTGTCTTAGTAAGATTCTGAAGAGCACCTGGCAGGAGAAGATACCAGACACTGAGGTCCATTCTCAGATAAACTGCCGAGTATTCAAACTTTACTTCAGGGAGCACAACTCCGATGGGCTGGCCACGTTGTTTGAATGCAAAATGTATGCTCTCCAAAAAGACTATTTTATGGAGAACTCACACAGGACAAGTGTTCGTGTGGTGGTCAGAAGAAGTGATACAAGGACACTGTCAAGGTCTCTCAAGAATTTTGGGATTGATTGTGTGACATGGGAGACACCGGCACAGGACCGCTCAGCCTGGCATGCCCACATCAGAGAAGGTGCTGTGCTCTATGAGCAAAGCAGAATTACTCAAGAGAAATGCATAAATTTAGAGCCTTCTCCATCCCTAATGCTCACGTGAACTATTTGTGCCTGACCTGTGCTAGAGCGTTCTGAGCTCGTATTGGTCTGGTCAGCCACAGTCAGACACACTGTACCTTGACTCTCACATAGTAATGTCATTTTGGTCCTTTTCAAGAAAAAAGGACAGCCAACTGATCAACCAGTACCATCATAGTATGAAGTATCTCTACACCACACTTTCTCTTTCTGTTATCTTGTATATACCTTTAACTTACATGTTATCTCCTCTATTACAATGTAAACTTCTTGAGTGATGGGCAGTTTTAAACTTTTTCTTAGAACCAGGGCTTTGCATAGTGGCTTACACATAGCAAACACTTAACAAATTCTTTTCAATTGATTGATAAGCACCTCCTTCATTTCCAGTTCTTTGCTATAAGAATGCATATTTTTTTACACATATATCTTTTCCCTCTTTCTTTTATTCTTTGGGACATATGCTAATAGTGGTTGTGCTGGGTCAAGGAGTGTGTATAGGTTATTGACGTTTAAGATATTTTTCTGAATTGCTTTCCAGAATGGCTAGACTGATTCACAGATTTGCCAACAGTACATCATAATCTTATCTATTTTGTTTATAGTTCTAATACCCAGCCAATTCTACATTCTTGGTATAAGTTCAGTTTAGGCATAATGTATAATATTTTTAGTATGTGGCTATAGGCTTTTCATTAACATTTTATTTAATTTTTGTGTTGATATTCATTTAAGTTATTGGTCTAGAGTTTTTTCCCCTGCTTTATCTCACTAATTTAGATTTCATGACCATATCTGTATCAAAAAAGGAATTTGGTAGCATCCCTTTTTCCCTATGTTTGTGAACATTTTGTGTAATATTTGAATTAATTGTTCTTTAAATATTTGATGGAATTCACTTATAAATCCATCTGGTCCTGGATTTTTCTTTCTTTAGAAGTTCATTTATGGGTTGTACAACTTTTCCCCATAGATTAGGATATTGAAATAATCTATTTCTTATTCTGTTAATCTGTATTTTATATTTTATGAATATTCATTCCTTTCATTTAAATGATCAGTTTCATGAGTAAATAACCAAGCAATACAGTTTCTCTTTTAAAATCAATTAATTTATTTTTAGTTTTCAAAAATCAATTCCATAAGCTTTTGAGTTTTTAAAGTTTCTCTCCCTCCATCCTCACCTCTCTCCCTAAAATGGCATGCAATCTGATACAGGCTATACATATACATTCCTATTAAACATATTTTCACATTAGTCATATTGTAAAGAAGAATTAGAAACAATAGGAAGAACCACAATAAAGAAGAAACAAAACAAAAACAGAAGAAAAAAAGAGCAAATAATATCCTTCAATCTGCATTCAAACTCCATAGTTCTTTATTTGGATGTGGATAGCATTTTTCATCATGAGACTTTTGGAGATGTTTTAGATTCTTGCATTGCTGAGAAGGGCTAAGTCTATCAAAGTCAGTCATAGCACAACATGGCTATTACTGTGTATAATGTCCTCCTAGTTTTACTCACTTTACACAGCATCAGTCCATACAAGTCTTTCCAGATTTTTCTGAAGTCTGCCTGCTCATCATTTCTTATAGCACAATAGTATTCCATTGTCTTTTAATAAGATCTATTTTTGCTTTTGCTTTGTCTGAGATCAGGATTGCTACCCCTGCTTTTTCTTTTACTTCAGCTGAAGCATAACATATTCTACTCTAACCTTTTACCTATACCCTGTGTGTATCCCTCTGTTTCAGATATGTTTCTTGTAAACAACATATTGTAGGATTATGGTTTTTAATCCATTCTGCTATCATTTCCATTTTATGAGAGAGTTCATCCCATTCATATTCACAGTTTTGATTACTATCTGTGTCTTTCTGTCTATCCTGTGCAACCCTACCCCCTGCTTATGCTTTTATTTCTCCTTTTCTCCCTTTCCCTCCTCACCAGAATTTTGCTTTTGACCACCACCTCCCTCAATCTGTCCCCACTTCTATCAGCTCCCTCCTTTTTATTTCCCTTTTCTCTTACTACTTCTTCCCTCCCTTCTTTCCCCACTCCCTTTTTCTTTCCCCTTTCCTGTCCTACTGCCTATATGGTTAAATTTCTATACCTAACTGAGTATGTTATTCCCTCCTTGAGCCAAATCCAATGAGAGTAAAGTTCAAACTTGCTCGTCTCCCTCCCTTCTTTCCCTCTACTGTAATAGGTCTTTGTGCCTCTTCATGTGATATAATTTACCTTTTTCTGCTTCCTCCTTTCCTCTGCTCCCATTACAGTTCCTTTTCACCACTTCATTACATCAAAGTCGACTCAAACTAGCCCCCTCTATCTATATCCTTTCTAAATCTCATAATAAAGATACAATTCTCAAGAGTTATAAGTATCATCTTCCCATGTAGGGATGTAAACAGTTTACCCTTATTGAATAACATGTTTTTTCCCCTTTCCTGTTTATCTTTTTATGCTTCTCTTGAGTCTGTATTTGAAGATCAAATTTTCCATTGAGCTCTGGTCTTTTCATCAGGAAAGTCTGGAAGTCCCCTCTTTCATTGAATGTCCATCTCCTCCCCTGAAAGATTATGCTCAGTTTTGCTGGGTAGTTGATCTTGTCTGTAATCCAAACTCCTTTGCCTTACGGAATATCATATTCCAAATCCTCTGATCTTTTCATGTAAAAGCTGCAAAGTCCTGAGTAATCCTGACTGTTGTTCTACAATATTTAAATTGTTTCTTTCTGGCTACTTGCAGTATTTTCTCCTTGACCTGATGATTCTGGAATTTGGCTACAATATTCCTTGGCATTTTCAATTTGGGATCTCTTTGAGGAGGTGATTAGTGGATTCTTTCAATGACTATTTTACCCTCTGGTTCTAGGGCCTCAAGGCAGTTTTCCTTGATGATCTCCTGAAAGATGCTGTCCAGGCTCTTTTTTTTTCTTTCATCCTGGCTTTCAGGTAGATCAATAATTCTCAAGTTATCTCTCCTGGATCTGTTTTCCAATGAGGAATTTTATATTTTCTTTTATTTTTCATTTTTCTGTTTTTCCAGTGAGGAATTTTACATTTTCTTCTATTTTTCATTCTTTTGATTTTGTTTTACTGATTCTCATAAAGTCTCATAGAGTCATTAGCTTCCAATTGCCCAATTCTAATTTTTAATGAATTGTTTTCTTCAGTTAGCTTTTGCACCTCCTTTTCCATTTGGCCAATTCTACTTTTTAAGGACCTGTTTTCTAGTTAATTTTTGTGATTCCTTTTCCAAGCTATTGACTGTCTCTAACATACCTCTCATTTCTTTTCCCATTTTTTCTTCTACTTCTCTTATTTGAGTTTTAAAATCCTTCTTGAGCTCTTCCAAGAGGGCCTTTTATGCTTGAGACCAGTTCATATTCCCCTCTGAGGTTTCAGATGTGGGTATATTGATAATGTTATCCTCTCCTGAATTTATGTTTTGATCTTCCCTGTCACCAAGATACTTTTCTATGGTCATCGGTTTTCTATGTTGCTTATTGCTCATGTTATTTGCCTTTTTTCTGGCTTTTAAAGTTGATCTCTGCTTTTGGGGCACAGTGGACATTGTCCCAAGCTTCTTGTGCTGGGGGTTAGGGACCTGGTTACTGGCTCACTGAGTTAGGGCTAACCACTGGCTTGCTGGGATGCCTCCCTTCCTGTACTGGTCCCCTTCAGCCACAGCCAGAGGGACCTTTCCCTTTAAGCCTCCTAGCCTCTTTTAGCCACTAGGTAAAAGACTGCTGTATTTAGTCTTTCTGTTAACTCTACTATTTCAGGATGTTTCCTGGGGCAATATTCTCTGGGTTTTTCAAGGTCAATAAGGAAGGGAGAGAGGGACTTACTGCTTACTCTGCCATCTTGGCTCCCGGCACAACATAGTTTCTAATATTTCCTTTATTTTCCATTAATTTGTTGTAAGTTTCATTTTTTTATCATGAAAATTTGGATTTCCTCTTTTGAAATCAGATTAGTTAATGGTTCATTTTTACTAGTTTATTTTTAAATTATTTTAAAATTAAAAATATTTAAATCATTTAAAAAAGCTACTAGTCTTATTAATCACATACATATTACATTCAATTTTGTTACTCTCTTCTTTGATTTTTTAGTGGTTTGAGGGTTTATTTAACACAAATAAAAACCTGCAAAGCTTTTTACTCATTTTCTTCACTCCTCAGTCTAGCATTTGGATTAGTGATCTTGACAGCTAGCTGAGCTGCTATCTCAACAATGACTTTCTGCTTATTAGAGGAAACATTGTGAGCAGTCTCAGTACAGTAAGATTTGTTGCACACCAGGAGGACTTCTAGCTCTTTGACATTGTGTACCAAAAACTTCCTGAATCCACTTGATAACATGCTTTGTCTTTTTATTGCTTCCATAACCAATACTGAGCATCAGCATCTGGCGCTTGAATTGTCTTCACACTCTGTTGTCAGTGCCTCTTGGTTTATGCCAGTTTCTCTTGATTTTGACATATCTACCTGACTGGTGTCAGATGAACTTTTTGGTCTTCTTCTTGATGATTTTAGGGCTTCACGAAGGATCTGAGAGCAGTTATGGCCATAGTGAAGAAATAGTGGCCCTTCCACAGAAGTGTGGAGAGAAAGAGACCTTTGATTTTTTCCTAGACTTTCTATTTTGGTATTTAGTTGTGGTTGTTGTTATTATTTTGATTTATTGCTTTTCTAGAGGTTTTTTTTAAGCTGCATGGCCAATTCATTGATTGAGGAAAATATTTTCCTTTAACATATATATGTGTGTGTGTGTGTGTGTGTGTGTGTGATGTATTTTCCTTTAAGGACTATTCCTTATATCCTGATGAAAACAGGACCTTGAACCCAAAAGATGGAGAAATAGCAGCACCTCCCAGACATCTTAGCCCTATGCTCATCTTTTCCCTTGTATCCATTTTCCTGGGAAGCAACTGTTGTGGGGAAAGGGCTCAACATTCCTGCCACAAATAACCGATCAACTTTCACCAACAGGTAATCTTAAGAATCCTAGAAGCAGCACCATCTCCCTTCCTCACTTCCCAGGCCATTAACTTTACTTCCAGACCAGCCCTGGTAGCCATAGTCTAAGGAAAAAAGCTTTTGTGAACAGCAGAACGGGCAATTTCCTCTGCAGTTGTAGCAGTCCTTACTTCCTTAGCAGCTTCAGCTACTAAAAAATGGGTATAGGAAACTTTTCACCATCAAATTCCTTGTCAAATGGCTTGATATCAGAAACTGACAATAGAAATTATGTTAAAGGTGATGAAGTGTCATTTAATCCATTCCTGTACCCTAAGGACCAAGGAGCCTTTCTTCCTGACTTGCTGCTGAAATCTCCAAATCTCCTATATGTATTGTATCTTTCACTAGAATGCGAACTTCTCAAAAGCAGGGACTGTTTTGCCTTTCCATTTGTATCCCTAACACTTGACACAGTACTTTAGACATATGAATTGTGTAATATATGATTTTTATTCATGTTGCTTACTGTATGTCTCCTTATTTTATGCCTCATTTAGCATTAATACTCAGAGGATATTTCAATGAAAATTATCTTTATGGTAGTGCCTGTCAAGGATTCTTACAAGATCTTAACATATTCCCTGGGCATTTATTAGCTGAAAAGAGCTTTATTTTATTTGCTTTACTAGGTCAAATAGTATAAATACAATGGAGTCTTGCATCCTCTACCTTTTAGCCAATTGTGTGCCTGAAGATCTGATCTACCTTAGGGAACCATCTATGAAAGTCTGCCTAATCCTTGTTTATATTATAGTTAGGTCATTCTCATCAGTCTTTTATAGAGATGAGAAAGTTGGCTTCACAGTACAGAATTACTGGTGCCCTCTTGAACACAATTTTTGGTAATATGACTTTCCTAATCATTTATTTATATTCCCTTTGTGATCTTGAAAAATGACCCCTTAAATTTTTGAAAGCTATGGTGCCTCCAGCCCATATTTCTTGTGGGGTTATTGGGTCCAGCCACTCTTCCTGACTCCATTTTCATATATGTCATTTCCACTTACTCATATAGCACATTCAATACTGAAATATTTGATTTCAGATGTAGTGATGCCTTTGCCATCAATGATGAAATCAGATTATCAGAGAAAAACTGGCATCTGTTCCTTTTTCTATCAATGTTGAACAATCCTTTTCATGTCATCTCTAAGTGCTCTTGGGATACCTTCACCTCAGTTGGATCTCATGCCAGGCTTTCTGCAGACTCATCTCATTTTCCCTTCCGTTACTTTATGCTCTTTTGTGATGTGCTCATTAACTTCCATCGTCCTCTTCCATACATGTTCTCCAGATGAGTTTGTGCTTTGTAGTGTTGCCCTTTACCGATGGGTCTCTGCTTGGCGTGGAACTTATGTTCGCTGACTAGCACGTTTTCTGGGTTCTTTGGACCTCTTTTTCTATGGTGACGATTTAACATTGTTTCTTCTAATTTGGTATTGAAATTGATCTTTCAGACTAGTTGGTGACCTGAGTGCAGATAGATAGAAACGACTCCCACATTAATACCCAGTCATCTCCTACATATTAAGATAAAATAACTTTCATTTCCCACGTGGTTGGGTGCTTACCATGCCGAGAATTTTCTGACACTTCTTGAAGAAAGTACTTAAGATATTTAGATATGAGTCTTCTAAGCAGTTTACATATATTTGGTCTCGTTTATTTCTTAATCCCAAACTATTGTTTCAGTTTCTTTTTTCCCCTCTTTCCTTGTACATTGACTTAGTTTGGAGGCTCTTACAAAGTTCTTTATACAATTTCCTACTGTTTTATCCTGTCAAATCAAGTTAGCAAGCATTTGTTGTCCATCTCTGTGTCAGGTTCTGTGACAAGTGTTGGCACCTTAAGTGCAATTATCTTCTTTATTTGTTTTCACCATGGGTACTACAAGGTAAGACGACTCCGTGTCCCATGAAATGATGCTTCTTACCTCTTTAAGGAACAACAGAAAGCCAACTCCTTTATATTCTTCTCCAAAGAGAGCTTGTTAGACATTGAGCTACAACTTCCTTACCCCCTCCGGTTTAGTTTATAGTGAGAACATCAGTGTTGATGTGGTTCATTTCTTAGAATCATAGCTATGAATTCAATAAGTGGAGACCTCACATTTAAAGTATTAACACTTTGTTTTGTTCAGCCGTTTCAGTCCCTTCGAACTCTCCATGACCCCATTTGGGGTTTTCTTGGTAAAGAGCCTGGAATTGTTTGCCATTTCCTTCTCTAGCTCATTTTTTCAGATGAAGAAACTGAGGCAAACAGGGTTAAGTGACTTGGCCAGGGACACACAACGAATAAGTGTATGAAGCCAGACTTGATCTCAAGAAGATGACTCTTCCTAACTACAGGCCGGGCACTCTATCCACTGCAGCACCTAGCTGCCCCGTAGTAATACTAAAGTTAATGTTAATAGATAGTATAAAACCTAAGTGACTCTTAACACCTTTTGTCCTTTTTTCTGTTGGTTTGCCACCATCATCTTAGGTCCACTCGAGGGCATCTCACAGAACCAATGTGTATTTTTGTTCTTGTCATGTATTGTTATAAACAAATAATTCATCATCTAGTGGCCAACCTATGAGTAGTAAGCATCTTCACACTTAGACTGCCTACTTTCAAAAAACCACCCTAGCCTTCACTGGAATTGTACTTGAAATCTTTCCAGCTAGGATATGTATGTAAATAGTTTATGTAAACTCACAAATATGTTCCATATTTCAAACGAAATGAGGAAGAAGCCTCCAGTGGTTTTCTTTGCTGGGTTTTCCTGGCCTCACAGAGGAGCTGCAAAGGGAAGATTCTGCCCCACTAACATGTCTACACAACACAGCATCACTAGTGCCTATGGAGTGGTAAGAGAGAGTTTGTGACTCTAACAACAAAGCAGTCGGAGAGCACACATTTCCTCTCCTACTTATGAGATGTGATAGAAGCTGCTGTTTTTGTACTTGATATGTTCATGCCATGCTTGGAGTTCTTTGGCAAAATGATTCATAAGACGTTATTACGGCTCCCCCTCACCCCACGTTTAGCACAGCCCTACTATTTGTAATGCTATCCTTTGAGTACCTTGTCTTATACTGTTTCTTCTTTTGTCGTTTCTTGCAAGGAAGTCAGCTTCCCAAAGAGACTGTAAGGTCTTTAAAGGCATGACTGCCCTTTCTGTTTTTAACATCCTCCATGGTGGTGCTCAGTAAAGATTGTAAGATTTTTAGTTCTTTATTTCCAGGGTGGCACAAGGGTGTGTGTGGGGGGAGAAAACTCTCAAGTCCAGTGGCCCTAAGAAGAGGAGCAGGAATTAAGGGGGGAGTTCAGGAAGGTGAATGGAAAGGAGCACCTCAGAAATATTAAGGAGTCTGGCCACAGACAAAACCCAGAAATTTGATCTCTGACAGCTCTGATCAGGCATCTGCCTGACACAGTCAGCCTTGAACAGATTAGAATCTAATTACAGACAAGCAAGAAATGTAAGCTGAGGTTTTAAAAAAAAATGCAGCAGTTTTATTTTGATACAAACTAAAACACCAGAGTTCATTGAGTCCTATAGCAAATACACAAATTAAAAAATAACCATTCATAAAACTTTACAATAAGGAGGTTTCTTCTACATGTTAATGCACACAGTACATATACTTTTTCCAGTGTACTTTAAAGGGCCATTCTGCTGATGAGGGCAATTTACATTTCTCTTCCATTAGGAGACATAGGATGGGACCACGTAGGCATGCTCATGAAAAGGATAAGAAAGAACCCAATTGATTCCTTCAGCCTCCCCTCGAGGCAGTTGATTAGATGGAAGCTCTGAGAGGTCAAACCAGCTGGCTACTTCAATGCAATAGGCACCTGTGAAACCATGGTTTCAAAGAAATGGAAATATGCCAGAAATCTCCTGGTATGTATGGGATGTAGAAACATGCCTGAGCCCCCCCTTCATTTTGATGATTTGAAAGTCTGTGGGAGAAGACACTGGCATGCTGAACTGTGTCAGTGCATCTGGTTTTCTTTCTGAAAACCGCGACCTTCCTCTTTACCTTTCTCAAGCATACAATACACTGGCAAGGTCCTCTGGTTGGTGGATATGGTTAGTTAGGGAGATAATTAGCTGGATACTGTCTCTGTGACCCTCTGGGAATACCAGCTGGATAACAGAAGAAGAGAATGGGGAGGAAGACAGGATACCTACCTCAGGAAGAAAAGGTTAGATGCAAAAATCAAACTATGGGTTATCTGGCAGCATCAGAAGAACTGTTTCCCTAAGACCTCGATTCCAGGACTGAAGTACACCTTTGTAGGTGCTACCACCATCCTATTATTATATATGGATGAGCTATATACAGAATGGGTATAAAAAGGGAACATACTCTGTTCTGGCTAATGGTAGAAAGTTAATAGTTAGGACCAATGAGTTAGAGGCACAGTTTGTACAATGTCACAGCTGGGTATTTACTATTGTCAGGGGCTAGGGGTCAGTCTCCAGAGGATGGTAGTTATTTTTTGCATTGCCAGCATAGATTCCACCTCTCCCCCAATATATTGAATAAAGATGACCACATGCAAATGCATGCTCAGAGCTGTATACGTTTTGTGGTGCACATCAGGATGCTCTAAGTTTCTGTGACAGGCTAAGTCTTAGACAAAATTATTTTTGTCACCCTTTCCATATTCTCTCGTTAAAGGTACCAGCAAATATAATCATTAAGCTATAGCTCAGATGGCCACAGAAAATGCATTTAAGGAGGGCATCCAAAATGAAAGATATCATAGGAGTGCAATTATATCAGGCAGGTGATCAAAATAAAATCTTTCTCCTGCCAAGGTCCCACTATCCTGTCTTACCCTCAGAAGCTAAGGCTACCAATGAAGAGCATAGTCTTATTAATTTTTACAAGGATCCAGCCAGGAGGAATCAACTAATATCAGACTAAATCAAGATGGTATTTATGTTGTTCTCTGCCCAGAAAGGTAACCCCAAATCTGCAAAGTATATTCTTATTTCCACAGACCTTTGATCTCACAGTATGTATATACAAATCTCCACCATCTCTCCCTACCCCAGAGATACAAAGCATATGACTCCTCACCCTCTCATCTTATGCAACTCTGGACCGCATTTTTATACATCTTCCAAAAAAGATCTATCCAATGTGCTGGAGACCTTTTTCTATTTCTTTTTCTATCTTAGGGATACCTGTAAGTACAGATGAGAATGTGAGCTACCAGAAGTCACATTTAGAATAGTCTAGAAGTCAATCTAGAATAGTGCATGGTAGACTTTCAATGAAAAATTGTTGAATGACCAAAAGATAGGTCACTGTGGATCATACAAAACCCACCTGAGATGAATTTCCCTTCCTCCTGTACCCCAGTGCTTCTCTTTTGTAGTAGGAATGATATGTGATTAATTTTTTTAAAAGCAGAATGTGTAGGAAGCTAAATATTTGAAAAAAAAAGGAACAAATCACATACATTTCCATCCATTTTGGGGGTAAAAACTACAAATGATAAATCAAATAATTTAAAGAGAAATATGAGAATGCTAAGTATGTTCTTTGTGGTTTCCATGAACATACTCATGTTCAATATGGAAGAAAGAGAAACATTGGGAACATACACAGAGAATTTATAGAACAGAGAAAGAGCTGACAACTTGAAAGAGACAAGGGCACAAATTTTCTGGAGATTTTTCCAAACTAGTTGAAAAGAAAAGTTGAAAAAAATACTGTATCAGCAAATTCACTGGCAATTCACTAAACAGTTACTTCTGTACTTTCCCCATGGATAGAGAACTAAACATAAACACAGGCCGTACCGATACCCATGTGCCAGGCTTATATGCTTTTTCATTTGATCTCTGACACATGAAACTGGGAGAACTATGCTTCTAATACCATTTGGGTGAGAAGGCATCGATGAAGGTGGCATTTCAAATCAAACAAAACAAAATGAGCCTCTCTAAAAAAAAAAAACAAAAAACCAAACCCACAATGCTGCCAATGGCTTTATTCATGTGGCCCTAGTTAAAGGAGACTTGCAAATTCTTTCTGCAAGCTCTAAAAATAGCTCTGAATAGAATGATCTGGGTCTCATTTTCAAATGGTTTTTGTAGGCAATTGATATAATTTGAGCAATGCTTTTCAGTAGTGAAGTAAAGTGCAATTACTCTTAAAGGTTTTCCTCTTCCCCGGCTTTAAAACACACTGATTTGGGGGCTCCATTTATGAGCACATGCAATGCTTCCTTTAACCAAATTACCCCAGCGCTTTTTTTCTTTTTTCTTTTTTTCTTTTTTTTTTAAGTAAGGATGATTTGCTTACTAAGATAAGAGAATGAATGCTGAAGAGTGATGAGAGTGAGGGCTGTGAACTCAGGGGCACACACTTCAGGAGAATAAGAGATAAAGAAATAGAGATGACTGCACCAGCACTGGAGTTAGGGGATCTGAATTCAAATCCGGCCTCAGACACTTACTAGCTGTGTGATCCTGGGCAAGTCACTTATCCCCAGTAGCCTCACAAAAAAATCCCAGAACTACCCCCCCCAAAAAAAAATACTGCAACAACGACAAGAAATAGAGATGAGCTGCAGAGAACAGGGATGGATTAGATGATACAAGAATGGATTCAGGCTACATGATAAGAGGAGTGGTGTTTTGGTATGGTGTATAGAGAGTTGGGATAGAGAGTTGGGCCCCAGATTCAGAAAGATCTGGATTCAAATCCTGCCTCTGATACACATTTGCTGTATGACCTTGGGTAAGTCATTTAAAGTGCCACCACTCCAAGCAACTCTCTTAGACCATGAAGTTACAGAAAAGTTACTGAGCTGTATCACCCAGGGTTCTCTACACTAATGAAATTACACGTCAGAACCTAAAAAAAAGAATGACACCTAGCCAACTTAATGTAACTGATACTATCTTTCCACATTGTGGCCGAAACACATACTGTTCAAAGACTCAGTTGGCCATAGGGCGCTTCAGTGTTGCTATGAGTGGCGAGGGCAGAGAGAGAGATGCTTTGTGAGGTATGGAAACAGGCTGGAGTTAAATAAACTTGACCAAATCTTTGGGTCATATATAGCATTGTAAATTTAATTTCTAACCTTCCAAGCAAAGTTCTGTAAAAAGGATATGCTTTCTAGACTGCTGCTCTGAGAAATTCCATAGCTATGTTAGGGAAAGGGTCCCTTCTGAAAGCCTCCAAGTAATCCCTAGAAGGCTTGTATGGTAATTTTCAATAGGCAGGTTTGATTCTACAATATCCATAGAGAGAAATCCTGTGTGAGTGTGTGGGGGGAGGCTCTAAGAAATTTGAGACATACTATTATGATTTCTACCCAGGAATAAGATGGGTTCATGTAGGAGGAGTGAGGGAAAATACATGGGTGACCTGAGTGTCAGCCAGATATTCTAATATTCCAATGGATCCATGATCTCGTCAATATGGGTATTTCTATCATGAATGTTGATGGTGACTCATCCATAGATGTCCATTTTGTGCAATTCTTGTCCATGACCTCCCATAAATTCAGTGGATTGAGAGTCCAATCAACATAGCTTATTCTTTAAGAAAGCCATGACTTTGTCCACATGAGCATTCTCTCTAGGACTGAAGATTGGAACCCATGCATGACAATTATCCTTAGTGCACTGCTCCTCTATGTGCACTGCTCCTCTATGTCTTTCCACAAATCCTCTACAAGATACCTCCAATGCATTGGAGGATTTCTTCTGATTCATTTAACATTTCATAGATGCCATTGCAAGATTCAGGCTTCCCATCTACTATATACATATAAGTGATCAAAATCACGTTACTCATAGTGTAAAGTTAGGGCAACAGTAGAAGGCAAAATACTGATTTTGTTTTTTCTCCTTTCTCCATAGTCTATCTCTACTGGGGAGGTCAAAGCTTTGACTCACTCCTTGGTAAAGGTTTATATTGGTAGATGTAGGAAGAATCATAAGATTTTCAGTTGAGTGGGACTTCACATATCAATTTTCCCCAACCCTTATCTTATAAATAAGGAAATTGAAGCTCTACAGAGAAGTAGAGTGACTTATCCAAGGCCACACAGGTAATGAGTAGTAGTGCTGGGATTTGAATCCAGTTGCCTTGACTTCAAGTCCAGTACTTGTTGCACTGTCCTAACCTGGGTGGAACTTAAATTTGCATTGGATTCTTTAATAGCCTACATGGATTTTTGAAAGGGGAAAGGCTAAAGTATAGAGGAGAATTAGGATAATATCCTGCTGTATTCAAACACAGATGGAATGAGGCACTGCTAGGGCACAGGGTCTATTCAATATAGAGTGGGCTTCTCCAATCCCCTCACCCCCAACCCTACATCAGCATCACTGCAATGGTCTTTCAAGCAGCCTAGAGAAGCTATGTCAACCTTTGCTATGGAAACCATTACTTTGAGGAGGAGGGAATTCAGGAGAAGGGCAGGGTTGAGTTTTTCTTCTCTTTGTATCCAGTAGCACACATTACTTGACTTTTTAGGTCTGGTTCCCATCTTTCACCAGGCAAGGCTTTTTTGTTTGTTGTCTGTTTGTTTTACTTTGTCTTATACAAGTTTTTTCCCTTACTTTATGAAATATACACACATAGTGAAAGAAAACTGGGAATGAAGAAACTTGTCGTTACAGTGACAAGCTTTTCTATCGTGTCCAAGAACATGCATGGCATATATGTGATGGGTTGATAAGGATTCTGACATTGGGTCTCCCATAATTTATTGCTAGTGACACCCCTAGTCAGTCTCATGGAAATACTTCAGTACTACAGTACTTTGGCTGACATTCAGCTGATACTCTGATTCTAAAAAAGGCGCCTCCCTTTCAATCCCAAATCAAATGATATTGCATTTAGAACAATTATATAGCACTTGGTACTTTAAAAAAAAGCACCTTTTTTTTGTCCCAGGACTGCAAAGGACTTGATGAACAAGCACAATTATTATCCCCATTTTGCACATGGGGAAACTGAGGCACAGAGAGGTTAAATGATGGGCCAAGGGAGCCTGAGGAGGTGATTGAGCTGAGAAAACAATAATAAACAAAAAACTCCGGATTCTCAGGAAGATTCTGAGCTCTTACCACACACATAGCTATATGCCCTTTCTGTCTTTTCTACCTCTGCACTGACCTGAATTAAAGCTGAGGAGCTAGACACTTGTCTCATGCAGCACTAAGAGAAAAGAGCATTTTGCAGAGAATTCTTTAGAGATCTTGGCCCAAATATACACCATCTCTACATATGATGATTTTTAACCCCTTAAATAAAAACTGGGTGATTTGAAAAGTTGAGGTTGTTTTGTTATATACAGTAAATGAACTATAAAATTAGCCTCTCAAAAGCATTCACGTGATTTTTAAAAAGTACCAAGACCCAGAGGGCAGAACTATATGACCTGGAAGAACATATCAATCATCCGTTTGTCTCCAGGATATTCAGCGGCTTAAAATGTCTTTGAGAATGCATTTTCCATACATTCTCCAAGATGGCACCACCTTGATGGTGGCATACCTTGGTGAAGTGTCATCACTCCAAACAGCAACAGGACAACATCTCATAGCCGCCCCAGTGATGCTTTTAGAGGGGTTTGAGTTACCTTTTCAAACACCTTTGTTTCATCCTTGTGGTAAACTTCACCTGTGCATAGAATCCCTTCATCCCAAAGGTTTTGTTTCTTTGTTTTTACTGAAATCATTGAAATTTCTTCTTAGCAAACTAACTTAAACAAGTATCCTAACTGCCATAGTTTGGGCTTCAGATACACTGAGATGATTTCTGACCTTGAAGCTCCCATGCTTACATAGTTATATTCCAAGTATGAATTTTTTTAAACTATGCTGGAGGAGTAAGGATTCAGGGTCTGATCTTCTTTGATCTTTAAAATCATTGGGCCGGATGTTTAGTCTGCTCTTCCAGGAGGAGCAATGAGGCAAGCGTTGTCAAGAACCCCGACGCTGCGGCAAATGTCCCTCATTGATGATGTTGGGGGTCATAAGCTTGGTGATAAGTTTGGCCGCTGTTGCCATAATCCACTTTCCAGCTGTCTCCTACATGGAGTACAGGATCTGTCTCTTGATGTAGAAGGGAGAAAAAAGATTGAGTTTCTCCTTATGTTCACATTGCAGCTGTCACTGTTCCTGAGTTTAAAATAATAACCAAAAAATATTGGGGGGGGGGTAAGGAAAGGAAAAAAGAAAAGAGAATCCCTATAGGAAGAAACCAGACTTTTCAAATTTAATATTTTATTGTAAATAGCTCCTCACAGTTTGTAGGGTATTCATCGTGCTTGTGACCTCACCTCCACCCTCCCTCCCTTTTTTAAAACGATGGGTTTTTTTTAAACTATTAGAACTGGTTTTTCATGGGGGCTTGTTGTTACATTAAAACGACCTCCCTGCACAGCAGGGGAACATTGTTCCATTGTAACTTTGCTTCCATGCCCAAGACACCTCTTCGCTTGACCTGCTGAAAGTGGTTCTTTGATTTTTCTCTTTCAACAATGTATGTTCATAGTTCTTTCCTTCCAGTTTGACAGCTACAGTTGTCATTAAATGCAGCATATATTGTAGATTTTGGACAGGGTCCTGTAGGAACTGTCAAGTAAGAAATCTTGAATAATGGCTTTAAACTACATGGGTGTAGTCTTGGCTACTGGGTAGTTCTTGTCTGTTTGCTTAATACCCCATCGGTGTAAACAATTTGTTTTTCATCTTCACATGTTTGGAAGCATTAGTGTGTCTAAGGTCTCATCCATGGTGTCTGTTACTCTGTAAAACAGAAAGGGAGAAAAAACCCACTGAAACGTTATCAGCCGAAAGCCCCTCTGAATGATTGATTGGTTTTGTTCCTTATCCAAAGAGAGACTTTACCACTTTGATTTCCTTGAGGCATAATCTCTAATGCCCAGGTGAAGGTTTAAAATTTTCAGTACAGAATAGGATTGTAGATCCAGAGCGGGAAGGGACCTCAAAGACAGAAATCTAGCTCAAGGGTGCTTATACTGTGGTCCATGAAATTGTTTTTTAGAATGTTTTGATAGATTCATTTAAATTTAGTTTGTTTCTTTTACAATGCTATGCATTTAAAAATATTATTCTGAGAAGGGGTTCACAGGTTTCTTCAGACTGCCCAAACAGTTCAAGAAAGAGAAAAAGGTTAAGAAGCCCTGCTCTAGTTTAACCCCCTTATTTACTGGAAGGCTCTGTAGTCACTGGTATGAATGCTCTCTCCACCCGTGCAGACTGTGACTTTTCTACAGCTTAGTCCACAGTCTGCTAGCATGGTAGAGGAACAAAAAGTCATTAGTATGTAGCCAACCTGGTGATGAGCCTTTTTAAATTGGGATCAGAGATTTAGAACTGGAAGGGATGTTAGAGGCATCCAGTCCAACACTCCTGTTACATAGATGAGGAAACTGAGGCACAGAAAGATTAGGGTCCCACAACTAGAAAATATCTGAGGCAGCATTTGCACTCAGGTCTTCCTGACTCCAAGACCAGAACTCTATGCACTTCATAACACAAATGTAAGTCCATCAGTGTACCTGTCCCTGAAGCCGGCCTTTTTAGCTTGGCAGGAATTGCCAGAGCTTGTGATATATTCTCTCACGGACAATACAGTGTCCCCTCTACGTCACAAGGAAGCTTCAGAGCAGGTCTTTCAGTGAAGGTTATCTCTCAAAGCAGCCACAAATACTGTATTTTCAGGTATTCACTTGATAATCTTACCTCTGTCCTTGAACAGTTCTTTCACTTTTCTCCCTCTTTTCACCCCAGACAATGGTCACCCTTCCCCATCGGACTGCCCCCATAAGGAAGCTAGATGGCACAAGGATGGAACGCTGGGCCTGGGGTCGGGAAGACTTGAAGTCAGATGTGACATTGGATACTGAACTAGCTTTGTGACCCTGGGCAAGTCACTTAATCTCTTTTTCTCTTATTTCCCTCAACTATAAAATGGGGATAAAGGCAGCTAGATGGTACAGTGGATAGAGTGCCCAGGCCTGGGAGTCAGGAAACTTATCTTCTCAAGTTCAAATCTGCCCTCAGACACTTGCTAGTTGTGTGACCTTGGGCAAGTCACTTAACCCTGTTTGACTCAGTTTCCTTACCTGTAAAATGAATTGGAGAAAGAAATGGCAAACCCCTCCAGTATCTTTGCCAAGAAAACCCCTGAAGGGGTCATGAAGAGCTGGTCTTGATTGAAAATGGTTAGACAACAATAACAACAAAAATGGGGATAATAATAACATCCACCTATAAAAGCACTTAGCAAAGGGTCTAGTATACACCTGGCACTTCATAAATGTTCCCTTGTTCTCTCTCTCCCTCACCTCCACCTTTTAAACAAGCCTGATGTGAAGGGTAGTTCCTGCCCAAGCAGCCCTTTGGCCTTTACGCTCCACCTGGCTCTGCAGACATTCTTAGCTGCACAGTACTTAGGAGTGACCACATGTGGGCTAGCTGTGGGAATTCTTGCCTCTGTCCCTTTTCAGGATTGGATCTGGGTTTGTGGGACCAAGAAGGTCAAGAAAAATTCTTCCCTTCTGAGGAAGCCCAGAAAGGATGTCAAGGGAGGATACCTTTTCACAGGATTCTGAGAACCTGGTCTCCTCTGCTGCAGAAGAATGGGGCCGAATAGACATTATAAGAAAGATCTCTATGAAAAGATGATATGCAGGCATAAACAACCAGCATTCTTCTTCCTGTAATCTGTAAATTCCACTGATCCTTTTGAATAAATGAGTTCACATTTTGATGACATTTTAAAGGCTACAGACATGCTTTTTGCCGCAATGACCTTATGAGGTAGGCAGTATTAATATTAGTATCCCCATTTTATAGATGAGGAAAATGTGGCTCAGAGAGATTCAGTGATTTCCCCAAGGTCACATAGATAGTAAATGGCAGAACCAGGGTTTGAAGTACCATTGAATATGTACAAGTTCAAAGTTTTCTCCACTGCACCATCTTCTTCAGAGGCAGTATGGTATAATGGAAAGGGCGCTTGATGGTAATTTGAAAGATATGATTTTAAAATAGTTTAAATACTATTATCATATAATATATAAATTATATAGAATATATTATTTTCTATGTTATATAAATAATATGTAAGCTATCTAAAATATAAATAATATATTATAAATTACATTAAATACTAAAATAGCTTAAAAACTACTTCTCCTATTTGTTACTTCTGTGACCTAGGGAAAGTTTGTTTCTCTGAGGCTCAGTTTCCTTATCTGTAAAATGAAGGGCTGGACTAGATGACCTCTAAGAACCCCTTTAAGCTCTAGGTCTATGATGGAGAGTGAACATACATTTTACCCTTTTTTTTGCCAATCTTCAAGGAATCATACACACATTTCCCCTACTACAATCTCCCTCTATGCTCCATACATTACCTTATGGTGATATGGAGGCCTGACACAGTAGAAAGAGAACTGACTGTGGGGTCAAAGGAGCCGGATTCCAGTCCCACTTTTTATATCATTTGTGTGGCCTTGGGAAAATCACTCAACCTCCCTGGGCCCAAGTTTCCTTATCTATAAAAAGCAGGGTTTGGACTACATGGTCTCTGAGGAAGCTATGTGGCACCATAGATGGAATGTTGTACCTGGAGTTGGGAAGACCTGAATTCAAATTCAGCCTCAGACACTTATTAGCTGCATGACCCTGGGCAAGTCAGTTTCCTCAATTGTAAATGGGAATAAGAATTGCACCTGCCTCCCAGAGTTGTTATGAGATAATATTTCTAAGGTGATTTTCAAGCCCTAAAGAGCTATATAAATACTAGCTATTATTATTTACTTGCTGAGAAATTCACTATTGTACTCCTTCAAACAGCACATTATTTTTGGTTTTGGACAGCTCTAATAATGAGCCAGAATCTATTTTCCTTCAATAGCCACTCAATATAGCTCTGCTTTGTAACTTTGCTCTCTGGTGCCAAACAGATCATGTTTAATACCTCTGCAAGTCTTAAAGTATGATACAGTTGTTATTATTATTGTTATTATCATTATCATTATTATTATTTTGAAGTTTCTTCCAGGTCCAGATCTGTGTTCTTATGGCCCTGAATCCTCAAAGGCTCTTCCTGTGAAGTGCAAACTCCAGAAAATCCCACCAAGATGGAAAAAAGTTTAAAGTAGATTCAGTCATGGGATGTTTGTCTGTCATCTGAGGACCAGGGCTAATTTGGGAGATGCTCACTTTCAAAAGATGGGCACCTGCCTGATGTGATTCTTGGCCATGGCACTCATGAAGGCTATCTCCAAAGGCATGGAAGAGTTGCAATTTATATCCATGGAGGAAGTAAGTACACTAATGAAATCACAACTATTTGATACATTGAAAATACAGTTTAAATATTTCCAAGATTCATGATTGTATAGGTGGGGATCTTCCCTGTCATAGAAGTCTAGACTTAAAGCTAGTGGAAGATGTTGGGGTCATCTTATGCCCTTTCTGTGCCTTCTGGAATGCCTGCTCCATAGGCAAAACCCAAAACCAAAATCCAACCCTAAACCTGGCTTTCATCTTAAATCATTTCCTTTCCCATTCCTTCCGTCTTCTGGTTCTCCTTGAGACTCGACTCCCCCCGATGACACAGCTGCCCCAGAACCTTTTCCATACTGGCTTCGTTTTCACTCATTTCCCCCAATTCACTAGTCAAGGTGGAGGAATATTCTGTGCTCCCAACGGGCACTTCCACTTCTCTTCCTACTGCCATTACTCAGTACCCTTTTCTCCTCCTTTGCAGTTCATGTAAAGCTACATCTACCCACTCAAACAAAATCTTAGTAACCAGTGTCCACAGACATCTAAGACATTCTCCTTCCTACCTGAATAAGTTAAGTGCCTGGCTCACAGTCTTTCTCTTCTCTCTAACTCCTGCCCTCATACTAGGGGACTTCAACATACATATTGATACTCCCTCAAACACCTTAACCTCTCAGTTCCTAAATTTTCTCATTTCCCGAGACCTATTCCTGAACCCCACCTCAGCCACACAGAAAGATGGTCGTGTTCTTGATTTTGCCATCACCCATAAATGTACAACCTCCATGTTCATGAACTTTGAAATTCCAGTATCTGATTATATAGTCTATTGAATTTCCTTCTCTGCCTATTCTTTGTTCACACTGTTTGTTACCTCTAATCCCTTGAACCCTCAGATCTTTCCTAGGCTATTTCCCCTTCACTAGCCTTACTTTCCTCCTTTCCCCATTATAACTCATTGGTGAGCCAGTTCAACTCTACACTATCCTCTTTTTTTGTTCCCTTGCCAATATCATATCATCAGTTGTGCCCTGGATCTCTCAGCCTTGGATCACTCCCATCATCTGCTGCCTTTGTTCCTACACGTGTGCTGCTGAATGAAGGTGGAGAAGGTGTTCTGACTGGGTCCACTTCAAATTTCTGTTACATTACCCCAACTGCGTCCTCATTGCTGCTGGGTAATCCTTCTATAACTCCCTAATTAATTCATAATTCCACAGCAGCTCTTCCAAACCTTTTTGTCCCTCTTCAAACCTCCCATGGGTCCCTTTCTCCCTACCATCTCAGTTGAGAACACTGCCTCTTGTTTGATTGAGAAAATTAAGGCTGTTTGCCAAGAGTTACCTCTTCCCTTTTTCTCCTTATCCCACGTCACCCAGATGCCTTCTCCCACTACATCCTCCTTCACCCATCTCACATTATGTGGTCCTCTTCACCAAGGCCAATCTATCTACATGCACAAATGATCCTCTTCCATACCATATCTTCCAGAAGATTGCCCTTTCTATCATCCTCATTTTCTCACTTATCTTTAACCTCTCCCCAACCACTAGCTGCCTCTCTGTTCCTACAAACATGTCCACATCTCCCTATCCTCAAAAAACCTTTACTTAATCCTGCTATTATCCCATATCTTTCAGGCCTTTTGTAGCTAAACTCCTTTATACGGGTTTAACGTATAACTAACACAACCAAAGCTGTCATCCTGATGCTTCAGGATCCTAGAATTCACAATGGAGCACCTGAATCAAGGCCTCAAGGAGGATCTATATCCCACATGTTCCTTCACATACTCTCTCTGTCTCTCTGTCTCTGTCTCTGACAAGGTGTGTATGGGGCGGGGACAGGTGAGGACATGTCTTTATGCTCCTGAGTCATCTTGAAACTGCCTTGAACTGCCTTCAGTTGTAAGTTTTGGATCAGCACCTTGTAACCCTATTAGCTCCCAATTGTATGTCCCTGAGACGTGTACAAATTGAGTGAATGCAAATACCAATTGTTTCTGTTCTGACCAGAAACTCTGAAGGTCTTCCCCACCTTGACCGATTCTTTTGTGAAGACAAACTAGGCCATCTTTTACCTCAATTCTTACCTAGCCTTTAACTAGTGCATGGGTGTTGCCTCAGACAAACTGTGACTTGGGGAAGACTTTAGTTTAAAAAGGCCAAGGTCTCCCACTGCATCCTGGACCGTCACCAGTCATCCTAACCTATGTCTTGCCACTGGATTCAGATGACTCTGGAGGAGAGAGCGAGGCTGGTGACTGCACAGCTCTGCCTCACTTAAATCCAATTCACTTGCAAGTCAAGATGTCACCCTCCTGATGTCTTTGGTCCTCTTTGAGAAGGAAGGATGAACAGCAACAGCTAAACTCCTTAAGAAGTCTCCCTACAATAGGTACTCCCACTTCATCTCTTTTCACTCTCTTAACTTTCTACATAGTCTGGCTTCAGGTCTTACCATTTAACCAAAACTACTCTTCCAAAGTTATCAATGATCCCTTAATAGACAAATCTAATGTCCTTCTCTCAATCTTTATCCTTCTTGACTTCTCTGTAGCCTTTGACACTGTCAATCCCCCTCTTCTCCTTGACACTCTGTCCTCTCCAGGTTTTCAGGACACTATTCCTTCCTAGTTCTCCTCCTACTTATCTTACCACTCCTTCTTCATCTCCATTGCTGGATCTTTATCCAGGTCATGCTTTCTTAACTCTAGGTGTCCTACAGGGCTCTGTCCTGGGACCACTTCTCTTCTCCCTCTGTACTATTTCACTTGGTAATCTCATCAGCTCTCTTGGATTCAATGATCATCTGTATGCTGATTATTCTCAAATTTATTTATCCAGCCCTAACCTCTTTCCTAACCTCCCGAGTCATATTTGCTTACTATACATCTTGAACTGGATGTTCTGTGGACGACTTAAATTCACTAAGTCCAGAACTGAACTGATTACCTTTCCCTCAACCCCCTCCCCACTTCCAAACTTCCCTATCACTGGCACTGCCATCCTTCCCGTCTCCCAGAATTGCAGCTTAGGTGTCATCCTTGACTCATTACTATCACCCCCTTCCACATCCAATCTGTTGCTAAGGTCTCTTGATTTCATCTTTGCAGCATCCCTCAACCGTGCCCCTTTCTTCCCTCTGACACTGCCACCAATCTTAGCACAGATCCTTATCTCCTCATACCTGGACTGTTGCACAGCCTCTTGGGTGGTCTGCCTGCCACAAATTTCTCTCCACTCCAGTATCCCTACTCAGCCCCCAAAGTGATTTTTCTAGTCTGACCACATCTCTGTCTGTCTCTCTCCGCCTGTCTCTGATTCTGTTTCTCTCTTACACACACACACACACACACACACACACACACACACACACACACACATATATACAACACACCACTCAATAAATTCTAGCAGCTCCCGATCACTTCCAGGATGAAATATAAAATCCTATGCTTGGTATTTAAAGTAATTCATGCCCTAGCCCCTCCTACCTTTCCATTCTTCTTATGCCTTATCACCCTCCATATACTTTTCAATCCAGTGACACTGGCCTTCTGGCTGTTCCTTGAATAACACATTTCCTCTTCTGACTTCTGACATTTTTGCTTGTTGTCATCCACAGCTGGAATGGTCTCTCTCATTGCTACTTACTACCTTCCCTGGCTTTGTAATCCTGCCTTCTACAGGAAGCCTTTTTCTATCCCCTCTAATTCTAGTGCCTCCCCTGTGTTGATGATTTCTTATTCATCTTGGCATAGTTATTTGATTATTGTCTCTCCTTTCAGACTGTGAGTCCTTGAGTGCAGGGCTAGTCTTTTGCCTTTCTTTTTATCCTCCGTGCTTAGCACAGTGCCTAGAATACAGCAGGCATGCAATAAATGTTGACTGACAATCCTCACTTTGCTCTTGAGAGAACTGAAGTCTAGAGATATTAAATGACTTGCCCAAGGCCAAACACGCAGCAACAGAAGCAGGATTTAAATGGACCTTCTGGGTCCTCTGACTCCAAATCTTGCTGCCTTATGTCGGTGACGCAGATCACAGCTGCCACACACCTTAGGAATCAAGCTTCATGAGTTTCTTGGTATAAAAAGTTTTGAAAAACCTGTTTTTTGGTTTTTTTAACCAGTTTTTCTACTACAGGCTTCATATGCTCTAGAGATGATCCCTCCTGTCTGGTATCCCCACTTTATCCCTTTTCTGGAGCTCTCCAAATCTCTAGTCTCTTTGGCTGGAATTTCTACTCCCTTCCCCTCCTTACAGTCTTGTTGATTGGGAGCTTTTTGGCTCGATCACGCTGGGAGACCAATCTGATGTGCCCGAGGGAAACCAGGCTTATAAAACACCTGACCCTCTTTTGCATCAAGCAGATGTGTGGGACAACTCAGGTGCCCAACACTGAAGGACTAAAGGAGTGACCAAGAATCTGGCATCCCCCTGGGTGCAGGAGCAGGGGGGCATGTTTTGTTGGTTCTTTCCTCTTCCTGCTGGGTTTAAAGTTCACCCCATCCAAGGCCCAAAGTTCCTCTGGATGTATCCTGCCTCATCCCAAGAATCGGTCATACCTTGCCTTTCTGGGGGAGTGATGCTGGCTGTGTCCTTTGCCCCTCTTCCCTTCCTCCTATCATGTCTTCTACCCCTGGTGGGGGTGTGGGAGAGGGTAGGACAAGGCAGTAGAGGTGGGAGATCCCAGGCTTGTTTTGGAAAAACTAAGTCAATAGCTGTTCTCTGAATAGGATCATTGGCTGACATAAAATGGAGGGGTACAGCCACTGTCAGCTGGCAAACAGTTTTGGCAACTTCATTGAATGCTAGGTCTACCAACAATTTCTATCCCCCAGCTCCAATTAGGTTTTTTTTTAGGCAATTAGGGTTAAGTGACTGGCCCAGTGTTCAATAGCTAGTAAATGTCTGAAGTAGATTTGAACTCAGGTCCTTCTAACTTCAGGCCAGGTGTTCTATTCATTGTGCCACCTAGCTGTGTCACCTATACCTCTGAGAAAGTCTTTTTTCACTTCAGAGATCAAGCACTTCAGAGTCATGGAACGAGGATGACTGTCTAGCCACAGCAGAATTTTGCTCTGAGACTGAAAGAATCTCAGAGTAGGAAGGGACCTCAGAGGTCATCAACTCCAACCCACAATGGAACAATGATAATAACATTAGCTCACATTTATATGCTATGTGCATTATAATTATCATCTTATTTAATCCTCACAGCAACCCTGGGAGGTAACAGAGTATTATTATCACCTCCATTTCACAGATGAGGAAACTGAGTGACCAGCCCATTTGAACGTAGGTCTTCTAGACCCCAGGCTCAGCTTTCTGTCTACTGTGCCACTTTACTGCCAAGAATTCCCACTACAACATTCCCAGTAAGTAGTCATTCGGCCTTTTCTTTATGAATGACTTTGCTATATCAAAGGGTTACCCTTTTAACCAGGACAATGGTTGAGTCCTAGCACCAAAGTCTGAAGATGATTTGGAGGGGGGAAAATCAGAATCATTTTACCTGGAAACATTTATTTTATGTTTTGGAAGCTAAAAAACAAACAAACAATAACAACAACTCACCACCCAAAATCAAAGCCATCAGTTCCCTTCCTTTGCTGCCTCCCCCCGATACTTTTAATATACAATTCATAAAATGCTAACATTTATTTGGATGTGAAATTAAATACAGTCCCAGACTAGCTCAGGAATATAGGATTATTTAGAGTTCAGGGTGTGCTAGTGGATATAGAGCGCTGGCCTCACAGTCAGGAAAATGTGGCTTCAGCTCCCAACTCTGGCACAAACTGACTGTGTGACCCCAGACACATCATCGACCTCTCAGGGCCCTGGGCTAACTCTCTAACGTTGTAGTTTCAGAACTGATTTCAATCTGCATTGGTAGAGGAAGTTTCTTCATCCAAAGTTCCCTTCACCAGTGGAATCTTAGGCCTGGATTCCCACCCTCCCCCCAGTTAAAACCATAGAATCTCACACTGTGAGCCTGTATCAGATGTCATCTTTCTGCTTTATGTTGTACTTCTTTCCCATCTGGGGTTTTGATTTAAAATGACAGCTCAGGAAAAAACTTAAGTTCAGCTGTTTTGATAATAACCTAATTACGCCGCCCAGGGCTTAGATCAGTTGAATGATTTTTTTTGTCACCCATTTGGTACCAATTGCTTAGCCTGATTTTCTCCTTTTCCAAGCCTCAAGAATGAGTTATACTTCTCAATTCAATTTAATATAACAAGCATTTCTTAAGCTCCTAGTATAGGGGTGGTGAACCTGTGGCCTCGAGGCCACGTGTGGCCTTCAGTCAAAGAGCTGTACTTGAGGACCTAGAGGGCCAGTGGTAGCCTCGAGGCCACAGGCTCCCCACCCCTGTAATATGTGCTAGGGCCTAGAAATACAACAGCAAAAACTGACAATAGTTCCTGCCCTCAGGAAGCTTCCATTTTCTGTTTGGAAGGTCAGAAACTTACGTATCCACTATTCAAGTCCTCCTTTGATGGCTCAATGGAATGTGGAAGAAGCCTCGGGTCCTCCCGTGCTATGTGAGCAATGCTTTTGATATATCTCACCAAATTGGAAAGGCTTGTTGTTGAATCATTTCTGTCATGTCCAACTCTTTATGACTTCATCTGAGGCTTTCTTGGCAAAGGCACTGGAACAGTTTGCCATTTCCTTCTCCAGCTCATTTTTACAGATGAGGAAACTGAGGCAAACCAAGGAAAGTGATTTGTCCAAGGTCACATAGCTAGCAAGTGTCTGAAGCTGGATTTGAACTCAGGTCCTCCTGATTCCAGGGCCATCTCTCTATCCACCATGCCATTTAGCTGTCCAAAGGCTGTGGATACAAATGTCTAGATGGCCTGTACTCGCTATGGAGGTGCCTGGTAGCTAAGGTACAGAGGTTCCTCAAGGGGTGCATTTTTTTTTCAGTGACACATGAAGACTGTTTACCAAGGTATAGAGGGATTCCTGACTTTGATCCCAAGGAGTACTCACACTGATAAAATCACAGATCCTTGTTCTATTAGAATGAGGTCAGGTGCACAGGTGGTGGGAGGTAAAGATATTTTAAACTAGAGCAACAGTGAGTTGCATGAGTTTCAATGGCAGTGTTACAGAACTCAATTTATCATAGATTCATAGATTGAGAGCCATGAGAGAGCTAAGAAAAGCTTTTATACGACCTCAGAAAACAGAGGATTTTGATTGCAGCACAAGCCCCCCCTACGCCCCGCCCCCACCTCATTTCAGCATGCTGGAGACTACGTGCTGCTATTATTATATATAGGCCACTTCTGTGTGATAGACCAAAGTGGGTTTGAAAAATGCCACAGGTTAGAGTCACCATGATGCCATTTTTCAGAGCATATTCAGAAAAATTGCTACAGAGGCATGGCAATGGGTTTCGCCACAAGTGGCATCTTTAGTGACACCATCAAATGAACAGTGTGACAATGGCCTTGGCCTTGTGACGTTAGGCAAGTCGCTCAGTCTCTCTGGGCTTCAGTTTTCTTTTTTTACAAAATGTAACTGTCTGAGGTCCTTTCCAATTAGGGATTATAGGATCGCAGATTTATAGCTGGAAGGGACCTTAAAGGCCATTAAATGCAATACCTTTATTTGTCAGATGAGGAAACTGAGGCACAGTGGGGTTAAATGAGTTGTCTAGAGTTCCATAGCTAGCTTTTGTCTGAGGCAGCATTTGAACCTAGGTGTTCAATGACCTCTCAACTATACCATGTTGCCTCTTTCTAGTTCTGTGACCCTATGTTTTGAGTGGCTAGTAAAACCACAAGAGAATATAGTAGCGTAAGAAGCCCTTAGCCGACTTTAGGTCACCTGTAGGTGTTGTTGAAAGTCCTCACCTCTTACTCTATTTGGGGGCATCACAATCACACAATCACATACAAATATGGCAAGTCATAATACTAGAGAAGGGCCAAATTGAGAGCAGCTCTCTTCCATAACGCATTTCTGTTGTTGCGGTTCATTTGTGTCCTACTCTCCATGACCTTATTTGGGGCTTTCTTGGCAAAGATACTGGAGTGCTTTGCCATTTCCTTCTCCAGCTCATTTTCCAGATGAGGAAACTGAGGCAAACAGGGTGAAGTGACTTGCCCCAGGGTCACACAGCTAGTCAGTGTCTGAGGCCAGATTTGAACTCAGGAAGATGAGTCTTCCTGACTCCTGGCCTAGCACTCTATCCATTGCCCCACTTAGCTGCATTTCTACCAACACAGAAAACTGAAATGGCCACTTTAAATCATTAGCACTTTGGAAGAAAATGCTCAGCTTTGCTGGTATAGAAATTCCATCATTGACTTTCCTTGTGAAGAGGTAACATAGCTATTCGGTACCTACTTCCCAACCTATTAAATATGACCACTGAAGGTAGTGTTGTAGACATTATTCAACTAAAACAAAGTTATTCACATAGTTGAACAGTTCTGATGGTAGGGATGAAGGGTCTCAGAGCTGAGCTATTAAGGAATTATTGTGAACCCTAATAATAAAGCGTTTGCCTCTAGGTTTATAGCTGGGGAGTTTGGGAGCTGGCTATGTAAAGGGAAAAGTATGAGAAGGGAGGGATCTTCCTTGGCTTTGGGGTGTTGTTAGTGAGAGTTTAATAGAATACGTTCAGAATTTTGAGCATTGTTTACTACAAGTCAGTTCCGCAAATATTAACTGAAGTAGCTGCTGGCTGGAAGACATTATTCTGAGTGGCCTGGCCCTGGGGATGCAAAGATGAGAAACAACCTGGTCACTGTTCCCAAGGAGCTTATAATATAATGGTGCATGGGTGGGGGTGGGAGGGAGAGAGAAGTCATCTGTGCAAATCGGCATGAGACAAGGTAGAATGGATAGGGGCAGTGTGCGCTAAGAAAATTTTAAAAAACCTAACAAGTAGATTAGCCTGTTGGAAACACGAAAGTAAGGAGAAATAAAGCTGGAAGGAAAGGTTAGAATGAAATGATGTAGATATTTTATCATCTAGGTAACAAGAAGCCCCTGAAGACTTCTGAGCAGAGGAAGGTCATGAGCTGAGTGCAGGAAGCTCATGACCAGAAGGCCAGAAACTGGATGATACTTTTCTTTTTACAGCCATAGCCGCTTATGACCCTTTGCTAAGGCATGGGGGTGGGGGGTGATCACACTGAATAAAGGGGAGGATGGGGAAAGTACTAAAATGTATCATCTCTTATTCTGAGGGTTATTCTTTTCATCCTTTGGAACTGAACCAAAGAGCCCCTTATTATCAGGTCATCCAATTAGAAGACTAAGGATTTTGATTGTAGGACAAGAATCCACTAGAAGCTAGTAATCTAAGAATGGTTATCAACGATGAATAGGACCAGAGTTTGTGGGAAAATATCCAAAATCATCTGGTCATTGGTCCTCACGAACCTCATGAAAAGCCTTTTTTTTTTTTGTCTCTGGCTAGACATTGTTTACTTAGAAAAAGAGGCCGAAATGAGTTATTATCACTTAACTGTGAATGGTAACATTTTGTTTTTGTTTTTGTTGTTATTCAATCATTTTTCATTTGGGCCCAACTTTCTATGACTATTTGGGGTTTTCTTGGCCAAGATCCTGGAGTGGTTTGCCATTTCCTTCTCCAGCTCATTTTACAGATGAGGAACTGAGGCAAACAGGGTTGAGTGACTTTTTGCCCAGGGTCACACAGCTAGTAAGTGTCTGAGGCCATATCTGAACTTAGGTCTTCCTGACTCCAGCCCAGTGTTCCATCCACTGTGCTGAACTGTAAATGGTAATACAGTGAAAACTATTGGCTCATTTTCTCTTTTTCCCCCTTTCCCATTGTCATTACTTTGTATATTTATCATCTGGCATGAAAGTGTTGTTATAGTTGGGCTATTGATTTTGACCATTTATTCTAAATTCCAATAATCTTTTTGCATCTCTCATTGCGTTTTCACATTGTTTTCCTCTGGTGAACTGGTGGTTTGATTGGCACGGAATCCCCTTCACTGATACAGATAGCAACCCCTCCACACCACAGGATCATAGGTCAAGAGCTGGCAGGGACCTCAGAGGCTATATAGCTCAATTTATAGATGAGAAAACAGAAGCCCAGAAAGTTTAAGCTGATGTGTCCGAGGTTGTTCAAGTAGTAAACATTGGAGTCAGGATTTGAATGCAGGTCCTCTGCTTCTAGAGCCAGTCCTTTTCCTAGTTCTGCACCACCTCATCCTCTGTCATACTTATCGATGTTTTTCCACGGATTTTCCATAAGGATCCATCCAGGGTGGGGGAGGCTTCTTCCAGTCTGGTGAAAGTGACACTGAAGCTTTACTATTTTTACCTTGTATGCTAGCTCTGTTTTTGTCTTATCACCTGCTCCAGACTCTAGGCTCTAGGTAGACAGAGATGATTATAATATACACGTCTGCTACATTAAGTCCCTGTAGATGGGTGGTAATAGATAGAAAGTTGGTCATAGAGTCAGGAAGACATGAGTTCAGGTACTGCCTGACATGTACTGATTGTAATGATCTTGGACACGTTCCTTTTTAGTTTTTTGGGTTTTTTTTTTTTTTAGTGAGGCAGTTGGGGTTAAGTGGGGTTAAGTGACTTGCCCAGAGTCATACAGCTAGGAAGTATTATGTGTCTGAGGCCGGATTTGAACTCAGGTCCTCCTGACTTCAGGGCCGGTGCACTATACACTGCACCATCTAGCTGCCCCCGAACACATTCCTTAACCTAGGAGTGAGTACTCTTACGTATCTCTGAGATTTTAAGCTACAGAGCACATGAAACCTGCACTAGGAGACGGAGTTTCTTCACTGCTCCTCGTACCAATGAAATCACGAAATCACAGTTCTGGTCTAATACACCTGCTGATATACAAATACAGTACACGCACACATGTGTGTATATATGTGTGAATGTATGTAGGCAACACTAAGATGATAAATTATAGAGCAGACACCCATCTGTATTGGTAGAGAGAGATTCTTCATTGATGGTTCACTATACTCATGAACTCACAGGGTATATGTGTGTGTATGTGCACTTACACACACACACACACACACACACACACACACACACACACACACACACATGAATTTTACTTACTTCAGTGCTTCAAAGGTCTGTGATTTCATCACTACAAGGCTTTGGTTCCCTGATGCAGACCCTCTCCCTACAGGTGACAAGCTTTTCAGGAGCTGCTCCAGCATCACCACTGCCCTCTTCCTCACGATTCTAACTCTGCTTCCCACTTAGTGATAAACTTGTCTGGTTAGAGCAGTTAGATGGTGAGCTCCTTGAGGAAACGGACGGCCTTTCGCTTCTTTCTGTATTCCTAGCATGTAGCACACCTCCAGGTACTTTTTGTTGTTGGTTTGTCATTTTAGGTTAAGTCGGACTCTTCTTGACCCCGTTTGGGAGTTTCTTGGCAAAGATACTAGAGTGGTTTGCCATTTCCTTCTCCAACTCATTATACAGAGGAGAAAGCTGAGGCAAACAGGGTTAGGTGACTTGCTCAAGGTCATATAGCTAGTAAACGTCGAAGGGCAGATTTAAACTCAGGAAGATGAGTCTTCCTGACTCTATCCATTAGCTTCCCACCAGGCACTTGATCAATGGTTACTGATTGGTTTAGTACAAGGGTGGCTACCCTGTGGCCTCAGGGCCACATGTGGCCTTCTGGGTCCTTGGATGTGGGCTTTTGACTGAGTCCAAGTTTTACAGAGCAAATCCTTTTATTAAAGGGATTTGTTCTGCAAGATTTGGATTCAGTCAAGCTGCAGGTTCCCCACCTCTGGTTTAGTATCTAAAGGATATTCATTTAATGAAAGACACAAAGCCTGGCAATGAGCCCATTGGTGAGACCTGCCATATCTTGGGCTTTTTAGAACTAGTCTTTAGAAACCTAGGATTATCTCTGTACCATAGTGAGGCACCAGAGGAGTACTTTAGTGGAGGATCTGAATCAACATTTGAAATTTAGGAGACTTGACCATTCACCTGGTTTCGCATTGCTGTCCATTTGCAGCACATGGAACGAATTCATCATCAGCAAATAGTTAAGTGGAAACAAGATTGATTGGCTTGACCAAGGTCACACAGGTAGTACGTAGCATTTTTTAAATTTTGTACTAATACATTTTTCTTTTCCTTCTTGAACGCCCTGCCTAGCTTCGTCTCTAAATGAACTTTATTCCCATTCTTGACAATATTTCCAATGGCTTCTCTCTTTTGTGAATGTCACTTTTATTTTAGACTCACCTATCAAGATGACCACCCTTGCCCTAATTGCTATTTTGGAACTGTTGAACAACTTTCAAGACTTTAGGTCCTTTCTTGTGTCTTTGGAGGATATTAGTGAAGACTTCAAAAGAAGAGTAGTGTGTGCGTGGATGAGAAATGTTCCTCAAAATGAGTGAGTAAATTTTCAGTTGACCGCATGGAAATTATTTTCCTATCATATTTCCCAGTTCTGCTCTGCATTTTTTCTGCATCCAGCCTAAAAAAAAAAACCTAGAATGTCCTCAGGACAGTCACTTCCATTTCCAGTCAGGAATGACATCATCCATGGGGTAGGGAGGGAAAAAAGAAGTCATGCTTTCCTTCTTCCATCATCTAAGTCATAGACAAAAATATTAAGCAGTATCGGATTCATAAAATCTCTGCAGAACACCATTTTGTAGAATAGCCAAGGTTGTTTCAGAATCGTGGCCTTGGAGGATGAGCCTTCAACCAGTTGGTCCTTCTTCTTTTACATAGTCTAGATTAATTTGTTAACTATGCCTCCATTAAAGTTCCTTTCTAGTGCCTCGTTAAGCAATCTGGAGGCCCTTATATTCTCAAAATTAAAGTCACTGAAGCACAACATCTGGCAGGTCCTAACAAGCTAGAACCATTTTCACTATTGGCCCTATGACTGTTTCCATATCTGTGTGTATTTATTTTGTATATATTTTATATTTCTTTCCCTGCTTTGCATGTTGTTCTCCTCACTAGAATGTAAGCTTCTTGAGGGCAGGGACTTTTGTTTTTGTCATTGTATCCCCAGCCTTGCTGTGTCTTGCAAATAATAGATGACTAAAACAGACTTTCTGAATAGAATTGCTATTCAAGGAGTAGTCCAGTTAAGTGTAGAAAGACTCTTCACCAGTCTGGATGGCCACCAGAGGATGAAATTTTTAACACCATCAATTTCTGAAACCATCTACTTAGGTATAGACTATATGTGACCTGCATCAGTGGAAAGGATAGGTCATAAGAGAATTTTAGTATTGACTTTGTCACTACCATTTCCTTAGTACAACAAGTCACATGATTATCTAAAACTTGCGGAATTTAACTGAGATCAAACTTTAGCTCTAGTGATCAACAGGTCAGTGATAAGAGAATTTCTGGCTCCGCTTTATTACCTCTATTTACTTAAGATGAACAGGTCAAGTAACTAGCTATTGTTCCTTTGTTAATGGTTAGTCTGCAAAATCCAGTTTTATCCTTAATATTTACTGACTGGTTTACAATTTTACTTGATGCAGATCTTCCCATTCTACTATCAGTTCTTTCACGTACAAATCCTTGCCTTCCCCTTCTGTCCTCTATAAAATTCCATTGTAACCATCCTGCCAGTGTAACTAAAACCTAAATAAGGGTGCTACAATGACTGTTTGGGGCCCACTGTTTTTTTTTTAATACCACAGATCTTTGCTGAGCTAATAAACTAGTCATTAAAATGTCTCTGCATATTGATAAGTATGATTGGCAGCAGTACCTATTAACGAATCCTTGGATAATTTTTATGTCCATTATATTCATGAAATCATAGGCTGTTTTTTGAAGTATTGAAGACTCTATTGACAAATGTGGGATGTTAAACCCTTAATAAAATCACAGTGACTATTATTTCCTCAATCCAGGTCAGCCAGTCAGATATAGAGGATGTCAATGTATTGATGTGACTGACTATTCTTAGAAGAGATGTCAATTTGAAACTATGCCCCAGTTCTACCTCTCTATATTCCTAATTTGGAAAGTGGTAGCAAGGGCAGAAGAATGAAAACAACCATAAGATCTGCTCCCAGAATAGTGGAATTTGAAAGCTGGAAGGAAACAGAGATCCTGTCAAACCTCCTCATTTGAAAAAAGCAAAATCAGCTCGTTACTTATGGCAGGAGGCCTAGATGGGGAAACTGGTCCACAGAGATTAATTAAATTGTCTGAGGTTCACACTGGTCAGGACTCTTTGTCAAGGAGTAGAGATATCTTTTGTCAATCTGACCTTCTTAAAAAGCTATACTGTGTCATTTTATTTCCCAATAAAATGGCTCAGTGTGGAGATAGACAGTAGAAGGAAGAGGCAGAAGTAGGGCACATCTCTTGGCTCCCGTATCACTACTGTTTCCTATGTACCACCCAATTACCTTGTTTTTTGGACATGGCTCAATGGCTTTTCCTTCCCACTACAGGGAGTTCGATATATTAGGGCAGTGGTTCCCAAGTTGTTGTTGTTGTTGTTTTTGGTCTGTGACCCTCTTTCAACAAAAACAACAAAATGTGCTATGAACCCCCAGCGTAAGCGAGTGTCCTACCCATAACATCCTGCAATTATTTCCTGCTTACAGTGCCACTAAAGACATTTTAGTGCGAAGCCCCAAGAGACTCATGAGCCACTTGATGGGAACCACTGTGTGTGGGCGACAATTTTTGTCACCTTGCTGTTGGTTAATAAGTGTGACGTTGAGCGCCAACATCATCGCATTCACATAGAGCTGAATTGCTTAACCAATATCCCCTTGGTACCATATTTTGAGAACTAAATAGCATCTTACCTTTAAGAGGCACCTTGACATCAAGGCCAAAGAATAAAGGCAAGAGAGAAGAACAAGAATAGGAACAGAAACTGTAGAAGAAAAAGAAGAAGATTATGTAAATCCCATTTTTTTGTTGTGCCTTCCAGGAGGTGAGTGCTAAATCTGTCAAGGTTCATTTACTATGCAGTCGGCACCTTTGCTTAAGGAGATATCATCTTCCCTTTCAACCTGATGGTACAACTATTCTTTCATCTGCTAGCTCAAGCAGGGATATGAGCAATGTGGAGCCCTGAAAGTTGGAAGTCTGATGTTTATTCACATAGAACATAGAATATCAGAACTGTCAGAACTTTAAAAATCATTTGCACTTCTTAAACAACTTGCTTATTTGACAGGTTATAAAACTGAGACCCCCAGAGAGGAAATAACTTGTAGAAGGCCACTGGCTCAGTAAATAGCAAAGCCAGGAGTCGAACCCAGATTTCCTTAACCTCCCAGGCCCTGCTCTTTTCACTTTGTCATTGATTAGTGTTTATTTCTACTTGCTATTTTTAAAAAAGCTTTCTTTATCTTTATTTTAAATCAAAATTTCCATTATTCTTTCTAAATTCTAAACTTCACACCAGGTAAGATGAGCATTTCTATATATTTTGTGGAACAGAAAATTGAACATGAAATTCAATATTATGTAGAACTTGCTTTTCTTTTAAGGTATATACTAGGCAGAGCATGGTGGCACTCACTTATAGTCTCTGCTTTGAGGATACTGAAGAAAGTGGATCACTTGTGCACAGGAGTTCTGAGCTGCAGTGGGTGAAACTTAAAGAATATCTGCTCTAGGTCTACACCAATATGGTGGCCCCCTGGGAACAGGGAAGGAGCAAACTGACCTAAGTGAGAAACAAGTGGGCCAAAGCTCTCATGCCACTTCAGAGAGGGATCAACTGCACCTACAGCCTGAGAGAAAGAGGGAGACCCAGTGTCGAAAAAAAAAGGATAGAATACATTCATCATGTAACTTTCGAAGCTGTCCTATTTGTCTATGATTCCTTCTATTCTCTTCTCTTTTGCTGGTGTTGCTGTAGGGGAAATCTATCTCTTCCTCTACCCTTCTCTTCCCTAATTTCTGGAAAAAAAAGAAAAAAAATCCTTGTAACAAGTATGCATAGTCAAGCCAAACAAGCCAAGTACTGACTTTCAAGAACGTGTGGTTCATTCTGCATAGTTCACCTCTCAGTCAGGAGGTGGGTGTTATTTCTGATTCTTAGAGTTCGATTATAGGACCAAGGATTCGATCCTTAGAAATCATTTCTTCTAATCCTGTTCCCTCCTTTCATAGGGGAGGAAGCTGAGCCCCAGGAAAAAAAGTGACTCGTCCCAAAGTGAAAGATCCTGGCGACTTTACTGCACAAGTAGTAATATCAGAGCCAGAATTTGAACGCTGCTCTTCCCTCTCTCTATCCAGTACTGACTCCCCCCCAGGTGCTGGTGCCTCTCTCCTTGTAAACACACACAGATATATAAACACATATATATGTGTTATATATGTATATACATAGAGACAGACATAGATATATATCTATGTGTGTATAGATCTAGATCTATCTCTGTCTCTCTCTACATACACACACATATATATGTGTATGGATATATGTATACATATATGCATATACACACACGTGTGTATATATGTGTGTGTATATGTATGTATGTATGTATATATATATATATAATATTCCTATTTCTTCTGACTAGACTGGAAAGCTCCTTAGAGGCAAGGGCTGTTTTTGCTTTTATATTTTTATCTCCAGCACTTGGTATACTGCCTGGAACATAGCATGTGCTTAAAAAATGTGGATTTACCTTGGCAAATAATTAATCACTTAACCTTTATGGGCCTCAGTTTCCTTATTAATAGAATGAGGCAGTTCAAGTAGGTGGCTTTTCAGGTTCCTTGGAATTATAGATCAATATGATTGTGTGATCAATTAATTAATTAACTGATTGACTTTCTACTTCACCACTAGGTATCAGCGATGGGGGTGGAGGAGTAGGGGTTCTGTTAGCATTGCTGCCAGTAGGCCGCCAGTTGTAATTCAGATCAAAGGTCAGATCAGCGTCCTCAAATAGGTGTTTTAGTCTTCCAAAGGCAAATGCTTCTGAGATTCCTGAATAATAACAATGAAGAGATACAGGCATCCATCAAAGTACACGACTTCAGGCTGTTCTCATTTAGGAACCGGATGCCTTGGTGCACAGTCCCTTTGTTTTTTACTGGTCAAAAGTGCTGTAAAACACTCACTGATTTATGACTCCATCAGGTGACCTCATAATGAGTACAAATTGCATAATTTTCCATTTTATACCATGGCTTATTTGGCTATTCACTTTGCAGGAATTAAGATGCCTGCTCCTCTTTCCTGTGTCATTTTGTAAACAAATGATAAACGCCTCACCAGATGCCCAATTTTGGCGACCGTTTTAATTATCTTCGAAAATGCCATTCGCCCCTAGGGGAAGCCTTTGCTTAAATCCTTTGGATTTCGAGTTCCCAGGAGGGAATAATTTTGATGTAGATATATCAAACAACCCCAGCCTTGCCAGGTTATGGATGGGAGAGGTAAGGAATGTGTTGCTGTCAAGAGTGAGGGGATATGGAATAAGAGGAGAATTAGAAGTATTATGCGCGATCCCCATCAGAAGATCAGAAGCCAGAACCTCAGATTTTAAAGGGGGGCTGGTGCCCAAGGTGTTGTGTAGGGATAGGACATGAACAATCTGCTTTATTTGAGCAATCAGAGTGCTACATTGGAAAGAACTGTCTGAGTCACGTTAGGCCTGGATTCAAAATCCCAGTTCAGCCACTTAATACCTAGGAGACCTTGGGCAAGTCACAGCTTCTCTGGGCCTTAAAATCAGGGGGTTATATGGGTGCTAAGGTTCCTTCTAGCTCTATAGTTATGAGCCTAGGCTCTGATGAAGCCCTTTAACCTCTCTGAGCCTCAGCACTCTCATTTGTAAAACCAAGTTTGACAGCACCTGGCAAACCACCTGGCCCCAGAGAGAAGTAATTGGAGCATTTGCCCCTGGGCCAAATTCTGCTGTCCATGAGCTGAGAGTGGATTTTATATTTTTAAATAAAGTTTTAATATATTTAAAAGTATTTTTTAAAAACATGTTTTGGTCCTCTGGAGGTAGTTCACCAATCCTAGATTAGATGATCTATTTCAGTTTCATTCTCAGACTCATATACTTTGTACCCAGAACTCTTCAGGCATATGGCTGAGTGGGCTATTTTGTTGTACTATCATTTTTCAGTCTTGTCCAACTCTTGGTGACCCCATTTTGGGGTTTTCTTGGAGAAGATACTAGAGTGATTTGTCATTTCCTTCTCCAGCTCATTTTACAGATGAGGGAACTGAGGCAAACAGGGTTAAGCAACTTGCCTAGGGTCACACAGCTAGCATGTATTAGAGGTGAGATTTCAATCCAGAGTTTACTGATTTGGAGGCCAATCTCTCTGTCTGTCTGTCTTTGTCTCTGTCTCTCTGATGCCACTCATTAGTGACTATTATCCCCTTTTAATGGACGAGCAAATTGAGGCTCAGGAAAAGGAACTGATATGTCTAAGGTTGCACAAATACTTGGAGTTGTGGTATTTTAATGCGTAGGACCCTGGAGTTGGAGCCAAGAAGACCTGGGTTCAAATTCTGTCTCAAATACTTAGCAGCTTTGTGGGAGCCTGGGAAAGCCACTCAATCTTTCCGTTCTTCTTCTCTTGTTTTTTCATCTAGAAAAGAGGGTGTTTGACTTGATGGCCCTTCTCGATCTAGTTCTGTGATCCTCAATAGCTAAACAGAAATTTGAATCTGAGTAAACCTGGCTTCATAGTCAGAACTTTTTTTTCAATACTAGCATGGTTTCTGTAGTGGCCAAAGGACAAAAAAATACTGATCTTTGGCTGAATTCAATTTTCCCACTGTATTTTAGGCACAGAGAGATGTGGGCTCTGTGAATTGAAGATGCCATGGAACTAGACCAGTCTTGGGCTGGGGTAGGGAAAGGACCTCCTTTGTCTTCTATGGTTTTCTTTGGTGGCTGTTCCAAAAATGTCAGACTTGCTGCTACTTTGTGGCTATGGGAAGACCTGTTTAACATGGTGCTTTTTGAGTACAGAGATATAGGGATTCCTAGGGTAAAGGAACTCGATGGGGTGAGAAGAGCTGATTCAGCTGGGGGCCTCCCCTCTGGCCACCACATTGCCTGGGGCTCCAAACCACCATCAGAAGCTTAAACACGTGCAGGCAGAAAAGCCGTGGTGTGGCCCTGCTCCAGTCATGCAAAGGGAAGGGAATGGGCATCTTTCCTCCTTTTGTCCTATGTACACTGTACAACTCTTCAGCAGGACCTGCCTTTCACATGCAAAGAAACAGGGAGCTTCTGTAATTGGTGTACCATAAGAGTTAAATTTTGAACATTTTGGAAAATAGAGGCAAATCAAACTAAGTGTTTTGTACACATGACAGAGCATGTGTTTCTGAGTTGACGTCCTGACAAACCTTCCCATTATTAAGTGTAATAACAATAGCTCATATTTCTATAGCACTTTGAGGTTGACAAAGTCCCTTATCCAGACAGGGAATATGAGTATGATTCTCTCCAGACATGAAGGAAAATGGGGCTAAGAGACTTTCCCTGGTTCACACAGGAGGTAAATGTTGGGGTCATTACTTGAACTCCAGTCATTCAGTCAATAAGAATTTATTAATAGCTACTATATTCCAGGGAATGGACTTGGCACTGGGGTTAGAAGGACAAAAACAAAACAACCCTTTCCTTAAGGGAGTTTGTATTTTATGAGGGAACAGACACCATGTATTTTCACCATTATACCATTTATGTAGTGACTTACTTTTGAGTGCATTTCAATATACTTTGCAAAGCTCACTGAATTCCAGTGACAGGGAGAAAGTAGGCACAGGTCTTATTTTTATTCCCATTTTACAGATGAGAAAACTTTGAGAAACTGGGGAATTGTGACATGCCTGAGGTGTCTCAGTCAGTGGCAGAGTCAGTACTAAAACATAAATCTCCTAAATCCCAGTCAGCACACATTGTTTCTGATCTAATGACCAGCCTCAACTCCTCATATGCCCCACCTCCCTGCCCTACATCACACAAATACAGTATCAACTTCGGATGAGCTAAAGTCCCAGGTGTCAAAGTCCCTCTCTGAACCGTTTGGTGCTTAGGAGGATAGATTCATTCTTTCAGACCACTAGGGGGAGCCTGCAGTCCACTATCTGCTGATCCCAGTGCATTCACTGGGTCTCTGCCATAATGTGAAACAATCAACATGCCTCTTGATAACTTATTGCCCCAGGGGAAAAAGGGGATGTTTTTATTATAAACAATGGGAGTGGGGAGAGGGAGGGAGGAACTGACCAAAAAGAGAGCCCAAAATCATGGGATTCTGAAAAGCAAAATACATACACACATACACACAAAAATGCATACACACACACACACACACACACACACAAATTAAAAGTATAAATAAAGACAGCTGTTAAAGAGTGGGAAACATAGGAGAAGGGAAGATTAGATGAAGAACTGAGGATGAGTGGATGCAAGGAAAAAATTAGGGTTAGAGAAGGAAGACTATTCAAAGAACACAGAATAACCTCTAAAGTCATGAGAAATGAGAAACTAGACACGAAGAGGAACACGTATTGTATTTGGATTGTTTAAACAGATCGAGACCAAAGCCGCTATTGAAGTCAACACCTACCTTTTCTTCTAAATCCTTTATTTGTCTTTTCTGGATATCAGTTTTGTCTTCTAAGTCTCGGATTCTCTGAAATTAAAGACAACAGTCTTAGCTCCAAGGAGAGCTTCACAAATCTACTTATTAAAACAGTGCAACTCCTTCGCTCCTAGAATCCTGGAGTGGGCAGGGGGTTCAAAGGACATGCCATCCAATCCGGAGCTGAAGCCCTTTTTACAGCATCCCTCCCTGACAAGGTTATCCATGCTTTGTTTGAACTCTTGCAGTGATGGGGGAGCTCAGGACTTCTGGAGGCAGAACATTCAGCTTTTGTACTGCTCCAATGACCAGGGAGCTCTTCTTTACATCATGTGTAAATCTGTCTCACCTATTGCTCCTGGTCCTGCCTTCTCAGTCCAGCAAAACTAATCTAGTCCATTTCCTATAGAACAACACTTAAAATCATTGAGGACAGTAATCTTGTCTTTCCCCTTCTTCCCCGCTTCATCTCCTTTTCTTCAAACTGAATATATCCAATTCCTTCAAACAATCCTCTTGTAGCTTGGGCTCCAGTGCCTTTACCAGCCTAGCTGCCCTCTTCTGATTGTGTTCCAGTTTGTCATAAAGTTACTTATAAAACCATAGCTACCAGCAGGTGGAAACTACGTAAAGCAGGGGTGGGGAGCTTGTGGCCTTCTAGGTCCTTGGGTGTGGCCTTTTGACTGAGTCTAGGTTTTACAGAACACATCTTTTTACTTAGGGGATTTGTTCTGTGAAGTTTGGTTTCTGTCAAAGGGCCACCCTTGAGGACTTACAAGGCTGGAGGTTCCCCACCCTTGACTTAGAGTCATTGTTTCTCTACCTAGAAGGCATTTACCTGATTGGAAAAAAAGAATTATGGTAATTGTGAATTATCAACAATTGGAAAGTGAATTCTCCATTCCTTGAGGCATTCACACATCAATGAGATCATGAGATCACAGATTCTGGCCTCGAAGGGACCTTAGAAGACATTCAGTCCAGCCCTTTCCGCTTCTTACAGATTCCAAATCTGAGGCCCAGAGAAGCTAAGTCACTTCACAGTCACACATCAGAAAGCAAACATGAGGAGCAGAATTTGAAAGCAGCTTCTTCGACCCTGACTTAAGCGTTCTTCCCCTTGCGTCACATAGCCTCTCAAAGGTACAAGGGACAAAGTACTGGACCTCTAAAATCCCTTCCAGCTCCAAGATCCTTTGAAAATACAGACAACAAGGCCTTTTTTTCTTGCCATTTGGTGACTTTCTACACTAAGCAGTAAAGGAAGAGCTTCATAATCCCAGGATTGGAGATATATTTCAGAGTGGGCCTGTAGGTGATAAGTAAATCCACGTGAATGGATGTGTTCTGTCTGGGATAATCAGCTTTTAACATCTGCAGCGCCTGTAAGCCACAGAAACAATCGCTCTAACAAGAATCCTCTGCTTGGGGACTGTGAATTGGTCTTTAAAAATAGTTTGATGACTATTTCAATAGAATTGACTTTCCCGGTCATCTGACATATTTTATTTTCTGTATTTAAGAACCTTATTTTCAGAAGGGGCCTTCCACAGACTGCCAAAAGGGTCCATGACGCAAAAATAATTAAGAACCCCTGCTCTTAAAAAATACATTTACATATATGTGTAGATGTGTATGTACATATATGTATGCACATGTACATATGTATATGTAATTTAGACTTTTTACTAAGTAGGAAAGGCTCCCACCTTGATCCTGAATGGTTAAAGTTTTATCCATTTGAGGAGTCCAGCCTAGTCAGAGTATTCTTCATGTCCTGATTCCAGGGGCCTGTGAAAAACTCCTGTAATGGGGCAGCAAGGTGGCGCAGTGGATAGAGTTCCGGCCCTGAAGTCAGGAGGACCTGAGTTCAAATCCAGCCTCAGACCAAAACAAGTGACACTTACTAGTTGCGTGACCCTGGGCAAGTCACTTAACCCCAATTGCCTTTAAAAAAAAATTCCTGTGATGCCTGGACATTGAGGGAAGCTACAAGGGGTGTGATGAGATCGAAGCATTCTCCCCTGCAGCTTCTCCCTTTCAGCCTCTCTCAGAATGGCTATGGCTGCTGTCACAATGGCATTTTGATATTAGCAGAACATTTTCCATACAACAGCCCTGCAAGGTAGGCAGTGTCTTCCCATCCCCGGTTTTTTGGTTTTGTTTTGTTGTTGTTGTTGTTGTTTTTTGGTGAGGGCCATTGGGGTTAAGTGACTTGCCCAGGGTCACACAGCTAGTGTGTATGTGTCTGAGGCTGGATTTGAACTCAGGTCCTCCTGACTCCAGGGCCGGTGCTCTCTTCACGGTGCCACTTAGCTGCCCCTTACCATCCCCAGTTTACAGAAGAATTCATATTTTATTCCAGAACAAACAGGGAGTCACTGAAAGTCTTTAAGCAGAGGAGTAGCATGGCTAGATCCGTGTGTTAGTAAGGTGTTTTGGGGCACCTGTGCGAAGGATGGACCGCAGAAGGGAGAGCTCAGCGGCCACAAAACCAGTCAGGAGGCTTGAACAAGAGTCTAGGGAGAGGTGACATAGACATGAACTAAATAACATTTTGAGTAGGTATGTGGGAGGGAGGGAGAGGGGAAAGACAGAGAGAGACAGAGACAGACAGACAGAGACAGAGACAGAGAGACAGACAGAGAGAGACAGAGAGATAGAGAGACAGACAGAGAGACAGAGAGACAGAGACAGAGAGACAGATAGAGAGACAGAGAGACAGACAGAGAGAGAAACAGACAAACAGAGGCAGAAACAGAGACAGAGACAGAGACAGACAGAGAGACAGAGACAGAAACAGAAATAGAGACAGAGAGAGGAGAGAGAGAGAGAAAAAGGAAGACAGAATGTATATTTTATATATATACACACACATATGCATATAAATATATATATACATATGTATGTATATATATGTGTGTATATACACACACACACACACACACACACACACACACATACATAGATATGTGTCTCATTATGGGCAAAGCATTCTGTTGGGCACTGGGAGAAATTCAAAGATTGGATAAGATAGTCTCTGCCCTCATGAAGCTTCCAGTCTACTAGAAAGATGTAGTATACATGTGGAAATAGATAAGTACTCAGATCTTACAAAACATATAATATCCCATATAATTTTATATTCTACTTATTTATTTAGAAAAAAAATACATCTGCAAGGTGTGTGAGAGCTGTACAGAATAAAAGGCTCTTTAAGCTCCTGGGTCATGGAAGATCATCCTCCTATGTCTACAGGATAGCCACAGCCTGCGGGGGCCTAGCCAACCTCCCCACTAATAATGATTCACGTTTCCGTGACCCTTTAACGGTAACGGGTAATCTCACCTTTAAATATCTGGATTCCTGACCTCCTTGCTGATGATAACTGAGTATCCTCCTGGTCTTGGCATCTACCTAGCACCTCCTACTTTGTCACTACCCATAATTCCAGAAGAGCAAATGTTTACACTGATGATTAACAATCTGTTAATAACAGATTTGTCTTGGGAATTAGTGAGTTTTTTAGTTGTTTTTTTTTTCATGGTCTCCTCCCCCATTAAAGTACTACTCCTATATCTCACTATGGCATGGAATTGACCCCAGGTTCTCCAAGGCCATGCCAGAAGAATGTAATTCTGGTAGATTTTACCTGGGCCCGGTGATGAGCCATGTATCTGTGACTGGAGCTCTCTCTAGCCTAGGTGTTTGGACTGAAGAAAGTTGGCAGATTGGTCATTGGGTGATATGGCCACAGCAACTCTCAAAGACTGCCCATGAAGTGGTAGAGAGATTGTGAAAGGTAACGGAAGGAGTACCCATGCCAGAGAACTTGCAGCTTTTTGAAGTATTATTCATTCATTCAATTCCTGCCCCTCTCGCCCCCAATTATGTTACACATATCTCCAATCACTTCTCTTCCTGGCCACAGAGAAGAGAAAGCTCTGTCTCTGATTCTCTATTTTTCTGCATCTGTCTCTCTGTTTCCCCTTTTCTCTGATCCCACAGAGATTCTCTGAGGCTCAAACTGGGCTTATGAATGGATGAATCTTTTGAGGGGAGGGAGAGAACATTCCTCCTGCCCTGCGGAAATCTCCAAATGTAGCATGGTTGGAAAAACAAGGCAGTGCGTTTCAAAGACAATTTAATTGATCACTGTTTTTGGAGTTTAACTGGCAAAGAAGATGTACAAAGGAAGAGCAGTTTAGGAGTTTTAGTCTCATTGAAGCACGTAATCTCTGAGTTGGTGGAGTCCTCAAAGATAATCTCGTTGAAATGTTATCTGAATAAGAACTTTCTCTGTAATAGTCCCAATCATACGAAAGTCATTGGTTTAATTAGCCATCTAGCTACATGACCAGGCAAGTTGGTTATCTAGCTTCCCTTTGAAGACTGACAGTGATAGGGAACTTGCTAAGGTAACCCATTCCATTTGAAGGCACCTTCAAGAGTTGGGAAGCTTTTCTTATATGATGATGAAATCTTCCTCTCCACAGCTTCTATCCATAGTTCCTACTTCTACCCTTAGGCACCAAACAAAATGAAATCTAATCTATCTTCCACAGGATAGCTCTACAGATAACAAAAGACTGTCTCTTATCTACCCCCTAAGCCTTTTCTTCTCCAGGCACCTCCCCTCCTGCCCCACCACAGTCCTTCTCCAAATCTTATGTTACTGGGGCTAGGACTAGGATCTATGATTTCACTAGTACAGAGAGCTCCTAGATGAGAAAACTCCTTCTCCTAAAGCAAGTTGGAACCTTCTCTGCAACTCGGAATCTCCATTGCCTAGAATACTAAGAACTTAAGTGATTTGTCCAAGATTATACAGCTATCGTGTTATTAGGGCAGCATTTGAACCTAGGTCTTCCTGGCTTTGAGGACAGCTTTCTAGTCACTACATCCATCGTGGCTGAAAGAAATGGAGATGTTTAGGGAGAGGAAAGAAGACTATTGGGGTTGGCATGATCTCTTCCTTCAAATATTTGAAAGATTACCATTCAGGAGATGGATTAAAACTTCTTTTGCCCAGCCTCAAAGCTGAAATGGAGCCTTAAAAAAAGGATCTAAATGGAATGTATTCCAGAAGGTTTTTTAAAAAGTGTACTCATTTTCTCATTGAAATATGATAATTAGTAACAACAATAATAATGACTAGCATTTATGTAGAGCCTACCTTGTATAAGGCTAAGTGCTTTACAAGTATTATCTCATTTGATCATCATAACAACCCTTCAGAGTAGGTGCTATTATTGTCCCCATTTTACAGTTAAAGAAATTGAGACTGACGGGTTAAATGACTTGCCCAAGGTCACACAGCTAGTAAGTATCTGAGATCAGATTTGAGCTTGGGTCTTTCTGACTCCAGGCCCAAGGCTCTATCTACAAGCCACCTAGCTACTTTGACAGACTGTGATTTCTACACTAAGTGTAAAGGATAACACATGAATTTATAGTCTTTTATTCTGGGGTTCTCTGTGTCTTTCTGTGACTATGGTGTGGGAGATGGAGCATTGGGCCTGGAATAATGGAGACCTGAGTTCAAAGTCAGCCTCAGACACTTACTAGCTGTGTGACCTTGGGCAAGTTACTTAATCCCTGTCTGCCTCAGTTTCCTTATCTGTAAAACAGGGATAATAATAACACTCTCCTCCCGGGGTGGTTGTGAGGATCCCATGAAGTAATACCATTTCTAAAGCGCTTTTCAAACAGTAAAGCGCTAGATCAGTGCTAGCTAGCCTTGTGATGGCAGTCCTCCCCCTCACATCCTCCAGCTCTGCACGTCCCTCTGAGTCAGTATCCTAGTTCTCACCCCCCTTACCTGGTGGGCTTGTTGCAGCAGCTCCATTCTCTCCTGAAGTATCTGACAGTCGTATTCTCTGCTCTTTCTCAGCATCTGCCGCCGTAACTTTTCTACTGCTGTCCGTAATTCTTCTTGCTGCTTTTCACTTAGTAATTCTCCAAACTTGATCACAGTTTCTTGCTGCAAAGCATTGTATAAAGTGGCTTCCAACTCCTGGATTCTCTGGTAACACAAGGAGAAACATTTGTTCAACCTTGCTGGCCCTTGAGCAGCACATTCTGGGGTCACTGATGTTTCGTTCTGAGACTGCTGATTTGGACTTGATCTCTGTGAAATTAAATCCTGGGAGAGGGTGGAAGCATCACTAGGCCTCACGTGGAGGAAGGGGAGCACGGGAGGAGCTCCCGTGGCTCTCAGCTTTTGCTCTCAATTAGAACATAAGCACCCTAAGCAGAGAGATAGCTTCTTTCTTTGTATTTCTATACCCAATGCCTGACACACAGTAGGCACTGACTACTTGTTGATTTACTGATTAAGCAGCAGATTACATAGTCAGAGTGGCACAACATGGTGTCGTGGAAGGAGCGCTGCATTTGGGGGCAGAGGACTTGGGCATGGATTCCGGATCTGTCTGGCCTGCATAGGTTGCTGAGTTTTTCTGAGCCCCAATTTGCTTCTCTGTAAAATGAAGAGTTTTGACGTGATGGTCTCTGAAGGCCCCTCCCACCCCGAATCCAAAGACTCCAGGCTTTATTCTTGATGTGTATGACTTGAGTAAACATACTCACTGGCCTTCGGAATGATCAAGTGAGAGCAAAGTTTCAGCCCCACTTTTAACTTGGGGATAGAAAGGGCAAATACAGGGAGGGAATGGAAAAACCATTTCCTTTTTTTTTTTTAATCAAGTCTGTCCTACGATCCTCCCTTAATATTTTCTTCATCCACGTGCACATTCAACCTGCCCCTCACACACACAAATCATTATTTATCATTTGTACTTTGTTCACATCATACAAACCTAAACACATTAGCAGTGCATATTGATATGTTAATATCTCACAAGTATTGTTGTTGTTCAGTTGTGTCTGACTCTTTGTGACCCCATTTGGAGTTTTCTTGGCAGAGATACTAGAGTAGTTTGCCATTTCCTTCTCCAGATCCTTTTACAGATGAGGAAACTGAGGCAAACAGGGTGAAGTGATTTGCCCTGGATCATGCAGCTAGTGTCTGAGGCTGGATTTAAACTCAGGTCTTCCTGACTCCGCGCCCAGCATTCCACCCGCCACATCACCTAGCTGTTCCTCTCGCAAGTACTGAACTCCCATAAAGTTCTCCTCCAGTGAGCCATCAAAGTGTGGGGGTGACTAGGAGCTTTCAAAGGCAATGCTAGTGAATCCAAACTCTGGTTGTTCCTTCCGGGGTGGAGGGTATAGACTTAGCCATAGACCACACATGTACTTTCCAGAGCACTCGTGTAGCTAAGTATGAGAAGAACTCAGCACCAGAAGAGTGATCACTTGAACGTTTTTGACCCACAGCATCTCCCTTTTTTCCTCTTCTCCGCGTGCCCCAGCTGACTTCAAGGCTCAGCTTAAACCGCACGTCCTGCTGGAGACCTTACCTTACCCTAGTGCCTCTCCAACAAAAAATTAACCTGTGTGTATTTTGTACATACTCATATGCATCATGTGTTTGCTTCCCCAGTAGAATACGAGCTCTGAGAGGGGAGGGACTGTTTCAGTTTTTGTCTCTGCGTCGCCAGTATCCAGCACAACTCCTGGCACACAGGAGAAGATTATTTAAGAGTGGCTTTTGATTGATCAGCGATACTTGCAGAGAATTCTAACTCTCTATAAGAGGCTTTTCAGCCTTCTGGCAAAGATGAAGGATACAGCATCCCCACAGCACTGAAGTAATAAACCCTCACAGCAAATGGTTCACCTGTAAGGCCTAGAGTACATAATTCTCTCCCCAGGGATCATCCAACCTACCAAGGAGGCAATTAATGGCAACCAGTGCCAATGAAGAGATCTATTGTAGACCGGCCTTCTTCCTTTTGAGTTGCCATGGGGCCATGCGGGGCCAAGGGAGTGCGAAGGAAAAAGGCAGAGCCCAACACCTGGAATTAGGTATCAACTTGAGGAAGTGGGGAAGGTTAGAAAAAAAATCCCGCACTGTAAACTATGACTATTAGTGTAGGGAACTGAGCAAAATGTTATATTCTCTGACACTGGCATCTACTCACAACAGTTTTCTAATAGAGTCCCAGACTACTGGGAGTCTTGAAAAGTTATCATTTGATTTCACTATTTGTCCCACAGAATCGCAACTTGCAAAGACTAGAAGAATCCCTAGACACCATGCTATTTAACTCCTTATTTCGTGCATGAGGAGATATATCCAGAGAGCTCACATAGTAAGTGGCAAAGCTGTGATTCGAACCCAGTCCATGGGATCACAGCTTTAGCAGTTCAAGGGACTTCAAAGGCCATCTGGTGCACTCTGCTTCCCTCATTTTTACAGATAATCAGAGTGGGGAAAGGTAGGTGACATGTCCACAGTCATACAGGAGAAAAGTATCAGAGGTGGGATATTCTCATGTTTCCCACATTTTCTGACTCTAGATACAGAATTGTTTCTACTGTACCGTAGTCCTCCCATACCTAAGTATCTTTCCACCTCACTGCACTGCTCACCTGTCCCACAATTCCGTGTTAAAAGCAGCACATGAAATGTTTTTCTATGCTAAATGAAGTCAGTCTAAATGAACATTATAATTTTGTTTTGAAAACTAGTCTTCTGAGAACTTTGTAATACCATAAGGTGTAATTCTAGGGAAAAGGATTTAGATCTTCAAAAGAACTTAGAGATCATCTAATCGTATTTTGTCATATGCCAATGATTATTAAGGCCGTAGTGTCAAACTGAGATAGAAGTGAAGGGCACTGAAGCAAACGTAAAGATCCCTGTGGACCACATATTGATTTAGAAAACCACACACTAACATGATCTATGTTTCGTTGTATTTTAAATTTATCCTGTTAAGTATTTCCCAGTAAAATTTTAATCTGCTTCTTCTGCACTGAGTCATATATTGGCCTCGTGGTCAATACCTTTGGTTTAAGGAATCTGCCCAAGGTGACATCCCACAGATCAGCAATTATATAAAAGGTCAAGATTTGAGGCCAGATGTTCTCTCTCTGGATCCAGTTCTCTTCCTAGGACAACACTGGTACCATGAAGCTGGGATTGGATGTGCTCATCTACATCCCACAGACCACCAAGCACAGCGAAGGAATTGCATTGCCACTCTATCTTATGTGACTGGGAAGCCATGACATTTGTCTGGGCGGTTTAGACTTACCATATAAGCTTGATCAAGCGCTTGCTTCCTATAGTCTAATTCTTCCTCCAGGTAACCTTTGATCTTGCAGAATTGTTCCTGTAATCAAAGTCCATTTCGATAAACCAGAAGAGACAGGTTAGTTAACTGGGAACTGTTGGGAAATTACTAGCTTATAGGAAGAGGTTGCCAAAAATAGTGACCATGTGGAGTCATTGGGGGAGTCAGGAATATTTCCACATAAAGCAACAGAGAACCCAACAAAGCTCCCAAACGCACAGAATGTCCCAAAGTATTACCTAAGCAATCAATATGAATTCCTTTCCTAAATCCATAACTAGGAGGCCGCCTTAAACTCTTATCTAGGGCAACATTGTCTAAAATAACTAAGGGTTGTCATAAAGGGACTGTGGGGATCAGTGAGAGGAGACTTAGAACAACAGAGTCATGGAATGTCCGAATTGGAAGGGAATTTAGAGCACAGAATGTTAAAATAAAAGGAATTTTAGAGATCTTTAGTCCAGTGGTTCTTACACTTATTGGTGTCAAGGTCCCGTTACACTCTTAAAAATGAGGAACCTCCAAAGAGCTTTTGTTTATGTGGGTTATACCTATTGTTATTAACCATATTAGAAATTAAAATGTCTCAATATTGTTATAAAAGTAGTTTTGACTTTGTGAGCCCCTTAACGTGTTTTCAGTTTTTGGACTATACTTTGAGAATCACTGTTCTAATCCAAAACCTCTCTTAGAGTTATGAGTGGCAAAGTGATATTTGAACCTAGTTCATAGGGGTATAGATTTATAACTGGAAAGGATTTTGGAAACCAAGTGGTCAAACCCTTCTTTTTTTTTACAGTAGAAGATCCTGACACCAACAGAAGTTAAGGGACTTGCCCATGTAGTATGTAACAGTTTTGGGATTTGTATTTAGATCTTCTGATTCCAATTCCTATTCCCTTTCAACCACATCATGGTTCTCTGACTCCAAATCCATCACTTTCCACATTGTGTCTTGTTCCTTTTAAAATCGGTTAAATTTGAAATTATTTTTATTTTTACACTAATATATCTGGCATGTTTATAACAAAGTCCTTCTCCTCATAGAGTGGAGGTAACCCTGGTGACTCTGGTGACTCTGATAGGCCCTATCTAGCTTGAAAGGGGGCAAATGTAGACCTGGTGGTATTTCTGTCATCTGAGAATCAGCTAAGTGTGAAGAGGGCAATCTGGACATTGGTGCGTGTTGAAGTATTGTTTTTGTTTTTGCTTTTTTTGTCGACACAGCAACTCACAAAGAGCATCATTCTTAGAGGGGCTATCATCTGCATGGAGGATGGAATTCCCACACCTGGGAAATCATGGATCATAAGTTTGTATTTGTATGTAGCACCCACCAAATGTGTTTATAAAGCCTCATAGAAGGTGCACCACAATATTTGCTGGGATGATGATAAAAATGTAGAACAAAGTACCATTCTCTTCTAAAATCCTTTCTTGAGCCCTGTTAGTGCCTGAGAATTTTGAGGCTTTCTAAGCTCTAGCATTGCTGAGGGTTACTTTGATAGGTAAAGGTAGATAAAGAATGTTTGAAGGATGATTTTGATCAACTATCCACAAAGATAACCTTTGGGTCTGTTTTCTTCATAGCAGCTTTTGGAAAAAATAAAAACAGGATTTCATGTTAACTGAAAGGATGTGACATGATTGTTACAGATCTCTGAGTATTTGATTCTAAGAAGGGTACATAACCATCCCCATCCCCCAATACATGTAAAGATGGGAAGATGTCCAACACATGCGTAAAGATCAGGTGAAACTGGCCAAGGGCTAAGCAGCGGTTTGCCATCATCTAATCATCCTTCTTGCTGTAGAATGAGCTGTACAAAAGACATCTCTGCGCTTACCATGTCACTCTCCAGCTCCATCATCTTCTGATGTAATGCAGCCTCTGCCCCTTCAATCTGCTGGATCCACTATAAGGCAAATAGGATAGAGATCTATGACTCACAGAGCCATCCGACACACTTCCTGAGCAATGGACTTACTCCTTTTCTATATCCCTTCCCCGTCTGTCTCTGTCCATCTGCCTGTCTGTCTTCTCTCTGAAAATTCAGGGAGTACAGACTCATGTACGTTGGGACTACTTTTTGACAATGGTATCAAAACCTTACACTAGATAACACAATGAACTCCCAGTGGATACAGGAACTAAGTAAAAAAAAAAATCATAAAAATAAAAAAAAAAGCAGAAGGCAAGAATATAGATTTAATTGCTGTGGTTAGAGGCAGAACTCTTAACAAGGGGTAGAGTTGAACAAAGAAGATAGAATGGATAAGCTAGAATAGAAAAGCCTTTGCACCAACAAAAAGCAGATAGAAGAGAAGCAGTTAATTGGGATAAATCTTTGCAGCAAACATCTCTGGTGAAGTTTGGATATCTAAGATATATAAGGAAATGATAGGCATATATAAGGAGAATGATATCCACTGAATTGCTGACTCTCAGAGGAGAAGAGGACTTCAGGTCTCTCTAGTACAATCCATACAATCCACAGGTGAACAAATGGTCACCTAGTTTCCACTTGAAGACACCCAGGACAGCCCGTGCTACCTTAGGACAGCTCTGAGAGTGAGATTTTTCTTATGTTGAGATACAATCTGCCTCCCTGGACTCTCTTCCTATTGCCCTTCTCTCCTCCCCTTCTCACTGCCCCATTACTGCATGTGGTGCTTCTGGGCCTGAGTTGACTAAGTTCTTTGGGATAGACCTTCAAATACTTGAGGAGATATCATCATGTCCCAGTTGAGTTTTCTCTTCTCCGGACTAAACATCCCGAGTATCTTCCACTAGTCTACACATAGCCTGGTTTCCGGTCACCATTCTGGGTTGAGAGATGAAACTTCCTAAAGTATGATTTATTTGGCTTTTATGTGAAAGATACACAAGTACTCAATAAAACCGCACGGATTCAATTTTTATGATTTTGGTAAAATGATTTCATCTTTGGCATCTCTAAATTCTTTCACTAAAGTTCCCCATCTGACATCTCATATAACACAGGTGACTCAATTCTTGAAGGTCAGATCTGTGGAGGAAAAAGCTCTGAAAGGTCCTGTCAGCCTCTAAAAGCTTCAGGTATAGGCCTGGTAATGAACTGCATGCCTGTTATCTGAGGACAAACCCAAGCTGAGCACGGAGATAAGCTCATCATCTGAAATGCGGCTAACAAGTGAGGAGCTTTTCCAGCCAAAGCAATTCACAGGAACTGTGTTCTAAGAGGAGTTGCGGTCTCCATCAGTTGAGGATAAAATCACTTTTCTGTTAATTTTTGAGTCATTTTCAGTCATGTCTGACTCTTTGTGACTCCATTTTGGGGCTTTCTTGGCAAAGATACTGGAGTAGCCTTCCATTTCATTCTGTAGCTCATTTACAGATGGGAAAATAGAGGCTGAGTTAAGTGACTTGTCAAGAGTCACAGAGCTAGTAATGGTCTGAAATCATATTTGAACTCAGATCTTCCAGACTCCAGGCCTGGAGCTCTATTCACTGCGTCAACTAGGTGTTTGCATAGAGTTTTTGTTGTTTGGGGTTTTCTTGGCAAAGATACTGGAGTAGTTTGCCATTTCCTTTTCCATTGCGTGGGGTGGGTGTTTAATAAATATTTGTTTAGTTGAACTGACTCACACTGTTATCATGGGGTTTTTTATCACTGGGACAGTTGTATCCATGTCTTTCATGCATCTAGGACTCTAGAAAATACCCTGAGTGTCTCTATACTCATGTGTGCATGTCTAGCCTATCCATCTTCTTGATAGCACAGCAGTCTTGAGGCCCACTGAATGCAATTCAAGAATGCCTGTTTCCTAACTTTACATTCACATTCAAGGTAGCTAGTTGGCTCAGTGGACAGAAGGCCAGGTCTAGAGTCTGGAAGACCTGTGTTCAAATTTGGCCTCAGACACTTATTAGCTATGTGACCCTGGGCAAGTCACTTAAAATTTTAGAGGTGGAAGGGACCTTTAAAAGGTCACCCAGTCCAACCTTTCTATTCAGTTGAGGAATCCGAGGCCTGAAGACAGGAAGTAAGTGACTTGCCCAAGGGTAACATGAGCAGTTGGGGGCAGCTTTTGTTCATTCTGTCATTCTCTATGCCTTGCATTCTGTATGTCACGGTCATTTATAGTGTTAAAATGGTTGTATTGAATCTGGTCTAAGTTTCTATTTTAAGATCCAGGCCCCTCCCCCACCCCCCATCCCACCACTGGACCTGTCTCCCTGCCCTTATAGCTGTGAGCATGGACCCTCACAGTCCTCAGGGATTGTTTGGGTGATAGTTTCACCTAATCAGGCGTCTAATCTGCTAGGTTTTCACTTCTGAAATATTAACAGTGCAGCAAAATTCAGGAATCATTCACTTTTTAAGAGTTTCTCCTCCATTCGATCTCATTTGATTTGATTCTCCACTTAAGATCTCCATTTGAGATCATACTTATAAGGCTCTTAGCATAGTGCCTTGCACATAATAGATACTTAATAAATGCTTATTCCATTTGGTTCCCTTCTTATACTCTTTACATATCTATATCTCTATATCTCTATTTATATAAAGCATTTTAAAAGGGCCTCAGGCACACAGACATGTGTAAAAGGACTTGCTGTCCTTAGCTCCTGAATGGACAGGAAAGAGTACCCATTTCACAAGGTGAGACATTGAGAATAGTAGAAAAATTGGTATTGGATTTTACCTTTTCTGCAAGGGAAAGCACAGTGCTGGCCTGAATAATGGCCACTTGCTCTTCATTCCGCAAATTCTGCAAACAAACAAAATAAGAGTGCTTAAAAAGTGAGAATGCTCCCGCAATACCCACCCAACTGCTGCTATGTAATTAACAGCAGCAATGGTGGCTAGGAGTCCTGGTTAAATACCAAGGAAAGAAGGTTAAAGTGGGTTATATGGAGATAAGCAGGATGCCAGCGGGTCATAGTCTTAGAGATGGAAGGATCACGGGAAGGGCACTTAGAATGTATCTAGTCCAACCTTCTCATTTTACACCCAAGGAAGTCGAGGCCAGAGAGAGAAGAAGAGAACTACCTGAGGTTATGCAGGTAGGTAGAAGAGGCAGGGCTGAGATTTAAACTGAGTCTTCTAAGTACAAGTCCAAAGCTCTTTTCCACTGTGTCAATCTCAGCTAAAGTCAACACACACATCTTCTGTTTGGGGTTTAACATTTAATAAACAGCAATCTCTTGTTGAGGGGTCAAGTTTTGTCTTGTTTTCTTCTCTTAAATTCTGACTTTTATATTTTACCATTTCTACTTGTTAATGAGTAGTAGAATAAAATTTACACAATGAAATGTAAAAATTCTGAGCAGTCACGATGTCTGTTCACACTGTGCTCCCAAACACTGCTGTTTGCGTATAACCTATTTGTACAGAGCCTCCAGCTTGTCCTGATCCTCAGCAAAGACACAATACAAAACATGTCCACGGTGCCTTCAAAAGTGATCATCTTTCTATCTCTGCGATCTTGCCCTAGCTAAACAATATTCCATAAACTGACTTTATTAATAGTCACAATGGAATGTTAGGGGGGAAAAAGCAGAATGTCAAGTGAAACAAAGAACAAACAGATTCTCTTGATAACAGACGGATGCCATTTTAATTGAATCTGCTTTCCCTTTTGACAATTTTTCAAGGAGAATTAATGCTGGTCTTTTGGTGCTCGGGACCAAAGGGCATTATTCGTCAACAGATAATTCAGTCCCCCTAAAGACTCCCCCCACAACTGAGCTAATTCTTCGTGACTCTGCCCACAATGGGGTTTTCAGGAAGAAAAAGAGTAACAACCTACTGGCCCATTTTTTTCCCCCTGAGGCTAACATCAACCCTACCACTTAGTGTCATTGGCAGGGAGCATAGCCAATCAATTTCACACAGGGTGCCCTGAAGCAACTGTCAGATGGTAATTACCTGTAATCACTGCAAATGTGGCCCCAATCAAACAGGGAACCTGCAGACGAAGACCTTTTTATCCAGAGCTGTTGATGCCACCATTCCCTTGTCCCCTGAGTACCTTCACCCCTCTCCCATTCTTTGTTCTAGGGCTTGCTAAAGAGTAGCCTCTTCAGGGGGTCAAAGGTTTCTGTAGCCCAATACTGCTGGTCTGATATTCCTTTGTCCATGTTCTCTTGGTAAGGATTCCTCGCCTATTGCTCTATAAATTAGACACTTACTGAATTTAAACAACTCATTACTTGCACTTACCCCATTGTCACCCAGAATGTCAAGCTGTTTAATGAGGTCCGGGATGCTCACATCCTGCAATGATGAGACAGGAAAACAACACAAATTGTTGTGGCTTTAACAAAGGAGCATTTAAAGACCATACTTTCTTGGAGTCTCTTCTAAATGCATTTTGTATCATTTTACTTACTTCAGTACTTTCAGGAGCTGTGATTTCCTCAGTGACATTACTCCTTTCACAGAGGTAGATTGCAACCCCTCTGGCATCAGAGGATGAGCTCTGGGAGTTGCTATGGCTAAAACACTTTTCACCTTGCAGTCAACCTGGTGATTAGTCTCTTAGTGTGTATATTCCTCCTTGGGTAAAAGGCACATTTCCATCTCTAAGGATGGACATGGCTCAACTTTTCCAATGAGATGGGGCCTGCCAAAGCTTGTGCTTCACTGGTATAGCCTTTGGGATCCACAGAGCACCTGTGTGATATGATGAGCCATTGGAGAAGGACTTAATGAGGAGAGAGAGCATGGCGCTAAGGGCAGAAGTAAAGAGGCCAGCCTTGGCAAAGAGAAGGGCCACCTATTTGTCAGAAATGAATAAAAAATGAGAGGATGGAGGATGATCAGAAATTCATGGATAAAACTCATCATTATCCTCCTCAGTGTTCACATTCACAAAAATTTTAAGGCATTCTTTGTTGCTGTCCAGTTACTTCAGTCATGTCCAAACCTTTGCGACCCCATTTGGGGTTTTCTTGGCAAAGATACTGGGATGGTTTTCCATTTCCTTTTCCAGTTTATTTTATAGATGAAGAAACTAAGGCAAACAGGGTTAAATGACTTGCCCAGGATCACAAAGCTAGAGACAGGGTTTGAACTCAGGAAGATGAATCTTCCTGACTTTAGGCCAGGTACTCAATCTACTGTGCCACCTCTACACGCATTATTATTTGATCTTCAAGACAGCTCTGTGAGGTGCTGCTGTTGCCCCCATGTTACCAAGGAGGAAGCTGGGACTAAGAGAGGTGAAATGACTCACCCAGGGTCACAGAACAGGGACAAATACCAGGACTGTGATTTTACTGATATAAAGAACTCCCAGTTAAGGAAACTCCCTTTGCAATGCCAGCTGTCACCTTCTCTGCAACTTACAGCCTTAGAGAGCTGTCTAGACATAGCAGTGGTGCCAAACTCAAACAGGAAGTGGGGCTACTACATCATATTCTCTTCTGGCCACACATTGGCTTAGAAAATCATATATTAATATTGTCCATGTTTGATCATATTTTTATTTATTTCATTAAAATTTCCCAATTTCATTTTAATCAGGCTTAGCAGTATCTGGGAATGTTAGGTGTGGGGGTGATACTCTGGCAAGTGTGTCTAACTCTTCTGGTCTAGAGAACTGAGAGGTTAGCTGATTTGTCCAGGATCACACAGCCAGCATATGTCAGCGGTAGGACTTGAACATAGGTAGGACTCCCAGGCCAATTCTCTGCCCATCAAGTCATGCTCCCTCTCATATGTGCCTGAGGTCACACAACTAGGAAATCACAACAACATATATTTAAAGCTAGAAGGCACCTTAGAGATTTTGTTGTTTGGCCGTTTCAGTTGTGTCTAACTCTTCTTGATCCCCTTTTGTTGGGGAGGAGCCTTTGGAAGAGATACTGTGAAGTGCTTTGCCATTTCTTTCTCCATCTCATTTTACAGATGAGGAAACTGAGGCAAACAGGGTTAAGTGACTTGCCCAGGGTCACACAGCTAGTAACTAGTGGCCTTCCTGACTCAAGGCCTGGTGCTTTATTCACTCTTTCACATTGCCATTTTATTTCTTTAGCCTTTTGGCATGGATAACAGTCTGAGAGATTGTACTTTTTAATTTGTTGCTGGAATGCAGTTGAATTCTGCTGTTTACATAGGAGTGGGCTAATTTCCTGAAAATGCCTGCTATCTCAAATCTAAGAATTCAAGAGCCACCTGGGTCCTTGAATAAACATCTCTGATAATTACTTCCAGTGGATTATAGGTTTTGTGGTTTACTCAGAGGAAAATTTGAAGAGGAAACAGCAGGTTGGTTGGACATTCAATTCAAAGTTAACTTGCTCATCTCTTCTTAGGTTACACGTTCCCCTACAGCCTATAATGATAAGGGCAATAATGACAACAACAATAATAGACATTTATGTGGTGCTTTAAGCATTATATAAGCATGCAGCAAATATATAGCTTCAAAGCATTTTGTATCTGATCCTCATGATGACCCTGTAAGATGATGTTATAGGCATGATTGTCCTGGTTTTGCAGAACAGGAAACTGAGAGGTCAAGTGACTCGTCCTTAGTCAAACAGCTCGTAAGTGCCAGAAGTGGGTTTGAAATCCTTTCTGGATGCTTTACGTGCCTATCTTACCTGTGTATAGGTTGTTCCCACGAGGGCATGAGCTTACATTTTAATTGGTGCCCTTGGACTTCCAGAACCTCTCTAAGACTATAAATTACAGAGCATCAATAGAAGGAGTTTTCTTCTATCATGAATGAAATCACAGATCTGATCCAGGAAAAAAAAAGTTTTCGGCACTTAAAACAATGCCTAGCACACAGTGGGCATTTATAGAGGCTTGCTGAATTGAGTCAAAGTCTCTAATTCATTCCTTTGCCACTAGATGGAGCCATTTTCATCTGCTTGCATAGTCATGACTTGAGTATCAAGCAACAATTTAAGGGCTGTAGAGTCAGCATGAATCTGGATTTGGAAAAGACCTCAGAGGTTTTCTAGGTCACCCCTCCCCCCCCCACACACACTTTACAGATGAAGAATCTGAGGCCTGAAGAAGTTATTTGTCCAAGGTTACATTGAACATGAATGGCAGAGTCAGGATTTTAATCCAGGTCTCCTGACTCTAAATCCAACCCTTTCCACAGTACCTTGCTGCCCATCCTCATCATTTTCCCAAATCCCAAGTCCCTTATCTAGCCCCTCATTTAATTTTTGGACAAGCGGAAAGGTTTTCATTGGCATACCTTGACACCTTCTTTCATGCAGTATATCTGTAGAGCGCTTACGCCATCGGAAAATGGGTGAATTTGTAGATTAAATGGAGGTGATCTTCTTTCTCTTTCCTTGAAATACATGGGAAGAGGAGGAAGAGGAGGAGAAGGAACATTGGAATTAATCAAGTGGCAAGCATCATCTGATTAAACACTTAATCATCTGTGTAGGTCTTCTAGTAACATTGATATGTTGCTTATGAGAAAGTCTAATGAAAAAGGACTAAGATTTAATTTCATTAGAAAGGAAATAGCTAACCTAAGTGAGAGAATGAGAAACTATGAATATATTTATAAAAGATGACATTCATTCAACTAGCCATATCCTGGAAACGCAGGGAGCAGAGTGGCATGAGGGTACCAATTTAACTTGTATAAATATTCAGGGCTTTCCAACATCCTGGGGAGTAAGTAAGGGACAACCCTGGGAGTAGAGCAGTATAGCAAGGGGAAATTCAGATGATGGAGCGACTCTGGCACATTAAATAAGTCTGACTTACTGAGTCAGCCATGTGGGCTGTATACAGGAAAGAGCCTACCACTTAGAGTTTCTTTAGTGGAAACTAATCAAGCCTTAACAGAGATCCCTAGGCTAACGGGAAATGACCATAGTGAGTTATTATTGCTGGCCCATCACAGAAAAGTAGACTAGGGGTGGGGAAGGGTGTTTCTTAGCCTTCCCATGCTATGTCCGTGAAAGCCCAAGGCAGACACCCCATGAAGAAGTCCAAATCACAGTTCCTATTTTCACTATAATCAAGATACTTCCTGATACAGGATAATATGCTTCCCAGCATTCCCCTCCATAAACGTGTTGAGGACCAGGTGGTTCTGGGGTTCCTTTCCTCCTGGTATTTCTATGACTTTTTGATCGCAGAGAAAGTTCTGAGATACAGAACTTCTGGAGATCTTTGGATTCTCTACTTCTGACAAAGTTCCCTCCCCCCACTCCCTCCATGGCTAGATCATAGATCTAGAGTTGGAAGGGAACTTGGAGGCCATCAAGTACAACCACCTCATTTTACAGATGGGGAAATTGAGGCTGAGGGGAGCTCGGAGATTTTCCTAGTGCCACACAGCTGACAAGTATCTAAAACAGGATCTGAGCCTATGTCTTCCTGACTCCAGATCCAGTACCGTATCCACTATGTCAAGCTGCCCCTGTCTGAAGTTGATCTGAGAGACATGAAATGGGTGGAACTGCAGTTCAGGTCAAGGGCTTGAGTCATGCACAGCAGTTCCTCCGCCCTGCGGGTGGGTGTTGCCCCTCCTTACTTCCAGTTCTAGGTTTCGGAACTCCAGCAGCTCGTTCTGGTCTCTGGCATCCTGCAGCTCCTGTTGCAATCGGTTGTTTTCTGTCTCCTGTTTTTCTATCTAATGGAGTAAAGGCGGAGTTAGAGGACCATTTAGAGAGCATTGTAACAGCAAGTAGCCACTTTACTGTCTCTTCTGGTTTATGAAGCAGTTCACTCCCAAGGCCTCTGTAAGGTGGGAAGCATAAGGATAATCATTTCTGTTTTCACATGTGGAAACAGAGGCACAGAAAGGATGGGTGATTTGCCCCTGGCCACAGAGGCAGAGTCAGGATTCAAACTCAGGTCTCTTGATTTCAAGGCTACACCGTAGCCCCTGTTTTTGCAAAGTTAGCACTTTCATAGCAGGCATTCATTCCCTCCCCCTTCCAAAAAACAGACAAAAAAAGGTGACCAGGAAGGAAAACTCCCAATTGAAAGTACACTGGGTGCAAGCAAAGGTTTTGTTTTTGTTTTGGTCTGTATCCTTAGTACCTAGAACAGCACCTTACACATTTTTTGGGTGGAAGAGAGTCCAGATTGTGATAGTATTGTTGGGAGAACTCCTGGTGTGGAGAGTCCTTACACTTGTTAAATCATCTGTAACTTCCAGTTTTGAGAGAGCTGGCTGGAGCACCAGGAGGTTGACTGACTTGCTAATGGTTCCATTAATCTAAGAGATAGAACTTGAACCTGGGTCTTCCTAACTCCAAGGAAAGACCTTTTACCCACTATGTCAAGAGTTCTCAAACTTTCTGATCTCAGGACCCTTGTACTCTCTTAAAATGATTGATGATCCTATGTGGGTTATATTGTATATGTAATATTTACTATACTAGACATGAAAACAGCTTAATATTATGATGAAGATTGTTTTGAACTTGAGCACCCCCTGAAAGGGTCACAGAGTCACCCAGAGGTCCCTCGCCCAAGCTTGGAGGACTTCTGCATTATTCCAAGCTGTCTCCTACTTTGTGGGACTACATTAGATTGGACGGTATCGAAGAACGCAAAACAGTGGATTTTACATTTGAAAGTCATTATTTTTGCGTTATCTATTGGTACTGTAGATTATTATAGAAGGACCAAGAATAAATCAATAGACAAACACTTGTTATTTATTACGATGCTGGCAATGTGCTGGGCTCGGAGAATACAAATATAAAAACAAGACAGACTCTGCCCTTCAGGAGCTGATATTTTACTGAGGGAGACAACACACACATACCCAAACATATCCAAGGTGTATACACAATACCAATCGCGAATTCCAGTGGACCAGAGGTGAAGCACCATAAACACCTTCTGATAGAGAGGTGAAGGACTTGGGATGCAGAATGAGGTGTATATTTTTGGACACAGTCAACAATGGAATTTTTTTATTTGACCATGCATATTTGTTACAAGGTATTTATTTTTTTTCTCCCAATGAGGTAGGAGAGACGAAGACAAGTTTCTGTTAATCAAAAATGTAAGTACATATATGTGTGTGTGTGTGTGTGTGTGTATATATATTGTGTGTATATATACACACACACACACACACACACACACACACACATATATATATACATACACAGAAAAGAAATACAAATTATTTGTGACGGGATGACACTGAGGGGCTCAGTCAAGGCCTCATGTAGCACATGTCACTTGAGCTGAGTTTTGAAAGAAACTAGGGTTTCTAAGAAGCACAGATGAGAAGGGATGGCATTCCAGGCATGGTGCACAGCCACTGCAAAGACATAGAGATGGGGGATGGAATTCTGCATGTGAAGAGCAGCAAGAAGGCCCATTTGTTTTTTTTAAAATGCAGACCACCCTCTCTGTTCACTGGGATGAACTGTAGAAGCACAGGTATGGGAGGTGCACGCCAGACATGGGGAGAGCAGGCACAAAGGCAAAGGCAAATCTGGAAACACTGTGTTGACCTTTGTTAGGTAAAGCTCCTCAATAGCAATCCAACTACAAGCCGTTTGTGAAAGGTTTATATCTATTCTAAGCAATAGAAGCAGTTCTAGTGGCTTCCTACTGCTTGTTAGATAAAATGTGATAATAAGCAAAGGGCACTAATGAGTCTAATGCAATAGGCAAATATGAACGGATAAGTCCAACTCTGAGACTTGAATAGGTTCTGTGACTGAAAGATTATCCTGGAAAAGTATACTTTATTCAAAAGAGTAGGGTAAATAAAGGAGGAGCAGGGGAACAGAACAGCATTACATAAAAAAAAAATAATCATATGAGGGAATCCAGGAAGCAGAAGGGAGGAAATATGTTGGAGAACATTTCTGTAAAGATCAATGGAGGCAGAAATGGTAGTTATATAGTCATGAGAGTACATTACAGACTACCTAGACAGAAGGAAGAAAGAAATGAAGAGTTCAGGAAATATCCCAAGACTTTCAAGATACATGGTATGGTACTGATAGAGGAGACCAATTATCTAGATATTGGCTGGAGCTCTCACGTGCTCTCTCTCTCTCTCTCTCTCTCTCTCTCTCTCTCTCTCTCTCTTTCTCTCTCGCTCTCTCTCTCTCTCTGTCTCTCTCTCTCTCTCTCTGTCTCTCTCTCTCTCTGTCTCTCTCTCTCTGTCTCTCTCTCTCTCTCTCTCTCTCTCTGTCTCTCTCTCTCTCTCCTCTCTCTCTCTCTCTCTCTCTCTCTCTCTCTGTATCTCTTCCAAGAGCAGTAAATCATTACTATTAAAATGAACAGCCCCTATATTCCACTGGTATACTCATGATGTCAAGAGAAAGCAAGATAGATCCCCAATATATTGGGCAGATTTTCTACATGGAAGATTTATGGGAGGACATGGACAAGAGGAACACAGGGCGGGTTGTAATCTGCATTGTTGGAGGGAATATCAATATATATGAGATAAAAATATCAATGGAGTACTAGAGTATTAGAATTAACTTATATTTACAAAACATATCTGCTTGTTGTTGAAAGTAAATGGCTCAGGGAAGCCAATCTTGAATTACAAATCTGCTTTGGTTAACATGCCCCCAATAGATCATCTACATGCTGATCATTGGAAGTCGGCTCTAATTATTTCCTGGCCTTAGGCCCAGCTTTTTTATTTGCCTGATTTGGTTTCCTGAGCATGCTGGGTTGATAATAGCTTGGATGAGGCATGTATCAATTCTATTTCTGCAATATCTCTGCATTTGCCCCTCTCATTTTCCAGTGTGACCGCTCTAGTACAAATGTTTATTGCCGTGTTCTTGGGGCTACTCCAGTAATCTCATAACATAATAGATCACCCTGCATCCACTCTTCTCTACATCTCTCCTCCCAACCCCACCCCAGTCATCCTTTATGTCATTTTCAGATTGATCTCCCACATGCATTGATCTGGTCATGTCATCCTCTTTGAAATCTTCATTGGCTCCCTACTACCTATCAAGCAAACTTCAAGCTCCTTTGCCTGGCATTTAAAGTCCCCTACAGTTTGGAACCTTCGTAACTTTCCTACCTATACCTGATAGTCCAACTAAATTAGACTTACTCTCTGTCCTCTGAACACACTCTAATTTTCAGTAAGGTTCTTGTTTGTTATTTCCTATGCCTGGAATACCCCAATCCTCCTCTTCAACAACTGAATTTTTACACATTCTCAACTTAAAGGTTACCACATTCATGAGGCCTTCCCTAAGACTGCTTAGTAACCACATTTCTCCCTTGGAGCCCACAAGGCTTTTTGTTTTGCACTTGCTATGTTTTATTCCATGTCAGAGTTAAGTATGTACATGCTATTTCCTTCTCTTAGACTGTAAGCCCAAATAGGGCAGGGGTTTTTAGCACCTAGTACAATGTTCTTCAGTCAGTAAACAATTGAGAAATCTTTATTGAATCAGATCAATTTTCTCTCTTCCTGAGGTAGTAATGAGTTGTTTTTCCCATCAGATTTCATGTATTTTTTTTTTTTACTGTACCTACATAATGTCTTTATCATGTTCAGAGGGTCAAAAGATCATGAGTTCATAGGATCACAGGAATCACAGATGTTTCATTTCATATTCTATGGAAACGTGGCATAATAGATAGAAAACTGGCCTTTGGAATCAGTAAGACCTGGGGTTAAGGAGGGTCTCTGACATATATGGGCTGTGTTATCCTAGGTAAGCCACTTAACCTTTTACTGCTTGAGGCAAATTTCTAAGATTATAAATTGCAAAGCAAGTGCAGGCCCACATTGATAGGAACTTCAGTAGGAGCTCCTTTTATTGATGAAATCACAGGTCCATTATTAGAGTCTATTAGACTCTAAGCTCTAAGAGGGCAAGAACTACATCCTGTCTTTACTTTTTCTCTCTTCGAGTTCCTATAATAACATATGATGGCTTTGGAAAATAAGTTTCTTGAATGGAATTGAGACTTACTAGGATCATAAAAGTTTAGAGATAGAGGAGACCTTAGCAATTGATTAATCCAACAGATGAGGCATCTGGGAGCCAGGGTGGTGTAGTGATCTGGTCATAAGTAGCAGAGCCAAGCCCAATGACTCTGCGTCGTTATTCTTCCCACTCTCCCATCCTGGTGCCTAGCACGACGTCCCCTGTGTGCGACTGACAACAGAGACAGACTTGGCCAATAGTGGCTGACAATCAGAATCTAGTTTTCCCATTGCCATGGCAATTGGTCTTGCAGTCAGTTGCCTTTTTTGCACAAACTCACCCTTATAATCATTATTGTTATTTGCAGAACCACCTTTGAATACAAACAGTTGCAGAATAACCAGACTTGCATTTATGGGACAATGAAAAGTCTGCAGAGAACTCTCTTTTTCTCTCTCTCCTTTCTTTCTCTTCCTTCCTTCCTTCCTTTCTTTCTCTTTCTTTCTCTTTCTTTCTTTTCTTCCTTTCTTTCTTTTCTTCCTTTCTTTCTTTCTTTCTTTCTTTCTTTCTTTCTTTCTTTCTTTCTTTCTTTCTTTCTTTCTTTCTTTCTTTCTTTCTTTCTTTCTCTTTCTTTCTCTCTTTCTTTTTCTTTCTTTCTTTTCCTTCCTTTCTTGTTTTATCTCTTTTTCTGTCTCTCTGTCTTTGTCTTCATCTTCATTTCTCTTTGTTTTGCACACGCGCGCACACACACACACACACACACACACACACACACACACACAGCGATCAAAGTCCATAAGGTTGGGGGATCACATCCCTTCTAAAGTACTTTGCACCATGCCCAGCAGAGAGCCATGCACACAACAGCTTTTACTTGATGGTGATGATGGTGAAGGGGATGAGGATGGGTGAGTAGCCAGTAGACTAGCACTGGTACAACCTCCCGCTTCCCCAAGGCCCCCTGTGCCACACCTGAGAATACCCTCTGCTGCTCCTGGATCCCTCATCACTTCCTTGTCTGCCCCCTCTAGGAAGGTGCACCCCACATACCTTTTCTAAAAGCTCCTGGTTTCTCTTAATGAAAAGTTGTTTATCTTCTACCCAGTGTGAATCCTGTTTGACAAAGAATAGCGTGCAGTCAGCATTTCAAAGAGTAGCCCTGAAGATCAGTGAAGCCAAACCCCTTTGTGAGCCAGCCCTTAGCCAGCTGTCTTTTCTTATCTGGATCCCTTTCCTGTCAAAGCTAAAGAATGACTGATAACCCCCACCACATCCAGCCACATAATGTAGAAGTTGGGGCTCAGCTTGCTAGGAAAACTTAAGACCTTTTCCACAGTCCCCACTAGTGTTTTTTTAAAGAAAAAAATCAGTCTATAGAATCCAGGACCAGCCTTTGGGGGACTCAGAGGTGATCACAGAGGAAAGAGGTGAAAGGGGTTCATTCCACCAGGACAGATGTGTACAGGCTAAGGACATGGGGATGGAAAACGTTGCAATGCGAAGCTATAGATGCAGCAGGTTCATAACGAGCACAGTGGAGGGGACCTAGGCCTAGCTTCTTAGCAAATCACTGCAATGCTAGTGTGTCTGTCAGGATTCTTCCGTGGCCACCATTGCTCTTGTATGGCCTCATCCACTGCTGGGGCCCAAACTGTTGACTGTTCAGGGGGAGGTAAGCAGTCCAATACTGTGTTTCAAGGAAGGGCACTGGGTTCAGCCAAGCAGCATTTAACTGGGTGTGGAGAATCATGCACGGATCAGTGATTTGACAAGAAGAAAATCAGATGGAATAGTTTGAGATTGAAGAGGAAAAAAAAAGTCCAATTAGCCCATTACCTACCTGTCCCTTCTGAGCCAAAGTCGCTTCCAGGTCTTCTATTTTGGCTTTATACCTGAGCACCTCTGCTTGTAGCTGCTCCTGGGCCTAGCGGAATCAAAATTCCAGAACTTAACAAACAGAACAAATAGCCAGTCACATGTTCCTGACACTCCCTTAGTTTTAAAACTGAAAAGACTAAATCTGTTGATGAAAAGGAATGAATAAATAAAGAAAGAAAAGAATAAGCTTAAACTACCACTTTCACCATGTCATGTGTTCAAAAATTTTTAACAGCTCCCTGCTGCCCACAAGATGAAGCCGAAAGTCTTTAGGTGGGCACTTAAGATCTTCAGTGGTCTTTTTGATTTCTTTCTAATTATTTTTCTGTACTTTAAATGATGTGGATCTATTCCAATCCATCTTTTACCCAGCTACCAAAGTGATTTTCCTAACACACATGTTTGACCATGCTACCCTGTTACCCCCAGGATCAAAATATAAAGCCTTCTGTTTGGCATTTGAAACCATTCACAACCTGGGCCCTTCCTACATTTCTAGTCTTTTTTTTCTTTTTATTTATTTACTTATTTATTTTCATTTTTTATTTTATTTTAGTCTTTGTTTCTCTCTATGCACACTAGAGTCCAGCTACCCCAGTCTTCTTACATCACTCACACTTGACATTCGAGCTCCAAACTCCCTCTCCATCACTTTTGCATTGGCTGACCTGCCACCCTCCCCCCGCCCCATGCCTGGAATGCTCTCTCACCTAAGTTCTGCCTCTGACCTTCTCTGGGTTCTCTTGAGGGCCAGCTCAGAATTCACTGTCTGCAGGAGGCCTTTCCTTGCCCCTCACAAACGTAGTGCCCTCCCTCTGAGATTGCCTTCCCTTTTATACATATATCTATCTATCTTGTATATACATAGCTATTTGTACTGTTTCTTCCATTTCTTGAAGGTTGAGGCCACACTTTTGCCTCGATTTTTATCTCCAGGGCTTAGAACAGTGCCTGGCACTCATTCTAAGGACACATTAAATGCTTACATATATGTTGACTAATTGTGTGAAATCAATGAGGTCAATATTATTGTCTCTGATGATGTCAATTACAGTCATTCCAAGCCTTAGCAAACGGTTTCAGGAATTCCTGTGGACAATTACATCATAACCTGATAATAAACATTTGAGGGCAGGTACTCCTTTTCATCCTGTCTTTAGATCCTCAGTGCCTTGCAAACAGTAAGTGCTAGTAATGGCTGGTTGGATTGAGTTGGATGGGATTGGACTGAATTGGGTAGGCTGGTTGTCTGGTACCAGATCTGTATTCAAAGCTGCAATATTGTTTGAAGAACAGCTTTGAGCAACTGGGTTATTTTGACTATTATAAATATACAAATTAACTACAGAGAACATATGAAGGAAAATACTATCTGCATCCAGAGAAAGAACTGATAAATAGGAATATGCACAGAATGAATTTACATGTACACATATGCTTGTGTCTAAGGGTAACCATCTCTGGGGAGGGGGGAGGAAAGAAAAAAAGAAATTTACATGAGAAATGTATTATATATTTAAAGGGAATAGCAAGTTGTACATAATAGATGTGCAGTTTCATGTGCAATCATCTTTTTATTATTCTTCAATGTTATAGAAATGCTTGTTTTATGTCACAAATTAAAAATAAATAAAAATTTAAAAACAAACAAATAAACAAAGTCATTCTAGTAGAATAGGGCTTGCCAGAACTTGCCTTCTTTAGCACAGAATTTGAGAACCCAGCGTTGCTGCCCTAGATGTACACAGAGCATGGGTTGGTTAGCTTGGCCAGCACACTCAACCCACATTTTGTGAATGCTCATGGTTACTTACAGGTCCTGAGTTATTGGAGAAAGACTTCTGGTTCTGGAATCAGAAGACCTGAATTCAAATCCTGTCTATGATACTTAACTACCTTTGAGACCCAAGTCAAGTCATTTGACTTTCCTGGGCCTCAGTTTTCTCATCTTTAAAATGCGATGTTGGACTCGATCTAACTTAAATGAGAGGTCTAGAGTAGGTCAGTGGTGTCAGACTCAAATAGAAAGGAGTGTCACTAATCTGTACATAAGGGCAGCTAGGTGGCACCATAGTGCACAGAGGGCCTAGAGTTCAAATGTGGCCTCACACACTGGCTGTGTGACCTTGGGCAGATCACTTAACCCTGTTTGCCTCGGTTTCCTCATCTGTAAAATAAGCTGGAGAAGGAAATGGCAAACCACTCCAGTATCTCTGCCAAGAAAACCCCAAATGGAGTCACAAAGAGTCAGATATGACAAATGAACAACAAATGAACAGCCTTCAGGAATCCTTATTCATGGTATGGTGGCTCCTGTTTATATTTGAGTTTGAAATCACTGTCTTAGATTATTTTTTTTCATATGTAATCATGGAACTGGAAGGGATTCTATAAATTATTTCATTTTTATTTTGCCAGTTTGGAAACTCAGACTTGGAGAGGAGAAGAGATTGGAACAAGGTCACACCTATTGCATTTACAATTCCTATCACTAATTTGCCACTTGATATTGTTATTTTTTATGTCCTGCTATTATCTTTTTAATTAGACTCTAAGCTCCTTGAGGGTCTTATACTACTTAGTATGAGCTGAATTATTAAAGCAAATTAACGGATTTGAGATTCATGGATCAAATAACTTTGTCTTATTACACATAGCTCAGTAAACTTGTACAGTTTTTTTTTTAATAACTTTCTCCCAACTCTGCTCCAATTAGTGACCGTCCTGGCTTCCTTTGAGGTTGAACTAAAATCTCTCCTTCCACAGGAAGCCTTCTCTAACTCCTCTTAATTTTTTTCCTTCTTTTAATTATTTCATATCCTGTATATAGTTTGTTTTGTATATGTTTGTTTGCATGTTGTCTCTTCCATTAGACTGCAAGCGCCTTGAGGGTAGGGACTGTCTTTTTGCATCCCCAGTGCTTAAAACAGGGCCTGCCACATAGCAGGTGCTTAATAAATGTTTATTAATTGATAATTAATATAATTGATTGATAATAGAAACTGAAGGAGAAAGAGAGTTGGTTAATAAGTGCAAACCCATCACCACTATTGGAAAAGCGACTAAAAGCACAATAGCTGTACAGATACACATTTAAAACATAGGTTGTAAATTGCTGTAGGCTACTTTTACATTGCTATGCTCAAAGGAATAAGGAAAAATATAAAATCCTATATTTGAGTTTAAAAAAATATTAAATATGCCAAGTGCAGCATAGTGGTGGGTAGAGGTTAGATAGTAGTTTGTGTAAAAAGTATCTGGGGATTTTAAGGGGCCATGAGTTTAAAATTAGTTGACAATGAGCACTGCTTGCCTCCAAAGCTAATGAGGTCATAGGCTACAATAACAGATAGTGTCCACAGTAAGGAACATGCTTGTTCTCATGTCCTCTGACCTGATCACATACACCTGAGCTTTCGTGTTCCCTTCTGGGTACTACATTTTAAGGATGTCGGCAAACTAGAGTATATCCAAAGTAGGGTGAACAAGATGGGGAGGGGATTAGAAATCAGGCCACCTAAAGATCGCTTGGAGAAACCAGGGTTTCATTAGACTAAAGGAGGGAAGACTTGGCAGAACATGATTAATATCTTTAATTAAGCCTATCTATAGATCTTCCAAGTAGATAACATATCAGAATTGTTCTGCTTGTCCCCAGAGGGCAGAACTTAGAACAATGTGGAGAGGTTCCAGAGGGTTAGATTTTGGCTCAACACAGGGAAAAACTCATAAATCATCTGAACTGACTAAATGTCTTTAAAGGTAGTGAGCTCTCCATTACTATAGGCCTTCCAGCTTCAGACACCTGCTGGCTGTATGACCCTGGGCAAGCCATTTAACCTGTCTGTCTCAGTCTCCTCAATTCTAAAATGGGAATAGGAGTAGCACCTACCTTACAGTACTGCTGTGAAGATTAACTGAGATGCTATTTGTGAGGCACTTAGCACAGAGCCTGCCACCTAGTCGGCACTTAATCAAGGCTTGTTTCCTGCCCTTGCCTTCTCTCCCATTTGCAGGATGAAGGAGTAGCACTTGTTGGGAATGGTGTTGAGGGTATGAGGGACTGGAATTGATATTCCACCTCTAAAGTTGTTTCCAGCTCTGAGTTTCTCTGAATGCTTAAAAAAACACTTAGAAGACTGGTAAAAACTACTATACGTGTACTCTAGCCAAATACAACTACCAAAACTTCCCATGTGATCTTTTACAATATTGTTTAAGCCACCACGGTTACAAAAAAATCTGACTGTGGGCTCCTCTCTTCTCTGTAAAATAATTGGAGGTTAGCCAAGGATAGGAACTGGTGAAACCTTTACTCTTCAGTGGCTAAAGTCTCTTCTGGTGGCTGTTCCACCAACTGGATACAAGGAGCGGCAAATTCACAAATTCAACTTTGCATAATTATGAGAATATCTATTTTCCATCAAAACACGGAGAAAAATTGATTCTTGGAAGGAATAGAGCCTCTCTCTCTGTCTCTCTGTCTCTCTCTGTCTCTCTCTCTCTCTCTGTCACACACACACACACACACACACACACACGCATGCACAGCATAGGAGGAAGGCCTGTTGCTCCTATGGCTTCCTCCCATAGTGAGTCTAGGCCTCTCCTGCACCGAGCCAGCTCAAAGACCTCCCTCCAAGCAACACTAACCTTGGCTTCTCTTTCAGCATCTATGATGCCTCCGGTCTGCTCCTGCAGAAGGGCATACGCCCTCTGGAGAGCCTGGTATTCTTTTGTTAGCTGGCGAAACCGCAGCTCAGATTCTTCTGCTGCTAAACTCTTGAGATGAACAAAGAAACCAAGGGATTAATCACAGATGCAGTGCACAGTTCGGTCAATCATGGGCAGAGAGGGGTATTGGAAGGGGGCGCCGCAGCAGTTAAAAAAAAGTTTAATTCTACATAGCACCTAGTATGCACAGACAATGTCTCGAAGAGATTTTATATAACCTCTTGGAAATACCTTTTTTTTTTAAGAAAAGAAACATTTGATTGTTTGTTAATTTTTGTTATAATTATATATATATATATATATAAAACTATGTATATCATTTTTGTTATAACTATGTGTAGAATATTTTTGTTCTATAGGTTAGAATTCTATTACACTGTAGACTTCAACAGTTCTAAAATGTAGGCTTCCTCACGTATAAACCGAAACAATGCAGTAGTGGATAGAGAGCTGACCTTGAAACCAGGAAGACCTGAGGTCAAGGCCCATGTCTGACCCACATTGGCTGTATGACCCTGAACGGGTCACTTAACCTCTCGGTGCGCTAGAAAACTCTTTAAGGCTATGAGTTGCAGAAAAGGTGTCAGCCTGCACTGGTAGAGGCAGTTTCTTCACCCTTGAGTTTCCTGGGAAGCTAGGTGGTGCAGTGGATAGAACACTGGGCCTGGAGTCAGGCAGACCTGAGTTCAAATCCAGCCTCAGACACCCACTAGCTATGTGATTCTGGGAAAGCCACTTCATCCTGTTTGTCTCACCTGTAAAATGAGCTGGAAAAGGAAATGGCGAGCTATCTTTGCCAAGAAAACCCCAAATGGGGTCAGGAAGAAGCCGTCACCACTGAACAACAGCAACCAGTTTCCTGTGCTGAGGACAATGGACCCAGTCAGGACTTCTGGGGCAGCTGGGTGGCACAGGGGATAGAGCACTGGCCCTGAAGTGAGGAGGACCTGAGTTCAAATCCGGCCTCAGACACATAACACGAGCTGTGACTCTGGGCAAGTCACTTCACCCTAAGTGCCTCACAAAAATAAATAAATGCTTATTTATTTATTTTAAAAAAAAGTCAGGACTTTTTGCCCTCATTTCCTTTATGATAATTATTCACAGAGTGGGTGAGACCACAAATTTCAGCATTTCACTTATACTGCCTGACATATCTCTAATGCCCAGCACAGCGTCCAGTACAGAGAAGGTGCTTCATAAAGGCTTGTTGATAGATTAAAGGAAATGGTGTTACAAGTTCTGGCCTCATCCACTTTATTAATTAAGCAGTGGAAGAAGCTGTGGAATAAATCTAAAAGAACTGGGGGAATTTATTTCAGGAAGTGAATCTACGAGAAGACTGAAATCTTCTCTGTAATTTATAGCCAATAAGAGTTTTCCAGAGCACCAAGAAGTTAAAGAGACTTTTTTAGGGTCACATGACCAAATGTGTCAGAGGTAGGACTTGAACCTGGCAGCTTCAGAAATATTTCATTCTCCTTAATTCACCTTACAAAAAAAAAAAACTAGACCTCTGATGGTCGATTGTACAAAACTGGAAAGTTTTTAAATATGGTCTCTCACCTGAGGATTAGCCTAGCAAATTCTCAGGTTCAATGAAGTTCAATTCAATTCAATTCAATTTAATCCAAAAAGGACTTCTTAAGACTGGCAATCAGATGATTAACATTTTTCTTGGCCACAGAGACTTCTGAATGGGGATGCTTTCTGCACTAGCGGAGGTAACCACACTCATGACATGGTAGAGATTTTCATGGAGTATTTGTAGAATGTTAGAACTGACAAGAGGTACAGCAAATTTTTTAAGCAGTCACATTTTTACTATCTGCTGATGAAGAGAATGCTTTACAGATCTTCTAAGATAATATATTTTAACAGATAATCTTCATGATTTGCTTTGGCTGAAAAAAAATGGTAAGCCAGAGGTCAACCACCTGATGATGTGATGTACTTCAAAGTCAGCCAGGGTGGTCCTGAGACAACCAACTTCAGGTTAATTGGGAGGTCTATACTCAAAGCCTTTCCTGACTGGTAGCACCTGCTAGGACTTATGGCCTGCTTTTCAGAAACCAGTATCACCTCCACATTAATCAGAGAAAGATTTTAGTAGAGGACAGTTCATAATACTTAGCATTACAGCAAGATACTATTCTGTGAAGATTCACCTCGGAAAAAAAGACCATTTTCTTTATCATATTTCTCTGTCCATCTCCTTCCTGCTCCCCACTTATATGCTAGTAATGGACAACATGCATTCTTAAAGAGAGCCCTATCAGCCTGACCTTCACCTGTCCTCTCTCAGAGCTGTTTATCAGTCTCACATCTTTTTTGGATGAAGTACAGGGGAGGTAACCGTGTTCTAATGAAAGTAAAGTTTTTAGATGGCTGAGTTGAAGTCAAAGAGATAAAGCTTTGGCTCAATTCCAAGAAAGGACTTTCTATGGAGTTCTCAAGGGGTAAGAAAATCAACAGTAACCTTAATATTTGCCCCACATGCAGGTTACTGATTATTGATTGCAAAGAAACTATAATAGATAAGAAATGGAAATTTATTTTTTGGGGGGAGGCTTGAAAAGGAAATTAATGGTGACAATCTCTTTAAAATGACAAAGCAGAGAGAAAGCTTACCTCATCTAAGTCATCATCTGGAGTGGCTGGTGTTCTGTCTGTTCTAAATGAGGCCATGGAGGATGTCTCTGAATCCATGGAGTCATCATCATATCCAATAAACGGATCCAAAATAGGCCTCTAAAGGGGGAAACAAAACAGCAATTTGCCTACATGATCTGTGGAAAGTCAGCTTGTATGTAGCAATATTTATTAATATTATTCTTTTCTCAAATACTGAAGCGTGACATGAATAAATGAAAATAGTAGGTATGAAAAAGTCATTGTCAATGTCCAGATCTCTCTTAGTGGAATATAGATGTGAGCACAGAATTGGAACACAGTTTATCTCCCTAATATGTACCAAGGACAACCATTGACTTTGGGTTGTTTACCTCATAGAAACACTGATGGGCTCCCAGTGGGCAGTTCAATAAGGTTCAAAGATCAAGTGTTTCATGCTCTAGTGATGCCAGTCCAAAGGCTCTGAGATCCCAGATGATCAATGGAAAGGGAGGAAACTCTGGACCTTGGGAACCCCTGAATTTGGGAGACTTAAAAGCATCCAGGTAATACATGGAAATAGTTATAGGCTACTAATGGATCCAAGAAATTATCTATTTCCATTATGGGACCTCTTAGCAAAAAATCATAATCATGAGATTTAAAGCTTGAGGTACCTTAAATACCTTCTAGTTTGTCCCCCTTGTTTTTACAAATATGGAAACTAAGGCCCAGGGAGAGGAAGTGATTTATGCAAGCTTGATAAATGGCTGATACCCCAGCCTCAGACTGCCTCTCAAAACTGAGAAGACAGAATGAACACAAATTAAAGCGAATGCATTTATGAAAACATACAATTTTTTCCTTCATTTCTGAGAAATGCAAAGAAGAGAGCTTACTTCCTCCCTCCTCCCCTAAGACAGTGTTACAGTCTAGCTTGACAACATCTGGCTTATCATATTGTTGCAGGACAATCCCCTAGCACTCCCAGTTCTGCAGTAGCAGGTACCAAACATATAATAAACCGAGTTTTCATTTTTACCTTAATTGGCTTGGAACTTCTTTTATGTTTTCTGCGACGGATAAGCTTTTCCCGGTCCTGGAAAATAAGATTAAGCAGTTTGTCAGACCCACTTGGTACAGGTTGTCATACTGTATCATGAAGAAAGCATTATTGTTCTTCTAGCAAATTAAAAGCCTTTTCTTTACAAAAGCCCTCAACATTCTTTGTAGTCCTTTTAGAACACCATCCTACCTTGATGAATTTTCAGCAGGATTTCAAGCAACAGAAAGAAATATTTGGCAGCAGGGATTTGTTTCTTGCTTTAAGTTGTTCTGTGTATAAAACCATTTCAGTGGCTTTATTTGTGAAATGTTTGGGTTGAACTTAAATGACCTCCAAGCTCTCTTTGTTTTTATTTTTGTTGAATTGTTTCAGGCATGTCTGACTCTTTGTGATACATTTAAGTTTTCTTAGCAAAGATACTGGAGTGGTCTGCCATTTTCTTCTGCAGCTCATTTTACAGATGAGGAAACTGAGGCAAACAGGGTTACATGACTTGCTCTGGGTCACATAGCAACTGTCTGAGGTCAAATTTGAACTCAATTCCTACTGACTTTAGGCCTGATACTCTATCCACTGTGCCACCTAGCTGCCCCAACGTCTCTTCCTAGCCTGATATTCTGTGTGTTTAGGTCACTTGCAGCTCTGACAATTAATATACTATGTTCTAAGGTCTCTTCTTGCTTTAACATTTTATATGTTTTAAGGACTCTCCGAGGACTAACATTCCATGTTTTTTTCTTCTTCTTCTCAAGTCCATTCCAGCTCTTTTTTATGTCTTTTGTTTTGTTTTATGTCCTATGGCCTCCATCATCTCTGATATTTTATGTTCCAAGATCCCTTCTAGTTCTACTGAATTTGCTATGATAGTAGTGACAGTGAGTAGCTGAAGGGTCCACCAAGAACCCTCATTCCTGAAATTATTTCCTTTCTCTTCCCTCCATTTTATTCTTTTTTTTTTTAGGCAATTGGGGTTAAGTGACTTGCTAGTAGGTGTCGAGTGTTTGGTCTGAGGCCGGATTTGAACTCAGGTCCTCCTGACTTCAGGGCCAGTGCTCTATCCACTGGGCCACCTAGCTGCCCCCCTCCATTTTATTCTTTATCTGATGCCCTTGCTCTATGCCATCCCAACAATCTCATTCCATGCATCTTTTGAGCTCTGAGGGATAAAAAGTGTGGGTAGCTTAGAACAGGCCACCTTACCTTAATTGTATTTTGCATACTGCAAGGTGATTGCAGTATGAAGAATTTCAAGGGTATTTCATTGAAGGATGATTAGTGATAAGCAGATTTGTGTTCTGCAGTAGCATTTCTGCTATTGCATACACTCACATACCCTGGGTTCAGCTCCTTCCACATCTCCTGAATCCAGTTTGGGCACAGAGTAGCCTGCAGCAATGCATACAGAGTGTGGAAAAAGGTCTATGTATCTCCTAAGTTATCTGGAACTTCCTAAAGCATCCTTGGAATGTTTAAGGAATTTGCAGGGAAGACCAAAATCAACTTGGTTTTGCAAGAGCTGAAACAAGCTCTGAGTAGATTGACCAAGTAGATGTACTAAGATATCTGGAGACATCTCGGATCCTTTTCTTCCTGAAGCTGAGCCTAATGATGGCCTGGTGGCTATAGAAAAGTCACTGAACCCCACTGAGCTTCAGTTTCAGAAGTAGCAATTTGTACAAATTCTTCCACAGAATGTGATATGACTCAGCAATCTCCAGGTCCTCCTGCACTATCTCTGTGCCAAACCAGCCTTGGGATACATCTCTGGGGATTCCAGTCATTCCAGGGAATCTCACAAGACTTGATTTACTATATAACAACCTGGCTTATACCCCAAACCACTCTACCATGTAACGTGAGCCAGTGAAAATAATTTTGACAGATATGGCCCCAGTTTTCCTAGGATGCATGTTTGACTCAGAGAGTATGCATTCTGCAACCACTCCCTCCTCCATTCTCTTGCTCAATGGAACAGTTAAATTGTTAAATTAATTAAACAGTTAAAATTAATTTTCCTGCATCCCTACCCCTAATTCTTCACTCCTTTGGAAAGTTAGAAAATGACCTCATTTTATTGGTCCCAAGTACTCTATTATCATCCCTTGTGGATGACTGAGCAGTCTTCAATGAGTGGATTCTTTATCTAAAACTCTATCTAAGTTTGGGCCCTTAGGGTCTCTGGGCCTTCTACTGCACTGCAGACCCCAGTGTGCAGTGTACATCTGAAGGGATACCCCCAGTGTGTTGCCTGTGCACTACAAGTAATGGTGGCCATGTATCAAGACCGTTCCCCATTGGTTTCCATTCTCTTCCTCCCTTTAGAAGTAGTAATAAAGTTTTGTTAACTGCTCTCCTTGTGTGGTTCTGCTTATTCGTCTGAACCCTCCTGTACTACAAAGAGGCTCTTTAGATGTCAAAGGTTTGCCTGATTTTAAAGTAAATCCACCACTGTGAGTGATTGAGTCTTTTCCATTCAACAAACACTTATCAAATCAAATGCACTCTACTAGGTGCTGAAAATATAAAGGCAGAAAGGAAACAGCTCCCGGCCTCAGGGTACCCAGTATCCTAATGGATGGTATAATGAGAAATCCAGTGGAATTGGGACCTATGAGATCTTCATTCTGCTATCAGGTCTGTTACTAATGATAAGGCACATGGCTCCCACTGGGGGCAATTAGCAGTCTGCATCAATGATACCCCCAACCAAAGCTGCCCCTAAGAGGCACCTAACACAAAGACCTCCTGACACAAATACCAATGATCACACACTGAGTTAATGACTAAATCATGCTCTCTGAACTTTAGTTTCTTCATTTTAAAATGGAGACGATCATAAGTGCCTAACCTAACCCACACGATAGCACTTTGAAAATACAGGTCATGGTCCAAGTTAATTTATTTTTGAAAGTGAGTTCTTTGAGTATGCTCCAGGTTACACTAAGGCCTTATGAAATTACTCTAAGACTCATAAGGCAAGAAATTCCGTCTTCTGCTCTCCTATGTGACTTTAGGCAAGCTTCTTAGCTTCTCCGATTTTCTGTTCCAATATCTATATCAGGGGTAGGGAGCCTACAGCCTCGAGGCCACATGTGGGCCTCTAGGTTCTTAGGTGTGGCCTTTTGACTGAGCCCAAGTTTTACAAAACAGATCCTTCTATTAAGGATAATATAACATATATAATATATAATAACATACAATATATAATATATATATATTATTATATATATATATATATATATATATATATATATATATATATAACGCAAACATATAACAATATTTTGACTCAGTCAAAAGGCCTCACCTAAAGACCTAGAGGGCCCCACATGTGGCCTCGGGGCGACAGGTTCCCCAACATACAGGCACTAGACTAAATAAATCTCAAGGGTGTTTAAAACTCTTAAGGCCTCCTTGGTTACAGAATAAGGACTTTCATTTGCATAATGCTTTAGGATTTTCCTCACAATAATCCTGTTGAGTTAGGTAGTACAAATCTTTGCATACCCAATTGACAAAGGAGGGGCTGAGGCACAGTGAGATTCAATGACTTGCTGTAACCGTGCAGCAAGGAAGTATCAGAACCAAGGTCTGAACCCTGGCCTTTAGACCCTCAAATCTGGTTCACTTAGTATTATAGGAGTTGCTTTAAAGCAGGTATTTTTAAATACTTTTTGTTTGAGTGATAGAATGAGTCTGGGTACTCCACAACAAGGTTATGCCTAATGGTAAGAACACACTGACCCTTGTGTGCCATCTTGACGCTTACTGAACTAGTGTGTGACCACTTGGTCTTTGTGTCAGGATAGTTGGGGGCAACTTAATTTCTGATTAAATAAGAATTTATTACAGTCCAGATACTGTACCAGGTGCCCTCAGAAAGTTTACTTTCTACTGGAAGAAAACAATAGGGACAGAGATTAGTGAGAACAAAATATTTACCAAGTAGTTTGAGGGAGGAGGAGCAAGGTTCCTTATAAGAAGTGGTCCTTGAGTTGACCTTACCATCGGTAGTTGATCTTTGTAGGCTACCTATTAATGACAGGTAAGATGTGATTATAACTTACCCTAGTCAATTCATCAATGATGTTTTGCTGCTCAATGACTTGAAGTTTTAAAAATTCTGTCTCCTGTTCTTCGTTAGCTTGGTCAAGGTCATTCAGAGACTTTAACTTCTTCAAGGGAGGATGTGATGTCATTTTATCCCTCTAAGTTAAAAAATTACAAAACAAATAAGGTTGAGGAGACCTTTTTTAAAAAATTTTTGCCTTCTGTTTTTACACCAACATTATTTCCTCTTCAATACCCTCCCACACCTGCCCAATAAACCTTCCATTTTAACAAGGAAAAGCATTTAAGCAAAACCAACTAACAAGCTTATGTGTTTTAATCTGTGTTTTAATAACGTATTTCATGTTATTAACATTTAATAATGTATTTCACATCCATAGTCCTCTACCTCTGTCCTGAAAGGAGGGAGGAGCATCTCATCATTAGTGAAACAGGAGACTTTTGAAAAGCACAGGAAATTCATGGAGAAGGTAGATTCCTCTAGGTTTGATGATTGATCCTAACAGACCCTCCTAACTACATTTCATCTGCTACAGAAAATGCAAACCAGTGCACTTACAGTTATTTATGTAGTTATAATCTTTGTTGGCCTATGAAGACTGTGTATTTGGCCTGGGTTACACCATAAATTGAGACAGGTGGCAAATTTGCACAGAATTGCGTGTTTTGGCTTTCAGGTATATTCCATTTTGATATTGCAATAGCATGGGGCCCAGGGGGCCATTATGCCTGCCAACTACGTGGTAGTATAATTCCTAGAAAGAAATTCCTGTACACAGCTGGCTAAAGGACTGGGCTAAAGCCTTGCTGGGGAAGTTCTGCTGGCTTTGACATTTGCCTGTGACTCACAGAGAGATGCTCTGAGTTTCCTGGAAACATTCTTGTAGCTCTAAACATTTAGAAGGCCATGACATAAAAGTGAGTAATCTCTGGTGCTGGCTTATCCTATAGCTAGGCCTGCTTAGTGTGAATAATGAATCCCCTGAAATGGTTGCATCATTCAAATCCATACCACGTATTTCCACTGGGCTAGAGCCAAGTACCATATTTTATATAATTATAAATTCAAAAGTGCAAATTCAAATTTGCGTGACCACTTCAAGGGAGTCATCATTTGCAGTAATCTATTTGGGACTTAGCTGTAGAAGAAATCACACTTGGAGAAAATGAGCTCACTTCTCTGCTTTGGTTAATGAGCCAACTTTATGGAATAACATTACTCCGGTTTCCTGTAACTGTGACTCTTATGGCTGTGGATGACGATCACTTTGTGTCTTGTAAATTAGTTTTCCTTCCTCCCAACATCGCTCTGTGAGGTAGATTGTGCGGTTATTGTTATTCCCATCTTCCAGATGTAGAAACTGAGGCTCAGGAAGAGGGAGTGTCACAAGCTCAAAAAGCATCAGAGCGAGAATTGGAGCTTTGGAACTTAGTCTCACCTCCTTTGCATTATACCGTTCTAAGGACAAAGTGCTGCTCTGCACTTCTGCAGATACGAACCATTTCGGAATTCTCCTTGGTGACAGCTTTTAGCTTTTCCTCCATTCTCTGAAGGGACAGCATCAGCTCGTCGTTTCTCTTGGTGAGGCACTTGTTTCTTTCCAGGAGAGGCTTACACTGTTTTTCAGTTTCTCGTACACGTTTTAACTGTGAAGAGAAATAAGCCAGGAGGTTTCTCTCAACGCCACCCCCCAACTAGAAAGTAAAAGACAAAGCAAACCAAAGACCAGACAATTTCTGGCCTCCTCTAGGTTCCTGGTCCTTCCAACATAATCCATTCAGTCTTATCTCCAAACCTTTGTTGGTATTCTTTCTCCTCCCTGGTTTGCCCTTTCTCTCTTCTTCCCTCCCGTGGATCCTTCAAAGAATAGATCAAGTCTCATTTCCCCGAACAAAATCCATTCTGGCTCCTGCCTACCTTTCACTCACTCATTCATACAAATTCATATGTGTAATACACACACACACACACACACACACACACACACACACATTTTTCTTACAGATACAATCAATCAATGAGCATTTCTTAAGTGCCTACTGTGTGCCAGGATATGCTAGTGTTGGGTGCACAAAGACCAAAATGAAACCGTTCCTGACTTCAAGAAACTCAGATCCTATTGTTGAGGACAGCAGCATCTTCTCCATTAGTCATAACGTCATTGTCGCCCTTGGCTCCTCTCTCTCACACCCTCACATCCAATCTGTTGCTGAGTCTCGTCATCTCGACCTTAATAACATCTTTGCTATATTTTCCCTTTCTCCATTCATACAGTCGCTATGCTGGTGCAGGCCCTTCTCACTTCATATCTGGACTTTCACAATAGCCTTCTTGTCGGTCTTGTCATCTCAAATTTCTCCTCTCTCTAATACATCTTCTACTCAGCTGCCAAAGTGATTTTCCTAAAAGTTAGGTCTGAGTATGCTACTCTTCTACTCAATAAACCCCAGTGGCTTCCTACTGTCCCCAGGATCAAATCTAAAATCCTCTGACTTTTAAACCCTTTCACAAATTGGGCCACTACTATCTTTTCAGTCTTCCTACATTTTACTCTTCTCCATATATTTTATGATCCACTGGCCTTCTTGCTCTTCCTTATATGTGACATTACATCTCTTGACTCCATATCATTTTGAAAGGCCATCCTCCAATGCTTGAAATGCTCCACCTCCTCACCTCCACCTCCTGGCTTCCCCATTTCCCTTTGAGATTCACTTTAAATGCCCTCTACTGTAGGAGTCCTTCCTTGTTCCCTCAATTTCCCTTTTCCACTGTCAGTGCCTTCTCTCTGAGACTGCCTTCCACTTATGTCATAGATATCTTAAATGTACAATTTTTACATGTTGTCTCCACCTTTAAGATTCTGAGCACCTTGAGAGTAGGGACCATATTTTTTAAAAAAACTTTTTTTTGGTATTTTATTTTCCATATATACACATACACACATATGTATACCATTTAATAAATACTATATGCACATAACATCTAGTAAATGTTTATTGACTGACTGATGTACACATATGAATACTTCATGTGCCAGTCCCATGGAGACTGCAGGCACTGTAAGTGCATCTTTTTTTTTTAAGGCATTTGGGGTTAAGTGACTTGCCCAGGGTCACACAGTGAGTAAGTGTCAAGTGTTTGGTCTGAAGCCAGATCTGAACTCAGGTCCTCCTGACTTCAGGGTTGGTGCTCTATCCACTGCGCTACCTAGTTGCCCCTGTAAGTGCATCTTTAAGAGCCAAACCTAATGTTTCAGAAAAGATGGTTTATGTTGGCAATTTGAAATAAACTGAAAAAAGTCTTGTTTTGAGGTGCTTCTCCCTATGGATTGTGGCAGAATATGTATGTTTTATCTTGGACCTATGAGGATCTATGAGGAGTCTGTGGAAGAGATAAAAAAAGAAGGTGGAAATACATTTTTTGCTTTGTTGAGGCTGTTTTAATTGCTATATTTTAAAGACCTATTATAAGGACAATTCTAAGAAGGATCTGGGAAGAACTGTGAAGTACAGTGTATATTGGAAAGACTTTCCGATGATGACTGAAGAAAGGACAAAAATAGGACTTGTCTAATTTATTTTGTGGCAGTCTCAATTTAACTTTTATCTTGAGGAGAAATGTGAAGAAAAGTGTTAGGAGACTTTAATCAGCATAGCAAAGAAAGTGGTGAAATTATGTTTTTAGAAGTGAAGAGAAGCCATCTACTATTACATTGAGGATTTGAGGTGACTCTGACTATGAACTTTCTCACAGACAAAATATTATAGTTATTTATGTCTTTGCTTTATTAATGATTTTATTTGTTAATAAATGAGTACTATTTGGAAAAGGAGTTTCTTCAGTTTATTCAATAAATAATTGATAAACTGTGGTGAGGGTTTTAGTCAATTGATTAATTAGTGAGAAAGAAGTTACAATTTTATTAATTAATAAGAAACTAACCATGCCTCTAGATGGCTTTTGAGCTTAGGATAATAAAAATTAAACATAACAATAAGTCAAATGGTAGGCTGAGGGGTGACATACAAGGAAATGTGGTTGACCTCAGTTAACCTTGCTATATAAGTGTATCCAAAATACATATAAAATAAGTATGAGGTAAAAAAAAAATGCTAGGGGAGGCCCAGTAGCTTATGAGAGAATAAGGAAAGGCTTTGTGTAATATATGGAACTTAAATCTCTACTAAGTTTTGAAGGAAACTAGGGGTAATGGGAGATAGAATTGAGGAAGAAATAAATTCAAGGAATGGGAGATAAATAGTCCGTGCAAAGGCTATATGGGAGAAGGGGAAGGAATGTTCTATCTGAGGAATTCTAGGAAGGGTAGTTTGGCTGGATCCTAGGAAATGTGAAAGGGAATGAAATATAGAAAAGCTGGAAAAGTAGGGAGGAGTCAGGTTGTGAAGGGTTTGAAATGCCAACAAGAGGAGTTGACACTTTATCTACAGACAGTAGGGAGCCTTAGAAGTTTACTGAGAACGGGAATGAAATATTCAGACCTGTGACTTAGGAAAGCCTCTTTGGCAGCCATGTGGAAGCTAGATTAGAGGAAGGAGAGGCATGAAGTGGGGAGTACCATTGCAGCAGTCCAGACAAAGAGTGATTAGTCTGCACTAGAACTGCGGTTGTGTGAGGAGAGAGAGAGGCACAAACACTAAAGATATGGAGGAGGTAGAACATATAACACTTGGACTGGATGTATGGGATGAGGGAGCATCCAGGGACCTGTCCTTGGTCCTGGGAGGTTTCACATTTTTACCCATGGTGGCATAGACAGCGTGTTTATCCAATGTGTAAAGCTAGGAGGGGGAGCAAGCCCCAGGGGATGAAAGGATCAAGAATCATGAATATTGCAATGGGATGAATTCCATGAGATGGAACTTAAGAGATATCAATGTAAAGTCCTACATCTGGATAAAAAACCAAACCAACCAACCCAAAGCAATCAATTCTACAAATACAAATGGGCCCCACGTGGCTAGAGAGCAGTTCCTGAGCAAAGATGCTCTTGGGGACTTGAAGCTCAATAAGAATAAACTCTGGCTTAGCCGCTGATTTGGTGGATACTAGTATTGGCTGCATGAAAACAGGCCCAGCATCCAGAAGGCGAGACGTGGGCAGAGCTCTCGCTGTGCTCTGCCTGAGTATGGACGCGTTGGAAAATCCGGTTCAGGCGTTTGTGCCACACATCAGGAAGGCAAAGGAGGGGGCCAGGCAAGTGAGAGACCATGTCATATCAGAATCCATAGAAGAAATGGCGATGTTTTCCTAGAGAAGACTTAGGGTGATAGGAGAGCTATTCGTAAGTATTTAAGTGACTTTCAAGTAGAAGAGAGATTAGATTTGTTCTTCTTGGCCCCAGCGTCTGGGCAGAACTAGGAAAAATAGCTTCAAGAGGCAGATTTAGGCTTGATACAAGGAGGAAGGGGGAATATTTCTCACAATTAAAGTTGTCCAAAAATGAATGGATCACCTCTGGAGGATGGAATCTTCCTCACCAGAGGTCTTGAGGCAAAGGCAGGATGGGATTCATGTTCAGACAGAGATTGGATTAGACGGATTCTGAGGCTTCTTCCAAGGTGCTTCTGCGAGCTGACTTTCTACCAATTTATACTTTAGAGTACCTCCAACTTATTAATATATCTTCCTCCCAAACGGCAAACATAGAATTTGATTTGCATGAGTAAATTTGACTGAGGCCACAGGCCACAGCCAGCAGGAATATCAGACGTTTGAAGGAATGTTTTAGAGATATGCCCTTTTATCAGCATAGATATCCCTCTGGTCATGCATATCACAACAAGTATATCAGAAGATAATAGATTTACAGTTAGGAGGGATCTTTAATGCCACTGAGTACACACCTTACTTTACAAATGAGTAAGCTGAGGCTGAGACACGCTGACCTCTCCTGAGTCACTCAGCTAATGGGTTTCAGAGGCAACATTTGAACTTGTGTCTCCCTGAGCTGAAGGGCAGTGCTCTGTCCTTTGTGTCATCTAGCTTCCTGAGATTTAATAAGTCACTGGGACTGAAAAGTTCTATACTTGGTGGTCAGACTTCTTGCCTTTCTTTATCTTTTTTTTTTCAGGCAATCAGGCTTAAGTGACTTGTCCAGGGTCACACAGCTAGTAAGTGTCTGAGGTCAGATTTGAATTCATATCCTCCTGCCTCTGGGCAAGTGCTCTATCCACTGAGCCACCTAGCAGTCACCAACTTCTGATCCTAACTAGGCTGGTTCCTAGAACACAGGCACATAACCTGGAGACCTTTCTAGCTTGATAGTAACAGTAATAAGCTATCATTTGTTTTAAATAAATACGTAAACTTTAATGTTTACAAACACTTTATGCATGTTACCTCATTTGATTGTCACAACAACCTTGTGAGGTAGATGTTACTATTCTCGACATTTTACTGACTAAGAAGGGGAGGCTGAGAGGGGTTAATGGACTTGTCTGGGGTCACACAGCTAGTAATCATTTGGGGCAGGAGTTGATATCAGGTCTTCCCAAATCCAAGTCCATTGTCCGTTTGACTGTGTCACCTAACTTCCTGGTAGGACTTCTCAGAGCTTGTCTTCCATGGGCACAGCCTTTGAGAGTCCAGGGTCCTATTCCTAACATGAGAAAGCAATGATGGCTGTCTACACTGGAGGATTTAAGGGAAAGGGAAGGACATTAGGAATCTACTAGCAACTATATTAAATGGAAGAAGGGAATAAGCATTTATCTAGCTCTTGTGCTAGGCACTGTGCTAACACCTTTACAAATATGATCTTGTTTGAACCTCACAACAACCCTGCAAGACAGGTGCTGTTATTATCCCTATTTTGTTGTTGTTGTTCAGTCATTTCAGGCAAGTATAACTCTTCATGACCTCACTTGAGGCTTTCTTGGGTAAGATACTGGAGTGGTTTGCCATTTCCTTTTCCAGCTCATTTTACAGATAAGGAAACTGAAACAAATAAGGTTAAGTGACTTGCCCAGGGTCCACAGTTCGGAAGTATCTGAGGCTGGATTTGAATTCAGCACTTCCTGACTACAGGCCTAGTGTTCATTCCACCTAGCTTCCATGTTTAGCTAACTGTTATAGACACTGACCCTTTACAGTGAGGTAAGTGGTTATGGTTTGTTCTTTTACTATTCAAGCTAACCTGAAGCATCTGAGACCCCCCAAGAGAAGCAAAACTGGCTTAATACACACCAACTCATTTCTTTCATCTCCAAGCAATGTATTTCTATCCTCTAACTTCCTTATGGTAGCATTTAACTCAGCTATTCTCTTCTGGTTTCTTCGTAAGTCCTGTAAACAAAACAAAATCAAAACACTTTTCATCAGTCCTCAGGAAAATAAAATCTTTGCTCATTTCTCTTCCCAGAACGGAAGAGTGATAACCTTTTCTTAGTCAGGGACGAAAAAGGAAAGATCTTCCCTCTATCTCCTTCCACCATTCTCCCATCCAGTCAAGGCCAGATTTGGACATCTGAGAGAAGAAATTCACTCTTATGTCTCTTAGGAAAGGGGAAACTATTAGGATAATTTAAATATGAGGCATTCCTCCTATTGGTGCAGATTACAACCTCTTTCTAGCTTGATAGACAGTCTGTGGTTGTGACCTCCAAATTTCTCACCCTGTGCCTAACTCACTTATAAAACTCCTTTAGCTTAACTAGGTAGATGTCAAACATGCAGACTTCTAAGAACTTTTTCATCTTGGTTAAAAATCTGCCTGAATTTGGGCTCCATTGCTGTAACCTTGAGAACTCAAGGTCACTTCCACAGTATCGTGTGGTCTTAGAGTGGAACTCAAGTTGAGACATTAAAAATAACAAAATTTTTTAAAAATTGCATGTGAGTTATTCAGTATATTGCAGATATTAAATAATTTGTAAGATGAGTTGGCAGGTCTCATATAAAAAATAAATCAAACATATATGCTCATTTCCAGCACTGCAGTCCTAAAAGTAATTTCTTTACTAATGACAGACATTGAGAGAATTTAGTGGGTAGTTAAATTGGACTAGAAGCTTTTAGGCAGCCATTCCAAAGGTTTCAATCCACTAATGGCTCTTTTTGGAATCAACGATGGACGATAAATGTTCACCCCTGTAGATTATGAGTGTTTTGACCAACTTCCATTCTGAATGCTCCCACAGGGGAAAATTGCCAGTCTTGGCTGGAGGCAAAGTCTTTTGCCTCCAACTTCTAATTCTGAGCACAGGTTGGAAGCCAGGCAGGTGTGCTGGAGCTAAAACCACAGCTCTAGGAGATAGGAAGAGAGATTTGTGAGTCTCCTGGGGCACACTAGTGGGATGCCAACCAGACTGCTGCTTAGAGTTTAGAAACCCCCATTATCTGGATGGCAGTGGTTTTGGTAGAGAGAAGTAAGATTGATTTTCTCTGAGGTGAACTGAGTGGGCCTGGGTGGGGCTGGGGAAGAGTCTCACAGGCAAACTGTGAAGTCCGATAAAACAAGTGAAAAGTGGCACCAGAGCTCACGTCCCTGGGACGAGACTTACAGGGCTGCCGCAGTGGTCAGAGCCGTCTCCGGCTCTTCCTGGAATTTCTCGTTTGGGGCTGCTCATGTTGCACTCAGCCTCCTTCACCAGGAAGAGCTGCTCATCCAGAGCCTCCTTTTGCAGCTGGAGCTTCTGGACGTAGCCTGTCTGGGTCTCCAGTTCTTTTTCCAGGGAAAAGATAATCCTGTCCTTGGCCTTGATTTCATCCATCTGAATGAGAGGAGAAACAAGTCAAGGTCACAGAGTCACAAGATGACAGGCCTGGAAGAGTCCTTGGGGATCCTCTGCTGTATTTCATAGAGGGTAAATGAAGGCACTGAGAGAGGAGAGGATTTGCCCAAAGTCACATAGATGGTAAATAGTAGAGTCACAGAAAGTAAGAGACAGACTAAGGACTTGGTCTCACGTCCTGTGCTTCCAAATCCAGCTCTTTCCACCACATTATGCTTCCCTCCCATGCAACAAAAACTTCAAGGGCAGCAGCAACGAGAGGTTAACCTGTTTTCCTTTATTACCAGTTCTTTTGCTACTGAATAATGTGGAGAATTTAATGAATAACATTCATCATTCATATGAAAGGATTAGAGAACTGAACAATATATAGAGAGAGGCCCTTAGATATTAATGAGCCGAAATGCTGAATTTTACAGCTCAGTAAACCGGCCAAAAGAAGGGAATGTACCCACTGCTAGCAAAACCAACTTCAAAGTGTAAGTGGCAAAGCTGGGACTCGAACCCAGGTCTTATGATGCTAAATTCAGAATCCCTTCCACTACACAGATTGTCTACATCACGGGACCATGTATAGTGGGGAGGGTCTTTAAAGACGACTATTAATCCAACTCTTTCACTTCATAGACGAGGGAAGGGAAGAAGAATTTATTAAGCACCTACTACGTCCCAGGCACTGTACTAAGTGTTTCACAGAGATCTTCTCATTTGATGAGGACATGAAGGTCAGGGAGAGGTAAAGTGAGGTGCCCGGGCCATACAAGTATAATGAGTGGGCAAAGTAGGATTGAGGCGCCGGTCTCTTGATGCGGAAGGAAGGAATTGTACGTGTTGATTAGGTATAGGAGAAGGACTTAAAAACAGCAACAGCAAGGTGGCTCACGCAGACATCTGAATGTGTGTATAAAGCACTGTCTGCTTATGCATGTGCGCATATGTACAGAGATGGATGGATGACACATTTTGCTGTAATAATGCCATGACATAAAGGGAGAGCTGTGGCACAATAAAAAGGACCCTTGGATTTGGAATCATAAGGCCTGGGTTGGAATTCCAGTCCTGCCAGTTATTGGCCGTGTGACCTTGGGCCATGACCTCTTAAGACAGCTCTTCACCCGTCTGCCTCTCTGTTTTCTCCTCTATGATCCCCCCCCCCGCTTTTCAGACTGTACCTGTGATTTCACTGTCATGTTATTTTGTTGTCATTCAGTCATTCCAGTTACGTCTGACTCTTGAACCTGTTCAGTCATCTCTGATGTGTCTGACTCTTCATGGTCTCTTTTGGGGTTTTCTTGCCAAAGGTACTGGAGTGGTTGGCCATTTCCTTCTCCAGCTCATTTTACAGATGAGGAAACTGAGGCAAATGGGATGAAGTGATTTGCCCAGGGTCATGTAGCTAGTACAGCTTATGGTCATAGGAAATTGACAGAGGTACTGAGAAGTTTGATGAGTGGGGATACTGGAGGGGGTGGGGAAAAAGACGGGAATGTCATAGCCAGTGTTTGTCAGAGGCTGGATTTGAATCTAGGTTTTCCTGACTAGAAGCAAATGGAAGCACAGTGGTTGGAGTGCTGGGCCAGGAGTCAGGAAAACCTTATTTCAAAATCTGGCCTCAGATACTTACTAGCTGTGCATGCCTAGGCAAATTACTGAACCTCAGTTTGCCTCAGTTTCCTCAACTATAAAATGGGGCAAACGAGATGATGCTTGTAAAAAGCCCTTAGCACAGTGTCGGACACATACAGAAATGCTCATTCCTTTCCCTACACAGGGGATAATAATGCATACACAATTGACCTCACATGGTTGTGAATGGAACAGAGGTGGAAAGCCCTTCACAAACTCTCTAAGGCTGTGGAAGTGTTAACGGCCAGACTGGGTGTGCCCCATCAGACTGCGGCCTCCTTGACAGTGGGGACCTTCTTTTACCTTGGTTTGTGTTTTCAGCGCTTAGCACAGAGCCTGGCACATAGTGAGTGTTTACTAAATGCCTGTCGGCTGGCAGTAACAATTGGCATTTTAATGGTAATGAAATGTTCTAATGGCCATTATTATAGATCATTAATCACATATTATCACCATATAGATCTGCAGCATTATCATGACATCATCATTACATCAAACAGCTTCTTATCACGAACACAGCCCTCCTCCGCCTTTTGAGATCTGTCCCCGTGCCATCTTGTTTGGCAGCTTCTCATTGGCAAGACCTTAGTTCCACCCAGCGTTGGAGAATTGTGAATAGATGATGTGGCGTCATGGAAAGGGCGCGGGCCTCACGGTCAGAAACAAGGGGAGAAGCCTTCTGTGACACTTACTGGCTGTCGGGCAGCTGGGCAGTGCATTGGCCTTGGAGTCAGGAAGACTTGAGTTCAGATCTGCCTTTTCAGCGGTGGGACCCTGGGCAAGTCATCTAATTAGCGTTTGCCCCAGTTTCCTCAAACTATAGAATGGGACAATAATAGCACCTACTCCCGGGGTTGCTGTGAGGGTGACATGAGATCATATTTGTAAAGAGCTGAGCCCTTCCTCCCTATGTGTCTGTGGTCAAATCATCTCATCTGTTTGAGCCTCATTCTCACTGGCAAATAGAAATAGTAATGATTAATTTGAGTCTCAGCACTGCACAGTACAATGTCAGTATTGTGGTTAGAGAGCCTGCCTCTGGGCAGCTATATGGCACAGTGGATAGAGCACCAGCCTTGGAGTCAGGAGGACCTCAATTCAAATCTGGACTCAGACACATGATACTCACTAACTGTGTGACCCTGGGCAAGTCACTTAACCCAGTTGCCTGGCCAAAAATAAATAAAAACAAAACAAAACAAGAGAGAGAGAGAGAGAGAGAGAGAGAGAGAGAGAGAGAGAGAGAGAGAGAGCGCCTGCCTCAAGAAAGACCTGGGTTCAAATTCAACTTCTAATGATTCTGGACAAGCCACGGGCTTCTCCGTGTCCTTGGCCACTCTCAAGTTAGAGGACAGTGGTGGATCTCCATTGGTAGAGAGCATTTCTTCACTGGGAATACCCTTCACTGACGAAATCACAAATTCAGAAAAAAAAAATTCTTTATGCTCACAACATCCCAAGACTGTTATAAGAAGAACACAATGTAAAGTTTAAAGCACCATGGAAATGTTGGCCATTGTCATTAGAAATAAGGAAGGTATAGATTGATTCGAGTCACATTCCTAAGCCAAGATGGCTTAATGTGACTCTGGGACCCACAAAAATTCAAAGTCCTGAGAAGTCGGAGGGATCTTGGTGTGAGGTCAGCTTTCCTTATCCATTTCCCAGAAGAACCAAAGCTTAGCAGCAACCTTAGCCTCTACACCACAAAGACTGAGCAGAGTGGTAATAAGGGAGGTGGGGTGGGCTGAGTCTCAGATGACATGGTTCATTGATATATTGCAGCATTTGAGGAACATGGATTTAGAGTAGGAAGGAACCCCTTAGAGTCCATAAAGACTAGTGGCCTGATTTTACAGAGAGGCTAACAGAGGTCTGGCTAATGGAAATGACTCACCCAAGGGCAAACAGGTAGTAAGTGACCAAGGCAGGATTTGAACCCAAGTCTTCTAATTACAACTTCTGTGATCTTCCCATTGTACTAGACTGGGGTATCAGAGGGTTATTTGTGTTCGAGAGGTCCCTATACCTTGAGAGGAAACTGAGTCTGTGTCTGTGGGCTAAAATAACTTGCCCCAGGGCACATGCATTGTAGCAAAGCTTTCACCCAACCTTTGCTGTTTTGAATTAAACCCAGGGCTCTTCTTATTACATCACACTGCTGTCTTTCATAAAATAAAATTCAATATATTCCTTTATTTTCTAGAGATGAAGCACCATAATATCATTATACATTTTGCATATTAATATCTATGAGGCACTGTCTGCATCCAAGTCACTTTTATCTGTCCCATAACTCTGCTGCTACTACGCTATTGCAGGCCCTCATTACCTCTTGTGTGGATTATTCTAAATAGCCTGTTGACCCGCCTCTTTGACTTCCTCTTCCTCCCCTTCAATCCCTCTTTCAGGGAGCTGCCAAAAGAATCTTCCTGATGCACAGTTCTGACCATTTCACTCTCCTGCTACAAAACCTCCTGCGGCCCCCTTTTGCCCTTTGGAATGGGCCTTCCTGACCCAGAGGCCAGGTCGCTACCCACTATACTAGCCTATCTCTCACGTACAATAAGGGATCATAACGCTTGCACTGCAGAGCCAGTGAGGCAGGTCATATAAAGCATTTTGTAAACTCTACAGGGCTATGTACGTTAAACTAAACTCTCCCATTTGATCATAGGTTCAAAACTGGAAAAGACATCATTAAACTCTGATTTCTTAGCCTGGCATTGCACATTCCTCCCAGTCACAGATTCGCCATTCCAGCCAAATTAGACTCTTCAGTCCCATTCCCAATCCAGCTCTGCTTCCTCCATGCATTTGCAGAGACCTGGAAAATACTTGGGCAGGTAGGTGGTGCAGTGGAGTCGGGAGGGCTCACCTTCCTGAGTTCAAATCCAGGCTCAAATACGTACTAGCTATGTGACCGTGGGCAAGTCACTTCATCCTGTTTGCCTCAGTTTCCTCACCTATGAAATGATCTGGAGAAGGAAATGGCCAACCACTACAGTACTTTTGCCAAGAAAACCCTAAATGGGGTCATGAAGAGTTGGATGTGACTGAAAAAACAGTTGAACAAGAAGAACAAAATACTCCCCATAATGGGTCTGTTGAAGTCCTTCTCTTCCTTCAAAGTTTAACCGCAGGGCTCGGTCCTCCATTCACTTTGCTCAATTAAACAAATATTTTTCAAGTGCCTAGGAAGACAGACACTGTGGTAGGTAGTGGGAGTATTTAAAAACAAAAACAAAACCATAAGCTTTAAAAGAGTCTCTGCCCTCAAAAAGCTTGCATCCTACTGGGAATAGAGTTGCCATTCTCCACGAAGTCTTCCATGATCTTCCCCAGCCAAAAGTGCTTTCTTTCTCTTCTGATTTTTCCCAGACTCCTTTGTTTGGCTCTCTCCTTTACTGCTATCACATTTTACCTTGTAGCATACTTATTTGTGCATAAGTTATATGTCACTGGTAGATGATAAGCTCCTTGAAAGCAGGACCTGTGTCATTTTTCATGCTTGTAGCCTCTTCAGAGCCAAGTCAAGGTCTTGTGCATAAATGTCATTGTAGGATCATAGACTTAGAGCAGGAAAGGACAATAAGCTCTATTGATTCCAATGTCCTCACTAAACAGATAAAGAAACTGAGGCAAAGAAGTTAAGTTACTTGTCCAAGGTCACACAAGTAGAAAATTATTGAATTGAAATGAAATTTTTATGTTTGGGAGGTGGCCCCATGATTTATGACCTCATGAGTCAACATTTGGTGCCTGGATGGTACATTAAATGATGCCCTAAAGACTTAAAATAATATATATTCTTCAATGTATCACTAACTGTCAGGTGGTACGTGGGCACTGGAAACCAAAAAACCCAATGTTACGCTTATTTGAATCACATATTCATGTGGCAGAATGGTGACTTTTGTAGTTCCATTTACAGTTTCCATGACCCTTGTTACTTTATATTTAGAAATTTATTGGTATAACCTACATAGTGAACACTCAGGTAAAACACCTCTGCTGTTATTCCTTAATACAGCAAGTATTTTGCTAATGCCCATTGAAGGTCAGTCTGAGAGCCAGTCAGATCATGGATAATTAGAGAGGAAATAATGTGTTTTTCCACCCCCACCCTCACTCCCTTCTGTGATAATGAGTATTGCAAAGCAGATGTAGGGTAATGACAATGGTCATGGACTTGGAGTCAGGAGATCAAGGCTACGATCTCAGCTCTTCCTCTTACTGGCTATGTGACCATAAGCAAGTCACCTTTATTGGTCCAGAGCAGACAGACCTGGCTCTTCAGTCAGACAGCTTGGGCTGAAACCCTGTTTCTCATGCTTACTACTTGTGGGACCTTGAGCAAATCATTTAATAGCTCTGTGCCTCAGTTTCCTCATTTGTAAAATGAAGAGTTAGACCAGATGACCTTTGTAAACAGCTCTTAACCTAGGATCTTAGGATCTTAAATCCTTCTCTGGGCCTCAGTTTCCTCCACTGTAAAACGAGATCAGAATATGTCATCTCTAAAGCATTTTCCAGTTTGAGCAATCTTTGATTCTAAGCTCTAACTCTAATTCTAATGCAAATCTGCTTTCTTTTAAAATAGGCACTTGTAGCTCCGGTTTAAATTTTTTTTTTTAGGCAATTGGAGTTAAGGGACTTGCCCAGGGTCACACTGCTAGTAAGTGTCAAGCGTTTGGTCTGAGGCCGGATTTGAACTCAGGTCCTCCTGATTTCAAGGCCAGTGCTCTATCCACTACGCCACCTAGCTGCTCCAAAATTTTTTTTAAAATTCCTTAACTGTAATATTGGTGGTTTTGAACTTTTGACTACTACAGATAATTTATTATTACTATTATTATTATCATTATTTGTTGATGATAATAGTTAATATATGTTATATTTAATAATTATAATAATTATTAGTTATTATGGTTTGCTTATTATTGTTTATTATTATTTCATTATTAATAGTTAATTTATTGATGATAATAGTTTATATATATATATGTATTTCTATGTATGTATATACATACATACAAATAGATATATGTGTGTATGTGCATATATGTACATATATACACAGAGAGAGAGAGAGAGAACTCAGTATTTGCCAGGCACTAAGTGCTTTACAATTATTATATCATTTTATCATCACAATAACCCGGAAAAGTAGGTGCTATTATAATCACCATTTTATAGATGAGGAAACTGAGGCAAAAAGAAGCTGAATGACTTGCCAGGATCACACAGCTAGTAAGCATCTGAGGCCAGATCTGAATTCATCATCCCGACTCCAGGGCTAGTGCTATCAACTGCATCACCTAGATTATGATAATGATGATGATGACAATAATAATCTCTTCCAACTCCCTAATCATACAAATGAGCACCAGGAGACTCAGGGAGGCAATATGTCCACGGTCATGGTGCTAGAACTGAAAGAGTCCTTAGAAATCATCTAATCCAGGGGTGGGGAACCTGCGACCTTGAAGCCATACGTGGCCTTCTAGATCCTCAAGTGCAACCCTTTGACTGAATTCAAACTTTGCAGAACAAATGCCCCCTTCATGCTCAATGTCAAACAGATAGTGAGTGCTAAAGATAGTATTCGAACCCAGAACCTCTGTCTGCACAGGCTGTATTCCTTCCACTCTACTATGCAGTTAGGTTTTATGATTCCACACCCAACATTCTCCATTCTCCACCCTAGTTTTAAAATTCTGTAGAGCTTTAAAAATTAGTCCATTATTTCAACTCATCCTCACATAGCCCTGGGTAGGGCAGATATTATGATCCCCATGTTCCAAACACCAAGACATGCTGGGGGCTTAGTGGCATGACTTTATGATCGCAGAACTGATAAATGGCGGAGCCAGGATTAAGACCCAGTTCTTCTGCCACCAAAATCAGTTCACTTTCCACTAAACCATTTTGCCTGACACATATTACTCGGGTAGAATGGACAACCAGCTCCCCAGGATTCTATCAGAGTTTCCAGGAAGGTCCTTGACTCCCCACGTCCTTCCCCTGCCCACTGGCTGATGCTAGTAAATTCCATTCTGAGGGTTTCATTACCTTAGACTGACTTTGTTCTCTCTTTGTATTCAAATGCTAAAGGGAAAGAAGTGGGAGGGGTAATTCTTTAAGGTTTATCTGCCATTTACACAAAGGTAAAGATAATTTTAGAGACTGGATTAAATAACTTCCAAGATCTGTTTTAGCTCTAAATGTGAGATCTTATGTGAGAGAGGAGAAAAGGAGGGTGTGTGAATCACAGAATAGGGAGACTGAGGCAGACAGACACAAACTTTGACTTCTATAAAGCCTGGCCTTGTCTGTAAGGATCATGAAAGAAACACCTCTGCTTTGTAAAAAAGAAATAAAGTTCCGATAAGGGAATAATTTCCATTATAAAAGGAAGGTCCCATTGGTGTTCAATGGATGGAAGTCAGCAAAAAGAAATGTGTTAAATGCCAGATGAATGGCAGGATCCACTTGCAGACTTGACCTGAATAGCAAACCAGTGAACATTGCTTCCCCCTCCTTGTACTTAGCTGACCCTTTCAGAGTTCATGGTCCTTCTACCAGCCCATGTCATTACAAAGGCTAAGGAGGGAGCAGGGCCCATGTTATCTGCACGCCTTTGTGGCTTTGGGTATTAGCAATCGTATTCAATAGAACCATGAAGGGAGTAGTTAGAAAGAAGAATCAGAGCTATCAAGTTAGAAGGGACCTCAGAGGTCATCTAGTTCCACTCCCTGGTTTTTTCTCAGATGAAGAAACTAGTACCCAGAGAGGAGAAGGGACTTGCCCAAGGTAACCTCGGTAATAAATAACAGAGCTAGGGCTCAGACCAAGGCTTCTAACTCCAAATCCAGTGCTCTTTCCACTACATCCCCCCCCAAAAGATTAAATAAAAACAATATTCAAAAATTGTGATTCATCTCAGAACACAGTAGGCTAGACATGTTTGGGTCAAAAAAAGCAGATTGGCTCCATGGTAACTATAATTATTTCATGACTTCTTAGATCTACAGTTTCAGTTGCCTGGGTGTTCTCTCAGACCGATTATAGATCCCAGCTCCTCCATGACTTAGGAGATTGCCTTTATGAGAGGTTGTAGCCAGTAACCCCTCTGGGGTCCCCACTTCTCAAAATGAGCCTCTCTGCACATAGCTGGGCTAGTATTCAGATGAAGGACTCATGGTCTGTCACTGAACCTATCCAGCCTGGTAGAACCTGCCACAGCTAGCTTTCCACTGTAATGACTTAGAGATGCCAGGGTGACCTCCGTGCCATGGTAAGGCATTCCAGGAGGATGTTAAGAGAGGAAACTCAAAACAGCGACTTTTTAGATTTAAACTTTAAATCTGATACAGTACCTAGTTATTGTCTTGAGTGTAGGTCTTCAGAATTCCTCATTTAAAATCTACAGATGTCATCTAGGAAATACGTTTTCTTTGTTTTTAGGAAACTGGGGTTAAGTGACTTGCCCAGGGTCACACAGCTAGTAAGTGTCAAGTATTTGGTCTGAGGCTGGATTGAACTCAGGTTCTCCTTACTTCAAGGCTGGTGCTCTATCCACTGTGCCTCCTAGCTGCCCCGGAAATAGGTTTTCCAAAGAAATCAACCAGTTGGGAAGACCACAGAGCACAATCTAATGACTGAGGGCAATTTTGATTTTACTCTAATTTGGGGTTTCACATGATAAATACTCTGGTACTGGGTGCTTAAAGAGCTTCTTTTCAAGGTCACCATGGGTGCTATGGTTTTAGCTTATGCTGACTCTATTGTTAAATAAGGGTCAGGGACCTGCATGTCTCTTTCTTGGTGAATCAAATTAGCAGGAGGAAGCATCTCTTGAGGAGTATAGCTAAGCCTAGCAAATATACTACCAGATGGTTGGCTGTTAAAGATTCTTTTGCTTTCAATATAGCCTTCATCTTGGAAACTTTCTTGGGAGGGCAGTTTCTATTTTTAAATGATTTGAGCTCATATATTTTTGGATTCTGCTTTTAAGTGTGAGTCCTTGGACAGCTGACCAGGAAAATCTACTTAAGACATTCCCAGTGGCATTTTGAAAGTCACAGGAATGACCCTGAAAAATAATCCAACTCTAATGACTCACAGAGACAAAATGATTTGGGAAGAGATAGCTATTTAATAACAGCATTTCTAAAGTGCTTTAAAGTAAGTAAAACACTTCACATTTTTGCAGCAGCCTTGTGAGTTAGGTAAAAAAAAAAGGTATTAGTGTCCTGTAATTAGTACTAAAAAAGGTGTATTAAATCCATTTTGCAGATGAGGAAATTGAGGCCCAGAGAAAAAGATTGGCCTTCCTGGGGTCATATAGTAAATGGCAAGACTAGGATGCCAAACTGCCTTTCCTGAGTCAAAGTTCAACACTCTTAGCTATCTCTATTTAGACAACTACTTATAGACATCTGGGCCAAAAGGAATCAATTGATAAATACTTGAAGAGACATGGTTGATGAGAAGCATCATGGTACAGTGGGAACAGAGCTGGACAGTCAGGGGACCCTGTGTTGGAGTTTCAGCTCAGCCACTTCCTAGGTGGGTAACTCTGAGCAACTGAAGTTCACTTCTCTAGACCTCAATTTCCTTATCTGCACAATAGGGACAATTGCTGCACTAGATATCTCACAGAGTAGATGAATGCAAATCATAAACCTTAAAGGTTTTATAATCATGTGTCCATAAGGTCATAGGATCACGAATTCCTAGGACTGTAGGGATCACAGATCTAAAAATGGGGCCATCTAATCCAACTCCTTTATTTTACAGGTAAGGAAACTGAGGCCTGTGGAGGTTACGTGACTTGCCCAAGGCCACGGAAGTAATCATTTTCTTTTGAGGCAATTGGGGTGAAGTGATTTGTCTAGAGTCACACAGGCAGTGTCATGTGTCTGAGATCGGATTTGAACTCAGGTCCTCCTGACTCCAGGGCTGGTGCTCTATCCACTGCACCACCTGGCTGCCTCAAAAGTAATCATTTTCTTTTTCTTTTTTTTTTTGTGTGACGCAATTGGGGTTAAGTGACTTGCCCAGAGTCGCACAGCTAGTAAGTGTCAAGTGTTTGGTTTGAGGCCAGATTTGAACTCAGGTCCTCCTGACTCCAGGGCTGGTGTTCTATCCACTGCACCGCCTGGCTGCCCCCAAAAGTAATCATTTTCAAAGGCAGAGCTGGTTCTTCTGCTGCTCTGCTATCCACCTCACTTTGATTGAGTTGGAAACTGAAACCCAGAATGACCAATATGTTGACCAAGATCGTATATTAAATGAATAGGCAGCTAGGTGGCACACTGGATAGAGCCCCAGAACTGGAGTCAGGAAGACATCTCCATGAGGTCAAATCCAGCCTCAGACACTCACTAGCTGTGTGACCCTGGGCGAGTCACTTGACCCTGTTTACCTCAGTTTCTCATCTGTAAAATGAGCTCGAGAAGGAAATGGCAAGCCATTGCAGCATCCTTGCTAAAACATGGGGTCACAAAGAGTTGGTTGGGTAACAACATTTGAACCCAGGTCTTCATGCCTCTCAGTCTGATGCAATTTTATTTTTTTTCTTTCATCATGGCTACAATTTCTATTTAGGATAACTGTAAGTCCTTAAATCCTTAGGTATTTTTATCCTTTGTAAACCTTTAAGCATCGTAGAAATTAAGCATTGATAGAGCACAGTTTCCAGGACAGAAAGGTGAAATCAAAGGACTTTAATTCCACAGACCCAATTCTGGTGCGAGTGTGTGTGTGAGTGTGTGTGTGTGTGTGTGTGTGTGTGTATGTGTGTGTGTGTGTGTGGCATATTTCACGCAATTCCCTCGTGTTTTCAGGGAAAGCTGTCAGTTCACCAGGTAAGAGGAGCAGTGATACGGAGACACATTTCCCAGTGACTATGATATGTGGGTACCAGAGCAATCTCAGGAACAACACCCAGTGGTTCTACTAACCAGCCTCCGGATGTCGCGCTCACATTCCCATTTGATCTTGGAGATGGCTTCCTGGTGGGACTGATGCTCACTCCGCAGGTCCCCCGCCTTGATTTTGTCAGCCTGGATCATATTGTTCAGCGCTTCATCCACCTGCTTTTTGGCTGACTTGAGGTCAGTGATCTCCTGTAGAAGCTTGAGGCGTTCTGAGTCAAAGAGTTTGCGGGCCTCCTCGCGGGCCTCAGTGGTCAGCGCGGTCCTTACTTTGTCACTGCTGCCGTCCCGGAGGGCGAACAGGGCCGACTTGAGCCTCTGGATCTCGCCGTCCCGCACTTTGACCGTCCGTGCCATCTCCTGCTCATGCTGCTTGATCAGGTTCTCCCGGACGGCCTGCAGCTCCTTCATTTTTTCCTCATGGAGTTTGGCCTTGAGCTCTGTGACCAGGACTGTATGTTTGCGCTGCTCCAATTCACGTATCCGTTTGGTTTCTTGGGTTTTCTCTCTTTCGAGCTTTGCCACCTAGAGCACAAAAAGAAAAAAAAGTAATAAGAGAGGAACATTTACAGAACGCTTTAAGGTATGCAAGGTTCTTTGTATAATTTATCTTATCTGATCCTCATAGCAACCCATGAGATTGGCTCTAGTGTGATCCTCATTTTACAGAGAAGGAAACTGATGCTTTCAGTGTCTGAAGTTGGATTTGAACCAGTTTTCTTTACCCACTGACTTCTTCCTTTCTCCCTTCTCCTGGCCTCAGACCACTAAGAATTCATTTAGGAGGGTTGGGAGGTTAGAAATACTTCCCCTCTTGACTTCCCCTTCCCTCGCCTTCCTCCTGAGTCCCAGGCCACCCAGAACTTATGAGGGCCATTTGACTGCTTATGTGGCTTGGATGAGATAGGAATCACCAATTCCTCCCACAGAGACGGAAGTCCATTAGGCCTCACCAACTACCCTGCCGCTGCCTCCAGTTTTCTTCAGGCAGTGGATCTTGCCATGTGCTCTGCACCTATGCCCTGTCATCTGACTTGCTGATATGACCTGAGGACTCCCATAACTCGCCACGAAACTCTTAGGATGCCCAGGTTTTTGTACACATCATAAGGTCGGACTTTCTTCTCTATATGGACTCTCCTAGTCATAGTGTGAATACTTTGACAGCAAGGACTGTCGTGCTTTTTCTATTTGCATCCCCAATGCTTAGCACAATTCTTGGCATGAACTATACCCTTAATTAATGCTCTTCCTTCCTTCATCTCTCCCTTCCTCTCTCCCTCTGCTCTCTCTTTCTCTCTCTCTTTCCTTCCCTCCCTTCTTTCCTCCCTCCCTCCCTCCTTTCCTTCTTTCCTTTCTTCCTTCTTTCCTCTCTCCCTCCCTCTGTTCTCTCTCTTTCTTTCTCCCTTTTTCTTTCATTCTTTCTCTTTCTTTTCTTTCCTTCCTTCCATTCATGCCAAACTAGCCGGTTTTCTACTTCACTACATTTTGCAAGAAATGCTAACAACAATCCGTAATGCTTTTTCAAGAACTGTGTTAGGGACAAAAGGAAGAGTAATTTAACCACAGCCTGGGGTAGAAGGGACAACTATAAGAAATGACTAGAGAGAGCAGAATTATCCAACTGTTATTTTGCTACTGCTACTTTTTTAAATGAAAAAGAATGTTCTCTGGGTTAAGAAGAATAGAAAAAATAATTAACAGGGAGCTGAAAGCCCAAAGACTTGGAAAGGATTTGAAGGCAGTGCTTATCTGTTCTCAATGTACCCCAAGGTGCCAGAAGAACTTGTGGACGTGATTTATCTTCGAAAGCTCCTCAGGAGCAAATGGCATCACAAGACTGAAGGTGATCATTTGCCTCAACTTTCATTGAAGGCCAGTGAGCTTGACTCCCATTACTGGCAAAATGTAGAACGCACTAGGGAAGGGATGATTGGTGAATATTTTAAAAAAGGAAATACCCAGTAAAACCCAACAGGGATTCATTAAGAACAGGTTACGCCAGAGTAAATTAATTTCCTTTTCAACAAGGCTAATAGCCTGGTAGATGAGTGGAATGCCATAGATGTAACATGGCTGGCTTTCAGCAAGATGTTTGCCACAGATGTTCTTGCTGTGGTGATTGACAAGATGGAGAGATGTGGGATAGGTGAGAGTAAAGAGAGATGGGTTTGGGACTCACTGAATCACTGGACCCAAATATTAGCCATTTATGAATAACGGTGAACCTAGAGGCATGATCCTCTATTATCCAGGTCATCGGGGGAATGAAGAGTTCCTCAAAAGAATGGATGAAGGGCTTTAAAAGGAAAATAAAAGAAAAACACAATGGAGAAGCAGAAGGGAATCTTAACCTGAGTCAGCAAGTGGGAGGGTGGAAGAATGTAATACAGAGAATGAAGGGAGCAAGGATGACTGAATTGTAACATTGTTACCAGTGACATGAATGAAGGTATAACTTCGTGCTTCTTAATTTCATAGAATACATTGGGGCTGGAAGAGATCGTCAACACAGTGGATCATAGTTAGAAACCAAAAATGTCTGGAGAAGCTAGCACAATGAATTAAATCTACTAAGATAAAATATAAAACAGATGATGGCAAAGACCTGTGCAGTATTGGGCTTCAAACAAACCAAGTGCAGAAGTATAAAATATGTACAGCATGGACAAACAGCATTTCACGGGGAAAGCGTCTGGAGGTTTTTGGTCAGTATCATCAGTGTGCCACAGCAGCCCCTAAAGCTAATGACATCTTGAGCTACACTCACAAAAATTCAATGTTCACAATGATGGAAGTGATAATTTTGCTCTACTGGGGATGGCATATAGAATATTATATCCAATTCTGGATACCACAGGTTAGGAAAGACATCAAAAAGCTGAGGCATGCCCAGGGTGGTAAGATGCTTAGAGGTCACATTAAAGAAAAATTGATATAAACACTTAGGGATATTTAACTTGTAGAAGACTGGGAAAGCATAAAAAAAAAGACTAGGAAAGCATGATAGAAGTTTTTAAGTGTTTGAGGCAGTATTATGGCAATTTCTTATAGTTTCTAAGGATTTTTATTATTCAGTTAATTTATTCCCTTTTTCTCTACAGTCTAAGAGGGAAATATGGAGCCCAAACTAATTTCCTGGCTTAATTTGTATTCTCCTTCACAAGGCCTAGGCCTTTGAAATCATAAAACTACTTTACTACATAGGTCCTCTCAATTTCTCTTGCCCTTGGGAGGGTTGCTGCCAGACTGGTGAGTACTGTATATAACTACTCTACTGGAATTCTTATTTATCCAGACACCCAACGTAGGAAAAATCAGAAGAGAAGAAAGTAGAAAGGAAGAAGGCAGATCTGCTCATTCAAAATTGCTACCCCCACACTCATGCTCCTTGCAAAGGGGAGCTAATCTCATTGAGTTTGTTTAGAAACTGATGCTGACACAGCACTGGCCCTGAAGTTAGGAGGACCTGAGTTCAAATCCGGCCTCAGACCAAACACTTGACACTTACTACCTGTGTGACCCTAGACAAGTCACTTAACCCCAATTGCTGGAAAGAAAGAAAGAAAGAAAGAAAGAAAGAAAGAAAGAAAGAAAGAAAGAAAGAAAGAAAGAAAGAAAGAAAGAAAGAAAGAAAGAAGGAAGAAGGAAGGAAGGAAGGAAGGAAGGAAGGAAGGAAGGAAGGAAGAAAGAAAGAAAGAAAGAAAGAAAGAAAGAAAGAAAGAAAGAAAGAAAGAAAGAAAGAAAGAAAGAAAGAAGCTGATGTTGAGCCAGATTAGACATTTAGCCTTTTTCAAACTTAAGCTCAACCTGTTTTTAGAATTTAGGATTTGTGAACTGGGAATAATGTGTGATTTTGATTCTCTGCTTTTTTTCAAATTGAATCGATTGGTTAGGTTTGGAACGAGCTCGAATGTAATGGCTGCAAATCTTGAGAGGGAATGTTAGCTAGATGCTGGCTCCATCCTTTCACCCTGCCTTTCCCAAAGTTCAATCCATACCCCTCAACCTGACCAGTGAAGTTATTGTAGAATGTCAGTCATGGAAGTCACCTCAGAACACTCCACCTTGCATCTGCTGCCCTGTGTGGTTTGCACTCCACAGAACAAGATTCCTCCCTCCTCCAGAACAAGCTCATCACTTCTAAACTTACTGCTTTGTCTCTTCTCCCCTCTGAGAGGAGGGAGGAGTACCAAACTCTTCCCAATGCCTTTCTTTACAGAGGGCAGAACCTGGACTGTCCGCTCACTCCACTTTGCATCTGCTGCCCCTTTCTGGTCTCAATCAAGTACTCCTCCCTCCCGCCCCCCCCCCGCCCCATGTCCCATCCCTCTCCTCTGCTTTCTTGCCTCCTTTTGTATGTTGTATCCCCCTTCAGACTGTAAGTTCCTTGAGGGCAGAGACTTGTCTTTCTTGGTCTTATTTCTATCCCCAGCACTTAGTACAGAGCACTTAATAAATGTATATTGGATTGGATTGAGAAAACAGACTGCTAGGGCTGAAAGGACCTTAGAACTTAGAGCATGGAGCTGAAAAGTATTGTAGAACATAGAACTTAGAGCTAGAAGGGACCTTAGAGCTCATCTAAGCTCATCTGTTTCCAATCTCCTTTCAGACACTAGCTGTGTGACCCTGGGTAAGCGATTGAACCTCTCTTAACCTCCTTTCCTTATTTATAAAATGAGTTAATTATAGCAACTGTCTTTTAGGTTATTTCAAGACTTCAAATGAGATAATGATTATAAAGTCATTTTGCAAACCTTAAAGCACAATATAAATGACAGTAGTAGTAGTAGTAGTAGCAGTAGTAGGAGCAGCAGCATTAGCAGCAGCAGCAGCAGCAGCAGCAGCAGCAGCAGCAGCAGCAGCAGTAGTAGTAGTAGTAGTAGTAGTAGTAGTAGTAGTAGTAGTAGTAGTAGTAGTAACTTCTTGTTGTTATTACTGCTTGTTCAAGGGCATTGCAGATTTATGAAAGGAAGTAAAGAGGCTGGGATCACAGCTTTATTTACTACTCAGGTTGGAGTAAAGTAAAATTATACAGTTCATTCAACTGACATTTATTGAGCCCCTACTAAGTACAGGAGCATTGTGCAAGAGGTAGGGGTGGGAGATTGGAAAAGATATATGGAGTAAGATATAGGTATACATAGGTAAGATATAGTCCCCATTCTCATAGAATGCTATTCTACAATAAATACATGGTTTTTTCCCCTTTTTTGTGTGGGTATGTAAATCTGTGATTTTATTGGTAAATGGATATCTTGTTGGGGAAACTTCCTTGCCTATGCTATTCTTTGAGATTTTCCTGGTACATTGAAAGATTAAATGACAAATTTAGGGTCACATAATTCACTTGTATCAGAGGTAGAGTTTTCCTGACTTTAAGCTTGGCTCACTATCCACAAAGGGATACCCTTTGTGCCATACTTCCTCTGTGGTAAGCACATTTGAGAAGAGAAAATGAAGTGCTACGTGAGATCAGAGGGAAAAGATTGTTATTGATCTGGGAGGGGAATAGAGAGGGGGTGGGAAATCAGGATAAATTTCAGCATTCCTGTCATGGTGGGGATCAGAGATGAGGGCTCCTTCAGGAAGGGCAAGGATTGAGAAAAAAACATGAAGCTGGATATTTGGATGTCTGCTGGAGTATTCATCTAGTTCAAGATGGATTTTCACTCAATTTGTCCAATCTCTCTTGGGGCAGGCTTGGTAAAAACCATGTGGAAACAGTTGTCTCACATTTCAGGGAGAGGAGAAGGCTGAGCGCAGTTCTGTGCAGCACACAGTTGTGGAGTTAAAAGAGTAGAGTTAGAAACAGGCTTTGAATTGCAGAGCTGCCAAGTATTCCCTCTGGGACTGTGGGCAAGCCATATGAACTGTCTAGGCATCAATTTCCTTGGCTGTAAAAGGATGGAATTCAACTACATGATCTTTAAAGTGTCTTCCAGCTCTAGAACCTGCTCCCTCATTCAGGGACAAGATAAAACTATTGGAGTGTAAATCCTGGAGTTTAGAGCAGGACAGAGCTTAGTGGTCACCCACTCCAATTTCCATAAATTTTCAGATGGGAAAATGGAGGTCCAGAGGAAGTCACATAATTAGTGGCAGAGTTCATAGTATCATAAAATCTCCACAACAGAGGGGGTCTAGGAGGGCACTTAGACCAATCTTATCACAAACCTCAATTCTGAGTCCCAACTTCCCTGTTCTTTCTATTATACAATAATAGAAATATTATTTTATTTTTAAAATATAAATAGGTTTGGTTACATGGTTATCTTGGGTTTTAGTTGCCTATTTTGTTTATTTTTTTTATTTCTTGAAGTTTTTTTTAACAATAAAAAAGATCACTTCCTTCCTCCCTTCATCCCCCTTCCTTCCTTCCTTCCTCCCTCCCTCTCTCTCTCTCTCTCTCTCTCTCTCTCTTTCTTTCTTTCTTTCTTTTTCTTTCTTTCTCTCTTTCTTTCTTTTTCTTTCTTTTCTTTCTTTCTTTCTTTCTTTCTTTCTTTCTTTCTTTCTTTCTTTCTTTTTCTTTCTCTCTCTCTCTTTCTCTTTCTTTCTTTTCTTTCTTTCTTTCTTTCTTTCTTTCTTTCTCTCTCTCTCTTTCTTTCTTTTTCTTTCTTTTCTTTCTTTCTTTCTTTTTTTCTTTCTTCTTTCTTTCTTTCTTTCTTTCTTTCTTTCTTTCTTTTCTTTCTTTCTTTCTTTCTTTCTTTCTTTCTCCACAGATTCCTCTTAATATAGCAAAAAGATCAGTAAATTTGGAGTGTGTGTATCTGGGTTTCAGTTCCTACTCTGTTCTATGTGAGACTTGGGGCAAGTCATTTTAATTCTCCATTATAGGATCCAAAGACTTAGAGCTGGAAGAGATAATCTATTTCAATGCTCTCATTTTATAGATGAGGAAACTGAGTCCTAGAGAGGTTAAATGATTAATCCAAGGTTTCTGAGCTCCAATTTCCTCAACAGAAAATGGAAATAATAATACTTATATTGTGTGCCTCATAGTGTTATGAGGGACACACTTTGTAAATCTTAAAGAGCTATGTACATGTAGGTAGAGGTAATAGCATTTATATAGTAGTCATCATTTATATAGCATTTTAACATTTGCAAAGCACTTTACAAATATTATCTCATTTTTTCCTCACAACAATCCTGAGAAGATGTTATATTTTGTCTCCATTTTTCAGATGAGGAAACTGAGGCAGAGAGGTTAAGTGACTTGCCTAGGGTCACAGCTAAGTAAGTGTTTGAGGTCAAATTTGAACTCACTTCCTGAGTATCACCTAGCTGTAGAGGAGAAAAAGGAGAAGTAAGAGGAGAGGAGGAAGAGTTCTTATATGTAAATTGCACAAGCTGAAATGGATCTGACAGAGCATCCAGTCTAGCTCATGAAGTCTGCATGGTGTCATGGAAAAGCTGCTGGACTTGGTGACAAAAGGCATGAGATCAAATTCTAACTCCCAGAATTACCAGCTTTGGGACAGTAGGCAAGTCATTTAATTTCTGTGAATATCAGTTTCCTCCTCTATAAAAGAAAGATTGGAAATAGATGAAGTATAATTATAATAAGATGAAGCATTTATGTATATATATATACACACACATATATTGAGGTCTAAATCTTAAGATTCTTAAAGAATCTGACTATCTCTGAACCAAGGCCTAGAAAATCCTAGACTTGCCCAAGGACGTATAGATAATTAAGGTCAGCACTCTTCATGATGCCATAACTATTGGTGAGTGGCAGAGTCAGGAAATAAACAGCAGTCTCCTGCTTTCTAGTTCCCTGCTCTCTCCAGTATGCCATGAGGTTTAGGCGGTGATACTCCACCGGGAAAAGGCCCATGGTCATGTTTGATGCCATGACCCTCTGAGGAGGGGTGGGGAGAATCTGACATCACGGTGGGGTAAAGCCTTTAGGGCTCCCTGGAAAGAAAGCCTGTGGCTCCTGGATGACCGTGTGGCTGTCCTTGCCGACTCACCTTAGACTTCTCCTGGTGCAGTTCTATTTGAATGTCAGTGAGCTTGGTCCTGAGGTCTTCATTGGCAGCCTGAAGAGCCATGATCAGCGCCTCAGGCTTCTCGCCCTTACTCCGTCCTTTCTTGGACATTGTTCTTTGTGGAATTGAGTCTATGAGGATTTGAATGCCTTTCAAATAGGTGCTGCCATTTCATTCATTCATTTAGTTGTTTCCCCCCTCCCCCCCCTCTAGTCCCAGTCTTCTCAGCACCTACAGTGTAGCATTCCTTGGTAAGGTCTCCTCATTAGCTGCTCTGGATGCCCTAGAGAAGAGAAGAGAAGAGAAGAGAAAAGGCTTATTTATTTCAGTAGAGAAATAATTGAGGTATATCTAAGTAAGGGTGTGCTAGAGTCCGCTCCAACAGGCTTGAGAGAACCTGTTGTTAAATTTTCTGTGTAAGCATTTATACCTTGGGAATTGACAAACGCTAAAAAGTTGCTGTTAAGTCATTTCAGGTGTGTTCTGACTCTTCACGACCCCATTTGGGGTTTTCTTGGCAAAGATACTGGATTGGTTTTCCATTTCCTTTCCGGGAAACTGAGGCAAACAGGGTGAAGTGACTTGCCCAGGATCACATAGCTGGGAAGTATCTGAGGCCAGATTTGAACTCAGGAAGATGAGTCTTCCTGATTTCAAGCCCAGTGCTCTATCCACTGAGCCACCTGGCTTAATTTATTGTTTTGTTGATTGTCTAGACTTAAGAAAGTGACAGAGAAAATGTTAATACTTCAAATTAAACATGAAAGTGTGTCCTGCATCTTTTGGGGGGTAGGGGTGGGAGGGGGTTTCCAGTTTGCTGTTAAACATTTACCAGCACATCCCTGCTACAAATCACCCATGACTTAACCTCTAAGCACAGGTTCACCTTGCCTTAAGGAAAAACAAAAGGAAAATCCAAACTTATGCAAGAGATAAATTAGTGGGTAGAAAGTAGTTGGTAGGTGAAAGTCAAGTTATTTATTCAAAGCATAAAAAAAGATTCTTTGCTTTACAAAATCGGCACTGGTTTTCCATGGAAAGCAGAATGGAGTTGAAGTCAGAAGACCTGGGTTCAAATTCTGATTCTAAAAACTAAACCTAGGTGACTCTAATTAAATCATTTGATTAAGTGGATCTTTCTGAATCTCTATACCCTCATCTAGAGGATAGAGATAGTTTTACTACCAAGAACCTGTAGTCACAGGATCCTAGAATTAGAGGTAGAAGAGACCTTAGAGGTCAAGCAGTTAGCCCTGCCACCCATTTTACAGATGAGGAACTAAGGCCCAGAGAGGTGAATGACTTGCCCAAGCTAACAAAGGGAGTAAGGAGCATAGGAGGGATTTGAACCCATGCCTTTCAGCCTTCAGATCCAGCACATTTTCCACTGTACCACTCTGAACTCTTATCTGCTTTGCAGGGATATTCTGGGAAAGTACTTTGTCAACTTCCAATGACTATAGAAATGACAGCTATGATCATTGCCAGTTTCATTCATTTAGTGCTTTTTTTTTTTGGCACCCCTTATACACTTATCAGGGGCCAGCGTAGGCTATAGTCCCTGGTGCCTGTCTTCTAGCCTCATGCTGGATGGATTGGGACTAATTTTGTACAGAGGACTTAGGGGAGGGGGGAGATAAAACAGGGGACTTGGATAGCCCTGGGAAGAAAAGAAAACTCCACAAAATTTTTTAAAAGTTCTAGTGTTGGATGGTAGGAGCTTTGCAGAAAGTTTGCAAAAATCTTTACCCATAGTATTTAGAGCTAGTCTCCAAGTGATAATGAACAATTTTTTAAATATTTGCAAGCAACTTTTGTACATTATTTATGAAAATAAATACAGCAATCCAAAATATCCATTGTTTCTATTCTGAACATTTGCCAATATTTTTCAAAAGAGAATCTTCTTACAGAATTTCCAATTACTGCAACTGGGATTTGGGGCAGTTGCAAATGACAGAGGATGGAATTAATTTCAACTTGGACATTTCAATTGTTTAGAAATCATACAAAAGGAAAGAAAAAGGATAGGCTACTTGCAAAAAAAACATTGCCATGGTTTTCTATAAGACAGCAAATGTGTAAATTGCACTCATTTTTTTTTTTTACTTATTGTTAACAAAAAAATGCAAAAGCAAAAGCTGGCCTTGTAGCTGTAGGCTGTATGTAACTGTTGGTTGGCACTACCAGTAACTTATAATAGCACTTTGTTTCCAAACTTTTCATTCTGTTTCAATTTGAATACAAATGAACAAACAAAAATTAAAACAAACAATGAGATCAACTTGAAATGACTGCATTGGAAATATTTTCTTATGGTTTATAATATTTCTGTAAATTTATTGTGCTATTTATGGGGTTTTTTCCTCCCTCATTTTCAGTAATGATGTTTTAAAAACTCAGCCGGCCCTGTGTTTCTTTAAATCAGTCTGCTGAGAGTCCACATATATACATTTGAACTAATCCCATATAACAGGTACATTTTCAACTCATGCTTTTATTCCACTATTCATAGTTTGAGATTAAACAAAACCAAACCAAACCTTCTTGAGGTCTGAGTCCCTGTCTCATCTAAATTTTGTGTCTCACTCAAAACAAGCACTGCATTTTGCACATGGTACATTCTTTGCAAATGTTTAAGTGAACTGAATTTAGAACCCAAAGCTGAATACTGGACTCTGCACACTGTAGAGACAATGAATGTTGGCTGAATTAAACTCATACTCGAAGTATGGCATAGTATCTGATACACAGTAGCTGCTTACAGAATACTTGTTTATTAAGACACTGATGACATGGGGGAAAGAATACTGGATGTAGAGTCAAGAGAGACTTGGGTTTAAAGCTGTCTTCAGACACCAGCTGTACTATCATAGGACAAATCAACTTAATCTCACTGATTCTGTTTTGTCACTTGTAAAATGAGACCAATAAACTGTAACACTTATTTCCTAGGGTTGTTATGAAGAGCAAAAGAGATAATGTCTCTAAAGTATTTTGTAGACTTCAGGTGTTCTACGTGTTTTCTCTTTTTATTAAATTGAATTTATGACAGCATCATGTAGAAGGGCTCAATCCACTACTGCTTGGTCAGTTTTACAATTCCACCTAACGTGATGCCTCCCAGGTTGAACTAATGACCTCTGTCATTACCAGGTTGCTAACTCAAGTCTTGATTGACACTACCTTCTTCAGCCACCTTTCCTTTCTATAGTGGACCAAACTCCTTCCAAATCCTTCCTTTATAGATGGCAGAAACTAGACTCCTAACTCACTCCACTTTGCATCTGCTGTCCTTACTGGTTTCAACTCCATTGAACAAGATGACCTTGCACCAGGTATCTTTTAGGGTTACCCCCACTTTCCTCCTTTGTTGTGTGTCATCTCTCCCCATTAGATTATAAGCTCCTTAAAGTCAATGACCATTTTTCTTTTTATTAATTGTATCGCTAGCACAGTATTTGACACAGAGTAGGAGCTTAATAAAAGTTTATTGGATTGGAAGAGTATACAGTGTGGAGAAAAGGACCTGGGTTTGATTTCTGGCTTTAATATTTATCAACTGTAACTATGGACAAATCACTTAATCTCTCTGAGCCTCAATTTCTTCATTTGTGGGATTCTCATCAGTCAACAAGCATCTATTAAATGCCCACTACATGCCAGCCAGAGCTAAATGCCTAGCTATGTGCTATATGCTAAGGACACGAGGACAAAAACAAAGCAGCCCCAGTCCTAACGAAGCTTGTAGGCTCTTGGAGGAGCATATAGAGAGAACGTACAAAATAAATACCAGGAAATTGGAGAGGGAGGGCCTTGTGGGGGGTCAAGCAAGACTTCACGTGGGATGTGGTATTTGAGCCAAGTGTTGAAGGAAAACAAAGGCTTTTAAGAGGCAGAAGTGAGGAGGAAGTGTATTCAAGGCATAGGGAACTCTACAGCCTGTCCAAAGGCAGAGATGGGAGATGGAGTGTTATGTATAAGGAACGACATCATTCCTTCATTCATTTACTCATTCAGTAATCCATTAATTTGCTCATTCATTTCATAAATATTAATCACAACATCGACTATATTCTAGGCACTTGGGAAGACAGATATGAATAAGACACACCTCTCATAGAATTCACAGTCTACTAGGAGAAGTAAGACAAGTCCACAATTAACTACAGATCTAAGCTTAAATCAACGGGAAAATAGAACTCATTTTACCACAGGCAAACTCTGAAGAATTATTGCTAGGCAAACTGAGGCAGAGAGCACTGAACTTTTGATAGCTTCAAGGAAGGGCCCACATGCCATAGCATCTGTTCTCTCTGAATCTCCTTAATCTCACTGAGTTTCAAGGAATCCTGAAGTTGCTCAGTGGTGCCAGGCATACTGCCAGATCCTCATAGACGTTTCAAGGATGCTTGTACTTTGGTGGAGCTTGGAGGAAGGACATCAGTGGGGCAGCCCCTGTACAGCAGCACAGGGTTGTGGTGATTCCTTGCTCTACTTTCATCCTCTTCCCACAGTATGCCTCAATTTCAAGATAAACTGTTTGGTCACAGAACTGTACAACCCATAAGAGCTGCCAAATCACAAAAACACAGGCCTGGCTATAATCTTAGAGCAAGGGTTCTTAATCCGTTTTGTTTCATAGACCCTTCTAGAAATCTGGCTAAGGCTCAGAATAATGTTCTTAAATACATAAAATAAATCTATAGGATTCCCAAGGAAAGCAACCATATTGAAATACAGTTATCAAAATATTAAAAACAAAAAGTTAACAGAGCCCAGGTTAAGAACCTCTGGCATAGTAGGTCATCTCCCCTATTCTTTTATCATCGTGCAGGACTTTATAAGGTGAGAATCTTCTCCATGTTATCATATTTTTGTATGAATGTTATTTAGTATAATATTATTGAGCACATCATATTTCAATTCCCCAAGGAGCCAGAATCTGATCAGTGTGGGTGCCCTCTCTAAATGCTTGAGATTGCAACCCCCCCCAACACACCCCTTAGAACACCTACATTTAAATATTTTTAGTGAGTTGCTGTAGCTGGAAAAAAATTATCGCCCTATGGTTACCCTGGTGATCATCATCTTGTACTCATCTAGGCTGATCCTCAAACAGTACATATGTAATTCATTGTTCAGTTCACACTTTAAAATTAAACATTATTAATAGTCTGAGCAGTCTTCTCTGTGTTCTTGGCTAAGTTCATTTAACCAGGTAGAAGTGTGACAAGTAGGCAAAATTTGATCAAAGAGCCTCCATTATCTCCATATACAAAGCTGACATTCCATCTAATCTGTTCTTCTTGCTGCTGCCCAAGTACATGTGCCAATTGGATCCCAGCCTTTGGCATGATGATTTGGGTGCAATTAGGGGGAATCTGTACAAAATTACTCTGGCTTATGCCTACTCCCAGAGAAACATGAAGAATAACAATATGTAAAGTTTCTTTGACTCTCTCTCTCTCTCCTCTCTCTCTGTCTCTCTGTCTCTCTCTCTCCTCTGTCCCTCTCTCTCTGCCTGTCTCTCTGTCTCTCTCTCTGTCTCTGTCTCTCTCTCTCTGTCTCTCTCTCTCTGTCTCTCTCTCTCTCTCTCTCTCCCCCTCTCTCTTTGTCTCTCTCTCTCTCTCTCCTTCCCTCTCCCCCCTCTCTTTGTCTTTCTCTCTCTCTCTCTCTCTCTCTCTCTCTCTCTCTCTCTCTCTCACACACACACACACACACACACACACACACACACACAAAGACAAAACAAAACAAAAAATCCTTTGGCTAATGCCTACAACCAGAAAAAAAAAAAATATATATATATATATATATATATATAATATATATATATATATATATATATATATATATATATATACACGTATGTCAGTATCTGCTGTATTTTGCTTCTTCTTCAAAAGGCTCTCAGCAACCCTGCAAGCACTCAAGCTAAAAATACATCGGACATAGGGTGGATTTTATTTCACCCAATAGAAAAGGGAGACTGGGTCAGTAAATCAGTCAAGAAGCATTTATCAAGTGTTTCTTCTGTGTCGGGCACTGTGCTAAGAACTGGGAATACAAGGAAAGTCAAAAAAGCAAAAAAAAAAAACCAGTCCCTGCCCTCAAGGAGGTTACATTCTAATGTGGGAGACAAAATGTAAATAACCAACTATATGCAGAGTAAATGGAAGATATCTGAGAACGGAAGGCCTGCTGGAGAGTAGAGAATTTTCTCTATTTTATTTGAATTGAGTCTTGAAGGAAATCAGCGAAACTACAAGCTGGAAGTCAGGGAGCAGAGCATTCTGTGCGGGGGTGACAGCCAGTCCAAAGGCCCAGATGACAGTAGAGTGTTGTATTTGAGGAAGCGGTGTGGCTGGGCTTTTGAGTTTGTAGAGGGGAGTAACACACAAGACTGGAAAGCTGGGAAGAGGCCAGATTATGAAAAACTTTAAGTGCCAAATAGAGGAGATGATTATAGTTGATCTTGGTGGTAACTGGAAGCCACTAGAGTTTCTTTTGATAGGAGGGTGACAGATATTTCTTCAGGAAAATCACATTGACAGTTGAATGGAGGGTATGTGAGAGTAGAGAGAGCTGGAGATGGGGAGGCCTGCTTGAAATCGATTTCAAAGGCCTAGATGAGAGATGATGAGGTTCCTAACTAGGGCAGTGGCTTTATGAATGGAGAGTAGGGAGATATTGTGGACATGACTTGGCAACATTCTGAATATATGGGGAGAGTGAGAGCAAGGAGTCAAAGATGACATCGAGGTTTCAGGCCTGGGTGATTGGGAGGGTGGTGGCATCCTTGACGGTAATAGGGAGGTCTGGGGTAAATGATGATTCTATGTTAGACATGTTGAGTTTGGAATGTCTATGCAGCATCTGGGTTGCTCCTTGATGCACATGGTTCCCTGCTGTGCCAGCCCTACATACAGATGGCCCAGGCTATAGGCCAAAGTGAACATGGACATCTCCATCTCCTCTTCTGTCTCCTCTGACCTAGGCTCAAAATTCCTTTCTTCTTCCTCTCTTTTCAAGGATCTGAGTCCCTTTCTCTACTGCCCCTTCCCCTGCTTTTAATCTCTCTCTTCTCATTCAGGATATGACTCCCTCCACCCCTGCTCTTGCCAAGGCTTCATATCTCTTTCCGAATGTCCGTCTGGCCCTATTCCTCACTGTATATGGCCCTGTAAGAGACACATGGATGGGTGTACCCTGTTTTCTAAGTCTACAACTATTCAGTAGCTCTCCTTTTTCCTAACTCTCTCCCAACCTACCTTCTCTCTCTTTCCTTTTATGGGCCCCAGGCCAAGGACCAGCTCGGGTATACAAAACCTAGCTCCTGAATTATAAACCCAAGGGTCTTTACTGCTGCTTACAAAAACAAAAGCCAAGTCAGGGAGGCAACGAGGATCCAGAGCAAGAAGAATTTGCACTCTGAAGGGAAGATGGTAGAGAAGAGGGACTTCCAGAATTCCTCTTTATGCATCCTTTAGCATGTCACTACCCCCACCTCCATGTCTTTGCACGGCTATTGCCTCTACATAGAATGCAGACCCTCCAAAAATAAAAGGAAAAGGAAAAGGGGCAGCTGGGTGGTGCAATGGATACAGCACTGACCCTGTAATCAGGAGGACCTGAGTTCAAATCCAGTCTCAGACCAGACACTTGACAATTACTAGCTGTGTGAGCCTGGACAAGTCACTTAACCACAATTGCCTAGCCAAAAAAAAAATAAAGAAATAAAAAATAGAACACATGTCTGCTTCATTCCTCTTCGCTCAGTTTCCTGTCTGTCAGAACTTTATCCATTCTTTTGCCTTTCTTTTAAATAATTCTTGATGCCTAATGATTTTGCAGTATTTCTCTATATATATCCCCTCTCTCACCCAGGGGAAAGATACTGAGACCTCCCTTGTTCCTTTCTTAGGAACCAGTTCCCATTGCCTTGGAGTGATGTCACAGGGCTTATACTGTGCAGAGGCAGTGCGCTGATGCAGTAGCCCCTCTTCCCAACCACATTCTCTTTCCTCAATTGCTTTCTAGTCTAGCTCTTAGAATGAAGCAGCAGCCCATAAAAGATTCCTATCTTTCCTTTCAGGAGCCTTGAGGCCTGGTGTGTTTCTGCCTGAGAACACCAAGTATGATGTTTAAGTGTACCATGACAGGACAGGCGAAATGTTCTCACCTTACCCAAAGAGCCCTTTGTAAAGGAGCAAATAACAGACTGAATGTAGTAGGGGACAGGGACCTTATTTAGCTTTGCTGGACCTTTACAGTGTAAAAACATGAAGGAGAAATATTTTTCCAGCTTTCCATTCTGTGCCCTAGAAGCACAATGGTGTATAGCAGGGAAAGAGAGTGGTTTGAAATAAAGAGACCTAGGTGAAAATCCTGGTTCCACCTCTTAATAGCTGTGCGACTAGGAGTAAATCAGTTCATTTATCCAAATCTTCTATGGATAATAATATCTATAATGCCTGTCTCCTGGGTTTATTGTACCAAATGAGCCCAGGAAAGTAAAACACTTTGTAAATCTTAAAGTACAAATTTATGAAAAGATTGATTGTTTTCTGTATGGTTCTTGCCCTTCCTTCCTTCCCTAAACCTATTTCTTCTTCCACTGAAGAAACTTCCCTTTCTCCATGAGTTAGGTACTTGCAGACAACCAGATTTCTCTTCTTAATGGAAAATGAACTGATGAACTCCTGTGAAATTAGGTATTAGAAGCTTAACCACTACCTTTCAATTCAATTCAAATCTAATGAATTCAATTTAGTTAGCAATAGCTCATCATGCGGCAGCTAGGTGGCACAATAGGTAGAGCACCGGCCCTGATGTCAGGAGGACCTGAGTTCAAATCCCACCTCAGACCAAACACTTGACACTTACTAGCTGTGTGACCCTGGGCAAGTCACTTAACCTCAATTGCCTAAAAAATAAAACAAACCGCCCCCCAAAACAATAGCTCTTCAGTATCCCTAGATGCCACTCTTTTTCTTAATACCTCAGTCAGAAGTCATAGGATGACAATCATTTATGTATATACCTCTTCTTTCAACCAAAGGCAAAAAATGAGCCCTCTTCTGCCTCATTCTTTAGGGAATCTTAGAGTACTCGGTAGACTGTTACATGGAAGAAGGATTGGATTTGGTCTGTTTGACTCCAAAGGCAGAAACAGGAGAATGTGCAAGTCTCAAGCAGGTCATTTTTAGCTCAACTTTAGGAAAAACTTTGAACAGTTAGGATTGCCCCAAATTCAACAAGGTCACTTCAGAGGGGGTTGATTCTTCCTACTGGAGACTTCTAAATAGAAGTTGGATGACCACTTGTCAGTGAAGTCATTGTGGGGATTCCTGATCTAATGTGCTTTGGAAAGGTCGGCCTTTGAGCTCCCTTCCTTTTCTTAGATTCTGCAATTCTAAACTTGTCAGTGGCTTTTAGGTACCATTCAAATCCCTCTACTAAGCATTTGAAGCCTTCCACAATCTAGTGCTACTTCACCTTTCCAGTTTCATGTGGTATTATTTCTCTGAAACTACCTGGTGTAACATTCTGATCCCCAAACATGGAAGCTATCCCCTTTAGCTGAGGCTTGGAATATCCTTCTTCTTTGCCTGTTGAATTCCTAGTCATCCTTTAAAGTCCATCTCATATTTCACCTCCTCAAGGAAGACCTCTTGATCCCTCTGGTTAGAAATGACCTTCCCCATTGGGCCTCACATAGTAATTTGTTTTGGACTTTTCTAATTCTTTTTTTTATGTTAATACTGTAAATTATAACTGTTGTTGTTCAGTAATTTCAATTGTATCATGACCCCATTTGGGGTTTTCTTGACAAAGATACAGGAGTAGTTTGCCATTTCCATCTCCAGGTCATTTTACAGAGGAGGAAACTGAGATAAACAGGGTTAAGTGACTTGCCCAGGGTCATACATCTAGTAAGTATCTGAGGTTGGATTTGAACTCAGGAAGACGAGTCTTCCTGACTCTAAGCCCGGTGTTCTATCCACTGACTCACCTACCTACACCATGAGTTGTAATTACCTATGTTTATTATTCCCCGATGAGTCCCAAAATTTCAGAGACTTAGTTGAACTTTGTATTAACTTCATAGCTAAGTATAGCAGCCAGGTGGATTAACAGTTAGATTTGTGGATTTGGAGTTAAGAAGACCTGAGTTCAAATCCTTTCTTAGATACTTACTAGTTGCATGACTCTGAGCAAATTACTTAACCTATTTCAGCCTCAGTTTCTCCATCAGCAAAATGGAGATACAGTACTTACCTCAGAGGATGGTGTTAGGATCAAATGAAATATGTCAAGCTCTCTGTGAACCTTAAATCGCTCTCTCTCCCTCTGTGTGTGTGAGTGCTAGCTATTATTAGCATAGAACTCTGCAAGCTGTAAGTTCTTAATAAATGTTTGTTAAGTGAATTTACAATAAATGAGTAAGCACCACACCAGGATCTGAGGAAATAGAGATTTATTTTTTAATGTGGGGACAGATGTACATAGGCTCAAATAACAGAGAGAGAGGAGAGAGAGAGAGAGAGAGAGAGAGAGAGAGAGAGGAAGAGAGAGAGGAAGTGAGAGAAGGAGAGAGAAGAAGCGAGAGAAGGAGAGAGAGAGAGACAGACAGACAGACAGACAGAGAGAAAGACAGAGAGAGAGAGACAGAGAGAGAGAGAGAGAGAGAGGAGAGAGAGAGACAGAGAGAGACAGAGAGAGAGACAGAGAGAGAGAGAAGAGAGAGAGAGAGAGAGAGAGAGAGAGAGAGAGAGAGATGTATAGGATATAGGAGAGATCCAGGCAAAATGTAAGGAAATCTGAGGAGAGAGATCACTTTCATCTGGGGAAAGGAGTTTGAAGAAGAGGAAGTGATGTCAAGAAAAGTTTAATGGAGTGGCTGATATCTGAGTTGGGCTCCAAAAGAAAGGAGGGGCATAAAAGATGGAGTTATAGGTGATAGAGTCCATTCCAGGCATAGGAGATAGTCTGCTCTGAGGACAGGTTAGGAACGCAATGGAAAGACAGAAAGGAAATGGGTTATGAAGAGTAGTCCATGAAAAAGGATGAAAAACAGGTAGATTTCCCCCACACAGGAAGTATCTGAATTTTAAAAGAGAATCAACAGGTAAAGAGCAGATTTGAATACAAAGAAATCACCACAAATGATGGAATTTTGTGGGGGGGGTAGGAAGGGGATTTGCAGATAAGATATCTTCCTTTCCACTTCATATTCTCCTCCTCCATAAAACTGACTAATTTTCAAGACATGTGTTTGGTTAAAAAAAAAAGGTTTGTTAGCAGTTTTGTTGGGAAAGGTCTGTTGTGTCAAAACAAAATGGATCAATAAATAAAAAATGAAGTTGACTAACAGCCCAAGGTAAATGACTACTGGTAGAATAGGCAATGGTGCTAGAATAATAATAGTAATGACACTTTTATGTTTAACCACCATGCGGCACTGATGATCACTCCTCTGATCCTATCTCATATGTAGGATCCAGAGCTAGTCTAACCTTGTGCTCACCATGGTGCTTATGACTCTGTACCTGAATAGACGTGCTGAGGGAATGGCAAACCATTAGGTTCTCAGGCAGTAGATCTGCTCTCCAGCTCTATCTCTTTTTGGGTGGCTTCCACTGACCCACTGTCTAGGCAGCATGGATTAATGTGGATTTGTCCAATCAGAATCAGCTTGGAGCACCCATCCTATTACAAAACCCTGCCTCCTTCCTGAATTTGCTATATTTCACTGAGTCCTAGTCACATGACCTTGATATAATGCAGTTTCTTCCCTGAGGGAACAGATAAAACATGCCTAATTGTAGACAGTTGGCTGTTGGCATAGAATCAATATGAGCAATAAACAATATGTAGTAAAAACATCTTTTGCATGGCTACGAGCCCACAGCCTTTCCCAAACCCAGGCAGTTTTCCAGACAATGCATGCTTGCCATCCACTCCCAAACAGGTGTTCTAGGAAATGCCGTTCAGTTGGTTATTCCACATTCACTCTGCTTGTGAGTAGACCTAAAAGTATAGACAAAAGAGCAGAGTTCACAGCTCATGTTCAACGCAAAGTCCAGTATGGCCAATCTTGATCTTTTGGGGGAGGAACTGGAGAGATTATGTCATTCAGCTCTCTCATTTTTACTGAATAGGAAAATATAAGCACCTGATTCTGGCATTCAAAGCTCCTCCATAATTGATTACCAATATACCTAACCAATGTTCTCAAATGTTACACATTCTCTACTCTGGCCAGACTGAATTGTTTTCTACCCCCTGCTCTCATCCTGTGCTCTCCTATCTTTGTGCTTTTGACCACCACTTCCCGTGCCTGAAGTGGAATCAGGACCCCCTCCCCTCATCTTGAAGTAAAGAAATCCCTTCCTCATCTCAAGGCTCAACTTAAATTTTACCTCTTTCCTGAAACTTTCTAATGCTCCCCTCCCATTGGCTAACATTGATCTTTCCTTCCTCAAGTTTCTCATAGAATTTTTTAAAAAAACATTTTTATTTAAAGTTTTGAGTTCCAAATTCTATCATTCCTTCCTTCCCACCTTTCCTCCCCCCTCCCTGAGATGGTAAGCAATCAGATATAGGTAATACATGTGCAATTATGTAAAACATTTCCACATTAATCTTTTTGTATAAGAAGACTAGAATAAAAGGAAAAAATGAAAGAAAAAAGTGAAAATAGCATGCTTCAGTCTGTATTCAAATAATATCAGTTCTTTCTCTGGAGGCAGATAGTACACTTCATCATTAGTTTTTTGGGATTGTCCTGGATCATTGTATTCCTGAGAATAGCTAATTCATTTATAGTTCTTCGTTGAACAATATTGCTGTTTCCATGTAAAATGTTCTCCTGGTTCGATTCACTTCACTATGCATCAGTTCATGTAAGTCTTTCCACTTTAACTGGACCTCCTCTCCTTTGCAGGTGAGAAAATAGGGTTTGGAGACAGAATGAATCTGTGAGACCTTCTAGTTCAACATACCTATTTTACAGATAAAGAAACTGAGGCCCAGAGAGATGAAATGACTTACCTAAGCTTACACCAAAGATCAGGGGCAGACCTGGTGCTTGGACTAAAGTCTCTACCTCCAAATTCAGTGTTCGTTCTATCATGTCACACTTATCTCATTTGCATTCCTTTTCAGAGCCAAAACTAGGGTAGGGAAAATGAGGCTTTGCCTGGGGGTGCTATACTTAGTTCTTCAGCAGCATAGAAACAACAGAATTTAGCTCCAAGTTAGCAAACATAATCTGGTAGCAGTTAAAATATGAAGCTACCAGATTACAATTTGGAGTGACATTAAATAAAGATTAAGAAATTGAAGCCCAGAAAAAAAGGAAGTGATTTGCCATAGGCAAGAAGCAGCTAGGTGGTAAAGTGGATAGCATGCTGGCCCTGAAGTCAGGAAACCAGAGTTCATACCCTGCTTCAGACACTACCTGTGTGACCCTAGGCAAGGCATAACTTGTATCCTTTGATTTCCTCAATTGTAAAATGGGTAAGGAAAAGCACCTAGCTCCCAAAGTGGTTGTGGGTATTAAGTAAGATTAACACTTATAGAGTGCTTAGCACAATGGGTACATAGTAGGTGCTTAAAAAATGCTTATTCCATTTCAAAGGTCACTGAGTGAGTCAGTGGCAGGGCTGAAACCAGAGTCCAAACCTTCATTTCTTTGTATAAATTAAATTTTTGTGATTTGAGCCAATTATAATTTATTGAAACCTTTCTTAAATCAAGGCAAGGTTTTCTAAAGCAAACAATTACCCCTTAATTCATTCCTGATGCAACTCCAGATTTTCACGTCTTAGGCTTATATGAAGTAAAGCATCCTTGAACATATCACAGTAGACAAAACCCTGGAGGCATTTGTGATTTGGCCAAGACTTAAGTGCTTTCTGTAACTTGTAAGCGATCTGAAAGTACCACTTAGGCATTCTTACCACAGTCCAAATGAGATCATGGATGTTAAGATGCTAGGAGAAGAAGAATAGCAGGGGCACTGCAGGAACATGTTGTTGTGAATTATTAATACTTCCCCTCCAATATTCCAAAGTTTCATAATTTTACAAGTGGGAGGACTCCCTCCATGGATGGGGAGAGCATTAGTTTCATAGAGAGTGTTTCTTGAGAGTCTACAGCTAGAAAAATCTATCCCCTAATGTCCAACCCCACAATGATTAGGCTTTCTGCTCTGAGCAAGATTGGTCTGGGGATAACAAACTCATAACCCATTGCACGGTCCATCCTCAAAACTTTTCCATCTCGATAGAACTTCCCACAATATGTGCACTGCTGTCATGAGCTTAAAGAAAGCCCCAGAGTCACCTCCATTCTATAATAAGACTCCAGAAAAAAAACACTTGAGTAGAGAATCAATTATTATTAATAATAATAATTATTGCTTCAATACTTCAAAAAGAATTGTATTGATATGGCTACTTTATCTGTCTATAACAGTGGCTAGGTAGCACAGTGGATAGTGCACCAGGCCTGGAGTCAGGAAGACTCATCTTCTTGAGTTCAAATCCAGCCTCAGACACTTATTAGCTGTGTGACCCTGGAAAAGTCACTTAACTCTGATTGCCTCAGTTTCCTCATCTGTAAAACAAGCTGGAGAAGGAAATAGCAAACCACTCCAGTAGCTTTGCCAAGAAAACCCCAAATGGGGTCATGAAAAGTCAGATACAACTGAAAACGATGGAACAACAGCAACTACCAATAATGACGATGACCTCTCCATACCTCAGTACAAAGTATCTGCAAGTGCTGTGGTCAAAAACTTCATCCTACCTGGCTGGCAATCTAGCTATCATGAATAATGGTATTTGTAACTCTTCTTTTTCAATGAGAGCCTGGAAAAAAGAGATCCTGAGCAATTTGGACACTAGAGATTCAACTTCTTCCAAAGACAGGATAGCAAGGATCTCCCTGGGACATCTCCTTACAGTGTCTTGGAGCCAGGGGGGTGGGGTAGAGGGTGTGAATAAGTCCTTAGTTTTACATCCCAATCACTCCTGTGCCAGTCATGTGAGTGAGAGAATTTTTGTTTAAGCTGCTTACTGAGACTTCACAATTTATAGCTTCTTTCTATGAGAGTCTCTGGCTTTGTTCTTTGTTCCAGCACATGGTGACTTATTTTGCCTGGAACTATGTTGTCAGGGATTTATGATACTTCCCACATGATAAAGTTAGCATAATAAGGCTCTTAATACTTTGCATTCATCCCGTCTCCTTGTCGAAGACCTCACAGTACTTCCCAGATGATGTGCTGTGAAAAGTTCCGTGTCCACCACATGTAGAGAGAGTTACAAAAGAATATACAAAAAAAAAAGTATGCCATGCATAAGGTCAACAGAGCCATGAGTGAACCTTGGTATTCTCCCTCCGCCACATAGACTTTCCACACGTACTACTGTTGTACTCAGGTGAGAATATCAGATTTGGAATCAAAAGACCTGGGTTTATAGGGTACTAGGATCATAGGTCTAAAATAAGTAGAGACCTTTGAGATCATTTAGTCCAATACCATTATTTTATAGAGGACAAAACTGAAGCCCAGAGAGACTAAGCAGATCACTCAAGGTTACACAGGTAACAAAGTCCAAATTTCTCTTCTATGTTCTTGGCCATGTTATGTCCCCTTTTGCACCTCAGATTCTCCTTCTGTAAAATGAGTGAGATAGGGACAAAATCAGAAGTTTCTAACTAATAAGCCTTAGATGTCTCAAAGGCCATGGAGGGTATTGCCAGGCAAATGAAAAGCCATCTGCTCAACAAACAGGTTTTTGTTCTTTTTTTTTAAGTTTACATCTATAAAATATGCGGTCTGAATGCAACTACTCTCATATGAGAGTCCCACAAAAATTTTTGAGATTAAAAAGGTTCTTCCCAGCACTGACACATCTATATTCGATGGCCCCTTTCAGTTCTGACATTTTATAAAGTCATATAAAGCATACATAGCTCAATGAAACTGCGAGCTAAACTATACAGGATTACCCAAAACAGACAGGTCATAGTGGAGCGTTCTGACAAAAGGAGAAGGAAATAGTACTCCACTCCAATATCTTTGCCAAGAAAACCCCATGGACAATACTAAAATGATTTTTCAAAAATCCCGCAATCCTGCCAAAACAGGTTTAATTTTGGGGAGTAGCTACTGTCAATTAAGCATCCAGAGAAAGAAATGATAAATAGAAGTATGTATAGAATGATTTTACACATTTTTTATATATATATATATACACACACACACACACACACATATTTGTGTCTAATGTAGCCATCTCTAAGGTGGGGGAGGGGAAAAAAGAAAAAAATTACACGACAACTTTATTATATATTTAGAAGGAATAGTAAGTTGTACATAATAGATTTGCAGTTTCATGGGCAATCATCTTTTATTATTATTATACTTTGCTATGGAAATGCTTGTTTTATTCCATAAATTAAAAATAAAATAAAAAAGTTTTTAAAAAGAATGAAAGCTGATTGACTGTATCAATGTGTTGGTATCTGCCAACTGTCTCTCAAGGACAGATCAAGGAGAGAGATTTAGATTCCAGAATAGTGTTATAGCAAGGTACCATCATCTCCAGTTACTGACCTCTTACCACCAATGGAGAGGTGCCATAGCCCCTACCTCCTCAGCAGCCATACCTACTAAAGACCCAGAAAAGGAAGTTTTCTCCACTAAAGTCCTGGGCAATGTCAAATGGTTTAATACCAGAAATGACAAGGGTGTATAAGTGGAAATAGTATCAAAGAAAATGGATTGTTATCTGTTTTGTTGATGTATCCTAAGGACCCTGGGCCTTTTCCACTTGACTTGCAGCTGAAACCTTTTCTATATCTTGCTTCCCCCCATCAGAATATGAATTATTTTTATTTTTTTTGTTTGTTTTTTGGCAATTGGGGTAAAGTGACTTGCCCAGGGTCACACAGCTAGTAAGTGTCAAATGTCTGGTCTGAGGCTGAATCTGAACTCAGGTCATCCTGACTCCAGGGCCAGTGCTCTCTCCACTGCGCCACCTAGTGGCACCCACAATATGAATTCGTGGGAGCAGGGACTGTCTTAATTTTCTGTTTTTATTACCAGCATTTAGCATAATACTTTGCACATAGTAAGCACCTAACAGGTGTTTCTTTTTTTGATTCATTCCTTAAATATTACACATCCCTTTCTATACAATAAGGTTCCTTTTAGCTCTGCCACTATGTAATTCAGTTACAAAATGCTCTCTTTACTGTTGAATGAAATTTTTGAGGCTAAAACATTATCAAAGATGCAACTTGGACTTAGTGTTCCTAGGACAGAGGTAATTGAGTTTAGGCAGGGAAGAGGAAAGAGGTTTGAAGGCAGGATCACTCCTTTGAGAGGATGAAGTAGACTGGAGACAGAAGTGGTTAAGAGCTGAGAAAGCTGAGGAATTCTGGCAAACAAGGAAGCAGAGATTGAAGAAGAGGAGGAGACTGTGAGCCAGCTATTGAACACAGTGGGGAGGAAGGAGAGTGGCTTGGAGTTCCACAGGTGATGACATATGGGCAGGAGGGTGTGAACTTTAAAGGAGAAGAAGTGGTCACTGAGATAGATGGCAGAAAGAAGGTCTGAATGTAGCACTGGGGAACAAAGAGAATGCCACTTCCTCCTTTTGGCCTCATATGACCAGAAGTTTGAGAGAAGGAATAGTCAGCCTTGGAGAAGGTGCCTAGGGATGTGGTATCTTCTAGAGAAAGCTAATTTTTTTTTTTAACAAAAACCAGAAGCTAGAAGAAGTGTGTGTATATGTGTGTTAGTGTGTGTGTGTGTGCGTGTGGTGTGTGTGAGAGAGAGAGAGAGAGAGAATGAGAGAGACTTCATTTACATTAGAGAAATACACAAATAGGTACATTGTAAAGGTAAGGAAGAGAAGAATAAGGACTGAGAAGGTTAGGGCTGAGTTTATTACTATGGGGTAGGTAGATGGGCAATGATTGGCATGGCTGCTTTTACTTGTGATCCTACCACTGGCATGAATAATCTGTAGGGGCACCACTGCAAATTGTCAACACAAAGCAAAAAAAGCTAAATATAAAATGATGACAAATTACAACTTGTACCTGCTAAACAATACATGTCAGGCACAGGCACAACACTCTCAGAATAAAATTAGCAATGAATATTTGTTAATTAGATTTAATAGTAGAATACAGGCTCCTTGAGGGCAGAAGATGTTTTGGTTTTGTCTTTGTAACCCCAGTACCTATCACAGTGCCTGGACACATGGTGTTAATAAATGGTTGGTGAAAGAACAGATGAATAAGCATCTGTTGTGTTCACAGCCCTGTGTTTCATTCTTGGAGAGATATAAAGTTTGTAGAAAATGCAGTTCTTGCTCTCATGGAGCTTACAGTCTCATAGATCAAGAAAAAAAATGAAATTAAATCCTATCACAGTCACAAAAGTATTTATTAAGCACCTACTATATACAAGACTCTCTGCCAGGTACTAGTGCTGCAAAGCCCTGGTCTCATGCAGCTTGCAATCTCCTAGAGGAAAATAAGAAGCATACAAATGGCTGCAACACAGGAAAAAATGAGACAAGTTCAAAGGAGAGGGATCAAAATGAGAGGGAGGAGGGTGATCCTGATCCCCTGATCCCCTGATCCCCTTCTCATCACTAGCTGAATGTAATTCTCTTCCCCTCAACTTTCTTTGAGAACTTTGTCTGGACCTATTTTGGTACTCACTGTTTTGTACTATAGTCATCCGTATGCTCGTTTTCCTACCCCTTCTCCCACCTAGAAGGTAAGATCTTAAGAGAAAGCCCTGTATCATATCTATCTTTGAATCCTCCCACCATCAAAAATAAGACTTTACATGTAATAGATGCTGAAGAAACATATGTTGGACTGGACTAAATTCAACCTCACCATAGTTATGCAGAGTTCTATTTCAAGTTCCCTCCTCAAGGATAACTGTTTAATACAAACTTCTAATCCTAGGATCTCAGAGTTGAAAGAGATATGAGTGGGCAGCTAGCATAACCCCTAACTCAACAGGCATCCTGTAACATTTAGTTACCCAGGCTCTTCTTGAAGCCCTTCAGTGAAAAGGATACTGTCTCCTGAGGCAGCCCATTCCACTTTGGGGCAGCTCTGATTCTTAGCGAAAACTTGTCTTCCTGCGACTTCTGCCCATTAGTTCGGATCTCTGGGGCTAATTAGAACAAATCTAATCCATCTCTCTCAGCACAGCTTTTTAACTACTTGAAGAGAGTTCTCATTCCTTCCCTCCCCCACTCCAAGTCTTCTCTTTTCCAAGCTAAACACCCCTACTTCCTCTCACTGACTCTTCATATATCACACAGCTTTTTGTTCCTTGCCCTGTAACGGAAGAGCTTCAAATTGTCAATGTCCTTCCAAAGGTGTGGTGCATGGAAACGAACACGATGATGAGGAGGAAGATGAGAAAAGAGAAGAATGAAGAAGAGGAAAAGGAATGGAGGGAGGAGGAAGAGGAGAGACTCAAGATGCTGGATTTTTATTGGTAGAGGTAGTGTGGTAGGAGAACAGAGCCTGGGGGGGGGGGAAGCCAAGGGCCTAAAGGGGGAAATAGATAGTTTAAAAATAGGACATTTCAGATGGAAGGAATAAGTTGACTTAAAGCACGAAAGTGAGAAATTGTGTTTACCACCCAGAAAATACATTAATTTGCCTGGAGCATGGAGTGGGCATAGAAGAATACTGGGAAATAAGGCTAGAGAGGTAGGCTGGAGCAAAAATGTGCAGGAATTGCATATTAACCTAAGGAACTCAGATTTGATTCAGTAGGTGTTAGAGAATATGTTTGATTGGGAAATGATGCTATTGAAGCAGTTACTTTGGGAAGACTATTCTCAAAGCTGTACATAGGTAGAATTGGAGGTGAGGGTGGGAATAGAGGTGGGGAGAGGTTGAGAAGCAGAAAGCCCAGTTAAGAGGATATTATAATCATCATCACCTGAGGCAGTAGCTAAATGTGGTGATCAGTCCGGATGGCAAGGAAGAGGAATACATGAGAAATATTGTAAAGAAAGTCTTACTTTCCCTTGGTAACTGACTGAGTATGGAAGTAAAGGAAGAAGAAAGAACTGAAGATGTCTCACAATTTTGGAGCACAAGTCACTGTTAATGGTAACGCCATGAACAGAAATCAGAGAGAAAGGAAGATGTTGGGTTACAACTGTCATGCTAATTTATCATGGGATCACAGATTTAGAGCTAGAAGATGACCTTAGAGGCCATTGAATACAACTCTTTAATTTTACAGAGGAGAAAAACAAAGGCATGGAAAGGTTGTTAGGTGACGTACCCATGGCCACACAGCTAGTAAGTGTCTGAGGTGGGTTTGAACCCAGGTCTTCCTAAGTCCAACTTCTGCTTTCTTTGCACTCTTCCACGGTGCCCTTCATGTCAGGTAAAGAGGAGGTGCATGTACACACATAGGGACTGGATTTTAAAAGTGATTTAACTTGGGTTTTGTAGTGCTGGCCAATCCTAATGGAGAGCCTGAAAGGCAGTATGACTTTGTGGGCTGAGAGCAGGCCTCTAGGCCCAGAAGATGGACATTCTAATCCTGCCTCCCACACCTATAGACCTGTCTGTGACCCTAGAAAGGTTATTCCGCCTCTCCGTATTCCAGCTAACTCTCAAGCTTGCAGAGCAATTGTCAAATTGCCTTTGGAGAGTGAGTTTCCTCACTGTAGTTTTTTACAGGAGAAATCACAGGTCTAGTTCTCCTAGAAACCCCAAATAATAACAGAGGCTATGCCCGAGGGGAGCAAAATATTTCTGAGAGTAACTGACATTCACTCACTATGGCCAAGTCACTTTGTCTCTAGGAGCATCATTTTCTTTTCTATATATGAGGCATACCCTGGGCATCCCCCATTGATGGGGTGCTTGGGTGCTTGTACTGGAAACCCAATCCATGACCATGTTTCTCCTTAGCCTCAGAAACACTATCCCTGGCAGTTTCTCCCCAGCCCAAGGACACTGTGCCTAGCAATTACTCATGAGTGGGCCCAACCAAGACCCTTATGTCTTTCCCTGGTGCAGTTACAAACAGCACCTGAAGGAATTATTAGCTCGAACTGGCTTTGCACTGGGTCATAAAGATATTCTTACCCATTGGACTATCTATACTACTACCCTACCTCATTACCTACATCCTGGACTCCTCATTATCTGTATTCTGGAACTAAGACATATGATTATTCCCTACATCTATCTTGTCAAACAAGACATTGACTGGTGGCAGACTGGACGACTCTTAGTTACCCCTGGCCTCTAGTTAACTTAGTGATGTAGCAGGCCTAAAACCACACCTCCATGTGGCCCCTCCTTTGTGGGCTTTTCCTAGTGAATTCTGGGTAAAAGGCTTGTGCAGTAGATACAAAAAGTACATGTTCCTTTAAGAACTGACCACTCCTTAACCACTCCCTAATCCCGCCTTGAATCACCTCATTAGCATATTTGGCACATATTTTATTATATTTTTATCCTATATAAACTTTAACTGTACCCCTCTAAGATTGCAGTTTCCTTAAGAATCCTTGCCCACTGAAAAGCGTAATAATAAACTTTCCGCCAACTTGACTTAAACAATGCTTGAGTATGTGAATTCATTCCAGAAGACCCCGTTCCATACTCCAGTCTTTGAGGGGTCTCAACCTCTCAGACTGCAACACCATCACCTAACATGGAAACACCCTGCATCCAGTTTTCCTACTATGAGAGTAGGTATAGTCTCTTTTGATTGGCTGCTTAGCTGAAACAGGTGGTGTCTTTAAAATTAGCCAGAGGGAGTCATTATCTTTCTTGCTGCTTCCAGACATTGAAGATCACAGTTCACTCCCAACAGTTGGCACCATGAACTGAACCCCTCTATTTTAGACTGGCTGAGAAACAGGCGTGGGGCTATTTGTGTGTATTTCTATCCTGTTTTGTTTGTCTTTCTCAGTTTTAGGGGCTGGCAGTGATCCCCATTGGACCTGGGAGTTTGAGCTATGGAGATCTTGGGGCCAGAATTGCAGGTAGGATATTGCAGCTAGACACCCCAGTAGGGAAGCCCTGAGAAGCCCAGGTACCAAGGACTTGAGCCCCACGGGGGTTCTGGACTTGAAACTGGGACTGTGCTCTATAGGACCCAAATTAAACTGTCAGCTTAACCCCTTGCCCCTCTCCCAGAGACTGAGATGGGGCAAAGGTGAGGGTGGGGTCGGTTATACCTTCCAAGAGTTGTGGAGTAAGTCTGTATATTTGTGACTATACCCTTCGAAGTAGATATTTCTTTGGATAAGCTACTTCAGCTGTTAGTTGCTAAATGGAACACTTCAGGACACTCCCTCACAATCAGAGGACACACTTTGATTGGTGGGGGTTAGAGCCATTGACAGAAAACCTAGCAACCACAAATCCCCTTAAGGGTACTGGAGAATCACAGGGGAAAGGTGAAGTGTAGCGCACACACACTCTGTCTTCAGGAAGTGGGGTCAAAGTGTTACATATAACATAAGGATAAACTGATTTGAATTCTCTCTCTTGGAGTGGGGAGAGTTGTGAGCAAAATGCTGAATAAATCTTCAAGTGCCATAGAAATGTGCTTTATTTCTTATGGAAATATGAATTGTTGTTTTTGTTAATATGGTTATTTTCCATCTCATGTTTCTCACTTTCAGTAGTCTGGCTAGAAATGGTCCTGGAATAAGTTGCTACCCTGCTGATGTTTCTTCACAGGTAATATGCTACCTACAATTACACAGATGGACAAAACCTCTGCTTTTTGCAACTGAATAAAAACATTGAGATGCAAGCTCTTCGATAGGCTCACTGAAAGGATCTTTGGGACAATTCCAGTAACACACAGGACAATGGAGATGACAGATACAGCTCAACCTGTTCTTACATGGTTTTGATTTTTTCCCATTGTCTATTTTTTGAAAACTTTTTCATTCTGGGTACTTTTTATGAGTGTTGGTATAATAACAGCTATTTAAGAGGTATTCTGAAATTTTTATGGATCATTGTTACATCTGAGCAATTATGGGCACCAATTTGATCTGTGATAATGCTCCAGTTTCAGTACAATTTATTTTTGTTGAATTCTCAAGGACATTATTATTATTGTTGCTGTTAATTTCTGATTGTGTGATTTCATCTGCGTAGGGAGCTCCTTCTACTCATGCAAATCAGCTATTTGGCAACTTAATAGTCATTGAGAGTTGACTGGGGGACTGGGAGGCTGGGTGATTTTCCCAGGGTCACATACCAAGCGTCAGAAATGGCACCATCCACTGTTTCGTTATTGTTGTTTTTGTTATTTTGCATTTCTTTGGAAGTGTACTTTCAAGTCACTTGGCTACTCTGCAGTAATTTAGGCTAGATCTGAACATCATTACTCAGTTCTCTGCAATCACCTTGGGGGCTCTCTGTCTGTAGAGTCAGAATGCAAATTACATCAGCACATGTAAAACACACACTCTCCAAAAAACCACACATACCAATTCCTTAATGACACCATTCATTGTGTCCATTTTGATTGGCCAGGGACAAGGGTGGGAAAACAGGCTGTATAATACTTACTTCCAAGTCAACACTCAAGTTATTTTGCCACATTTTGGACCCTGCCACATACCAAATAGTACCTAAGTGCCTATAAAAGTAAGATTTTTAAATGTGGCTATTTATACTTGCAATGTGAATGATTCCCAGTAGTTTCCCCTCATATACTACCTCTGGAATATTTAAAAACAACAACAACAAAACCACTAGTAGTTGATAATTTCTAGTATAGAATTAAAATTTTTTAAGCATCTTTATGTTACAGGAAAAAAAATGGGGTGCTACATGATCATACCTTTTCTCTTCATGAGAAAGCCTCCAAAATCAGTCCATTTTGGTCTGTCTTGTATAATACGTGGTCTTTCTGATTTCAAGACTTAAGTGGCTGAACTCTCTCAATCTTCTTGCCTACAAATGCATAGGCTAGAGTAGATATTGCTCTTATTCACTACCATAATCTTTCCATGATTTTAACTTGCTTTTCTTTGCATCTACACGTATCTGGATATGGAGATTTTTTTAAATTGAAGAATCCTGAAAATGATAAATGTTGGAGGGAATATGAGAAAACTGGGATACTAATGTATTGTTGGTAGAGTTGTGAACTGATCCAACCATTCTGGAGAGCAATTCAGAACTATGCCCAAAGGGCTATAAAACTATTTGATTCAGCAATACTACTGCTAAGAATTGGCATTTGAAGGAATGTCCATCAATTAGGGAGTGGCTGGACAAGTTGTGATATATGATTGTGATGAAATATTATTGGGCTATAACAAATGACAAGCAAGAATTGTACACAGTAACAGCAATATTATATGATGAGCTGTGAATGACTTAACTGTTCTCAGCAATACAATGATCTAAGGCAATCCCAAAGGACTAATGATGAGGCTTACTTTCTGCCTCCAGAGAAAGAACTAATATTGTTTGAATACAGACTGAAGTGTGCTATTTTTCACTTTCTTTCATTCATTCTTTTTTTCTTGTAGTCCTCTTGTACAAAATCACTAATATGGAAATGTTTTACATTAAAAAAAAATAACAAAATGATTTTAAAAATTGAAGATTCCTTTCTTCTTGTAGAAGCTGGGAAGCCCAATGGCTAGAGTGCTGGCTTGGAGTCAGGAAGCTGTTGAGTTGTTCCAGTCGTGTCTGACACTTTGTGACCCCGTTCGGGTTTTTCTTGGCAAAGATACCTACCTGTTCTAGAGTCAGGAAGACTCAAGCTCAAATCTGGTCTCAGGCACTTACTAGTTGCTTGACCCTGGGCAAGACAGTTAATGTCTGCTTGCCCCAGTTTTCTCAACTGTAAAATGGGAATAATAATGGCACCTATCTTACAAGGTTATTGTGAGAATCAAATGATGTAATATTTGTAAAGGACAGGGTGGCTGTTATATACTTAATAAATGCTTCCTCCTGCCCCCCTCTTCCTCTTACCCCTTCATGGAGAACCTTGGTAGGACAGTGCATACCTGATGAACCTTGGCATCTCTATTCTTTTAGCATTTAATAGGATGAAGTGTCAGCCAAAGCCAATTCAATCTAAGAGAGGTATGATGTCCATGACAGGAGACAGAATAGTTCCACTGTCCCCTGCCCTAACTAGACCTCATCTGGAATCATGAGTTCAGTTCTAGGCAATGTATTTTAGGAAGGACGAGGCAAACTGGAACATATTCAAAGCTAGGAGACCAACGTTGTGAGGAATTGTAGAATATGTTTTAGGAAGAGCAGTTAAAGGAATTGTTTAACCTAGACAACAGACACTATGACACTATCTTCAAGTGTTTAAAAGGGGAAGAAAGATTGGACTTGAAATACTTGGCACCTGGTAGGGTGATTGGGTTGGAGCAGAAAGAGGGAAAGATATTGTAGCAGGCAAATTTTTCACTTTATGTAAAGAAAACTTTCAGGGCAGCTAAGTGGCACAGTGGATAGAGCACTGGTCCTGGAGACGGGAGGACCTGAGTTCAAATCTAGCCTCAGACACATAACACTCACTAGCTGTGTGACTCTAGGCAAGTCACTTAAAGGCAATTGCCTCACAAAAAAAAAAGGAAAGAAAGAAAGAAAAAAAAAGCTTTCCTCAAAATTAGAGATGTCCTGAAATGAAATGATCTGCCTTACAAGGTCACAAGTTGTCCTTCAATAAAGTTCTTCAAACAAAAACTGGATAATCATTCCTAAGGATGACATGAAGGGAATTATTCCGTTCAGGCATGGTTTTGTCTAGGTGACTTTGGAGGTCTTTTCTGAAGATCTATGACTCTTTAAGGGTGATTCTGTCTGACCTTATTTGATTTTTTTTTCCATCTGTTTTCTCTCCACTTATAGTCATTGCAGGTTGTTACGATTGTGGTTGTTGTTCTTAAACTGCCCTTGTATTCCTTCATCAATATAGGGCACTCCCCATGAGGACCTTCTATCAGTTCAGATCATCAGCCTCTACAACTTAGAGGCTTCGAATTGGTTGGGGCACCAAGGAGTTGAGCGACCTGCCCAGAACGACAGAGCCAATACATGTCAGAGGTGAGACTTGAACTCAGGTCTTACTCACTATCTAATACATCATGCTACCTACTTTATTATTTTATTATTTTAATTCTCACAGTATTTTTATTTAAAAGACACTCATGCTTGTATATAAATGTATATGTAACTATATAACTATTTGTATATATGCATATGTGTAAAACTGATGCCTGTGCATAAACACACACACACACACACACATATGCATACACATATACACTGACATGTATATATCATAGGGCATACAAGTAAGAAATTATTTTAGAAATGTTTACAATGACATTACTTAGAAAATCCATTATTTCTTCAATACTACTTTTTTAATCTTTCCTCCTTTCTAATGAAATTATTTTAATTTTTTTACACATCATTTTTTTGAGAACTACTAAGAATAAGTTTGAATGAAAAAAATCCTCTCTCCTGGCTGATATTATTCATTCTTATTGTTATCCTTTCCCATGAGTGAGTATTTTCTGCTAGCTTTCCTGAATAGTTTCAATTCCCTAGTAAGCTATATAACAAACTTATATATTATAAATATTGACAATGGTGACTATTCCATAATGCTTTCATTTATGGTACATTGATCACCTGTTAACTCCTACTTTTTTTTTCTCCCACATACTTCAAATGTCAAAGGATCTATGATTTCATTAGTGTAAGTGCTTTTTTCTCCAATGAAAAATGTACTACCCCTTACACACTAATAGACACATATCCTAGTAGATGGTCTTCATAAGTTGCTAAGATAGTAGTAACAGATAATAATAATAATGCTGATATAATACAAATATTATATAAAATTAAATGTAAGAATAATATAATAATATAAATCTCATGGTCCCTGTTCCCTATCCCCCAGATATTGAAGCTATTTGTCCATAACTAGTCTGGTCCCTAAAGGACAAGCACGTAGTCTATTACTGTATACAATAGAAAGATTTTGCTTGGTAGGATCCACCAAAGCTTGTCCTTTGCCCACATAGCCACTAAGAATCCACCATCATCTATCTACCTAGAAAAAGGATCAGAGGAAGACTTCAATATAGGTTTCTCCCATAAAACCATTCTTTATATGAAAGATCTCAACTCTCTGTCATTCAAGAATCTTCCATGAATTTCTCTCAAATTCTGTTATCTGACTTAGACTTCATGATTGCCAAAACAACTGGACCAGTCATTTGCAGCACGATTGCTTTGCTTTACTTATCCTACAATCTACATTCTAATCCATTGTTCAGTCAGGCATGAAACTAATTAAGTGAAAATGCAGCTGATAGTATGAAAACTATTCAATTTTTTTCAATTAAAATGAACTGTGTCCTTTTCTTTGTGTTTCTCTCTAATCCTTGTTTGGTTAAAAATTCTTTCCCTAGCCACAGCTGTGAAAGAAACCTGATCTGGTTTTTTCTACTTTTTTTCCCAGTGACTTTAATATTCAGACCTCATATCCATTTTGAGTTTATCGTGATATGTGGTGTAAGATGTTGGTCTAAACCTAATTCCTACCAAATTCCTTTTCTGTTTTCCTAGCAATTCCTATAAAATAAGGACTTTCCCCCCAAGTAATTCATGCTCTTATGCTTATTGAACATTAGGTTATTGAGTTTCATTGTGTGATTCTACTTCATATAATCAATCTCAAGTGATGCACTTTCTTATTTTTTTAAATCAATACCAAGTAATTTTGATAATTACTACTTTTTAATATAATTTGAAGTCTGGAAGTGTTATTCAGCTTTCATTTCTACTTCTTTTCACTCATTCCCTTCTGAGTTTCTAGGCCTTTTGCTCCTGAATATGAATATAGTTATTTTTATTTTGTCTAACTCAGTTATAATATTGGTAGTTTGACTGGAACAGCATTGCATCTATAAATTAATATAGGTAATACCATCATTTAAATTATATTGGCATGACCCATTCATGAGCATTGAACATCTTATTTCTTTAAGTAGAAGTTTGTGATTATATCTATACACTTCTCAAATGTGCTTGGCAGGCTGATTTCGAGATTTTGTTCGTGTTGTAGTTATTTCGGATGGGCCATCCCTTTCTAGCATTGCCTTTTCGATCCTGTTATTGTTGTACGTGGTTACAGGTGGATGGTGGCAGTCATAAAGGGGAAGAAACAACCGAGAAGGAAATTTAACTATGGGTACAATTTCTCCAGGAAAGAGTCGACCATGCTCCCAACACACAAGTTTGAACGCTGAAGGGGCCTGGGGAGAAGGCAACCCCCCAGGTGGGTCAGGCAAGTTCAGAACATTATAGATTGTGGAAAAAGAGGTGGGGAGGAAATGACGGCCATCCCCCTGGATATCAGAGTCCTGTGACAGTACCTCAAGGGTCCTGTTCTGGTTATTTTAGCTTTGGGAGGATATACTGTACAGAATCTACCATGGTCTAATACTCAGAGTTAAAAGATTATCTGCTGGAGCTGTGAATTGAGTTATTTTGATAGGGCTCATGCCCTCCATCTCCCCTTCATACAAGGCTTTCTGTCATTAACTTAGTCCTGTTTACTGTGGAAAATAGCAGGAATCTATCCTCATGATATTTCTGCCCTTGTATTCATTCAGAGTCTTGGTTTTCTATAGGTGGAAAGGAAAGAGCAGTAGACTGGTAGACAAAAAATAGAAACTGAGTCCTGGTCCTGCCTCTTACTAGTTTTGTGACCTTGGGCAAGTCATTTCTTTTCTTACCAGGCCTTAGTTCTATCGTTTATATGAAAGGAAGGGATTGGATGGTATGATTACTAAGGTCATTTCTAGCACTGACTTTTTTTTATTCTTTGTTCTAAGATTTTTATCTACTGATATTCTATTTTATATCTTTTAATGTCCCTTTGTCCATGATGGTCTTCGTCCTAAGGATGATTATACATGTCTATGTGCACTTATGTTCCTAGAGGTCTTTTACTTCTGATGTTCTATGTTCTATAGTCCAAGGTCCCCTCCACATATCACAGCATTGTGGGTTTAAAGATGGAAGGACCTTAGAAATCATCTAGCCCAAACTTTCATTTTACAAAAGAGGAAACTGTGGTCCAGAGAGGGGAAGGTCACATGGGCAGCATTAGAAGAGGCTTCAGACCCAGGTCCTCTGACTCCAAATTCAGTGTTCTCATTTTATTATTCTGCCTCCCTTTCTAACATTCTATGCCTTAAATTCTAATATTCTACGAGCCAGTGATTCTAATAGGTATTGTAAATGAGTTTCCTGGTGAACCAAAACCAGCCTAAGCCTGTGACTAGGAGAACCGAGAGGCTTGACTTTAATTACAGACACATCTGCCATCTTCCATGCTTGTCAGAATTCTTGTAACACTTGTCTGTCAAGATAGGCACTCCAATAAAAGTTTGTTAAATCATCGAATGCTGCAAGTAAGGAAGCTCAAGCAATGGGCCCAGAGCAGGGGTCAAGACCACATATGGCTCTAGGTCCATAAGTGTGGCCCTTTGACTGAATCCAAACTTCGCTGTGAAGGGAAGAAAAGAGAACTGTGAAGTTTCATTTGGTCAAAGGGCCACACTTGAGGACCTACAGGGCCACATGTGGCCTCCAGGCCTCAGGTTCTCCACACCTGGCCCAAAGTCTAAGTAGGAGCCCAAGGCCAGACCCACTGACTGACTCTCCACAATAAAGCAGTTAGTGACAGAGGCTTCAGAGAGCCTGTGGAATCACAGAAAGGAGTCTTGCTCTTCCTTCTATTTCCATTTTTCCTCAGCTTAGACTTCACCTTTAAAGCACTCAAAGATCTTAGAAACAAGTTCTCTTTATAAGAGCTCAGTGTGTAAAGACTTAGGAAACCCATCTCTCCTTGGGAGTGCCTGCAGCCTCTGCTTTAATGGAAGGCTGTAGCTCCCTTGTTTACAGTAGTGATGTTCCCAGAACCTCTTGAGTCTAAGCTCTAGGGTATTTCCACTATAAATCCTGCTTTTCAAGGAGCTTGACATTTTTTTCTCAGCATATAGCTCAGCACAATAGGGTTTAGGAAAAGAGCTTCCCCTTCCCCTCCCGCAAGCACAGAAACTAGTTATTAAGTCCAAAAGGATCACAAGGGATAGGCGGTAAAATGAGATGAGAAATGGCAGGGGCTCACTCAAGTCCAGGGCAGCAGTTGAAAAGTGGGTTATTTTCATATATGGTATGTCTGCTTTATTCAATTCAATTCAATTACACAAATGCTGTTAAAATGTCTATGATGGGCAGAGCACTGTGGTGGGCATAGCAGGTGCTGAAGTCAGGGAATTTGGAGCCGGAAGGGACTTTAAGGTTGTCTGATCCAACTCCCTCATTGTAGAGATTAGGAAACTGAAGGTTATACAACTCACTCAAGGTCACACATAGGTGTTAAGAAGCAAAGCCTAGTCTGATAACTGCAAATATAAAAGACCTTTATCTTTATATCCCACATTCAATTCACATTGAGTAATGCCCTGTTGTGTTCAAGAAGCTGCGGCAAGATGTCAAGTACTGAATCAATTTTAACAAATATTTAATTTGCATCAACTGTGAGCTGTGCTAGAATAAGCTGGGGGGTGGGTGGTTAATTAGGGAGCAAGGTACCTAGTTTAGAAAATTATTTTGCAGAGCTTAAAGTCTGTAGCACTTCTCTCTTCCCCTACCACCACTACCACCACCACCATCATCACTATCATTTATATGGTACTTTAAGGATTGCAAAATGATTTACATATATTCTCATTTGATGCTCACAATAACTACATAATAACCCTATTATTATCCCCATTGTATAGATGAGATAGTTGAGGCTGAGTAAAATTAAGTGACTTGCCCACAGTCACCTAGCAACTGAGGCAGAATTTGAACTCTCTCTCTCTCTCTCTGTCTCTCTCTCTCTCCCTCTCCTTCTTCCTCTCCCTCCACCTCTCTATCTCTCTCTGTGTGACCCTGTCTGTCTCTCTTTCTCTGTGTCTCTGTCTGTCTGTCTCTGTCTCTCTCTCTCTCTGTTTCTCTCTCTCTTTGGCACAGTGAGTGAGAGAGAGAGGTTCACCAGGCACTGAGAGCATGTGGGTGGAATAGCTGTGTCTGGATCCCCTGAGTTAGTCCATACATGCAGCCTGAGAAAGAGTGGAGAGACAGGTAGGAGAACCAGGAGAGAACAATGTTACCAGAAATCCTCCTCGGAGTTCACACTGCCTCCTGCTTTGGGTCTCTCTAGTGCCTTCATCATGTTATTCTGTTGTAAAGTTTTCTGTAAATCTTTCTTATACCTGTGCTAGATTTATCATCTATCCAAAGCAATTTCTGCTTCCATCACAACTTTTCTCCCGAGTTACCATATCTTTAGGTGCCAAAGGTCTCAAAAAAATGCAAACTCTTGTGGGAGAGTTTTAGAACAACAAAGCACATGGATGTGTGTGGACTCTTCCTGGCTCTGTTGAAATATGAAGGAAAGCAAGACTGGAGAACTGAGTACAAATGTGGGCCAGAACCATTGGTAAATGATGATTTTAGGGGAATTAATTCATACCTCTAGATTAGATAAGACTCTAAATGGGAGGCAGCATGGCACAAGGGAAAGCTCACTGGGTCTGGAGTCAGAGAATTTGGGTTCAAATTTAACCTCTGGCATTTTCTGCCATTCAGAACTTGGACAAGTCACTTCTGGGCCCCAGCTTCCTCATCTGTAAATGAGAGGACTGGATTAAATGTCCTCTAGCTTTTAGATCTATCATCTGTGAATCTTGGAAAGCATTAGAGATGTCTTGAGCATGCTCAGTTGGTAGGCAGCATGAAGACTTCTAGCAGCATTGAAAACTCAGATAAAGCTTTTCTTCAGTAGTTCTTCCCTACGAATCCCTGCCTTGGTATCTTCTTCTTCTTCACACACCGGGGGCCATTTTGGTAGAGAATCAGAGAGGCATAGATGTTGGTGCTAAAGGAGAACTTCGACCATGGAACATCTAAGCTGTTCAAAACCCCACAGACCTTATAGACAGCCCCTCCACTTTGCACATAAGGAAACTAAGGCCTAAGATCTCCCTTTCATGTCTCTGACATTCACACCTTCTTATACTAATCTAACCTGGATCCCTTCACCAGCAATCCTTTTTTTTTTCCTTCTTTTTTTTCAGCCTGGGTCTCCCTATCTCACTTAGGTTGGAAGTATAGGGGCTATTTCTCATGCTCTCAGTCCTATTCTGATCAGCACGAGAGCTTTGATCTGCTCTATTTATTGGACCTGGGCTCATTTGAGCCTCCTTAAGCAGTCTGACAGCTCTCATTGCTAGGGGCTCACCGTATGAATGCCAAATTTAGCACAGACATCTGACTGATTTAGCCCACTGCAGTTCCACTTCCAACCTCTTCCTGAAGCCAATTCTCTATTTCTGTTTGTTATATACTTACATCTAGGTGGCCTTCTGGCATCCCAATGCAACATGTCTAAAACTCAACCCATTGTCTTTTTCCATGAATCTGCCCCCTTCTCCAAACTCTGTTATCTTTGGTAATATGTTCCTAGTCACTTAGGCCATGGTCCCTGTCATTGTTATTCTTTCCTGTCCCCCACCCTGAATGTCTAATCAGTTTCCAAGTCCTTTAGGTTTTATCTCCAAAGTATTTCCCACATTTGAATTCTCTTCTTCATCCCCTTTATAATCACTCCAATTAGTCCTCCATATCTCTTTTTTACTCAGATTATTTTAATGTTGTCTTTCTTGAAGTACAGAAAATCAACATAATAAAAACAAATCCACTAGCCCATACTCCTTACTATTTCTATGGACATTTCCAGTCTATCCCATCTCTAGCCCTTCTCTACCCCAGTGTCCAAGTGATCTTCTTAATTCTTTACTATGATCACAGCACTACGCTACCAGAAGCCTTCATTCACTTTGGATTGCCTAACAAACAAAGTTGAAACTCTTAGCCTTGATATTTAAAGCCTTCGACAATCTGGTTTCAAATTACATATCCAGGTTTATCTCCTACTATGCCCCTCCTCCATGTTTTCTATGTTTCAGCTAACCTGGACTGCTCTCTGTTCCCCATTCCTGTCAGCCCTCTTCCATCTTAATGTCTTTGTTTATCCTGTTTCCCATGCATCAAACAGACTCCTTCTCATCTCTGTCTTTCCCTTCCTTTAAAGGTCTCCCTCAGATTCTGCTGTCTTCATCCAGACTTCTCTATCTTCTCTTCTCCTTTCCCCTTTCCTCAATTGATCATGGACTCTTTTTTCCCCTTCACTTTCTCATAACACTTTTCCTGGCTCTCTCTGCTGCCCCTGTCACTCCTATTATGTGTCACACTTATTTTTTTTTATACATGTTGGATTCTCCTGTTAAACTAGAGCACAGCTTGTTAACCTAGGGTTCTTGAAATACACACACATACACACACACACACACACACACACACACACACACTCCCACACACACACATTTTGATAACTGTATGTCAATGTGATTGGGGAGGGCACGATGGATAGGGCGCCGAGCTTGGAGTCAGGAAGACCTAAATTCAAATCTGGCCTCATATACTTACTTGCTGTGTGCTCCTGGGTAAGTCACTTACCCTTGGTTGTCACCATTTCCTCATCTGTAAAATGAACTGGAGAAGGAAATGGCAAACCATTCTAGCAGCTTTACCAAGAAAACCTCAAGTGGGGTCACAAAGAGTTGGACATGCCTGAAACCACTGAACGCTAATAGCATGTCAGTGTGATTGGTTTCCCTTCTAAACCTAGGTATTTGATTTTATTCATTTAAATACATTATTCTGAGAAGAGGTCTATAGGCTTCACCAGATCGTCCATGGGATCCAGGACACAAAATAGATTAAGAACCCCTAGACTAGATGTTCCTTGAAGACAGTCATTATATGATTTTGCATCTTTGTCTCTCCACTGTCTAACACAATCCTTGCATACTGAAGGTGGATTGGGAAAGATACAGACTTGCAATTTTATTGCTATGAAAAAATTCCAGTGAGGAAACTCCCTCCACTAACGCAGGCTGCCACCTGCTCTTCAATTTATCATCTTTGAGAGTTGCCTGGGGCCCTAAAAGGTGAAGTGATTTGCCCAGCCATACAACCACTATGTGTCAGAGGCCAAGTCTCCCTAACTCTGGGGATAGCTATCTCTATCCACTGCCTCATAGCTGCCTTTCCCGTTGGCATATAGGAGGCATTCAACAAATGCTGAATTGAATGGACTCCATGATAGCCTTTCCAATACTTGAAGACAAATATCGTATCCTCCCAAAATATTCTCTTTCCTAGGCTAAGTTCCTTCAGCAGATCTTTCTGTTACATGATTTTCCTTCCCCCTGGGAAGGGGCAGTGAACTCTGCCTGCAGCTACTCGAAGCCTATTCTCTGGGAGCAGCTGACTGGAGAACTAGGTTCTTGTGCTATCATTATGGATTCTCTTCTTCAATTCTCCCAATGAGCCTAGGAGATGAGTATATCACAGGATCATAATTTGAGAACAAGAAAGAGTCTTTAGATATCCCAGGGTTCAATTCTCTCATTTTACAGCTGAGGAAACTGAGGCCCAGAGAGAGGAAGTGACTTGCTCAGGGTTATACATCTGCTAAATATCTGAGGTGTTATTTGAACCCAAGACTTCATGATTCCAAGTTTACTACCCTAACTGCTATACGATGTTGCCCTTTAGTACTGCAGTGCATGTATGCCATCAAGGGTTTGGTAACACAAGTCTCCATTTCACAGATGTGGAAACTGAGGATCAGAAAGGTGAAGTGACTTGCCCAAGGTTCCAGGTAAAAGTGACTGAACCAGCATTCAAACCTGGATAGTATAAGTTTTGCTGCTGCACTCCAGCATGGGCACTCTGTTCTCTTAGGTCATAATCCATCCAGACTACAGTAGACAGTTTCAGGAGCTGTCCAGCACCAGTTCTCTCAGACAGGTCGTGGTCCATCCAGACTGCAACAGAAAGCTTCAGCAGCTGTCCAGCTCCATGGGAATGATCCTCTGCATTTATCTATTTGTTCTTTGCTGGGCCCACACTCGAAATCTTTTCAGCCTGCTAGACATTACACTCCACTGGCAATATCTTCCAGAACTCAGGTCACCTCCATGCTTTGATATTAGTGGAGGTGGGGTAGCATATTGACTTTATTTTATCTGATTGCAAGAGTAAATTATTTATATGTGCTCAGCCTTGGTAATTTGCTGTGCACACAGAATTTCTGTTGGCTCACAACTTAGAAAGAATACTGCTGTCTGTCGCTATTAAGGTTCATTATACTTTTATTAGGGTTATTACGAAGGCTCTACATTTTGCACTTCTGTCACTTAGCCATTTCAAGTTAAATTTTCATGCGAATATCGAAAAATGTGGGCTAGAAATTTTGCCTCTGTAAATGGAGTTTCTCTAGTATAAGAAACTATGGGATTGAGCCCCCTACCTAGATAGGTCTCCTTTCAGTGGACATAACCATTGTAGGGCAGTGGGGTTCTGGCTGTAGGCACTAAATTTAGAGTGCTGACATCACTTGCAGCCCTTCAATAGCATAGAAAAAAAATAGTATCCAGGTTGCAAAAATAATTAGTTGAAATAGGAAGCTAACTCCTGGTCATTACCTGCTGTCCTCGCTCAACACCTCCCAGGAGCAGCCTCACTAACAGCAGCCTTGAATTGCTATCCTGGCATTCCTGAGGGTCTTTTGTTAAGCTTATGGTTTTACCAATAAAATACTTTAAAAGTTCAAGTCAAATCAAGTCAAAAACCCCCAATTCTGGTCCAATTCTCTCTCATTTTCCAGAAGAAGAAACTCAAGTCTAAATTAGCAAATGCTAATTTAAGTAATTTATGGTGCATGGCACTCGTAGCAGATGAAAAATCCCTAGTAATGCCTCTTTTGGTGGCCCAGGTTTGAAGCCTTTAGCACACAGTAGGATCTGCCAGGACTCTTGCTATGCTGGCATAGCCCTTGAGCACTCTGAGTCACCTTATCCTATGACAAGATCTTGGAGGAGAACTTTAGGACCTCTTGGGAATTTAGTTTCTTCTTATGGAAAGTGAAAGAGAGTTGGATCAGCATCAGGCGTTTTTAACCTGGTGTCCCTGAACTTCTTTTAAAAAAATCTAATAATGATATTTCATTACAATTGGTTTCCTGTTAATTCTATGCATTTTACCATATGCATTTAAAAGCATTATTCTGAGAAGGGGTTCATAGGTTTCACCAGAAGAGGGGAAAGGGAGGGAGCAAGTATTTATTAAGCTAGGAAATGTCTGAGGAGAGATATAAGCTCTCACGTCTAGGCTCAGTGTTCTATCCACTATAACACCTAGATGATCTATGGAGTTCCTGATACAAAAAAGGTTAAGCACCCCTGGACTAGATGGTCCCTAAGGTTCCTTCCAGCTTTCACATTCTGTTTTCCAGGTTCTAAAATCCCTTCAAACTCTGACATTCTCTAGTCTATGACTCTTCTTAGTCCTACTTAACTATGATTCAAGAAACACATTATATATTTGCCCTCGACCAATGTAACTTCCTTTTCACAGGACCTCAAGACAATTTCATTTTCCAGAGAATTTTATAATCAAATTAATACAGTTAAGTTGATCATGAGTTCACATAGTCTGGAGCCTAGCCAACTTCCTGGTGTCAAACATGTTCCCTCTAATTCAGGGGTGGGGAACCTGGGGCCTCAAGGCCACATGTGGTCTTCCAGGTCCTTGGGTGCAGCCTTTTGACTGAGTCCAAGCCTTACAGACCAAATCCTTTTATTGAGGGGATTTGTTCCACGAAGTTTGGATTCGGTCAAAGGGCCGCACTTGAGGACCTACAGCCACCTGTGGCCTCGAGGCCTCAGGCTCCCCACCCCTGCTCCAATTCAGTTCTAGATGTCCCCTTCTGAACTGGCTGACTGACAGTCATGATAAAATGCATTGGGAGAACTGAGGATATTTTATTGTTTCTCCTGAAATCCTTTGGGTACCCCTCTTGCCTGCTGGGGATGAAGTAATGTTGCAAGTGATAGAGCAGCTCAGTAGACCTCCTGGGCAATTAAAGCTGCTTTTAATGTAATTAGTGAGATTATAACTCTCTTAGGTCTATGTACCATTAGAACTGATTTTTTTTTGTCATTGTTCAGTCTGGTAACAGAGATGGGTCATTAACATAGATGAGGCCAGCCTGTGAAACTCAGAGAAATGACTACAGAATCTGCTGAAACTGCAATAAAAAATTAGGGACCTAAGTCATGCAATGGATAGAGTGCTGGATTTGGAAAAAAAGGATCTGAGTTCAAAACTTGCCTCAGATATGCTTAGTTGTGTGACCCTGGGTAAGTCACTTAACTTCCATTTGTCTCAGTTTCCTCATTAGCAAAATAGGGATAAAAATAGCACCTACCTCACCTCATGGGGTTATTGTGAGGATCAAACAAGATAAAATATGGAAAACACTATCTTAATACTAGATAATATTAGAGTAGCTGTCCTTTATAAAGTTCTTTAAGGTTTGCAAAGCACTTTACATTTACTGTTTCACTTACTCTTCTCAATGGCCCTATGAGGCCAGCATTACATGCAAACATGATTGTCCCCATTTTACAGATGAGGAAGCTGAAATTAAGACTGGTTGGATAACTCTAAGATCCCACAGCTAGTAAATGTCTGAGTTGGAATTGGAACCCAGGTCTTCCTGACTCAAAGACCTGACCTTTATGCTACATTGCCTCTCAACATTCTCATTGATTCTTCAGTACATCAAAGACCCATGACTACAAAGGCATGGGTTCTTCTCTCTAGGAAAACTTCAATTATTTAATGTCACACTCCTAGAAAGTTTCATGAATTGCTGTGGCCAAGAAGTTCACCCTCTAGCAGTCAGCATTGTGGCGATGATGCTCTCTGCATTAAACTCATCCTTATGAAACCCTCAGATCATAAAATTAGAGCTGGAAGGGTCCTCAGAGACTATGTAGTCCAGCCACCAGATTGTATGAATGAGAAAGCTGAGACCCATGTAGCATGAGTAGCTTGCCCAAAGTCACTCCCATAATAAGTGTCAGAGGTATAATTTGAATCCAGACCCTCTGATTCCACAGATAGGTCTCTTTCCATTCAGATGACACATTGCATCAGTCACTGGGCCTAGATTTGAAGTCTTTACCCCTTTGTGTCATCTGCCAGAGCTTGTGCTCCACTGGCATAACCTTTAAGGACTCAAGGTCATCTTCACTCCATGACAAGACCTTGGGGGAGAGCTTTAGTCTAGCAAAATTAAAATTCTATGCTTGTCAAAATTGCTGCTTGTCATTTTTGTTGTGATTGTCTTCGGTCTGCTGGCAAAATTACATTTTCAGGGTGTATAGTATGAACTTTAAGATGGGGCCTGGGATTCCTCACTCCCAGCATCTTGTCCTTTCAGAGACTGACTTCCTTCCAAAGCTTTTCCCATCCACTCCTGTCGTTCAGGCCTACACCAGTTTACTTGTAAGTTGCCAAAAATTACCTTTCAAACAGTGTGATATGATGTCCAGAGCCCTGGGTCAGGAGTTGAGACACTTGGGTTCAAATCCTAGCTCTACCACTCAGAATTTCTATTGTTCTGGGAAAGTCACTTTTCCTGTCTAGGCTTCTATTTCCTTCTCTGAAAAGTAGAACGGAGATAGGTATATTCTTAGGTTGCCCCCCCCCCATACTTTACAAACTGCTAGATCTTTGAGATAGTAGAAAATGGAAGCAACTACTAGAGAAAAAAAAAATGTGTCGAAGACCAAATTGAATTGGCAGGCATAAAAATTAGTCTCTATGAGTCCTGTCCTTTTCACCAACTATATTCATGAATATTCTAAGAACTTACTGTGTTGTTACCCTTGACTTATAATTGTCATTTTTTATGCTTTACATTGGAGCCTAAAGAAATAAAGGAAAACTAAGGGAATTTGGGAAAGTGGGTGGGAAAGAGGGTGATTGGTACAGGGAACAGTGTGATACAGTGGAGAGAGGGTTGGATTTGGAATTCGAATATTGAGGTTCATTGGATCATAGATTTAGAGATTTTAGACGACTCTAAGCTGCCTCTACTCTGGCCATCATCATGGCTATCTCCCTTTACCCATCCCCCCCCTGCAATTAGAGACTAGCCCCATATCCTATCTCTAATAGGTGAGCTTTTGACTTCTCTTGCCCAGAATCAGGCCTCCTCCCCACTCCTCGCTCACATCATGCTGCTTTCTCCCACCCCTTTTATAGCTTCCTGTTATACATTGCCTTTTGTCAAGAAAAAGTAAACTTCTTGAAGGCAAGAAATTTCTGGCTTATAATGAGACTCAATGAGGTTAAATGGTCACAATATCACAAAGGTAATGAGTAGCAGAGCCAAAAGTCTAAGCCTTTTTCTATTGTAACGCCCTCTTCCTAGCTAGGTTCTCTCTTATTCCCATGGGAAGAATCATCCTTGTTGCTGAAAAAAACAAAACAAAAGTGAAAGGACTTATTTTTCTATGTGATTGGAAAAGCTATTGTGCTTCTTCTATCAATACTAAATTGGAGCAAAACCTTTTCTTCAGAGACATGCTGAAAACTGTGCTAATGGTACTTTACTGGGCAGCTAAGTGGTACAGTGGATACAGCGCTGGTCTTAGAGTCAAAAAGACTCCTTCCTGAGTTCAAATCTGGCCTCAAACATTTACTAGATATGTGACCCTGGGAAAGTCACTTAACCATGTTTGCCTCAATTTCCTCATCTCTAAAATGAGCTGAGAAAGAAATAGCAAACCACTCCAGTATCTTTGTCAGGAAGATGCCAAATGGGGTCACAAAGAGTCAGATACAACTGAACAATGAATAAAGTACTCCTTCCATGCGAATGAACTAAAAAAAAAACATTTATTAGGCATTTCTTATATGCCAGAATCTGTGATAGGTGCTAGGGAAACAAAGAGGAAAAAGAACAATAGTCTTTACCCCCAAGAAGCTTATTTTCTACTGCACAGCAGCGATGGAGTGACAATTGGATACAAGCCCAAGCTGGACCAGCCATATTGAAAGAGATTCCAGTGCAGAACTAGTGAGGGATTATGCATCTGCTGACTAAGGACCAGCACAGATAAATGCAGTGAGGTCTAACTCCAGAGAGTAGGCCAATACAAGAAGAGTGCTATTGGCTGTGACTAGCCATAGAATCCTACTGATAAATGGAGGGTTGTGATATGTATCGGTAGAGGAAATTGTTCTGCTGAAAAGATCTTGGACCTGTGCAGTGTAAGCAATCACCAAAAGACTTGTGAGGCATACCGAAGTCCAAGGAGGATTACAGGATTTAGAATGAAAAGGGGCCTTCAGAGACCACTCACCAGAAGTTTGGAACCTTCTTTTTTTCTATCATAGAAACTCTGGCAGTCTGGTAACAGCAAGAACAGCAAGAACAGCTAGCAATTATGCAATGCTTAATGTCTTCAAAGTACAGAATGACAAATATGAAGATCTTACATGACTGTACATGTATAATCTGTATCGGATGGCTTATCATCTTGGTGGGGAGGAAAAGGAAGGAGGGAGAGAATTGGGAACTCAAAGCTTTTTAAAAAATGTTTAAATTTTTTTTCACATGTAATTGGGGAGAAATATAATATTAGTAATGTTTGCAAAGTACTTTACATATGTTATCTCATTCGGTCCTTGCAAGAATCCTATATAATTGGTGCTGTTATTAATCTCCATTTTGTGGATGAACTGTGGCTGAGAGTGATTTTCCCACTGTCCTACAGCTAGAACGTGTCTGAAGGAGAATTTGAACCCTGGGCTTCCTGATTCCACATCCTGATGTGGCCTCTGGACCCTTCTTAGAATAATATTTTAAATACATAAGATAAAATGCCAATTGTGTTGATATGCAGTTACCAAAATGTAAAAAAAAAAATCAAGTTCACCAACCCCAGTTTAAGACCCCCAAGATTCGATCTAGCCTGGTGCTCTCATTTTATAGAGAAGAAATTGGCCCAGAGAGATATAGTGAGTTGTCTAAGGTTACACAATGAATAAAGGCATTTGAGCTGAGGTCCCTAGACTCCAGATCCAATACTCCAGGCTTTAAAAAAAGAAAAAAACTTCCCAACAATCAATGGTATGGAAGAGAAGCATAGGCTGCCTCAGAAGGGTGTACTGGAGGTCTTCAAGCAAATGCTGGATGAATCCATGTCAAGAAAGTCATAGAGAAGATTCCTTTGCAAGTCAGGGTTGGCCTAGGTAGCCTGAGATCGCAACATTAGATCTGGAAGGACCCTTAGAGGTTATCCAATACAAAGCCCCCATTTTATGGATGACGAAACTGTGACCCAGACAAAAGTGATTTGCTCAAGGTGATGAAGGCATCAAGAGCCAGGATTTAAATCCAGGTCCTCTGCCTTCACATGTAACATTCTTATATTGCATCATCCTCTCTGAGATTCTGGGATTCTCATTTTTTAAGAGCTAGAATGACAACCACAAACAGTGTGCACCTACTCTGTGCAGAGAACATTGCCCTAAGAACTCAGAGAGATGGAAAGCTTAAATAAGACATGGTCCCTGCCTTCAAGGAGTCTGTTATCTAAGGAGAAGAAAAAGATAGAAACATAGATAAGTCTAATATGAAATATTACATAATAAGTGCACCACAGGGCTGCAAAACAAAGCACTACATTTTTTTCATAGGAGATCATTTCCTGAAGTACTACAGCCACTCAGGCAGGCAGAGAACAGCAGGAAGAAGGCCTGGTTTTTGGAAGGGGGATGGCAACACAGCAGGTGGACAGAGGAAACAGAATGCTAGATCTGGAGTCAGGAAGGCAATTTCAAACCTGGCCTCAGACATTTATAAGCTCTATGACCCTGGGCAAGTTATTTAAGCTCTGCCTCAGTATCCTCATCTGTAAAATGGGGATAATAACAGCACCTGGGGGGTTACAGGGATAAAATGAGCTAATATTGGTAAAGCACTTTGCCACCTTAAAGTGCTAACTATATAAATGCCAGCTATTGTTGTGAGGGCCTGCGCTGCCCTTGTCAGCAGGAATAGAGAGGAGAAAATGGATGTGAGAGACAGACTCAACGGGCTATTTGACAGGCTTTGAGAAGCAAACGAGAAAGAAGACGCCGAGATCACTTCAAGTGTATGAGTGTGGAAGTCTGGGCAAGCGTGGGACCGCAGACAGAGACAATGGTCAGAAGAAGCGAGCTGCCTTGGCTGCTAACATACTGGGTGGAAAATACGCAACCAAGGGGGCGGAGCCAAGACGGCAGAGTGAAAGCGGTGGCTTGCTTGAGCCCTCCCCCAAACCCCTCCAAATACTCATAAAAAATGGCTCTAAATAAGTTCTGAAGCAGCAGAACCCACAAAAAGACAGAGTGAAACAAATTTCCAGCCCAAGACAACCTGGATGATTGATCTGAAAAGTGTATCGCGCCGGGCTGGGAGCGCAGCGCAGCGCAGTGTGGGCGCGCAGGCCCCAGCAAACCTGGAGCAGGCCTCAGAGGACTGAATCACCGGCAGCTGTGGAGGTTTCCAGACTCCTCCATCCACGGATGCCAAAGACAACTTGGAAGGTCAGTGGGAAAAGTCTGTTTCTGTCGGTGGTCAGACAGGAAGGCGGGGTTTCAGCTCCATTCCCCAAGAGCGTGGCCCTGGGGAGGGGGCAGCTGCTTCCTGAGCTTCCGGCCCACAGACTGAGGGGGAATCCAGTGGCTGATCAGAGAGGGATGGCAGGGATCCCTTTGCCAGTGCTGAGGCAGGAATCTCTTGCTTTGCCCGTGTGTGGATCTGGGTCACAGTTCTAGGCGGCAGTGCTGGGGTGAGGAGGAGCGCTGGAGTGGTGGAGCTTGTAGTGGCTATGAAGAGAAAACCCTCCTCACAGTTACGGGACAGAAAGGAATACTTGTGGTCACAGGCCAGGAAAGGGGTAAACACCTCACCCCTTATCATACCACCTTGGAAGAACTGATAATTTACAGGTCCCTACAAGTATCTCTGAAAACAGCTACACAAACCCCTGAAGCTTGGCACAGTGCACTCTCCACATTGGAAGCAGACTCTTACCTTAAGAAAGAGTTTAAAACTCAAGTAATTGGTTGGGATCGTGAGCAAGCAGCGCAAAAAGAGTCAGACTATATTATCTTACTTTGGTGAAAAAGAAGATCAAAATATACAACCAGAAGAGGACAACAAAATCAAAGCTCCTACATCCAAAGCCTCCAAGAAAAATATGAATCTGTCCCAGGCCTTGGAAGAGCTCAAAGGGGATTTTGAGAAGCAAGTAAGGGAAGTGGAGGAAAAACTGGGAAGAGAAATGAGAGTGATGCAAGAAAATCATGAAAACCAAGTCAACAGCTTGCTAAAGGAGACCCCAAAAATACTGAAGAAAATAGCACCTTAAAAAATAGCCTAACCCAGGGGGCAGCTAGGTGGCACAGTGGATAGAGCACTAGCCCTGGAGTCTGGAGGACCTGAGTTCAAATCTGGCCTCAGACACATAACAGGCACTAGCTGTGTGACCCTTGGCAAGTCACTTAACCCCAATTGCCCTCACAAAAAAACAAAACAAAACAAAAAAATAGCCTAACCCAAATGGCAAAAGAGGTCCAAAAAGCCAATGAGGAGAAAAATGCCCTAAAAAGAAAAATTGGCCAAATGGAAAAGGAAGTCCAAAAGATTACTGAAGAAAATACTTCCTTAAAAATTAGGATAGAGCAATTGAAAGCTAGTGACTTTATGAGAAATCAAAACATTGTAAAACAAATCCAAAAGAATGAAAAATTAGAAAACAATGTGAAATATCTCATTGGAAAAACAACTGACCTGGAAAATAGATCCAGGAGAGAGAATTTAAAAATTATTGGACTATCTGAAAGCCATGATCAAAAAAAGAGCCTAGACATCATCTTTCAAGAAATTATCAAGGAAAACTGCCCTGATATAGTAGAACCAGAGGGCAAAATAGAAATTGAAAGAATCCACAGATCTCCTCCTGAAAGAGATCCCCAAAGGAAAACTCCTAGGAATATTGTAGCCAAATTCCAGAGTTCCCAGGTCAAGGAGAAAATATTACAAGCTGCCAGAAGGAAACAATTCAAGTACTGTGGAAACACAATCAGGATAACACAAGATTTAGCAGCTTCTACATTAAAGGACTGCAGGGCATGGAATATAATATTCCAGAGGGCAAAGGACATAGGATTACAACCAAGAATCACCTACCCAGCAAAACTGAGTATAATCCTTCAGGGGAAAAAATGGTCATTCAGTGAAATAGAGGACTTTCAAGCATTCCTGATGAAAAGACCACAGCTAAATGGAAAATTTGACTTTCAAATACAGGACTCCAGTGGAACATGAAGAGGTAAACAGGAAAGAGAAATCATAAGAGACTTATTAAGATTGAACTGTTTACATTCCTGCATGGAAAGATGATATTTGTAACTCATGAGAACTTTGTCAGTATTAGGGTAGTTGAAGGAAAAAATTGTATGTATGTATATATAGATAGATAGATAGAAGGCACAGGGTGAGTTGAAGATTAAGGGGTCATATCTGGAGAATAAAATTAAGGGATGAGAGAGGATGATACTCGGAGAAGAAAGGGAGAGGTAGAATGGGGTAAATTATCTCACAAAGAAAAGGAAAAGTCTCTCACAGTGGAGGGGAAATGGGAAGGTGAGAGGGAATGAGGGAATCTCATAGGATTTGGCTTAAGGAGAGAATAACATACACATTCAATTGTGTATGGAAATCTGTCTTACCCTACAGGAAAATAGGGGGAGAAGGGGACAAGAGAGCAGGGGGTGATAGAGAGAGGGCAGATTGGGAAAGAGGGTAATCAGAAGCAAATACTTCTGAGGAGGGACAGGGTCAAAAGAAAGAATAGAATAAATGGGAGGGTGGGATAGGATTAAGGGAAACAGAGTTAGTTTTTCACAACATGTCTACTAAGGAAGTGTTTTGCATAACTGTACATGTACAACCTATATTGCGTTGCTTGCCTTTTCAATGAGGGTGGGTGGGAGGAGGAAGGGAGAAAATTTGGAACTCAAAGTTTTAAAAACACATGTTTTAAAAAAAGTTTTCACATGCAACTGGGAAATAAGAAATACAGGAAATGAGGGGCAGAAGTCTATCCTGCTCTACAGGAAAATAGAAGGGGAAGGGGATAAGAGAAGGGAGGGGGGAGAGATAGAAGAGAAGGCAGACCAGGGGAAGGGGTATTCAGAATGCATGCCATCTTGGGGTGGGGGGAGGGGTGAGAAATTTGGAACTCAAAAACTTGTGGAAGTGAATATTGAAAACTAAAAATAAATAAATTTAATTAAAAAAAAAGAAAATATGCAACCACCTGCAATGTTACTCACCATTTTTCTTTTTGCAAAGAATCATTACAACTCCCCCAAATCTGGGGGCCAATTGCAGACACAAGCACAGACTCAGAAACGATCTGCTTTAATTAGCCCACAGGGAAAACCAGTTAGAGTTCCCCTTGAGTGGTATTGTTAACTTTCTGAAGGGCACAGAATTTATAGGGCTGAGTGACGGTTAGAAAACAGCCCTGATGACAGAATAGACAACAGCAGAATGGGAAGACCAAAGTGAAGGACTGCCATCTGCACGGGAGCCTGCCAGACCACTCAGTGACTGCATCTGTCTCATGCTCACAGGGCATTTTGTACAAACCTCTCTCAATGCAATAGCTGGGAAGTGCTGCAGACTGCAGTTGTCTGGAATGGTATATTTCTCCTCTTCTTGATTAGACTGTGAACTTCAGGAGAGTAAAGACCTCAGAAAGGCAGGAACCACATCATAAATTTTTTATTATCTCCCCCAGTGCCTAGCACAATACTCTGCCACCAATAGGTTCTTAGTAAACGCTGGCAAATAAATGGAGTGGATTGGGATGCCCTGACAACAGGGAAAACCTGATTTTGGGAATCAATTTGATTGATGCCAGGCATAACACATTTTTGCTACCTAATGTCAATCATCTCATCTGACAAATTCAATTGAGCAAATATGTATTAAGGGCTGATTGTGTACATAACACTGTGCTAATCCTGGAAGAAATACAAGATGTAAATGAAGTGCCTAGGGTATCCCTTATCCATGATCTTCCAGTTAGTTACTCCAGTTTCTAAGCACTCTGAAGATCTGAATCCTTTGCAAACCATAGTTTCTGAGCCCCTACCGATGTGTTTATTTGTATCAGTTGGCCTGAAGGTACAGTTCACAACAGAGGCATTTAACTAAATAATAACATAATAACAGTAACATCATAACCTTGAGCTCACTCACTTAAGTCATTCATTCAATGGTGCAGAGTAGACTACTTAGGAATGAAGTACAGGGTGTACATACATGGGGAATATATGTAGTTGGGCACATAATGCAGGGAACAGAGTCAACAGGACATATGCTAAGGGATTAGTTATGCCTACATTGCTGGAAAGCTGCTGATGTTTTCTGTTGAAGTCATCACACTGCTTTCTGCTGGATCATCTCCCTTATGAATGTTGCTCTCTATTGATCTCATCAGGCTTTGCAACTTGGCTCCTTTCTGGTGAGTGTCTTTGTATTTCTCTTCCAATTGGTCTTATGATAATTCACCTGTTTTCAGGATCATCTAATTCCTTGTCCAACATCTACAAGAGCTTCTATGGTCCGTAAGCCTTCTCTGTTTACCTATTTGTTCATCCCCTTCCACCTACAGCTGAATGTTATGTTGAATAAGCCCCTCCCCTACAAGAAAAGCTATGGCTCTTTTATCCTTTTACTATGCCTCAGTTATAATCCTCTGTTGATGTGCTAGATTCAGGGTCACCTGCTACTCTCTCCTCTATCTACTGAGATAATGATATAACATAACAAGATTTTCCTTTGCAAAGGAGGCTACCATCAATCTATATGGAGATTTCTTCACCTCTCCCCAGTCAGCCTTCTTCCCCTTCTCCAACAGAGAGGTAAAGGCAAGGCAATCAGGGCAGGCTTACTGTGAAAGATTGAGGTAGGTTTTAAAAGATGAGTAGGAATACAATACACAGAAAGGGAAAGGAAGAACATTCCATGTATAAGAATCACTAAGGCACAGAGTCAGAAAGGTATCAGGCATTAGAAAAACATGGTATCCAGTGTGGCTGCAGACCACCACTTGGATGACGGTGCCATACTGTGGAAAGCCTTTCATCTCAGGCCCACTGCTTTGAATTTTACCGCAAAGGAAGTTGGGAGGGAATCATCGCTGGAGACTTTGAAATACAGCAAAATCATTGAATCTCAGAGCTAGGAGGGAATTCAGAGGTCATCTGGTCTAACCTATGTTTTCAAAAAAATAATCTTTTCTACTACACAGCTTTTTGTAAGTGGGTGGTATATAGGTACAGGAACTGGACCTTTGATTTAATTGGTTTAGGGAACTCAGAGATAAGAAAACTCCTTTGACTAATACAGGTTGGCACCTCATACAAAATGCATTATATAATAATCTCTTATACAGCATTTCAGTTCTTGGAACAGGGATCAGTAATCATTTAATCCCACTTCATTATTTGACAAATAGGGATACTGAGGTGAAGCACAGAGAGGTTAAGTGACTTGTACAGGGATACATAGCTAATAAGCATTTCAGATGAGATTAAGTACAGGTCTTCCTGACTCCAAGTGTGGCAAAAGCTGGTAAATGTTTAACAACCAGTTCTCTGAAAAAAAGAAGTTAACATACACTTTTAAGTTTAATCTAAATTATTAACCTTTTCTCTACCACTTTCTTAAGTCTAGACAATTGACAAAATAATAAATAATCCCTAGTTTGTAGCATTCACTGATTTCTAAGGTGCCAATACACTGAAAATTTAACAATTGGCTCTTATGAGCCTGTTGGAGCTGGCTCCAACACACTCCTGCTTTGGGGCTATGCCTCATTTGCTATCCCACATTGCCTCTCCTTCTGAGATACTGAGTTCCTATCATTGGATGTCTCCAGTTGGAGACTGAGTGACTACTTATCTTGGATATTATAGAAGGCATTGCCATTCCAGTATAGGTTGGCCTAGACGCCCCCAAGTTTCTTTTATCTCAGATTTCCTTCACAGTGAAAATTGCAACATAGCCACACATTGGAAGACTTAATAAGCACTCAATAAATATTGACTAATTGGCTGATTGGTTAATTAACAGCATGGCCATGGTGATAAATTCTATGTCTGTTGTCAGAGGATCACCCTAACTAGGTTCAGAGATTGGCATCATCAGGTGGACTGCAGAGTGATAAATTTTTCAGCCTTTACAACTAAGAAAAATCTACTCATTTACTAAGTGTATAAATAACCCACACTGATGAAATTATAGATTCTTGATTGTGGTCGAGTATTGACCAATTGTGTCAGAGCTGGTAGACAATCTGGAAAAATCACCCAAGCAGAATGCCATGGCCAGCCATTATTTTCTAGGGCTGGTAGGAAATAAAGCCCATTCCCCAGTTTCTTAATGTGCATTGTAATTATATTTCCCTTCTAATATTGATTCTCTTTTCTTCCTTTCCCCAGTTCCCCCCCCAAAAAAAACAGATGTTTTAGTCATGTTTCTGTGATACAAAGTTGTGTTTTTTGAAGGTGCTAAATTATCAGCAGGCCATTATTATTGACAGATAGTCTACTGAGTATGAGGAATGTGTGAGCTGGGTGCAAGGATGGTGAGCAAAGAAGTGTCTTGGGTGGGGGCAGAATGGGGAGTTCAAACAGAGCTGGGAAAAGAGCTGTTGGAATTAGATTGTGGTCTGCAAGCCTAGAAGACAGAAAGGAACGAGGACATCATTTGATCATGGGGACAAAGACTGTTCAGCTTTGCTTGGTCTCAGAGAGCAGAATTAGGATCAAGGGGTCTAAATCGGGGGTTCAATATAAGTATAAACTCAGCAAAACGGTATCATGGGAAAAGTCCTAGATTTGGAATCAGAGGAATTGGGTTCATTTCTTGACACTGCTCCTTTCTACCTGTGTGAGTAACATAGAATCAGCACGGTGTAGTGGAATGGACCATGCATTCAGAGGAGCTCAGTTTGAATCCTGGCTTTGCCAATTTTTAGCTATGTGGCCTTGGGCAAATCACTTAACCTCTTTAGAGCTCGGTTTCAGAGCCATAATTAGTCATGTTGGCTCCTAGACCAAGCCCCACAACTGGAAGCCATCCTGAAATCAACTTTGTGATGAATTATTTGAAAATAGTATATACTGTAATTAAGACAAATTCAGCTGAGCTGGAGAGGGAATACGCTGCTGAAGTGGCTCACAGATGGATGTTACTAACCATGTGGTCCATCTGGTGACTTCCTACTTCATCTCATTATTCTTGATAACTAGGTGCTAAACTCTGTTGTTTCTGTGATCAGGAAGGGAGCCATGTGTGGTCAACATGTAACAAAATTTTAAGTTAGAAAATCTTATAAAAATCACTGGTTGAACTTTTTGTAGCCTCTAAATACCTGGAGAAAAGCCCTTGCTTGTCCTACCTCAGTTATGATTCTACTGTTTGCTCAACTATAAATAAGAGAGTGTGACTAGATTATTTTCTCGTGTCTCTTTCAGCACTAAATCCTATGATTCTACAGCTTCCTAATAATCACATTTGTATAAAAGTGTAATAAGCTACCTTGATAGTGAACTCATCACTCAGGTTATCCAACTGAAGGCTGGCTAATCACTTTTTAGGGATGTTGTACAGTATGTTCTTGCTCAGGAAGCCCTGAGGAATAATTTGGACTAGAAACCCTCTGAGGGTCCTACTAGTTCTAAGAGTCTATGAGTCTATTTAATTCTATAAGCATTTATTTAGCAGCTACTCTGTGCCAGGAACTGAGTTGGGTGTTGGGAATACAAAGACAAAACAAAATAGGTCTTGATTTTGGGGAGCTTCTATTCTACTGGGGATTAGAAGATACAATCTATACACATATAAGCAGATACAAAATTGATAGCAAGTATTTCTGGGTGAGTGCATAAGTCTGACACAAAGAGCAATTTGTTAACGTTAGAAAAGGCATTTCTGGGGCAACTCAGTGGTAAAGTGGATAGAACACTGGCCCTGGAGTCAGGAGGACCTGAGTTCAAATCTAGCCTCGGACACATAACACTCACTAGCTGTGTGACTCTGGACAAGTCACTTAACCCCAATTGCCTCACCAAAAAGCAAAAATAAAATGCATTTCAGAAGGCACAGTGGAAAGATAGAGAAGAATGTAATAGGAACACTGGAAGTATAGGACTGACATGGATAAGTATGAGGACATAGGGAATGGTGAGAGCTTTGCCCTAGACAAAGGTGATAGGCAGGCATATACTAGTAAATGTTTAACAACCCGCTCTCCAGAGGGGAAAACGTACTCACAAAACATTGTTAAGTTTAATATGCATCATTAACAATATCTCCATTACTTTTTTAAGTCTAAGCAATCAACAAAACAATAATTCAAGCCCTGCTTTGTAGAATTTGCCTATTTCTGAGATGTTAATGTTAAAGCTGAAAATTTAGCAATGAGCTCTCCCAAGCCTCTTCAAGCTGGCCCCACACACTCCTGCATAGGAGAGAAATGCAACAGTCCCTCAGAGTGGCAAAGATAATGTTGATTACCAAAGATAATGAATGATCCTGGTTGTTGGGGCTGAAATGGTTTAATGTGTTCAAAGAAAAACCAGTAAAGAAAAATGTTTAAGAGCCAGGAATAGCCAGTGGGAGACATTTCCTAGGTTGAAAGGGCATAGGAAAATAACACTTATTTTAAAGGATGCTGGACTGCTTTCCTAGGGAATTGCCAAACTAGGGTTGAGGTAACAGCTGGGAGGGAAATTTCAGTTTCTGTTGTGCCTGGAGCTTATTGAGTCCAGTACACCTCAAAAATTCTCTATTTTGATCTAGGGCATCACCACCATTCCATTACTTCATCCAAGTTTTTACATCCTTGGAAGCATCCTCAACTTTTCACTATTCCTCCCCACCCTCCCTACATCGGATCAGTTGCCAAGCCCTGTCCATTCAGTTTCCACAAATCTCAAATCTCTTCCCTTTGCTCCTCTTCTCATAATTTACACCCTTGCTCAGACCCTCATCACCTTTTGCCTGACTGCTATCCTAATCCATCTTAGTGAACTATTTAGACTTTACAGATGAGGAAATAGAGGCCCAGAGAGGTCAGGTGCTTGGCCGGTAGGTAACAAATAGTCTGCTTGGATTTGAACCTAGGCTCTGTGACTTGAAAGCCAGTCTTCTTCCACCACATCACCCTGACTCTCAAGTAGGATTCCAGCTCAGGCTCTCTGACCCCCAGTTCATCTTCCACAAAGCCAGAACATTGATATTCCTAAAGCACAGGTCTGCCTATGTCACTCCCTTGCCCAAGAAGCTTCACTGGCTTCCTATTGCCTCTAAGATGAATGACAAACTCCTGCCTGACATTTAAACTCCTTTGCAGTCTATCTCCAGTCTATCTTTACAGACTGATCACACATCACCCCCACCCACCCACCCTCATGCACTCTGTGTTCCATCTGAACTGACCTCCTTACTGTTCTCCGTACACTATATTACATCTGTCTCTGAATCTCTGCACAGGCTCTGCCTTATGCCTGGAATGTATTCCTTCACCACTTTTGCCTTATAGAAATATTAGCTTCCTGCAAAGCCCAGCTCAGGTGCCTCCTCCACCAGGAAGTCTTTCCTGATTCCCCCTTGTTGCTTGTGTTATCTACCCCAATAGTGACTTTGTATTTTACTCAGTATACATTTTTTATATCTACTTATATGTGGGCATGCCATTTTCCTCCAGAAGAATGTAAGCTCTTGAGGGCATGGACTATTTGGCTTTGTACCTACCTCTAGCACCTTGAACACTACCAGGAACTTAGTGGGTGTTTAAGAAACATTGATCAAATTGAACTGAATTGAGGATATGGGTTTTACAGCACAAAAGGAACATTTCTGCTGCTGGCTAAAAATGAAATTACCTGGCCCAAAAAGAGGATATAGGAATATAGGATTTTAGGTTAGGAAGGGGTTTTAGTAATCTTCTTGTCCTATTTGTTCCTTTTTAAGATGGGGAAACTTTAAACTACCAAGTCAGATATTGAAGCTAAGTTTGGTCATGTTGAGAGGACTCTGATTTGGGTATGGGTTGGACCAGGAGGTGTCTTACCCCTTCTAGTTCTGAGATTCTGGGACTCTGTGTTGGAGGTAACTTTCTTCTGCAGCAAAGCATATGAGAAGAGCAAGAAGAAAGCTCTCTTCTGCATTTCACAGACAAGGGACATAATCCTTTCCTTGGATTGTGTTCAGCTGAATTGGGAGTCAAAGGGCCGGGTTGGGATCCCGGGTCTGCTCCTTGAGAATCAGAGTGGTGTGGTGGAAAGAAGACTGGCTTTCCAAGTGAAGTCCTGGGTTCAAACACTAGTCATCATTTACTATTTGTGTAACTGCAGGCAATATACTTGAATGGACCTCTGTTTCCTCAACTGTAAAATTAAGCAGCTGTTCTGAATGGTCTCTAATGGTTCCCACTAGCTCAACGACTCGGATCCTGTTTACTGTGGTAGTTTTCTCATCTGTAAAATGAAGGTTGTTGGGGCAGCTAGGTGGCACCAGCCCTAGAATCAGGAGGACCTGAGTTCAAATCTGTTCTCAGACCAGACATTTGACACTTACTTACTAGCTGTCACTTAACTCCAATTGCCTCACCAAAAAACAAACAAAACAACACAACACAAAAAAAATGAAGGTTGCTAGAATAAATGGCCTCCAAAATCCCTGAAAGTTCTAAAAGACTACAAACAGTGAATGCTACGTCAGAGTAATCCAAATATGAGTTCTTTCCAAAGTTGTCCAAAAACTGCTTGAAAAGTGGTAGAAGCTGCTTAAGAGGTGGTAGCCTGGCCAGAACTAGAGGTCTCGAAGCAGGGGCTGGATGCTCACTGATCAGAGGTTGCTCATCAGGAAAAGTTAGACTAGATGATTTTTTTATAAATAGTATTTTTTCCAATTACATGTAAAGATAGTTTTCAACATCCATTTTTTATAAGATTTTGAGTTACAATTTTTCTCCTTCCCTCCACTCCCCCTTTCCCAAGATGGCAAGCAAGATGACATGAGTTATACATGTGAGATTATGTTAAACAGGTTTCCAAATAGTCATGTTGTGAAAGAAGAATCAGAACGAAAGGGAAAAGCCATGAGAAAGGAAAGCAAAGAGCTACAACAAAAAATTAAAAAGTGAAAACAGTCTGCTTCAATCTTCGTTCAGACGCCAAGTTCTTTCTCTGGATGTGGACAGCATTTTTCATCATGATAGACTAGATGATTTTAAAGAACTTTTTCCAACTTTTAGAGTCTCTTAGACTATGAGACTATGAAGCAGTTAGAAGCAGTTAGTGGCCATCTAAATGCCTGAATCTTATTGGTGAGAGTGACAGCTAAATTTGACTCTACCTTCGTGCATAATTACTGCCTACAACACAAACCCAGAAAATGTGTCTTCTTTGCAGCATCGAAATGCCCCGGGCACAAGGGTGACATGATGAAAATATTGAATGGCAAGTTGATAGACCAGCAAGGCAGCTAGGTGGCACAGTGGAGAGAGTGCCAGGCCCAGCTCATCTTCTTGAGTCAAATCCAGCCTCAGACAGTCACTTCACCCTGTTTGCCTCAGTTTCCTCATCTATAAAATGAACTAGAGAAGGAAGTGGCAAACCACTCCAGCATTTCTACCAAGAAAACCACAAACAGGGTCATGGAGAACTGGACGTGACTGAAACGAGCTGACAGCAACAAGATTGCTAAAAGGGAGAGCCTCAACACTACCACTTTTAGGGGATGTTATAAACGCCATTCATGTTTGAATTCGAGATGGACTGCATACTGCTCAGCTGTGTGACTCAGTGATATTTATTCCTTCCCACCCTCCTTTTCCTCCTGTATGACTCGTCAATATGAAGTAATGTAGGGACAACATGGCACAGTGTAGGGGCAATGTAGAGTAGCTGGTCAAGTGTAAGACCTGGAGTCAGGAAGAGCTGGGTTCAAATGACCATCTTGGACACCTAATAACTGTGTAATCCTGAGCAAATCGGTTAATGTCCCTGGGCCTCAGTTCTTCATCTGTTTAATGACGAGGTTGGACTAGATGACCTTGAAGGTGCTTTCCACCCCTAAATCTAGGATCGTGTGAACTTTAACACTCTCCTTGTCACATGAAACTCTGCCATATGAAGCACAGAAAATATCTATAGGCAAGGGCAAGAATTCCAGGCTTTCCACTAAGACTGCATTTTCCACTCAGCCAGCGTTTTACTGTGCTAATGCAGCTTTTGATGTATTGTTGAATGTCTTTGCCCATAAAAGACCATGCATTCACCGGGGGAGGGCTTTCTCAAACACAGGGACTGGGTGTTCTACTATCCATCTTAATGTAGACAACCAGAGCAAAAAGCAATGTCTCCAAGGATTTAGAGGATACATTGTTCTTTCTGGGAAGCCTTGCAACACCAAAGAAGGATGTGAACTTTGGCTCAGACATGGACTTCCTCTGAAGCAGAAAGCTCAGGAGGCACTCCTTTGATGCAGCCAGGCTCTGAGGTGTCTTCAGAAGTTGGGTTTGTACATGAAATCAGCTGGATTTCTATATCCCTCTGTGAGTGGATGGAATTAGGAGGCATGAGTATGTGGTGGAGAAAGGGAGGGAGAGTAGGTTTGAGAGGGGGAGGAAGGACAAAAAGAATCTTGGAAAGCTGACAACCTCCTGCAGAATGACTGGAATTTATTCCCAGTTTTTCATTAGAGCAGTTAGAGAGTTACTGATCTTGAAGCCCTAAGGCAAGCACTATAAACTGTGACCAACACAACTGGTACAAAGCTTACAGTCAGTTGAAGGAGCCAGAGGGACAATGGACTGGCTCCTTTTGGGTATGGGAGACAAGAGAACTTGGGACAACAGCTGCCTCAGGGGTAAGGTAAGGCCAAGTAGTAGCTCATCCCTGCTCACCATCTGGTAGCTTCCTACTTCAACCAATTTTTCTCACTCACTAGGTGCTAATATTTGTTGTTTCCACTCTACTAAAGGAATACAAATTGTATTGGTGCTTTCTTAATCCATCATTATTTAAACATAGCACTCTGGAGAAAAGCCTCAATTGACCCAATCAATGCACATTTATTAAGCAACTGTTATGTCCTGATTACTTTGCCAGGAGCTGGGGGATACAAAGGCAAAAATGAAAGCCTATGCCCATGAATAGTTATTATTTTAAGGGGAAGGGTAAGAGGTTTAGCACAGTAAGGAAGAGTGATATACATAGATACTGAATGTGCAGTCAGGAGAATGCCTCAGACACTAAGCTGCATGACATTGAGCAAGTTATTTAACCTCTTTAGGTCTCTATTTACTCATCTGTAAAATGGGGTTGTTAGACTGAATGACCTTTAAGGTCCCTTTAGCTCTATATCTATGACCCTTTGAACTTGTATACCTATCATATAAGGTAATTTTATGGGGTAAGGCACTAGCAGCTAGGAGAATGAGGAAGGGTCATTCTCCCTTTCTCCAGGCTCTCCCTACTCCAATACTTCCTCCGCTTAGATTCTGAAGCACAGGTCTCACCATGTCACTCTCCATCTCCCACCCCGCACTCACTCAGTCAACTCCAGTGGCCCCACCGTACTACCAGGATCAAATATAAATTCTATGTTTAGCCCAGCACAAATTGATCCCTTTCTACTGATAGTTTTCTTACACTTTATTCCCTTCCATCCTCTAGATAATCTAGTAACATTGGCTTCCTTGTCATTACTTGCACACATCACGCCATTGCCCAACTCCATGGCTTTTCACTTGCTCTCTTCCATATCTATAATTCTCTCCTTCCTCACCTCCGCCTCCTGGCTTCCCAACTTCTGTAAGACGCCTTTCCTGATTCCCTCACATATGATGCCTTCCCTCTGAGATGATCTCTCATTTGCACTGTATATATCTTTTATATGTACATGGTTGTTTGCTTGTCTGTCTCCATCAGAATGTGAGTTCCTTGAAGACAGGGATGTTATTTTGGCTTTTCTTTGTATCCCCAGTGCTTAGAATAATAATGTCTGGTACATAGAAGCACTTAATGAATGAATTTTGAGTGACTGTTGAAGATGTCATTTGAGCTGAGTTTTGAAGGAAACAAGGGATTCTAAGAGGTGGAGGTAAAGACAACCAAGAATGAATTCTCCTAATACTGAACCAAAACAGGAATAGATTTTCCCCCCAGATTTTTGGATCCTGGAATTCCAAAGCTTTTTAAAAATGAGATTTACTTACTTTAGTTAATTTCAGTTCAACAAAAAATAGTTAGCTTAGTACCCCGTGCTTAGTGCTAGGAACTCAAAGAGGGAAAAAAATCACATAGCTCTTGCCCTCGATAAGCTCACACTCTATTAGAGGGTAAATGACACATGTACAGATTTATCAGCATCACCATCAGATCAGCTCGATTTGGTAGGATTTTAAAAGATCACTTAGATTAAATTCTTGATTTTATGGGGGTGGAGGATTAAGATACAAAGAGATGAAATCACTTGCCTAAAGTCTCAGATCTTGGAAGTAAGAGAGCCAGGAAACAAAACCAGGTCTTTTGACTTCTAATATGAAGAAATTAGGGGGTAACTAGTATCCCAGATGGATTAGAACTAGATGAAGGAATGTAGTGTGAAATAAAGTTAGAAAGGTAAGTAAGAGCCAGAGTACGGAAGGACTGAAATACCAGACTAAGGAGTTTACATTTTACTCTATAGGTAATAGGGAGTCATTGGATATTTTTGAGCAGGGGAATGATATAATTTTACACGCAAACACACATGCATTCTTAGGGGCAGCTAGGTGGCACTGTGGATAGAGCTCGGGGCCTGGAATCAGAAAGACCTCAGTTCAAACGTGTCCTCAGACACTGACTAGCTGTGTGACTCAATTTCCTCATCTGTAAAATGAGCTGGAGAAGGAAACGGCAAACCACTCTAGTATCCTTATCAAGAAAATCTCACTGGGGTTATGAAGAGTCAGACATAACTAATTGACTAAACAACACCAAGAAAATATACACACATGTGGGTAAACATCATGTTGGTAGCTGTGTAAATATGCTGTGAGCAATTTAAGATGCACTTCACACCAGGGGAAAGCGGAGGCAAAGGTGACGATCAGGCCCTTGGTGAAGGTCAGCTAGTGATCTCAGTAAGATGTGTTAGGGATAACCTCTTGATTTCCGAAAGCAGCAGTAAAATTGTTTTCTCTGCTTCATCCCCTCTGTAACCTTATCAGAAGGTCACCTCTATGCACACAGCTTATTCTAGTCTTAGCATTACAGAATATCAGAGTTGGAAAGGAGCCCAGGGGTCACCTGCTCCAAATCCTACCTGAACATCTAATTCTCTGCAATGTCTCTGAGAAATGGTCATTCAATTTCTGCTTTGAAGGTCTCTAATGAAGGGGACCTCACCATCTTCTGAGGCAACCCCTGTCATTTTTGGACAACAACAGCTTAGAAGGAAATGGCCAAAGAGGGCTGGCTTTGGAATAAGAGGACCTGGGTTCAAATCCTTGTTCTAACAGGAATTGATCTAGGGATCCTTGAACAATTCACTTAACCTCTCTGGGCCTCAGTTTCTTCATTTGTAAGACAAAGGGGAAGGGAGTTGACCTAAGTAGCCTCTAAGGTCCCTGAAGCCATGATCTTGTAATCCTAATGGGGAACCCAAATCTTCCTCAGTTTAATTCATTCATTTCTCCTAGTGCTGCCATTTTGGGCAAGCAAAACATGCTTGAATTCTCTTCCATATGACTGCCCTTCAAATACTTCTTGTGAGAGACTTTATATGTGTTAATAAGTCATCTCTTGGTGTTACATTTGATTTTTATCTCAAATGAAAAAAAAATGAGGTGGTCACATCTACACGGCAGAAGCAACTGAATGTCAATCAGCAGGATCTCCACTACGGGTAGGAGAAAAGAGAACAGATGAAGTTAATTACTCATAGGGGTAGGAGATGTCAGAGGGGCTATGTTTAGGACCATCAGATTTCTTGACTGTCTCTGCCTTTAAGAGAGCATTACACTAATGTAGCAGCTTCTTGGTGTTACCTGGGAAAGACAGGGCTCTGACCTACAAGTTTCCCAAAATAGAAAACTGAGAGACTGCAAAAGGAGCAGACTGAAGCTTCAGAAGTAGAACAATTCCTCCAGCATGTGGACAGAAGGAGAAGCCTGGGATGAAATGAAAATGAAATGAAAAAAACCCATGGAGAGATTTTGAGCCTGGGAGAGAAGGCCTTGGGTTAGGTCCCTGTCCTCAAGAAATTGATGTTTTAGTTGGGAAAAAAAACCCAACACAATTCAATTCAGAAAGGAAGGAGTACTTGATTTGGGGTCAGAGGACCTACATCTAAACACTAGTCTTATAGTTTACTAGTTGTGTGACCTTGGACAAGTCACACCCTTTCTCTAGGCTCCACTTCCCCCATGGGTAAAATGAGAGGGTTGGGTTCGAGTTGAATTCTGAGGTTTAAATCATTAATCCTAGCTGTTCTTAAGTAATAAAAGTCTAAGTAAAAAAGCAAAGGTGATTTTTTTTGAGTATCAACAGTTCAAAGAACAAAATCAATTCTACATCTATAAATATCTTTACTATACAGCCTTGAGAAATAAAGAAATTGGTGGCAAGAGAGAAACCACAAAGGAGGATGTGGAAAACTTTTGGACATATCTGTCATCAGAAGACGCCTAAGGCAAAGAACATGCAAGTTGGATGGAAGGAGAAACAGAAAGCTAATGTACTGTTAGTATCATGAATGACAGAATAGTGATAACAAGAGAAGGGTCTGAAACTAGCTCTTCTGCCAAGCTAGGAAGCATGGGGCCCCATCAGATCCATGATGACTGGCTCACATGCTTCACATTGGCTCACAAGCTACTGGCAAAAGACTATACCAACTTCCCCTCAGATATAAGCACAATTCTGCCTTTCTTAGCAGAAGGCATCAAACATCTATTACCAAAAGAGAAGGCCATCAGCAATGCCTCCAAATACAAGCCAATTACATGTTTGCGAACTCTATCTAAACCAGTCACTGCTTGTTTCACTAATTTAAACATCCATAAACACATAAGAAAACAATATATTGACTGAGGAGCAAAAAGGGTGGGCCAGAAAGTCCCAAGGGTGTGCATAGCAACTTAATACCAATTCAGTAACTATTAAATAAGCTACCCCAAACTGCTCTAACACTTACATGACCTTTTTTATTATTATTGCAAAACCTTGACTCAATTTCACTCTCATGACTTATTCGTGTGTATTTGATTCCCACATGGAAAATTGCTTTTTGTTTTTTAATTTAAAACACATCACTAACACAATAAAGTACAATTCACGTGAAATATGGCATTTTTAGGGAAACCACTTAAGTCGATTATACTTCTGTCTAACCTTAAAGTAATTATAGCTTCTCCTAACGAGAACTAAATGTGACTTTCAAATTAAAGAAGAATTGAACAAAAGCATCTTATTAATTTTTTCATGTACATAGCTGACACTAAGTTGCATGACTCCACTGAAAAGCACATTAAACAGCTCCTTCATCTCATGGAACCTTTTTCCAGTGATAGCCAAGTGTCGTTTAGACTTACAAAGTTTAAAATTCTTAAGATATACCAAAGAAAGATAGAGACTGAAGACTTTGAACTTGAATCTAAAGGTCACATTGAGCTAATGGATGAAGGCAATACCTACAGATACTTTGGTCTCCTCCAGACAAGACATATCAAACACAAAGATTTCAAAGAGAAGTCTGTGATTAAATACAAGATTTAAAGAAACCCTAAAATCAAAGCTGAATGGAAGAATACATTTAAAGCAACTAACAACTATTCAGTACTAGTTTTAATGTACTTAATAGGAAACTTAAAATAAACCACAGTAGATTTAGAAAATATCTAATAAAAAAATCTATGCAATATTAATGAAACATAGGACCCATCACCTATTTGTTCCCTGCCCCCACCAAAGGAGGAAAGATTGATAACATTTTTACAGTATATTATAAGTAGTAAAAAATACCCAAACACTTTTGGAACAAACAGACATCGCTTCCCAAACAATATAAAAACCCATAGTAGGTACATGACAATGTGTCAAATGTAACCAAAAAGAATCAAAAGGCCCTTCAGGGGGCAATAACTTCATGAACTTGGCCAAAAATAGTGAACCAAGAAGCACTGAACAACTGACTGAATGGTGGGGATTTGTTTGTGCAAATGGAGGGGTTTATGACAACAATTAAGGCCCTCCTGAAATTGATGAAGGATTTTCCTTAAGGAACCCAGAATTAATGATCAATGAAAATTACACAAAGAAATAGTAGTAAGGAATATATCACTGCAGGCTGTGAAAATTTGTCACTTACTGAATATTAGCAACCTAATGACTAGAATTAAACATCGTAAGCTTGCTATCTTTAGCGTGTTGACCGCTGACAAATACTCATACCCAGTTTATCCTGGAGGACTCAACCAATAAGCCACACTGGGACCATGTATCCCTAATATAGAATGTGGGCCTCTCAAGGTTAAGATGTTTTGGTTCTATCTTTTTATCCCTGGCACTCAGCACAGTGCCTGGCACACTGTAGGCACTTAATAAATGCTTATTGTATTAAGTTTAATTAAATACTGGCAGAGCAAAACTCTGGCAAGTCTTCCCAAGCTGCAAGGACTTCAAAACCAGGATCGGTGACGAATTTTGTTTGTCATAAGGACCAGCCCAGCTAAGTGGAGAGATGCCTGTCACAATAGGGTAGGCTGGCACCTGGAGAGGACTTTTTTTTTTGCCTTAGTACATTATAGAACTGTCTATTGAGGCATGGGTGACTTATGATCTGCATCAAGGAAATGCCCACATTGAGAAAACTTCAGATTCTTGTTATAAGTAGCAGAGTATAATTTAGTGATGACAATTTAAATATTTTAACAAATATTTATTGAAAGTCATGGCAATTAAAATAATTTGTTCTCTACAAAAACATTTATAGCAGCTCTTTTTGTGGTGGCAAAGAATGCAAATTGAAAGGATGCCCATCAAGTGGGGAATGGCTGAACAAGTTCTGGTACATAAATGTAACAGAATACTATTGTTCTATAAAAAATGATGAGCAGGTGAATTACAGAAAAACCTAGAAAGACTTACATGAACTGATGCTGAGTGAAGTGAGAAGAACCAGGAGAACATTAACAGTTAACAGCAACATTGTGCAATGATCAACTATCATAGACTTAGCTCTTCTCAGCAATACAATGATTCAAAACATATCCGAAAGACTCATGATAGAAAATGCTATCCACATCCAGAGAAAGAACTATGGAGTCTGAATGCAGATCAAAGCATACTCTTTTCACCTTTTTTTTTGTTTTTTTGTTTTTTTTTTTCCTGTGGTTTTCCCTCTTTGTTCTGATTCTTCTTTCACAACATGACCAATATGGAAATATGTTTAATATGATTGTACATGTATGACCTATATCAGATTGCTTGCTGTCTTGAAGAGCGGGAAAGGAGAAAATTTTGGAACTCCAAATCTTTTAAAAAATAAATGTTGAAAACTAATTTTACACATAATTGGAAATATAAAATACTACTAAATGTTTAAAAAATAAATAGAGAAACGGGATAAATTGTTCTCATCAATCATGATGTCACTGGTCTTCTTCGAAAATGAAGGATAAACAACAACTGAGAATCAACCTGGTGATGTTGAGAAAGTCTTGGAATTAGAATGAAAGTAACTGGGTTCAAACCTCAGCTCTGCTACTTACTAGCTGTGTGATCTTGGGTAGGTTACTATACCTTTCTGGCTCTCACTTTCACAGTCTGTAAAATGACACAGTCTGCCTAGATGATGTCCAAGTTTCCTTCTGCTCTCAATCTATGACCCTGTGATGCTGTGACCCACTACATACACAGTAAATACAAAGAGAGAGGGACTAGACCTATCATTTTATTAGTACAGGGAATTGCTGGGAAGGGAATCTCTCTCAACCAGTGCGGTTTGGTATCTTCCCTAAAATGCATATTCTTTAAAAATTGCCTAAAGCAATTTGTCCAGGATCATGTAGCCATCATGTGGCAATAGCAGGACTTGATCTCAAGCATTTTTAGCTTTCAGGATGGCTCCCTCTCCACTGTGCCACACTGCTTCACCAAAAAAAGGCATGGTATTATGGTATTTATGTGTATAGATTTTTATGCATACATCCTGTCTCCTCTTATAGAAAATAAGCTCCTTGAGGAGCATACAGTCTAACAACAGTAATTCCATTCACTTCAACAAATGTGTTAAATCCCTGCTTCATGTAGGGATTCTGTACAACCCCAGTGGGGAAGGGGAGACATAAGTCATGAATGTAAATGAATATAATACAAGACAGAATGCCAAAAAAAAGGGAATTGGACCAATACAAAGAGGATATGGAAAGGTGAACTGCAGAGAGATTAAAAGGAGCTGTCAAAATGGAGTCATTAAGATAGTTTACAAGTTTCTATGAAGATTGAGAACTGAGATTCCCCCACCCCATTCCTGGATTTTTCTTACTTGTGACATTCCCCAGAGTCTGAAGTTCAGCCATGACATAAATCCCCATAGATTCCTGCCTGTAACTGATTGGCACTATATGAACATTGTTGTTATACATTAAGGCTTCAATGGATATGGGCATCAGTATTTTGGACCTTACCTTTGCTGGTGGACATGGTGACCCTTCCAATATCTCCTTGTCCTGTGCATTTCTTGGCCATGTCTTTTCACAAACCATCCCCAAATAATCCATCTAAGACCTTCAACGCCTTCCTCTAGTTCTTTTAGTAGTGTGTAGACACTAGTGCAATACTTGGACTTGCCATCACTTACGATATATCTGCTCGATCTAGTTCTCAATGACATCATGCATTCTTTTGCTTGTTTGCCAGTCATCCGTGATAATATTTTATAAACCTACTTACACCCACTATCATTACCACCAGCACCACCACCACTATTTAGGGATGGGGAGGTCCCTACCTGTGATTTCATTGGTGTAAGAAATTCCCAGTAAGGAAATACCTTCTAACAATACAGTTCAGCCACTCTCCTGCAACTTAGTGGTTTTAGAGTTGTTTGGGAATCATTGAAACGCTAAATGACTTGCCTAGAGCTGTACAGTTATGTGTCAGAGGAAGGGCTTGAACTGAGGTCTTCCTGAATTTGAGGCCAATTCTCTCTCCAGTGTGGTGTAAGAGACAGAATAATAATGGGCATTTACATTAAATTAAGGATAGCAAAATTCCTTACATATATTGGATTATCTGATCCTCGCAACAAGCCAATGAGGTGAGTACTGCAGATATTATCATTCCCATTTTACAGATGAGGAAACTGAGGCTCACAAGAGATTATATGACTTACCAGGGATTACATAGCTAAAATGTCTGAGGTTAGATTCAAACCCAGATCTCCCTCACCCTTGATCCAGTGTGCTACACATTCTGCCTCTCAATGACCTGCCCTTTCCACCGTCCTTCCATTCCATTATCACTGGGTCACATGGATTCTTTGTGGGGGCACATGATTTGTAGCCAGATAGCATTACTGGGAGAAGACTGTGATAAAATGGTAGAGGGTTGCAATTTTGGCAACCCTGGAATCATTGAAAGTATTGAAATGCTGCCTAAGAGCTATACTGTGTGGCCTGCCTCCTCTTCCTCCTCCTAGTCAGCTCTGAGTCCAGCTCACTGTTCATCTTCAGTGCCTATATACATGTACTTGGGGACTAATTCAAGGGGTTTTCAATTTTAACTACATGCCAGAGTGTAGCTAATATTTAATTCAATTCAATTCAATAATCATTTAAATACCTACTGTGTATTCCAGGCACTATGTTAGGAGCTAGGGATACAAAAACTAAAAAGAAACCTTCATCTACTTTGCCACCATCATCATCATCACCATTGCCTTCAAGTATTTGAACTGGGGCCTAGGGCCTAGTCTAATTCTCTCATGAGAGGTAAGTGACACAGTGAAAACAGCATTAGACTTAGAAGTCTGAGTTCAAAATCTGGCTCTGGTACTTATCAGCTGTGTGACCATGGATACGTCATTTCACTATTGTAAGCTTTGGCTTCCTCACCTGTAAAATGAGGATAATCCCATTTGCCCTGCCTGCCTCATGAGGTTATTGTGAGGAAAAGGTAGATGCTGATGTGGGTTTCTGGAACTGGTGCAGCCCCACACACAATGACCGGAGTCACTGGCTTAACCAAATGACTGCTTTGAATGACTCAACTCAAGTCTGTACAGTTGGCCAGCTGCCCAGGTATAGTGACACAATCCTGCCCTTTTCCTTTTGGGAGCTGTGATCTGGTGTTGCCAACTTCAATAACCAAACAGCTGAGGGCACTAGCCCAATTCTTATCGATCACTGTGAAAAGGACAGATGTCCTTGCAAAGATCGATCGAAAACATAAGCTAGGATGATGTCATTTGAACAGAAGAGAAAATGATAGCTCAGATACCATATGACACTGATAAGTATTATTCAGTGAGAAGAGCAGAGCAATCTCCAATTCAACATTCTTCGGGTTGAGGAAAAAATTAGAGAGAATTTAGGTCAATACAGTATAATCACACCTAAGTCTTTTGCTTTTGTCTTCTTAATCTTTGTGACAAAATTACACAAGGAATCTGACCTTAGCCAAGGGGAATGAAATGATGTGGGGGGGGGGTGAAAAATCTTGAAAAATGCTCCACAGAAACCAAGCTTAGTATAAAGCTGCTTCCCTTTTTGCTAATTTCTCAGAATCCACAAAGATTTTTGTCTTATGGGGAAAGATGGCCCTGAAAATGGAGACCTTGCTGAAAGGGCATGCTTTGGGGAGAGTAGGGAAGTGGGTCAAATCTGCCAAATGATCCGTGTGTGTTTATATCAAAGATACTTATTTTGTCAAAAGCAGATGCCATCATCCACATTCACCGTTTCCTTCTGTGCAGATGTAATTAATGTATTTTTGGCTCCTACTTGCTTTCAGTTCAGTTAACTATTCCTAGTCCAGCAAATGAAATGCCGCTGAAATGAATTAGTTTCTTGACTCTGATAGTACCTGGTTACTTTAAGTTGAGTACATATACATATATGTGTGTATAAGTGTGTGTGTGTGTGTGTGTGTGTGTGTGTGTGTGTTTCTACCAAAAAAATGTGAAGTCCTTGAGGGCAGGGACCCTTGTCATTTTTGTCTTTGCATCCAACACCTAGCATAATATCTACTGCTTGGGAGATGGGGCCTGAGGTGGAGAAGGTCTGGACCTAATCTCATTGGTGAAATGAACTTCCAGTGTATTCACTCCACTAATATAGATTAGCAACTTCTCTGCAGTTTATAGTCTTCAAGAGTTTATTAGGGCAATAAGAGATTAAGTGACTTGCCCAAGGTCACATAGCTAGCACGTATCAGAAGCAGACCTTAAATCCAAGTCTCATTGACTCCAAGGCTAACTAGCCATGGTAGGCACTTAATAAATGTTTGTGGAATTTGATTGAATGCATTTAGTACCTTTCCTTTTCTGGAGCTCAGTTTCATCATTTTCGTAAAATGGAGGAAGAGGCAACTGGATTAAATAATCTCTTCCAGCCCTGATGTTTTGTGGTTTGTGACGAGATTGTAGAAGCTCTGTCCCTGAATACTAAAGGTTATTTAAAAGGGGGGGTGATCATATTTGTGATTGCATAGCTGTGCTCCAGTCCAAAAAAAAATTGCTTTTTAAAAAATATTTTAACTAAAGATTTATAAAAAGGTGAGTTTTGTGGAATTGCTTTTTGGGTAATTTCCTGCTATTTTGACATAGGGGCTAGAGGGAGAGGTCCCCTTAGGATGCATTTGATTTGGCTTTGTCCTTCCACAATCCTCCACTGTTTGGGGTGGGGTACTCTCCTAGTGCAATTTAGGGAAGCAACAGACTAAAGAGAAGTGGGTGGTGATCTCTCCTACACAATAGACTCTGTCAGGACCCCATCTGTGACATCTTTTCTCTTTCAAGTTTTGCTGGAGATTCAACCAACCAATCAATAAGTATTTATTAAATGCCTGGAGTTGGCTGATGTGCTAGGCAATGGAAATACAAAGACAAATTGGAGCAGTCCCTGCCTTCAAGGAGCTTACGTTCTACAAAATCATATGAACATATCTAAAAATGCATATATGAGTGTGTGTGTATATGTAGATAGACAGATAGATAGATAGATAGATATAAAACATTATGTATAGAGAAAGGTAAATATTTCTATCTACCTATGTTTCTGTGTGTGTGTGTGTGTGTGTGTGTCTGTCTGTCTGTCTGTCTCTCTGTGTGTGTGTGTCTGTCTGTCTGTCTGTCTCTCTCTCTCTCTCACTCTCTCTCTATTTCTCTCGTAATTTTTCTCATACATACATACGACTTTCTCAAAGGAATGGTGGTTTCAGGGAAATCCTCTTTGAAATGCTTGCCAGGGATCATTGGATTTAAAGTGAGAAGGGACCTCAGAGATTATCTCATCTGATTACCTCACGTTAGAGAGAAGGAAATTGATGTCCAGAGTACTGAAGCAACTTTTCAGAGGCCAAATGGACAATAAAGTTGCAAGGCAAGATTTGGATAAAGACTTTGTAACTTCACATTCAGTACTCTTTCTATTATACTAACCTAGCAATGTCAACTGTCTGCCTCAGTTGCCCACAGATAGAGCCTTTTTAAATCCCAGATAAATTAAAACCAACAAGAATTGCCATAGCATGGGGTGCTTGGACCGAAGGACTGTTTAAAGATATGTTCAGTCCCAGTGGAAGAGCCACTAGCTGAAGGGACAACTTGGGGACAGTGTAAGTCTCAGCGATTTGGTGATAGTATCTAATTCCATTAGAGACTGAATGAAGAGGAAACTATAAAGTATGTGACTGATGTCAACTTTGACCTTCTGATTGATGATCACACAGTTGTCATTATTCACAAATATTCCATATATGCCCGAGTGTCTCATTTTTTTTTGAGATGGCTTCAATAATATCCTCTGGTTTTATCAAAATCTAGACTTAGTCCTAGAGTTGTCCCTAGCAGTTTCTTTCTCCTCCTCCTCCTCTCTCTCCAATTCCTCTTCCCCTATTCTCTCAGTTATAACCTTACACTAGTTTACATTTTGAGCTGAAACACAAAATAAATTTTAAAAGGTCTACACATGTTGGACTCTAGATATAAATGCTTAACTAGGAAAATACTGTGGAAGTAAAGAATCGAGTATTTTAGTAAAAATAAATTTTAATAAAATATTTGAAATTATTTATAATTTATGTCTTCAATTACTCTAGAATAAGCATATTCTTCAAGGAACAGATAAGATCTAGGAGGAGATATGGTACACTGGAAAGAGCCCTGGCTCTGGAGCTAGGGCTTCAGGTGTGACCTTGGGCAGAGTCACTTTGCCCCCTGGGCTTTAGATACAGTATTTATTCCTCTATAAAATGATTAGGTGGGCCTAAATGGCCTCTGGGGCTTCTTCCAAGTCATAATCCTAAAGCATTCTTCTTTTTGTACTTGTGAGAGAAGGTTCAGTCCCTAGTGGTAGAAATGGAGGCTCCAACAACATCCCCTGTTTCAAATGAAGAAGCATCAGTGTTTCATTGGGAATTACATATACATACTTTCTAAGCAGAAAACAATTGTTTTGATTCGATGGCCTCTATTTCCTGATCTGTAGTGTGGGTTGAGGGGAATGACATGGACATGATCTTTCTGTGGCCTGACTTAGCTCTAACATTTCATGTTTTGTGCTTTACGGGCCCCTCCAACTCTTACAATCTATCTTCTTTTAAAAAAAATTTTTCATTTTATTTCTAATTTATGGAAAAAATGAACATTTCCTTACCATAGTATAATAAGAAAAAGATGATTGCATGTAAAACTGCAAATATATTATGTACCATTTGTTACTCCCTTTAAATAAAGTTATCGTGTCAATTTCTCTTTTTCCCTTTTTTCTTCCTTCTCATCCCCCGCCACTGTCTTAGAGATGGCTATCATTAGATACATACACAATGCATACATACATACATACACAATACACACATACACACAATACATACATGCATGCATGCATACACATAATACATATATCATACACAATACATATACAATACACACATCATACATAATACATGCATGCATGCATGCATGTGTATACACACATTTTATATTCCAAAGTGCCCTCCAACTCTGATATTTTATCTTTTTGTGCTCTGACATTCTATGACTTCGTTATTGAAGGCAAATTGGCAAAAGGTTGAAACAGTGATCCTTGTTCATTCTAGGAGAAGAATATGGCACAGATGGCCTTAATGTAGTTGGGCAGGTAGTCTAAGGAAGGAACTCTCCCTTTCCGTGAAACTCAACATTCAAACATATTAAACAACTTAACTGAAGGAAAATTATAGGTTTAGAATTGGAAGGGGCCTGGAGGTCATCTAGTTTAACATCCTAATTTTACAGAGGAGGAAACTGAGGCCCAGAGAGGTCAAGTGACTTGCCCATAGTCACACATGTCTTAAATAGTAGGGCCTCAAGGTGGTTTGATGGGTCACTCTTTAATATTCCCTGTCATCCTATTTCTCTCTTATGGTTTTCAAAAATTTACTATTTTTAATATATCTACAGCCCTGCCTATCATCTCATTCACTATGCAATCAACATAACATTATTAAACCTTAAAAGGAAGGAAAGAACACCTACAAAATCATTAACTTCATCTCACCGACAACCAAAGTGTTGCTTTTATTACTTTACAAAATAGTTTCTTGCATACACAGTAACATAAGAAGGATCAATACAACAGAATTTTAGAATGTTACAGTCCTTACAGCATAAAATATTAGAACACAGAATGTAGAATGCCAGAGCCAGAAGGAATCTTAGAACACAGAATTTCAGGGTAAAAGGGACCTTAGAGATCATCTCATTAAAATCATTCATTTAATTCTACATTCTCTTTTGCTTTCAAACTCCTTACTCTCCTGATCCCGATGGATTACACTTAGCCAAGCCCCAACTCTGGAACGACTCCCACCACTTATCTGTGTCCTTTGTTCCTACCACTGCTGAATGGAGTTTGAGAAAAGTAAGAAAACTGTGCTGATTTGGTCCACTACAAATTCATGTTATCTAATCTCAAATGGCCCTCACTGAAGCAAGGCATTTCTCTAATTGATTCATTAACCTACTTCCCACAGAGACTATTCTTGTTTCTTCTCAAGGCATCCACATCACTCTCTACCTCCACTCTTTCAGCCAATAACTTTGCCTAATATTTTACCACAAAAAAACCCCTGAAGTTATTCCCCAAAAGATCCCCCTCTCTTCTCTCCCTCATCTCAAATCATTCAGACACATTCCCCCATCTCCTCCTTCACTCTGAAGAAGAAATGCCAAAGATGACATCAAAGAGCTGAAGAGATGTCAAAGCCAAATCCTATACATGTTTTTTATCTCACCCTTTCCTCACTTCTCCAACAATTGCCCCATGATCATTTCCCTTCTGTCTTTTACCTTCAATCTCTCCTTATCTAGTGTCTCCTTCCTCACAGCTTACCATCTCCCCCGTCCTTAAAAAGTAAAACAAAACCCCTTCACTTGATTCTACTCTCTCTGCTACTTATCATCCTATATCTGTCCTCCCCTTCATGATCAAACTTCTGGGAAAAGCTGTTTGCCCCAGGTTCTTTCTCTTCCTCTGGTCTCAACTCTCTTCTCAATCCTGGCTTTAATCTGGTTTCTGATCTAAAACTATCCTCTTCAAAATTAACAATTATCCCTTAATTGACAAATCTGCTTCTCTTTGACCTTTCTCTGAAGCATTTAATACTATTAATCATCTTCTTCTTCCACATACTCTGTCTTCACTAGTTTTGGGTTTTTTTTGAGATTGGTCTCTCAATTCTATCTATCTGGCTATTCCTTCTCAGTCTTCTTAGCTGGTTCTCCCTCCATGCGATGTCCACTAATTGTATCCTTGGGTATCCCCCAAGGCTCTGTCCTGAATTTTCTTCTCTTTTCTCCTCTCTTTATGATATCTCATTTGACAATATCATTTGCATCCATGGGTTCAATTGTCATCTCTAGGCTGATCATTCCTAGATCTAAATATCTGACTCTAGTACATCCTAAACTTCAGCTCTACATTACCACCTGTCTTTTGGGACATCTCAAATTGCATGTCCCATGGGCATCTCAAAGTCAATATGCCTAAGACAGAACTCATTATCTTTCCCTCAAAACCATTCCTGCCCCCCAACTTCCTTATTATTTTTGAAAGCACCACCATCCTTTCAGTCACCCAGGCTCACCTCCTTGGTGTCATCCTCAACATCACACTCTCACTCACCTCACATATCAAATTATTGCCAAATCTTATTTCTGCCTTCATGATATCTCTTATATGTGTCCACTTCTCTCCATTTATACAACCACAACTTAAATTCAGACCCTCATTACCACTTACCTGGACTATTGCAAAAACCTTACAACAGGTTTATCTGACTCAAATCTTTCTCCATTCCAATTTATTCTCTACTCAGCTGCCAAGGTGATTTTTCTAAAGCACAGGTGCAACCCTGGCACTCCCCTGCTCTATGAGCTTGAATAGCTCCTCATTACCTCCATGATCAAATATTATCTCCTTGTTGGTCATTTAAAGCTTTTCATAACCTGGCTCTTTTCTACCTTTCCAGTCTTCTTATACCTTGCTTCTTCGAAGACGATGCTCCACTTCCCCCTTTCTGTCCCTTTGTACAAATGATGCCCACTCCTGGAATACTCTGCCCCTTCACCTCCTCTAATTTTCCCTATCTTCTTTCAATACTCAGCTCAAATGTCCCATTCTGCAGGAAGACTTTCCTGTCAGATTATCTTCTACCTACAGTATTCTGTGTATATCAACCGAGTTGCTTCCACGTTGTCTTCATTAAAATGGGGGTTCCTGGAAAGCAGGGATCTTTTTGCCTTTCTCTGTCTCTCCAGAATTTAGCACAGTGTATTCCACATAGTAAGCACTTGAATGCTTGTTAGGTCACTGACTGGCTAATAGAAGAAGTTGAGGCCCAAGGGTGGAGGAAATAAGGGCAATAAACATTTATATAGTACCTACTATGTGCCAGGCACTATGCTAAGTACTTTTTTTAACAAATATTTTCTCATTTTATCCTCACAACAATGCTGAAACCCCCATTTTACAGTTGAAAAAACTGAGGCAAACAGAGGTTAAGTAACTCACTTAGGGTCACAGGGTTGGTAAGTGTCTGGGGCCAAACTCAACAGGTAAAGTTACTTGCTCCCAACAATGCAGCTAGGGAATGGCAAAGCTGAGACTATAACCCAAATCTCCTAGTCCTTCACACCATGCTGCCTCCTCAGTAGAACTTACTCATAGTGTAGAAACACAATGAATTGCCTATAGCAAGAAAGAATAGAGGAATTTGTCGAGCCAGGTAACAATGGGCCTTATAAGAAAACAATTTTTTTGGTCATTAGCTTTTGTTGAGCAAGGAAACTATCCATGATTTACTGTTTCCTAATATGCAAAAATGATTATTCAAATACTTTTAAAAATTTTTAAAGTTTTGCTGGGCTTGGTAGAGCACAGATGTAATCAGAAATGTGCTCAAGCCAGCTCAGACCAGCTTAGGAGAACTGATGGTCAAATTTGCAGTGTATTCACAACTCAGAAATCAGGAAATGATAAAAATCAGGGCTTGACTTGTTGTTGTGCTGCTTGTCCAGACTTAGGAAAGTGTAGGAGAAAATGTTAATAGTGAAGATTTAACTTAACTTTGTTTTTTGGAGTTCCAGTTGTTAAACATTTACCAGTATATTACTGCCTATAATCCTTGCTACTAGAGAGGAGGCTGAGATTTGTCAGTCTCGTGGGTTCAAGAGTTCAGAAGCTACAATAGAGCTAAGCCAATCCTATGTACATACTGAGTCCTGTACTAATATGGTGAGCACCTCAGAGCAGGGAGCTACCACACTCCCTATGGAGGGGCAAACTGGCCTGGAACAGAAACAGCAGGTCAAAACTTCTGTCCTGGTCAGCCATGACACTGGGACGTGAGTGGCCACCACACTTCTAGCATGGGCAAGATGAGGAGACTCAGTCAAAAAAAAAATCCATGATTTCATTTGTGTGGGTAGTTCATTTATTGATGTCAACCAAAAACCTCCCACATATTAGGAGACACTTTTAATGAGCTGATCTGGCCAATAATAATTTAAATAATACATTAAGGTTTGCATTATCCTATTTTTATCCTCACAACAACTCTAGGACAAAGGTGCTTTTATTATCTCCATTTAACAGATGAGGAACTTGAGGCTGACAAAAGTCAAGTTATATTCCTAGCATCACAGAATTTAGATGTGTATATATGTTATTATATGTATGTATATATATATATATATGCATTTTATATATATGTACACACACACACACACACACACACACACACACAATATATTGTATTTATATATCTGTGACCAGATTTGAGTTCAGCTTTTCCTGATTCCCAGGCCAGCTCACTATCCACTATACTACCTAGCCTCTCATTACCTGGTCACTAAGCATCTTATGATGAGCTAGTCTCAACTTAGCTTGGCTGGCTCTTGGGCAGCATCCATCACTGTGCCTATACTCAAAGCATTTTCTACCTATACTCAAAGATGATCCAGGGTCATCTCCATGTTATGATGAGGTATAAGCATTGGAATTCTGTGGAGAAACCTACTTAATTATTTTATTTTTATATATGATTATTAAATTTAAGTCATTATTTATGATGACTTTATAAATATTAATTGCTTGGCTTTCATACAGATAAAATTCCCAAGTGAAATTAAAATTTCCCACCTACCCTTGCTGGTGACTCTCTAGACTGTGCCTCTATGTCCCAGCTACCTTCTCACCCTGTAACTTCCTTCAGCACCAGGCATCTTCTTACCCTGAAACATTCTTCCACTCTTGTGGCCCCCTTCTCTCACTGGTGAGTTCTTCATGGAGCTTCCATTTTGGGGAGGAGCCTAGGCCAACTATTCATCATTTTCTTTTGGTTTTGGTTACAATTCTCTGGACTTTGCTACCATGCCCCTGCTAAGGTTCCCCCACATACACTTTTCACTTCTTTTGTGTGTGTTGATCTCTCCCATTATAATGTAAGATCCTCAAGAGTGGGGGACTGTTTTTTTGTTGTTGCTGTTTATGTCCTCATTGCTTAGCACAGTGCTCGCAGGAAACTGTCTAAGGCTCTCTAAGATGGTAAGTTAAAAAATGGTTGTGGATCTGCCTTGGAAGAGGCAGAAATTTCCTTACAGGGAATTCTGTATAGCAATGAACCTACAGGTCTAGCCTCTTTTCTCTCCTCCCCAAAAAAACATGATAGAAAAAACACTGAATTTGGACTCAGAGAATCTGAGTTTGAAGACTCAGGTCTACTATATGCTGCCTATATGATTCTGGGTAAATTATTTCCCTCTTTTGGACTCCAATTATTCTTCCTCTATAAAATGAAGGGGGTTAGAATACATGACCAGTAGAGATCTGATGGGATGCTTGGGTGCTTATGTTTGGGTGCTTGTACTTGGACCCCAATTTCTCCCTAGCCTGACAGTTTCTCCCCAGCCCAAGGACCCTGTGCCTAGCAATTACTCATGAGTGGGCCCCAGCAAGACCCTTATCTCTCTCCTTGGTGCAGTTACAAACAGCACCTGAAGGAATTATTAGTTTGAACTGGCTTTACACTGGGTCATAAAGACATTCTTACCCATTGGACTATCTATACTACCACCTTACCTCATTATCTATATCCTGGGCTCCTCATTAACTGTATTCTAAACTTAAGACATATGTATATGCCCTATATCTATCTTGTCAAACAAGACATTGATTGGTGGCAGACTGGAGAACTCTCAGTTACCCTGAACTCTAGTTGACTTAGTGACAGTAGCAGGTCTAAAACCACACCTCCACGTGGCTCCCCTTGTGGGCTTTTCCCAGTGAACTCTGGGTAAAACACCTGCGCAGTAGGTACAAGAAGTGCATGTTCTTTTAAGAACTGACCACTCCTTAACTACTCCCTAATCCCACCCTGAATCACCTAATTAACATATTTGGCACATGTTTTATTGTATTTTATCCTATATAAACTTTAACTGTACCCCTCTAAGGTTGCAGTTTCCTTAAGAATCCTTGCCCACTGAGAAGTGTAACAATAAACTTTTTGCCATCTTGACTTAAAGAATGCTTGAGTCTCTGAATTCATTCCAGACGACCCCGTTGTGCACTTCAGTCTTTGAGGGGTCACAACGTCTCAAATCGCAACAGATCCTTCTAGCTCTAAATTCTGTCATGTTTTGTAATAGCAATAGTAGCAGTGAATAAAACTCTGGTGACCCAATGCTGGAGGAATGTAGATGTCAAGAATTCTCCCCTAGGTGGACAACCAGGAATAAGAAGGGAAACAGGCTTAAAATGGAAACCACTAATCCTTTGTCTAGTTATTGTGAGATGTTAAGGGGCACACTGAGCCACCAATGTCCCTTTCAGGCATGATGCTTTAATGAGCTGCTAATCAGCAGAACCACTAAGTGTGCCTAAAATAGACAATGTCCTGAGAGAAATTGAGAGGCAACATGGTGCCATGAGAAGAAGATTGGATTTGGATTCAGAAAATTTCAGTTTTGTCCCTGACTGCCCGTACGATCTCAGGCAAATCTCTTCCACTCCTCCCCACCCCCCACCTTTGTTTCCTCTGCAAAATGAACCAGGTGATCTTTAAGGTTCTGTGATCCTAGTTCCCTAAGCATGGACCAAGACTGTGCCAGCCTTTTGGTGATGCAAATAAGGACCCCTTCCAGTCATTTGTCTTAGACAATGAAAGATATGTATGTGGCTATTGCTGAGCTAATTCTCTCCCTCCCTCCCTCCAAGTCTCCCTCCCTCCTTTTCTTTCCCTCCCTCCTTTTCTTTCCCTCCCTCCTTCTCTCTCTCTCTCTCTCTCTCTTTTTCTCTCTCTCCCCCTCCTTCTCCCTCTCTGTTTTTGACTGTCTCCCTTTCTCTCTCCTTCTTTCTTTCTTTCTATCTCTGTCTTTTTGCCTCTCTGTCTGTCTGCCTCTCTATCTCTCTGTCTGTCTCTCTCTGTCTCTCTGTCTCTCTGTCTCCATCTCTCTCTCTCTCTCTCTCTCTCTCTCACACACACACACACACACACACACACACACACACACACCCCACGAAGAAAAACTAGGTCATGCAAAGAGAATACATATACCCGGGTTCATATTTATCTTACAATTACTTTATGGCATGAAGTTTAAATACACAAACTTCTTCTGAGCATCCCAAGACTGGCTGTAATGATGTTTTATATGCATAACACACAGACCCTAATTGAAATTCTGACGAGTTTGTTGCTATGTGAGGTTTGAATTCTTGCTACATCTCCTGAATACTAAGTGCTCAGAACAACACTGCAATACTGGCATGTATGCAAATCAACAGATTCTACCAGTTTTCTGCAATGAAACTAACAACAATTCATTTTAAAAATCCTTCCCAGCACCAGATGGTTTGCTATAAAATAGTTATGAAATCCAGGTGACCTATTTTTTTGCCAGAAAAATTGTTGGATTTTAGCTTAAGGGAAAAGTTTCTTGATAATAATAGAAGGGGAACATTAACTTATAAGGCAGCCATCTAACATGGAGACACAGCCGATTTTGAGATGTGCCCCCCAACTTGAGAGAGCAGAACCAGCACAAAGAAAGTATTGGAAAGACCAGGAGACTAGGAGTCATGCGACCTGGTTTTGGGTCCTGGCTCTAGTACTTAATAGCTATGTAATCCTGGGCAAGTTGTTTTACACAGAAAGCATAGTGTATTAAAAAGAGAGATGGAGTTAGAGTAATAGGAGCTGAGTTCAAATCCTGCCTCTGACACTACCCACATGACCTTGGGCAAGTAGATCAGTCTCAGGTTCCTCCTCTGTAAAAGGGGGTGACAAGATCTGGAGTACTTATCCCATAAGATTGTTTTAAGCATCAAATGAGATATTGTGTTCAAAGTGCTCAGCAACTCTTAAACTGCTATGCAGGACTCTGATGTTATTATTAGATTACTCACTTTATCCTTCAATTTTCCATTTTCCTGCAAACCTTAAAGCGATATGTAAATTTTTTTATTATTATTAATTTTCCTAAGGTAATTTTTCTTTCTTTTTGTTAAAATATTTAATTTTTGTTAATATTTTCAGTTTTTGTATTTATTTCCAAATATTCATTTCCAATCCTACCCAACAAATAATCTCATAACCACAAAAAAGGGGTTTTTTAAGACAACAAAAAAGCAGTTCAGCAAAACTAACATATCAACCAAATGTCACAGTACGTGGCTGTATACACCATGTAGATAGATGCATGCACACACACACATATATACATATACAGATATACATATCATCTCTCATATCTCACCTTCACGCATAAGAGTGGTCATTATAATTACACAGCATTTTTTTGTTCTACCTTTCCTACCTTTATACTTTCCTTGTACTCTAGGGCAACTAAGATGGCTCAGTGCATAGAACAATGGGCCTGGAGTCAGGAAGACCTGAGTTCAAATCTGGCCTCAGACACTCACTAGCTGTGTGGCCCTGGGCAGGTCACTTTGCCCTATTTGCTCCAGTTTCCTTCTCTGTAAAATGAACTGGAAAAGGAAATGGCAAGCTTCTCCAGCATCATTTGCTCAGAAAACCCCATGGCCTGCCTTGGTGTGTTAAAGCCCACACGGTCACAAAGAGTCAGACTGACCAACAACAAATGTGCTCTACAATCCAGTAGCACCAGTCTTCTTGCCGACTCTTAAATAAGACACTCTATCTCACCCACTCTCCGCCTTTCTACCAGCTGTCTCTGTGCCTGAAAAGCTCTTCCTCCTCACCTCTGCCTACTGGCTTCCTCCAGAATTTCATTCAAATGCCATCTTCTGTAGAAGGCCTTTTCTTGCCTCCTTCCACTCTGACCTCCCTGCTCCCCTTCCACTGCTGGTGTCTTCCTCCTGAGATTATCTGCCATTTACATTAGGAGGGAGAAGAGGCTACATCTGTTGGTTCATTGGTATATAGAATTCCCTGGAAGGAAATTTCCTCTTCCAAGGCAGATCCACAACCATTTCACACTTCACTCTCTTAGAGAGTTTCCTGGAAGCACTGACTTTTAGTGACTTCTCTAGGGCTACATAGCCAGTATTGTCCAAAATGGGACCTGAACCCCAGACATCCTGACTCTGAGTTTGTCTTGATATTATGCCATGCTACCGTAGCACACACTCTGAGGAGACTACCTTAACTCCCACTCAGACTGACCATTTGGATTCCCCAGCAAGTGACCACTATGTCTTAGGGGTTGGAGGTTGCATATCTCCTGCTAGAATTCAAGAACCATCACTGACATGTTTCCTGCTATGATTATAAATAGATCATGAATTCAGTCAGTCTGCCTTACAAAGCTTTAGAAAGGGGCATTTACTAAGGTAACAGCAGTTGGTGCAAAACAGTGTTTCCAAAAGTCTGTCACACACTGTTCCACCCATACATAAAGTCCAAAGTAAAAGAGGTTCAAATGTAGAGGGCACACATAGAAAAAGGGGGAATTCCCAGCTTCTGAGCTGCTTGAGAAGTCTCCCCTAGGCAGAATGTAGTTTCTTCTGACTCTACATCCAGTTTGTCCTTGGTTTCCAATGAAGTCATAGCCGTCAACTGATCCAGGGAAGTTGATGGGACACCGTGGGAAGATGGAAAGAAACGTAGGGATTGCTTCGTCCTTCTTAAATACTTTCCTGTGAGGTTCAGGATCTGAGAACATCTGCCTACTCTAGGCCTGACTGATTGGCTTGGCCTGTTCTTTGGAAACCATAGGTGCATGATTCTATGTTCCATTAACCAGCTCTGACCACACTGCTCCTGAAGCAAGGACTTGAACAATATTCTTCCTCTGCCTTGAGTGGCGTCTGCCAAGGTGGGATTGCTAAGTTTAAAGTTATCGTGACAGCTGGCGAATTTATAATACAGAACGGAAATTTTTCTTCACATCTTATAGTTAGTCAAAGTATGGTCTGAAGAAGGTTTTCACATGTACCAACCAACCTTTGACCCATGACAACAACCTCTGCATAGAGGTGAAAGCAGATCAAAGGCAGGAATGTTGACAGGCTTCAACCTGTATTTTAACTAATATTTGGCATTCTATGTATAAGTAGATGTGACATATCATTTTAGACACTCTAATCTGTTCAGATTATCCTGGAAGGAGGAAAATAAAATTATTTGACTTAAGAAAACAATAAAACTTTATGTTTCTTTCTACAGAAACAGGTTTTTGTTGTAGTGAAAAATCAGCCCCCTTTGCTTAAATTTATTTTGGACAATTCAACTCAATCCAATAACACTAATTAAATAACTATTGTATGTAAGGACCATGATAGCGCCTCAATGCCTGATTAGCAATAGCTTCTTAAGATTGTAGGCCTAGAGCTGAATGGGACCTCAGTGACCATCTGCTGCAGGGGTGGGGAATCTGTGGCCCCCAGCTCCTCAAGTGCAGCCCTTTGACTGAATCCAAACTTCACAGAACAAACAAATTCACACAAATCTTTAATAAAAGGATCTGTTCTATAAAACTTGGACTCGGTCAAAAGGCCTCACCCAAGGTCCTAGAAGGCCACCCTAGAGGCTGCCAGTTCCCCACCCCTGATTCTAGTGCAGGTCCTATATTTTACAGATAAGGAAGCTAAGGACCAAGAAAGTTTATATGATTTGCAGAAGAGCATATTGTAATACAGAGCATTATTTTGCCATTTAGGTAGTAGGGCCCTTTAAGCCATGGAAAGCAAAAGCTGGTGCTTAATCTTGCCCCAGACCTCTTTCTTCCTAAATCTAAACAATAGTGAAATGTACTCTTGAATAGCTCAGCATAGCCCGTACCTCCAACGCAAATGGATAAGAAAGCTTGCCATATAATTGCTTTAGATAATTATGTTTATACCAGAGACCAGGACACCTGGTCTGGTTTGTGTGATCTCTGATCAGTAATAATGGGGTACTCGGGTGCTTATGCTTGTACTTGTGCCCCAATTTCTCCCTAGTCTCAGAAACACTGTCTCTAACAACCATTCCCCAGCCCAAGGACAGTGTGCCTAGCAGTTATTCATGCATGGGCCTCAGCATGACCCTTATCTCTCTCCCTGGTACAGCTACACAGAGCTGGGCTGCTCAGGCCCCAGCCCTCAGATCATGTCTCTGGAAGCCTCCCAATTCTTCAGTAAGTTCCTGTGTTGTGAGAAAGCTTTCCCTTGTTGCAGAGCATTCTTTCATCAAGACAGAGGGAGAGGGGTGTCCTTGGCCAGCCCAAGCACTCTTCCTCTTGCCAGACTTCAAAGATCCATCCTCCTCCCTGTCCTGTATACTCCCTATACTTTCCCATCCATAGCCCCAAAGACACCTGCACCTTTGGATTACCTCATCAGTGTTCCTCGCATTTCTTTCCCATGCTTTTTTTTAATATATAAACCCTATCTCGACCCCTGATGGGGGCTGCTTGATTTGGATGTGAATATCCCTGGCAGCCACGCGCTAATAAAGTCCACAATTTAAATTAGCCTAGGTAGTCAACTTGCTAATTTTCGGGATAACATTATAAGTAGAAAAAGTCAAAGATAGGGTTGGAACCCTTGCTCTCTCACGTCATGGTCAGTACTCTTTCCACTGTACCGGGTTGCCTCTAACTGGTCTTCCTAAATTGACTGTCTTCCTCCTCCTATCTACCTTTTACATAGCTGCCAAATTAATATCCCTAAAGTACAAGTCTGACCATGTTACTGCCTCACTCAAGAAGCTTCACTAACTCCCAATTGCCTCTACCATAAAATAAAATTCCTTTATTTGGCATTTAAAGCCCTTCCTTCATATCCCAGTTCTAACCTGTCTTTCCAGACTTAATTCACTTCACTCATCCTGATGTACTCAGCATTTCAATCTAAGCAGCTTACTCCCTGCTCCCCATAGGCGACAGTCCACCTCCTGCCTCCATGGCTCTTCCTGGAATGCTCTCCTCCCTCAGTGCTGTCTCTTGGAATGTTTAACTCCTTTCAAGGCTCAGTTCAATCACGGCCTTCTAAGGCATTTCTCAATTCCCTCCACTTGTCGGTGCCCTGCCCCCACACTGCAAATTACTTTGTATTTATTCTATTTCTATTTCTATTGACCTACATATACAAATGGCATCTCCCCCCCCAAGAACATAAGCTCTCAGGGGGCAAAGACTGTTTCGTTTTGATTATTACATTCCCAGAGCCCAGCACATGCCTAGAATGTAGTAGCCACTGAATAAATGCCTCCTGAACCCCGAATGAGCACCTCCTCGTGGGAAATCTAATGGCACCAATGTTCCAGAGAGGAGACCTGTTTCCAGGGAAGCAGAGCTCTCTATCTCTATAAGTTCATTAAGCAGTTCATTCCCATACAAACAACGAGATAATTCAGGCACGTGATTCCTCTGTCCTCTTTAAAATGAAAATTAGCTCCCCAGCAGACTCAGGTTTTTACAGGCAACTCCACAATACAATTGATTAGTACTGCCTTTGAGGTATAAGGAATCAAGTGAGTGCTTGGAGATCTAATTCATCCTTTAACCAACACACTGCATAGAGAGTTTATTCTGATTGTCATTTTAAGGATCTAGATGTAAATTCAGACATCATCTGCATTATTACCATTGTTGGGGTTTGATAAGGACTTCTTTATTTAAGGGCTTTCAAGTTTATTGAGAGAGGGAGGGAAAAAAAGGGGGGTGATATACAGACAGAGATTGAGACATGGAAACAGAGAGAGAAACAGAGCGAGATTTGTGATGTAAAATTTTACAGATATTTAAAAGTAGGCAATTCTTCCCCTTTGTTATATAATTAAACCCTCAAGAGGCTCACAATTTAATGGTAGAAACAATTTTTTTTTTATTTCAGGCACATATAGAGAAGCAGTGTTGTAGTAGAAACAACCTTTGGCTTAGGTGGAAGACCTGGTTGGATCTGTGTGACCATGGGAAAATCACTTTACTACGCACTAGGCCTCAGTTTTCTCACGTGAAGATGATCACAGCTGCTGTGACTATCTCACATACTTGTGAGGATCTAACAAGACAATCTATGTAAAGTCTGAGGAGCAATGAGGCTAACAGATAGAGAGCTGACCTCAAAGTCAGAAGACCTGGGTTCCATGCCTACTTCTGACATATAATATAATGGCTGCGTGACCCTGGACAAGTCACTCAACTTTGCAAGTCTGCTTTTACATGCCAAATAGTTGCCAGCCTGCCCTAGTAGAAGATGTGCTCTCTACACTGAAGCAATTGCAGGTCTGAGAAACAACAAAAAAGAAAAATAATCATTTTTTAAAAAATTGAAAAATTAATCAGTATGTAAACACAAAGCTGCTCTGGTATGGGAAAAAAGCACGGATTTGGAATCCAAAGACCAGAAAATATGAATTCTGACTCTGCCCCTGATTCTCTGTGTGATTCTGGGCAAGTCACTTCTCTAAGATTCAAGTTCATTGAGATGAAAGTGTATCATTAGGGGCAGCTAGGTGGTGAAGTGGATGGAGTAGCCGCCCTGGTGTCAGGAGGACCTGAGTTCAAATCCATCCTCAGACCAGACCCTCGACACTTACCAGTTATGTGACCCTGGGCAAGTCACTTAACCCTGATTGCCTTACCAAAAAAAAAGAAGCGTGTTATTTCCAGTCCCTTCCAGCTCTGAGTCATGGGATGATCGTATCATAGAATCAAAGATTTGGAGGTGGAAGGAGACTCAGAGGTCATCTAGCCCAATCCTTTTATCTTACAGATGAAGAAACTGAGACCCAAAGAGATAAAGTGACTTGCTCAAGGTCACACAGCTAGATAGCAGCAAATATGGGATTTCAACTGAGAATCCTGAATACAAATTCAGTACTCTTTCCATTTTACCATGCTGTCTATCAAAACAGCTCAATAGTTGCTTTTACATTCTTTTGTAATATAATATCTTAGATTTCATGTTGACTTGGTCCATTAGGGATACAAATCAGGAATAATGCATCTTTTTTAATTGCGCACATTTTCCCCATAAGCTGAGGAAACACAGAGAAGAACACAGACTAATAAGCACCTGTGGGATTTTTAATTGCTCTCAACTGAGGCGGTGCTCACCCATTTTGAGAACGGAGGCCCTTGAAGGCTGGAGAGGTTTCTCCTGAGTCTCCTTTGTTTTCTCCCTCCCTGACTCTTACAGGCACTTAACCCTAGTACAAATTCATAATTTTAAGGTATATGTTCTACTAAGAATGTAATTAATGAAAGATAGGTAGTGACTTCTTGCTTTGGCTATATTTACATAAATAACACACAAGGTTCAGTCTAAAACAATGTTGGATTCTATCCATGAAATGTATTCTTTCTCTAATTACAGTCATATTGTCATCAACCTTTCTTGACTGATTCAATGGGAGTGACTTAGACACTCCACTTGATACAGTTTCCCTATTGAAATCTATGCTGCTGCTCAATGTCAAGGGAATGGGTTCATATGGTATCTTCTTGAAGTCAAGAGGTTGTATAGAACCATATCTCATTATATAGAAATTCAATAGATGGAAATTCATGGCTAAAGGTCAGAGAAGCAACTGATTCAATATATTAAACATGACTGGAAAATTCTCTCTCCCACTGTGTGGTATAATTACTTCCATACTTCAAGGACCTGTCATTGAATTGTTGGGAATGCCCTGTCCAGCTATGCAGGGCATGGCCCATCCAAATTTTTATGAATGAGCTCCATAAATTTCCATGGCTATAAAATCATCACTCCTCTGTTGATAAGTCTCTCCAAGCTTACTTAATAGCTGCATGACCCTGGGGAATTCACTTGATCTCTGTCAGCCTCAGTTTCCTCATTTGTAAAATGGGGATAATAATAGCACCTACATCCAGGGCTGTCATGAGGATCAAATGAAATAACGTTTGGTGCTTTGCAAGCTTTAAGTGCCATAGAAACGTTCGCTATTACTGTTATTAGCCCAGTGCTTAGGCAGAAAACATGTAGTCTGTTGCAAAGTTCGTACATCCTTACAGAATCTCAGAACTGGAAGAGCAAAGGCCCACCTGGATCAAACCACATCCTAACAAAATCCCCTCAACAGCTCTGTGGGCAAATAGTCATGCAGACTTTGCTTGCAGATCTTCACTAGGGGGAAGCCCATGAGCCTTCCTGGCCTCTGTTCCACTTTAAGAAAGCTCTAATTGTAAGGAAGTTTGCTTTTTTCCCCTCGTGTTAATCTCTAATTTGCCTCTTTGTAAAGTCAAGCCCCTGCTTTCAGTTCTGTCCTCTGCGGCCCAGCAGGCCAAGTCTGGTGCCTCTTCCACATCCATGATAGCTGCCATCCAGCCTTTCAGTCTTCTCAGCTCCAGGCTGAAAATCCCTACTTCCTTCAGCCGATCTCGATATGGCACAGATTCTAGGCCCCTCCCCATACTGGTTTATATCCTGTAGACATTTTCTACTCCAGAATTGTCTTTCCCATGGGGGTGCTGGTAAATAGTTTACATTTGTGCCTCTATTCCTACACACACTTTAAAGCTTAATCTGTGTTAACATTTTCTCCATCACTTACTTAAGTTTGGATATTTAACAAAACAGTAAATCAGCCATCATTTGTAGCACAGAAGTGACATACTCTTGTAAACCAAATTAAAATATAATTGGGGTGGGAGAAGCTGGGTGGCACAGTGGATAGAGCTCCAGCCTTGGAGTCGGGAGGACCTGAATTCAAATTCAAAGTGTCTGCCTCAGACACTTGACACTTACTAGCTGTGTGACCCTGGGCAAGTCACTTAAACCTGATTGCCTCACCAAAAAGCAATAATAATAATAATAATAAATTTTAAAAAGATGCAATTGGGGAATGCTCGATAAAATAAATAAAACTACAAAACAATATTGATAATGTTAATTTGTAATTTTATAAATCCAAGGATTTATATTTATTCTTATGGCCGCCAGGGATTTGTTTTTATTTGAGTATGACGTCACTATTACAGTATTTGCTGATCTGTGAATGTTCACACTAAAAATTTAACAATCAGCTCTCCTAAGCTGATATGAGTTGGCTTTAGCATATCCCTGGTCCTTTCTAAAAAGAAGCATCTCGAATGCAACATACTATTACAATTCTGATATGACCAGGAAAGATCTGGTGGGATCTTTAACTCCCTAATGCTAGTCGTAGTGCCCTTCTTAATGCAGTCTAAGTTTACACGAACTTGTTTTTTCAGCTCACACGTTACTGTGCTGAGCTTGTAGTACGCTCAGACCCTTACTTCTTTTTCTGACAAAGTGACTTCCCAGATGGGTAGAAGCTATCAGAATTTGTGCTCCATGAACATTGCCAGAATCATTGCCACACCATCAATTTCTAAGCCATCGATGGAGGAACTTAGAAGACAACTGGGATAATTTAGAATTTATAAATCTATTTTCACTCAAATTCATTATATCATTGCTCACCTTTCCACTTTGCTTTGTGCTGTGTAGACACAACCTGTACTCAATACACACAGAAAATATACACAACAATGTAAACAGCAAAGCCTGGTTATTAAAGTCCCACATGAACTACAGATATATTCTGTTTTTAAAGAAATTAGATAAATGAATATTCAGAATTACATAAAGGCTGAGAGTTTGCTTTGCAAACAAATCTCTGTATTTTACCAGAGGATTCACTGCAGATATCTTCTAAAGAGCGTTCTTCCCACAGGTGTATTTAAAATGATTCTCTTAATAAGCAGCTACCCTCCCCCAATATTTGCTTTACAATCTGTCAAGAGCATACTTATTGTATTAGACACTCGCTTACCAGCTGTCTGACTCTGGCAAGTCACTTAATTGGTTTGCCTCAGTTTCCTCATCTGTAAAATGGGGCTAATAATCACATCTTCTTCCCAAGGTTGTTGGGAGGATCAAATAAGATACTTGTAAAGTGCTTAAGAAAGTGCCTGGCATGTAGTGGGAACTTGATAAATGTTTGTTTCTTTCCTAACCCCCTCATTTTACACATGAGGAAACTGAGTCTCAGAATAGTTAATTGACTTGCCCAGAGTCACACAGCTAGTAATTATCAGAGGCATGATTTTGAACTAGATTTTCCTGATGGCAAGTCCAGTACTCTAACTCCTATTCACACTGCCATTTTAATAGATTTTGTGGCATTCAAAGACAGCTAACAAATACTAGAGGAGAAGAACAGGCATTCATGGGCAAAGAAAGCTTTTCATAGGCTTGCAGTTCTCAGTTATTAGGGACAGCAGAGACCATCTTATCCAGTCTTGTTATCTTATAGAGGAAGAAACTCAGGCTCAGAGTTCGCCTTTCCTGATGTTATATAATAAGTAGCAAAATCAGGATTCGAACTCAGGTCCCAAACCCAGCATTCTTTCCACTGTACTGCTTTTCTCTGGGCTCAGTTTTTAGAGGAGCCTCGATAGCATCTAGAGGTGCTGAGACACACTAAACAAAATTCTTTTCCCTTAAGGAATATCTGAAAAGGAGTTCTGATTTCAGAAAGAGCTTAACTCCCCTCACTGTGCTTGAAGACTAAATTACCTTAGCAGGGTCCATGGGTTTGGAATCAACAGCACTATCGGTCAATACTGTATTTACAGTAGGTAAGCAGAAATGCTGAGCAGGCTCCATTTGCTTTACTAATTCAGCTGAACATTAACAACCAGAGAAACTGCAGTGTTCCTGACAGCCAAATGGAAAGTGCCAAGTGGAAATGAGATTTCATTTAAAAACAAAACACCAGCAAAATGACAGCTTTCAAAACCAACAGCCCTAGTTGTCTGGTAACCAGGAAACTAATAATGCTTTATGGTACTCACTGTTTTGATTTTGCAACACTTGTACCCTTCTTCCCACTCCACCCAAGTGATATATACTTTAATACATCAAAGCATGATACAATGGCAAGGGATTCAGAAGATCTGAGTTCAAATTCTGTCTCTGGCATTTACTACCTGTGTGACCTTGTCTCCAAGTCAATTCACCTCTGTGGAGATGCTAGCTCCTTCAGGACAGGGACTGTTTTTATCTTGTATCTTTCTTCATATGCATAGCAATTAGCACAATATCTGGCACATAGTAAGCACTCAGTAAATATTTCTTGACCTCTATGGGACTCAGCCTCCTCATTTGTAAATCTGAAAAGATTGGACTAGATCACCCCATGTCCAGACCTCAGTCTAGAACCCTGTGACAGGCCTGCAATTTCATTGGTGAGTGCAGTTGCCCCTTCCACCCAGGAAGATGGCAATCCCTCTGCATTTTAGTGGATGGACTTTATATTACTGTGCCTCCCTCAAAAAAAATGCCCAATCCTTTGGTGAGAACCTTTCCACACTGCTTTAGGTTGGCATTTTTGTAGCAGAAACACAGACTATCCCCATGTACTACTCAAAACTCATTCAGTTTTAGAGGATCTTTCAAAGCTTGCTCTGAGTTACCACAACCATCAAGAGTAACCTCCATGCATGATGAGGCAATAGAAGAGAACTAGTGAAGGTGACTGATATATACTTCAATGGCTCCATAATCTCAAGAAGGGTATTTCCATTAATGTCCACTTTAAACTTAAGGGAATTAAATTTTATCCTGTTTGAGAAATTTAAAGGAAATTTACAATACCCTTTGAGAACACAGGGGACATCATATTGTACTGGTTCAGATCTTAATCTTGTTCTCTACTATTAACCAGCTCCACGGTCTTAGGCAAGTAAGTGACTTCCCTTTTGCGGGCCTCACTATTTTTGCTGTTCAGTCATTTTTCAGTCTTGTCTGACTTTTCACACCCCCATTTGGGGTTTTCTTGGCAAAGATACTGGAATGGTTTGCCATTTCCTTCACCAGCTCATTTTGCAGATGAAAAAACTGAGGCAAACAGGGGTAAGTGATTTGCCCAGGGTCATACAGCTAGTAAGTGTCTGAAGCCAGTTTGAATTTGTGAAGATGAGTCTTAATTCCAAGGCCAGTGCTTTATCTACTGCACCACCTAGCTGCCCATCCTTATCTGTAAAATGGGAAAGAAGGATTTACATCAAAGGTAGAAGGTTGTACTAAACACCACACGAGATCCCTTCCAATGCTAAAACTGTATGGTTCTAAAATTCTGAGATTTTAAGCACCAGACAAGTGAACTTTTGTGATGCTTTACAGACCAGAGCTTTCAGGAAGTAAGAGTTATGGGGACCTCTTTATGCCCTGTTTAATCTTCCTTCTCAGATCCCTCCTCACTCTAATCCATTATCCACTCAGATATCAAATTGATCTCTTCCTAAAATGCAGATCTGACTTTATCACACTGTACCTCTCTCTTTCCATTCAATAAACTCCAGTGACTTCTTATTTTCTCCAAGATCAAATATAAATCCTTTGTTTGACTTTTGAAAACCTTCATAGCCTGGCTCCCTTCTACCTTTCCAGTTCAGTCTTCTTACACCTTACTCTGCTCCATGTAACCCAGTAACACTTGGCCTCCTGGTTGTTCCTCAAACATCCCATTCGATTTCCCAGCATTAAGAATGTTCACGATCTGGCCCTCATGCCTGGAATGTTCTTCTGCCTCATTTCTGCCTCCTGACTTCCTTCAAATCTCAGCTAAATTCTCTTCTGCAAGAAGTTTTCCCCAGGACTCCTTAATGTTAGTCCCTTCCCTCTGAGATTACACCAAATTTATCATATATATCATATACATATATGTATACATATATATACACACACACACACACACATAATTTGTACATAATTGTTCACATATTGTCATCCTCATGAACTCCTTGAAAGTGGGACTGGGGTTTTGGGGGGGGGGGTTGGCCTTTCTTCATATCCACAGTACTTAGAATGGTGTCTGACACATAATAGAAACTTAACAAGTGCTAGTTAATTGACCTTTAAATTCTCCTATAATGTCACTTATAGAAAAGGGTGGGAAAGGGCAGAAGCAGAGCCATTTACTACTGCCTCTCATTTCTTTGGTAACTCAATGAGCAATCATCTTGTCCACCTGGATACTCTTTCCAAAACTGTACTCAATCCGTTCTGTCTAATTTGATGAAATAATTTTCTATATTTCTGTAAATACTTCATGCAAGATCCACCCCCCTCAGATCCTTTTTCAGGTCCTTTTCCTTGTTCCTTAAAAAATATCCCTCTCCCCTTCAGAAAAAAAATAGCATAGTCCATAGACCACCTGGCAACCAGCCAAATTTCCTCGGGGCTGGTGCAACTCCACACTTCACTTTCTTCATGCATGCATTTTAGAGCCACACATATACATGATCGTGTGAAATCTGCAAAAGTACTTCTGTTCTTCCCAAGCCAAAAGGGTCTGATTTTATTCTTTCTAGGGTCCCTGTCAGACATCCCAATGAGTGCTCGTTCATTTGCATCTGGATAATCTAAAGTGTCTCTTCTTTCTCTATTCCCTAGAGGTCATCTTGCCTTGCAAAGCACAAAGGCAACTGTATAGTAGAGTTCTCCTAAGGGGAGGATGCTAATGCTTCAGAAACAGTCATTGAAAGCCACTTTCCTCTGTCAGAAGAGATCATATGGTTTGGATCTTGAAGTGACATTGGAGACCATGAAGTTGAAGGCTCTCCTTTGTCTTACAGAAGAGGAAACTATGAGGTTAAATGATTTCACCAAGATCACAAGACTATTACGTGGCAGAACAAGGATTTAGGCCAAAGTCTTCCAGTTCTGAATCCGGTATCTGGTGCACTTTGTGTTGTGGCTCCAGGTAGGTTATTATTAAGACGTCTCATTGTTATTTTTTGCAGAGAAAAAGACAAATGGAATCAGTATGAAAAGAGCCAATTGGCCCGACTCCCAGGGGCAGCCAGAGGCTTTTACAAGACAGCACCTATCCTAAGAAAAAACATAAAAAAATCTGGACCTGTGATGCCAAATTGAATATTCTCCCACTATCCTCTGCACTGAGGAATACTGGGGAAACACAGAGAAAGGAAGAGAGAGATGGAGACACAATGAGACTTATTGACTTATGGGGAGAAAGAGAGAGAGAGAGAGAGAGAGAGAGAGAGCTGGAGAGAATGGCAGGGATAAGAAAAGCCAGATCATTTCTTGATCATTATAGGCATATTGGGTCCTTAGATAGTCACTGATAAACCAATCTTTTAAAAGTGTGAATTAATAAGTTTTTGGGGAGCTTACTATGAATATAATACTGCAAAATGGTTTGCAATAACTCACATTTCTATTGTACCTTAAAACACAACATTAATAGCCAGTTTATTAATAGCCAGTTTATTAATTGCCATTCTGCAAGATGGGTAATAGTAAACAAAATAAAATAAAAAGACAGGATGATTACTAGATTTAGAACTATGAGGACCCTAGAGCCCAAACTGGAAGAGATTCCAGAGGCCATTTAGTCTACCCCTTCATCTTACAGACAAAGAAACTGAGCTTAGGGAGGTTGACTAATTTGCCCAAGGTCACATACATGGTATCAGTGGTGAGATCTGAATCCAGAGCCTCTGATATAAGAGCCAGTGCTCTTTCTGATCAACCGCAGTGACCCTTATGATGATCCTAGTTCTATTCACTTGCTGCCTGTGTGACCTTGGGCCAATCACAACTCCTGTGGGCCACTTTCCCTATCTGTGCTTTCTGGATTAGATAACTTTGAAGGTCTGTTTTAGTTCTGGATCCTATGAACCACTACTGCCACACAGAGTCACCAGTATAAGGCATTTGGAGTGTGTATGAGTGAGAGGACGAGGGGAATTTTATTCTTTTTTCATTCTATCTAAGAGGAGGAGGAATGGTTCACTGCATCCCTTGAAAGCACAGCCTTAGCAGCAATGCCATCATGAAAGATTTGCCTGATTGCTTGGTAGAAGCTGTCCAACTCTGAGGCTGGCCCTACATTCCTCTCCTAAGAAAGGCCTGCTTATTTTACTTATGGGTGTGAACAAATGAGAAATAAGAAAAAAAATAGTAACACGGGAAGGAGAACATAGAGCTCATCGGCCAATAAAAGCATCAATTATTTCTGAGGTCAATTATTTTTCCTGAGCATATATTCCTGAGGGTAGATTCTTCAAATATATTATTTGATATAATTTCATATTATAGATGGATCAAGACATTTCAAAAATCTGTGTTCAAAGGTCAACTCTGCTACTTATTAGCTGTGCAAACTTGGACAAGGTCCTTCTGTAAAGTGAAGAATTGGATTAGATTACAAGGTACCTTCCATTCCCTGGCACACTAAGATTCCCACTCCCTTAGAATTTATGTCCTTTTCTTTAGCAAAGACTCAGATCAGGTATTACCTCTTTCATGAAGCCTTCCTTGAACCCTCTCTCACTCCAGTGTTAAAGCCCTTTCCCTCCTTAAATTACCTTGTATTTACTTGTCTGTACATGCATTGCATTATCCCAGTAGAATTTAAATTCCTTAGGGTCAGGTACTAAAAATCTTTGTATTCCCAGCACCTGGCATATTGCTTAATAAATGCTTTTGAATTATTGAATTTAATTGAAATGATCCAAGTTCCTGATACCCCACCGGGTCTGGAGACAAGAGTATCATCATCGTTATCATCATCACTACCACCATCATCACTCTCACCACCACCACCACCATCATCATTATCATCACCACCGCCATCATCATTATCATCACCACCACCACCACCATCACCACCACCATCACCACCGCCACCACCATCATTATCGTCATCATCATCATCATCATCATCATACTTTGAACCAATCTGGGCTGATAATAGGCAGAGTAGCAGCTACCTGTGTGGTGTGACTTAAGTTGTGCTCCCCCACTCCCATTGCTCGAGGTACTCATGATTATTATAACTAAGTACTGCATCAGTTTACAGTTTATTATTTCTACGTATTCCAGCAAAGGTATGTCTCCATAATTATTTGTAAAAGCCAGTGGCTGAGCCAATGCTTTTCTGGTCTTGGAACACTAAAGCTATTCTCTGTAGCTCAAACATCGGCCCCATAGAATGTTAGAGTTGAGAGTCATCATGACATAGTGGATAGAAAGCTATCCTTGAAGCTAGGAAGTCCCTGCTCTGACACAAAGTGACAAGTCAGTTAACCTATCAGTTCTCTAGGCAATTCTTTAAGCCATAAATTGCTGAAGAGATACCAACTTGAAGTAGTAGAGTTTCATCATCTCACAGTTCCCTGATCAATATCATTACAGATACAGTCCCTCTCCCCTCATACAATTTCCCTCAGTTTCCAGAGTAAGAAACCAAAGCACAGAAAAATTATATGATTGGCCCAAAATCAGAGACACAGTGAAGAGCAGAATAAGAAATTCAACCCAGGTCTTCTGACTCTTAAGTCCTATTGCTCTTATCACTATTCAGAACAGACCCCAAAGTACAAGGTGTACATGATTTAATTTGATTCTCTAATTGCCACAAGGATGGAAATTGTCACCATTGAAGTTACCTCTTATGGGGCTTCTTTTTTAAATAAAGGAAAATGGAATTTTAAACTGAGTTAAAAGACTTTGTTACTTTAAAAGTCTGTTAAATCATTAGACTGTTAGACTGTAACACAATAGCTATCTGCCACATTTATATAGCTCAGGAACAGAATTTCGTGAGGTAACCTGGACTGCACTGAAGGGCTCTGACAGGCACCAATTCTCCAATGAGAGTTTTCATTTTTTTCCTTTTTGTACAGATACTTTCTTGTAATCACATCACAATGTTGGCTTTGTGTCCCAGCCTGGGGTTACTAGAAAATTAATGAGTGTACTCAATATGAATGGCTTAGAAAATATAATGAAAGCAGTGCTGGGGATATTTGTGGGAAAATGTAACACAGTTTTCTGAGGGGAATGATTCATAAAAACTATTTTTTTACTACTCTATTTTAGTAAAATAAACAAACAAATGTAATAAACTAAACCTTGCTATAAAAAGGAAATATAATAAAAAAGTTAAATGGAATTATTTCTATATTTAGCCTTATAGAATTCCACTTCTCCTCTCCATCAGGCCATCAGTTGGAAAAGGCTCTCTAATCATTTTCTATCTTCCCAATAGTCATATAATCTTAGCCATGTTTTGCCATTTAGATGTGGACTGAAATAACAGATTCATTTCCTATAGCTCTCTTAGGCTTACAGAACCCTTCTGAACAATTTACCTTGTATATGTCTTGTGGATGTGATGATTTATATGTTGTCCCCCCATTTGAATATGATCTCCTGCAGGCAGAGACCCCGTTTCTGTCTTTCTCTGTATACTTGGTGCGTAGGAAAGTGCTGGGCACATAAAAAGTGCCAAATAAATGTTGATTGATTGACTACTAACGCTCCTGTAATGGAAGTTGTATTTAATATTATTATCCCCATTTTGCAAAGTAGGAAACTGAGTAAGGAGTAAAGTGGCATGCCTTTACTATTGACAAGAAGTACTGAGGCCAAAGCGAACACAGAAAGCATCCATGCAGAATCTGGAAACCCACCTGTCAGAAATAGTGTACAAGGGCTTCCTGCACAGGGGCTGGCACAGAAATTGGAACAATAACCAAAATTAAAATAACTGGCCTTTACATAGTGATTTCAGGATCATATTGTTTTGTTTGATCTTCATAACCACCCTGTGAAGTAGGCACCGACGATTTTAATAACCCCATTTTGTACATGAAGCAGCTGGAGTGCATGTTGATTTGCCCACAATCGTATAAGTAGCACAGGGCAGAATCACAGTTAGAGCCCAGTTCTCCCTTGCCTCCAAGTCTGGTGCTCTTTCCACTCCAATAAAGATATCTGCGACCCTGGCTAAGATTCTTTGGTTCTGTCATTCTCTGTTTCTAACCAGGAGAAAGGCTAGGAGTGGAATAGATGAATGGGATGGAATGGAAACACATTTATCAAGCACTTCCTATAGGTGAACACTACATTAAGTGCTGGGGATATAAACAGAAAACCAAGACAGGCATTGCCCTCAAGGAGTTCTCATTATAACTGAGGAGAGACCTCACATAAAGGTGGGCTCATGTTTATGCTTACTTCATGGCAGATGGAAAGCAAATCAATGTTTCACTAGAAGTCAAATCTCTAAAAATAACATCCATTCCACCCAAGCGAGGATTTCTTGTCTCAAGGGCAATTTACAGGAGTGAAGGCGAGAAACTGCAGCATTGGACAGAGCTAGTGCTGGAATGTGGGGATTCTAAGCCCAGTGCAGCTACGAGAAAGGCACAAGGGAATGTTGTAGATAATTAGCAAAGGCATGCTTTTCATTACTCAACTGGTACATATTCTATTGATGACTCCCCACAAACTGCAGGATGGCAACTGATAACTACATGTAGGAGATGAACGAAAGGTATTCCTGAGACTTATTAGGATCATAGGGTACTTTGATGCATTCTGCTTAGTAGGGCAACTCACCTCAATGTGCATGTTATGTTGCACTTTGGGGTTCACAAAAGTCTTTCCATACAGCTACCCTGTAAAATAGATGATGCTGTTACTGTTATTCTAATTGTACAGATGAGGAAAGAGAGTCTCAGAGAAATGAAGTGGCTTAGAAGCATCAGGATTTGAAGCTGAAGGGGACCTTGGAGATCACTGAGTACAAGTCTCATCTGTTTGGAAGGCAAAAGGAGATAAAAGATGCTCTGGCATGTTAAACTCATTATTTTCAGGGGTCAGAGTTTCTGGATGCACAAACTGTCTCCTCTCCCAACTGGACTCTTCCTACAATTAGCCAAAGCTCTTTGCACCTCATCCTTCAGTGAATTTGCACCAAGGTACAAGAGTTTCTAAGTCTAGGTAAGGCCCTAAACAACAACCCTACGAGGACCAAAACTCTAATGGATCTTGGGGTTGTGCCTTTCACAAACATAACTAAGGATCCATACACGACCTCTTTTTGTCTTAAGTCACTCAGTACATGAACTCAAGAAAGGAGTCAAACTGAGTAATAAAAGCTCAGAATCTGGGAGCTGGAATAGAGCTCAAGCAGTTGAGTCACGTGTTGTTCTTTCTTGTCACTTCTTCGAGGATCAGGTGCATCAATGACACAGATCACGATCTCTTCCACACCATAGGGATGTGTAAGCATTTACTAAGCTTTCACTATGGGCCAGTTACTGTGCTAAGTGGTAGGGATATAAAGGAAGGCAAAAACATTGCTCCTGACCTGAAGAGTCATATATTCTAATGGGGCAGATAATGTATGTCTCCTCCCTCCCCCAGATTGTACATATGAGATAAAAATAATACAAATGGAAGGTAATCTCAGGAGGAAGGCACTGGTGATGGGGGGTGGAGAGTGAAGAAAGGTCTCTTGAAGAAGGTGAAATTTGAGCTGAATCCTGAAGGAAGCCAGAGAAGCCAGGAGGCAGAAGTGAGGAGAGAGGGCATCCCAGTCATGAAGGAGAGCCAATGAAAAGAGATGGAAAGGCATGTTTAAGCAACAGCAAGAAGGTCAGTGTTACTGAACAGAGTCAGCAACTTTACTCCTTTACTGGAAGGGACAAATTATTTAATTAAAAAAAAAGAAACCAGAAGGAATACAAATTATCAGGATAGGAAAGACAATAGCAGATGGCGAGTGGGGAGGAAATCAGGAAAGCCTTCACATGATCCCCAAGCTGAGCTGCGAAGGAAACTAAAGATTCTAAGAGGTGGAAGTGGACCTCCAAGCTCTATGTCTATGATGCTATGATACTATTTTCCTTCTCCTGATAAGGCAGATACTGTTTCAAAGAGGGAAGTAAAGATTAAGAAGACTAGAGAGGTAAAAAAGATCCAGATTATGAAGGGATTAAAACAACAAACAGGATTTTATATTTGAAGCTGGAAGAAAAACGGAGACATAAGAATTTATTTAATCAGAGAGTGATGAGGTCAGGCCTGCACTTTAGGAAGATCACTTTGGCAACTGAATAGAGGATAGCCTAGAATGGGGATATAGATCAGATAGAAGGCTATTGCAATAGTCTGTATATAAGGTGATGAAGGACTGAATCAGGATGGTGGCTGAGTGAGTAAAGAGAAGGGAACATATAGGAGAGAAGTTATGAAGGTAGAAATGACAAGATTCAGCAAAAGACTGGATATGTGGAACAAGAGTGAGAGAGAAGGTAAGGATCAATTGAGGGTATGTCACTTTTTAAATGTATGACCCTGTGCAAGTCACTTAACCCTGTTTGCCTCAGGGTTTCCTCATCTGTAAAAATGAGCTGGAGAAGGAAATGGCAAACCACCCCAGTGTCTTTGCCCCAAGAAAACCCCAAATGGAGTCACAGCAGAATTAGACACGATTGAACAAGAGGTTTGTGAGCTTGGGTAACTGAGAGCATGGTGGTACCCTCAGCAGTAACAGAAAAGTTGGAAAATTCAGAGGGCTTGGAGGGAAAGATAATGAGCTCTGTTGTGGACATCCTGAGTTTGAGATGCCTGTGTGGATCCTAGATGTCAAAAGGCAGTTGATGATGTGAGACTAGAGGTGAAGAGAAAGGTTAGGGTTAGATATACCGACTGCACAAAATGGTAAGTTAAGCCATTGCAACCAATGATATAACCAAAGGAGATAGAGAGATGAGAAGAGGGCCAGGACAAAGACTTGGGAGGCAGCCACAGTTAGTATGTGTGACTAGCTGAAGATCCAACAAAGAAGGCTGAGGAGTGATCAGCCAGAGAGAAGAAGAACCAGGAGAGAGCAGAGAGCGTGTCATAAGCACATAGTCAATTGCTGTGCCTATAAAACTTGCCAATTTGGTAGGTCAAGCCGAAGCTTGCACGTGGCAAATATAGTTTTTTAAGAAACCAGAGTCACCTTCACGAGACAATGAGGTACTGAAAGACATGGGATCACTGTACCCTAAATGTAGAGTTAGAGAGGATCTTAGAAATCAAGTCAAACTCTTGTGCTTTACAGAAGGGGAAACTGATGCCTAGGTAAGCTTTATCTGCCCACACTTATCTAGATACTGTCAAAACCAGCATTTAAACTCTGGTCTTTTGATTCAAAATCCTTTTTTTCCCCTACTACACCATGGAGAATATTATTGTTGTTGGGGCTAATAATACCATCTGTGGTGACGTTGATGCCACCTCTGAAGTCTTAGTAGACATCAATTCTCTTTTAGACCATGTCTGCAAAGAGCACGTGAAGGGATAACAAATTGCAGTAATAAAAAGACAGCTGTTATGGAGATTGTTAAGTTTATGGAAGAAATGCCTTTATAGAGAGTGTCCATTCTATGTACAATATACTACCTCCTCACCTCTGTCTCTTAGAATCTCTACTTTCTTTTAAAGTCAGCTCAGTGATCATATGAACATTTTCCTGATTTCCTCCCCTCCCCAGCTGCTAATGCCTTTTCCCTCCAATTAACTTATTTCCATTCTGATTTCTTTTGTACTAATTTGTCCCTCTTACTATCCCTCCCCCCCTGCAGAAATTTAAAAAAGAAAAAAAGAAAACTTCTCAGTATATAACTACATAATTGGCTTTGTCTGAAAATGTAACATCTCTTTCTGTGCTTTCATTTAATCAGCCCTCTGTCAGGAGATGGGTAGTACATTTCACCTTCACTCTTTTAGATTAGTGATTTATCATCACGTTGATGAGAGTTCTAAAGTTTTTTCATAGTTGTTTTTCTGTATTATTTATTATTGTTGTAGAAATTGTACACCTAATTGTACTTGCTTCACTCTGCGTCAGTTCATAGAAGTCTAGAAGTCTTTCTAGTTTCCTCTGAAACTACCCATTTTATCATTTTTTATGGAGCCCTAAAAATCATGTGTTTATTTTGAATATACCTATACATGAGGGGATTAGACTAGAATTCAGGGGTGGGGAACCTGCAGCCTTGAGCCCACACGTGGCCTTCTAGGTCCTTGAGTGCAGCCTTTTGACTGAGTCCAAGTTTTACAGAACAAATCCTTTTATTAAGGGGATTTGTTCTATAAAGTTTGGATTCAGTCAAAGGACTGCACTCGAGGACTTAGAGGGCCACATGTGGCCTCAAGGCCACAGGTAACCCACCTGTGGATTAGATTGATGGTTTCTAAGTTCCCTTCCAACTCTATGGCTATGATGCCATGATACTATGTTGTCTCTCTTAATAGAATGTAATCTCCTTGAGGGCAGATACTGTTTCATTTTTGTCTTTCTATCTTCAGTACCTGTGACAGTGCCTAGCATATACTAGGTACTTAAATAACAATAACTAACATTTAAGTTTTGCAAAGCACTTTTTATATAAATGCTTGGTGATTGAATTTATTTTTTTCTTTCCACTAAACTAGAGGTTTCACAGGTATATTTCATGTACTCCATAACAAAACTCCCATCAATGCAGATTAGCCATTATTCTGCTGCTTATGGTATATATTGGACAGTTGCCTGGGACCTTGAGTGGTGAGGGACCTTGCCTGTGGTCAGACAGCCAGTATGTTTCAGAGTGGGGACTTGAAACCAATTCTATCTTACTCCTAGGCTGGATCTTGGTTCATTACATGAAGCTACTTTTAAAAAATGGTAATGATTGCTAATATTTACATGGGGTTTTTGCTTATTGCAAAATGCTTAAATGCAATACCTCATTTGATTCTCAAAACCCTACAAAGTTGGCATTAATTATTAGCTCCATTTCAGAGACAAGCAAACTAAGTCCTAGAGATTTCAAAAGACTTGCCCCAAATCATATGGCGAGTAAGTAGCAGAACTAGAATGTGACCCTGTGCCTCTGAAGTCCAAATCTTTTCCACAAGCCCAGGTTTCTCAGACAGACAATCCTCATATACTCAGTAGTAGCACTCAACATTTCTTTTCCTTTCTGGGAACCTTCTGGACATTTTGACCATCTGACTGGAGTTCTGAGTAAAATCCCAAATGACATTGTCTGGGAGGTCTAATGAATTCTTGTGATCCTTTCAGTATAATCAATGATAAAAACTCTGATTACTTGGCTACTCCAATGACTGCCATTATAGGCACCAAGATCTCTATTCCTTCCTTTCAGATAATGAAATGCTTTAAGGAGAATTAAATTTTCCTTGCTTGGTTCAATGCTTGGAAGCTGTGTAAAATATGGATGGTCCCACTGCACATTAATTTTGTGGAAATAAGACATTAGAGGATGATCTCACTGGCTCATTGTTTCTATCATGAACATCTTTAGCCTCCTCTGAAGCTCAGCTCAAGAGTCATATCTCACAGGAAGCCTAGCATGACCCCTTCCCCATTCCTACCCCCATTGTTAGTATCCTCCCTACAAAGGGGTTTGGTTTTTGGTTTGTTGTTGTTGTGCAGTTGTGTTTGACTCTTCATGATTCCATTTGCAGTTTTCTCGGCAAAGACACTGGGGTGGTTTGCCATTTTTTTCTCAGCTAATTTTACAGATAAGGAAACTGAAGCAAACAGGGTTAGGTGATTTTCCAATGGTCATGCAGCTAGTAAGTGTCTGAGGCCAGTTTTGAACTCACAAAGATGAGCGTTCCTAACTCTAAGTCCTGGTGCTCTATCCACTGTGCCACCTACCTGCCCTCCTACCCCACCCAAAGACAGTATTTTTTTTTAATGTATGTGTTCTTTCTCCTCAATAAAACATGCACTCTTTGAGAAGAGGGAGTATTTTGTTTTGACTATTATATCTCTAGTACTTAGCACAGTGTTCAGGCACATAGTAGACACCTAAATCAATACTTTTTGAATACTTAGATGAATTAGGGCAAGGCTTGTGAATAGTGTAGCTGGGATTAAATGTGATTCTAAAAATTGGAGTACAAAGTCAAAAATAGACAATGATTACATATATGCAGGGCTTCACAATAACATTTAAATATAGAAGGCACATTTTTCTCAGTACCAAAGTACTTTCCTGCTAGTTAGTCAAGTGCCTGCCAAAATACATTAACTCTTTCAGGCCAATCAGTCAAATTTGAGCGAATGCCTCACGTTGTGCTGGGTAGCACCTAGTATATTATAGACAGAGGGTCTTTCGTGAGAGCGAGAATCAACAGCCATATTTGTAAGTGCTCCCGAGGCCTCACGGTGACTTACTGGTGACACCATTTGCTTCCTGAAGCCTGTGCCAGTGGAGGCCAAGCTCTGGCAGGGTCTGTCAGACTAAGGAATGGGCCTGCTGATGGACTGTGTGCCTGGCATCCAAAGACCAGTCTCTACCGTAATGCCAAGAGGCTCATTACCAAACAGCTAGCCTCTAAGTGGCCAATTATTTGACCATAGCAATTCATTAAGACTGATCTACCAAAAAGGGGGGGGGGTTGTTATCTGCATTGCTGAAGGGAATATCCACAATAATAAAATTAAGATGTTAGAGCTGAAAGATATTGGAGATCACCTAGTCCAACCCTTTCCATTTATAAAGGAAGAAACTGAGGCTCAGATAAATGAAATGACTCACTTAAAGTCCTATAAGGTAGTATTTTCACAGATCACAGATTGTGTTAAAGATCACATAGCTCTTATCCACAGGACAAGAAATATACTGGATACAAGTAAGCCTTCAACTAATAGCTGTCTTTAAGTATTTGAATAGCTGTCATTCGGAAGAATTAGATTCATTTCTTTTGCTCCCAGAGGCAGAACTAGAAGCACTGAAGGAAAGTTGCAGGTATATTTTCAGCTTGATATAAGGGGGGGAAAACAACTCTTAAACAATTAGAGCTGTCCCCAAAAAAATGAACTTCCTTGGAATGTAATGAGTTCCCCATCACAAGACGGCTTTGAGCAAAGGTCTGATGACTACTTGCTGTTGCAGAGAATATGCTTGCTTAAGTACAGATTGGACTTAGATGGCCTCTGAATCCTTTATAGTTCTGAAATCCTTTGATTCCAAACCAATATTTCTGTCCAACTATGATAATGGCCTGCTGTGCTAGTATTATTTCAATCTGCCACTTGAAACCTAATCCATCCCCCAAGCTCATTTCATTCTCAGTAAATTGTTTTTTGTGACAGAAAGAGAACCGATGTGATATTTGAGAATTTTATGATTTATCATAATCAGCAAATGCTACAGTTGCTGCATGTTCCAAGTACCAGTGTTGATTAACTCATCTTTCACTGAAAGCAGGATCAAGCGAACATTTTTAAAAGATGAAAGCACAAACCATCTCATGGGTCACTGAAATTTTGTTGTTTGTCTTTCTCTATTGAAAGGCAATTTCTCACAGACTCTACTTAAATAAAACAACCATAACTAATCAGGTTTCTGCCATCCCATCCCATGATCAGTTTAATGAAGATTCAGATATCAGGAAATGATCACTGGAATTTTAAACCTTTGCTCAGAGCCCTCATACACCAAAACCTAGACTCATAAATGCCAGAGGAAGAATAATGGTTGCTGGCTAGCTTTAAGCCCATGAAGCCCCATCAGCTACAAAGAGCATTATATCAAGAAGAGCAATGAACGTGAAGTCAAGAATATCTGGTTTCAAATCCTGCCTCAAACAGTTACTAGCTGGGTGACTGGGCAAGTCACCAAACCTCTTCTGGGCCTCGATTTCCACTGTGAAGTGGAGATAATAAGAGTACCTCCCTCACAGGGGTGTGGTGAAGATGAAATGTGTCAAAGTAATGTGAAGCACTTTCCAAACTATGAAAGCATTGAATAAATACAAGCAATTTTTTAATATGAGGAAACTCATTTCCACATGTAAAGAACTGCAGCTTGTTGTCAGTGATGACTTGTGCATGAGAAGTAGTATCCAAAACATTGCCAAGGATAGGTGTGACTGGAAAAGGAAACGGGGTAGTCCCATAGAGAGAGAGAGGTAGCAGATGACAGGCCACACACTGCACTCATATCCATAAACTATTAAAGTCCTGTAGGTGGGTCTTCTGCACATGCCCCAAGTCCTCTGTTCACAATTCGTGGGAAGTCATGAACATAAAGGCCACAGGATAAGAAAGTGTGGAGGGGTTGCTGTCTACATTGATGAACTGGCATCCACAGTGAGACCATAGGGCCACTGAAGCAATATTTCCATTTAGAATGAGACCCTTAGACAAGGTACTTAACAACTGTTGGTCAGTCATTCAGCTATATCTGACTCTTTGTGACCATATTGTCTATGGAGTTTCCTTGGCAAAGATACTGGGAATAGTTTGCCATTTCTTTCTCCAGTGGATTAATGCAAACAGAGGTTAAGTGACTTGCCCAGGGTCACACAGCTAAGAAGTGTCTGAGGCCAGATTTGGACTCAGGAAGATAAGTCTTCCTAACTCCATGTCTAGCTCTCTATCTACTGAACCACTTAGCTGCCTCCTTATACATAATAATAGTTAATATTTATATAGGTCTGTGAAGTTGTCAATGGGCCTTATATGTTTTCTCATTTGATCCTTGAAATAACTCAAGGAGGTAGGTACTATTATTATCTCCATTTTATAGATGAAGAAACTGAGGCTGAGAAGATAAATGACTTACCTAGAGTCACACAGTCAGTATCTAAGGCAAAATTCAAACTCCAAGTCCAAAAAGACCCACTAGCTGCCATTTAATCTCCTGGTACTCAGATTTCTCATCTATAAAATAAGATATTTGGCCTATTTGATCTCTAATGTCCCTCCCAACATTAAATCTATGAACCTATGAAGTAATGAAAAATGAAACAGAAAATAAAGAGTTTCTGTTGCCACACCAATGACTTGCTGCTTTCAACCCTTTCCACAGGATAGAGAAAAGGTAAGCGCAGAAAAGGAGAAGAGCTCCCTGAAATACAAACTCCAAATTTATGTTTTAGAAAGAATATCACAAAACAAGAACAAATCCTTTGAGCACTTCAATGTTAATGTTGACAAGGAACCTCTGTCTACGTCATAACAATACCTTTTCAATTTTGTCACCACCTGAGTTACCACTGGCATTTTTAGGCAACATGACGGGCTGCTTCGTCATTGTGTAGACATCAGTTAGAACAACAAAGAGCAGCCTCAGTTTTGTCCCCTGTTAAGCTTGGACTACAGATGATATCCCAGCTCCCTTCCAGCTCTAAATCATCTGATACTGGTTTCAGTACTTGAGCAAGGTAGACCTTTCACACAATGTGGATGAATGTGGGAGAAACAGTAATGGGAATTAAAGAGATGAAAGAGTATACATTTTCAATAAAATTTCCCCTGGACATGGTTTCCTTTCTAGGCTTTTTGATATAAAACATAGTTGTTTGAGAGAGATAGTAACAGGCATAGTGTTTTATAATAATGTTACACAACTTGAAAGAGAGAAAAGATTGAATGGGGGCCAAAGGAGGGAAATATGAAACAAAGAATCTGATTTTCTTCAGGCCGTTTAGTTCCATGGAAGAAATAAGTCAGGAGACCTGGCTTGGCATCTTGCTTGTGTGATCTGTTTCCTCATCCATAAAATTAAGATAATTAAACTTAGACTTCTTCACTAAAGTCTCGTTTTTACTTCTTCTTTTGACATAGAAGCAACCATAGGTTCTTGAAGGCTGTACTAAATAGGCTTCAACTATGGCTCTAGCTGTGGACTTGATATCTGGTGTATGATGACCCAGCCAAGCTAAATCTGAAGAGGGTCAATGCCAGGTTGGTCGCGGTGATGAATATAATGGCTGTGGTAACTCATGAACACTATCATGAAGACCGTTGTAACAGACCTATAATTAGCATCTTTGCAGGGGACACACCCTAATAGAATAACAAATAAAGTGAAATTATTAGACTATTGCTATATTGTTGTTGTTGGTTTTTTGTGCATCCTGGTGGATTTCTATAAATGAATCATTGAGTTGACTATATGTTACCTTCCTTGCTCTTTCATTTTATTCTCTCTCATTATGTCCTTTTGCATTAATCAAAACAAAGAGACATGATAGAAATTTAGAAATGTAGAATACAAGATCAAGGAAGGGCTGGAATAGAGGGTAGAGATGCCATCCTGAAGTCAGGAAGAGCCAGGTTTATGTCTGGCCTTTGATTCACATTAGCTGTGTGACTGGACAAATTACTTCACCTTTCCACAACCCAGGTAAACTGTAAGATTCTAAGTTATGGAGGAATATATTAAGAAAGGCATTTTCTACAGGAGAGGTATTCCCCAGGCTAATGACATTTGAGGTCTCCTCTCCTTTCTCTCCCTCCTCCAAAAGAAAAGGACTATATATTTTGCATGCATATATATGTGTGTGTGTTTGTATGTATGTATCTGTGTGTACGTGTGTGTGTGTGTGTGTTCGTGTGTGTACGTATGTGTGTATGTATGTATATTCTGCATATCCACATGGTAGAGGAAGCAAAATCCACCAGCTCAAATCCTCTCCTTTGAACCTTTGATCAGTGTAATCCTGAGAACTACTCCACCCATATCCTTGCCAGGAATCATGTCAGATTTCTAGACTAAAACACTTAAATCTTAAAAGCAGCATAATCGCTGCATTTCAAAACCAGGATCACAGAGCCCAATCACTCTTCTTCTCTAACTTAAGAGAGTCCTGAACTCAGCCTCATCTGAGGTCTGTTCTCTAATCAATCAGTCTTCCAGTGAACAAGCTTTTGCTGTACAGTATAAACACTTAATATATACCAAGCACTGTGATAGGTACAAGGGATGCAAATGCTGAAGTGTGGCCGTCCTCACTCTCAAGGAATTTATGCTGTACTGGGGGGCTGGGTAGGTACAACATGTTCACATGCAAGTAAATATCAGATCTATACAAAACAAATTAAAAAATAATTTAAGGGTAGGGGCACTAACAGTTCAGGGGATCAGAAAAGGCCTCTTGAATGGAGGTGGTACTTCAGCTGTGACTTGAAGGGAGCAGAGAGTCCCAACAGACAGAAGGAGTAGGTAGAGCCTTTTAGTCATGGGAAATGGCTGTGCAAAGCCTGGAGGTGGGAAATGGAACATTTGTCCTGGGAAGGAATAGGAAGGTTACTTTAGCTGGAGCTAGAATGCAGAAGAAAGAATAATGTGCACAGTAGTCAGCCTGTAATAGAGATGGTCAAAGAGAGCAATAGAACTGTAAGCCCTTCAATACTGGGCTGCTTTTGAGTCCAAAGACCAAGGAGAGGGATTGCCCTTACTTTGCCCACCCACTTCCCCAACCCCAAGGACTGCTCTTAATTATATTGGTATGCTTGCCTAGGAATGTGGTGATTAGATAATTACCCAGTTATTTGATCAAAATAAACAATTTAATGCCCCCCCCAAGTGAGTCTTTTTATCTCAGTGATTGGGTATATCTGCCTCTGTCCTCCCCTTTCCCCCGCCACCATAGATAGGGTGGTATTTATGTTCAGAGCAAGTTGTTTACTCTTACTGCCATAGATCAATACTGAGTTTCTAAAAGGAAAGTACTACAATATTTGTGTGAGTTTGTGTGTGTGTGTATGTGTGTGTATACATACATATACACATATACAAATATATGTATATACATATATATCTATGTGCATATGTATATAAACATATACATATTGGCATAGTGGATAAAGTGCTGGGCCTAAAGTCAGGAAGACCTGAGTTCAAATCTGGCCTCAGACACTCATTAGCCAAGTGACCTCGGGCAAGTCACTTAACCCTGTTTACCTCAGTTTCCTCATTTATAAAATGAACTGGAAATGGAAATAGTAAACCACGCCACTGTCTTTGCCAAGAAACCCCAAATGAGATCACAAAGAATCAGACATGACTAAAAAACAATGGAACAACATACATATACATAGATGCATTTATGACAGAGATAGACAGCTAGAGATAAATAGATACAGACAGACAGACAGATAGATAGATAGATAGATAGATAGATAGATAGATAGATAGATAGATAGATAGATAGATAGATGGATGGATGGATGGATGGATGGATGGATGGATGGATGGATGGATGGATAGATAGATAGATAGATAGATAGATAGATAGATAGATAGATACGTAGATAGATAGATAGATACTTAGATAGATACATACATACATAGATACATAGATACATAGCTAGATACATACATACATACACACATAGATAGATAGATAGATACTTAGATAGATAGATAGATACATAGATACATAGCTAGATACATACATACATACATACATACATACATACATACATACATACATAGATACATAGATACAGCCCAGAGAGGTTAAGTGACTCACCCATGATCACTCAGTAGAATTTGAAATAATACCTTTCTTTCTCTTGAGTCAAACAGGCTTTCCACTATGCCATGCTGGTTTGCTCAGGGAAGTAAGTACCAGAGCTAAGGTTCAAACCTAGGTTCTCAGTTTCTTTTCAGGATGCTATGCTGCTTCTCTTACTATGGTTAAAAAATTTCATCCAACAACAAGTCCCTGGTAATGTGCTTCTGTAACCCAAAGGACTAGTCCTTAAGTAAGTCAGAGTTGACTGCGAACCTGTACTCTAAGTCTTCACAGGTTGAGAGTTGCTGTCAGGGCTTGCATTCCACTGACCTAGCCTTCAAGAACTAGGGGCACCATGATGAAGTATCATCTTGTAAAAGACAAAGGCTTAGGGCAACATTGTTATAGCATGTTGTCATCAGGAAATCTTTCAATGTGGGTGGAGGATACATTGTACAGAGAATAGTGGGATTTAGGTTATATGAAAGGAGAGAGAGAGAGAGAGAGAGAGAGAGAGAGAGAGAGAGAGAGAGAGAGAGAGAGAGAGAGAGAGAGAAACTTTCTTATCTTTGCTAAGCATATGCCCAAGGGCTGAAGTAAAAAGCTAGGGTTGCCTCAGACATCTCTGTTACTGGCATCTGGTTAGGTATTCCTGAAGTCTCGGAGAAAAGTGTAGAATTGATCACAAAGAAATCATAGTAGTGGCGACTTATGGCTGAAGGGGAGAAGAACGCAGCAGAAGTGACAGCAGGCACTCATGAATCAATATTCTCATTACACGCTCAATTATGCTTTTTTTCTTAAGGCTTAAGCTTTTCCTCATTTCCCAGGCAATTTTCCCTTCCCACCCTCCCCAAACAGAAATAAAGGATGAAAAAAATCTCACTATAAAAACTGTAATTGGTATATTTGAATATCTTCCCCAAGGTTTATCCAGTCTTTTCTTGTAATTATAATGATAACGATGATGACAATGACAACAATAATTTATTTTAAGACTTATAAAACTCCATCTTCACAACAACCGTGTAAGGTTTCCAATATTTCTGAACTACTTCTTTCTTTTTTTTAAGCAATTGGGGTTAAGTGACTTGCCCAGGGTCACACAGTTAGTAAGTGTCAAGTGTGTGGTCTGAGGCTGGATTTGAACTCATCCTTCTGACTGCAGGGCTGGTGCTCTGTCCACTACACCACTGAGCTGCCCCTTGAACTACTTATTTCAAGTACACAGTTTAAGTTTTAGGATTTCCACTTGATGGATTTGAAGATGGAGGCTCAAAGAATTAGGTGACTTGCCTGGGCAAAATATGGTGACTCAAAAGACACTGTGGCCATTCAGACATCCACCAAGGGTGACTTCCCTTAAGCCAATCAAATCTTGGGAATAGTTTCAATACTTTTAAAGTAAAGGTTTTGATGGTTGAGGATGAGGATGGAGTACTTTCCCCATCATGGTTTCGATGTATAGACAGTTGGCATAAGAAATTAAATGGGAAGTTTAGAAGAGTTTTGCAGAAGCCACAGATAACATGTGGAAGGCCGGTAGATGACATAGAAGAAAGTTTAGAAATGCAGAAATGGTTAAAATATATGTGTAGTATTGTATAATATGAACACATTTTATCTTTTAATAGCATAATAATTTAGACTTCCTCTCTGGTACAAAGGAAAAGCCAAAAAAAATCTATGTGGATTTTCCAGATCACGGGGGGTGCTGTACCCCTAATCCTGGTGATGTGGAAGAAAATAACTATGTACGAAATGTGGGCTGTGGCTGGAGGCAAAGAAGGGCAGGATGAGGTCAGATTCGACCTCATGTCCAGTTTGGCTGGAATGTTAAAACTCATGAAGAGGACTGGTATGAATCAGGCAAGGTGGAGCCAGATTGCAGAGGGCCTTGAATGCAAGGAAAAAAGATTCCGTAGTTTATCCTAAAGGCCTGCTTTACCTTTAGGTTTCTGATTGTGTACACTTATTAGGAAAAATATTTTTGAGCATGCACTTCCAATGTCACTAAGCTATAAGCTATATATGACTATATTAGTATGACTGTACTAATAATGTTATGCATTTTTAAATTTAGACAAAATGTGGCAGTTTAAAAAAGATAAGATAAAGATGAAATAATATTTAATTTCAGAATCAGCAGGGAGCTGCAGGAGTATATTGAGTAGGAGAGGGACATGGTCAGACCTACACTTGAGGAAAATCGCTTTGGTAGCTAAGTATTGGGATGGATTGGAAAGAGAGGGAAAGATTTAAGTCAGAAAGACCAAATATGAGGTTATTTTAATACTCTGGGCAAGAGGTGATGAGGGCTTATGCTGGTAGCTGTGTGAGGAGAAAGAAGGGGATGAAAATAAAATATGTTGTAGAGACAGAGATAGCAAGATTTGGTAACTGATTGAACATGAAGTGAGGAGGTGTGAGGAGTAGATGGAAATACCAAGACTAAGAATCTGGGATACTAGAAAGAGAGTGGTGTCCTAGAAGGAAATTGGTAAGTTTTAAAGAGAGGACAGATTTTTGGGGAAAGATAATGCAATTGCCCTCCATCTATACCTGTTCATCCTGTGCTATTCACTTTTCCCCTTAAAAATGAAAAGTATTTATAGGTGGCTTATTCACCAGCTATCCTATCCCCACTCCCACCCTAAGCCTAGCTGCTGGGGGACACCTAAACAGGGTTATGTTATAACCATCCCTGGGGACCCTAACCCAGCACAATCAGAGAAAGCCAGTGGGAGGAGAAGGAATAGGACAAGGATGGGTTAGTGTTGAAGGGGATAGTGTGTTTCTATTGGAGACAAACTCATTAGTGGCTATAGCTAAGGGGAGGGAGAGATGTGATCACTCTTCCCACCTTCTGATATTTTGATCACATAATCTTTGGGTTTATTCCATAGCCTGACCCACATTTTGGAGGCCACTGCTATCAGCGATAGGGAGTCTTTGAAGCAGGGAAGTGACAGTGACTAACTTTGGAATGCCTCTTCACCAGAGGTTGAGCACCAAGAAGTCTATTTGGGTTTGAGATCCAGTAGCTCATGCAGATAAAGAGGGATCTGCAAGCTGGATGGGTGGAGGGAATCAGCACATTGACAAAATCAAAAATCATTGAAGAATAATACTATGAGAACAAAGTGTTAAAATGAGTGTATAAATGGAAGGAAAGGAGTTCTAAATGCACATCCTTAATCTTTTCTATCAATGTCCAGTGGTTAGAGGCAGCATGGCACTGAGTGCTGGATTTGTAGTAAGGAAGACCTGAGTTTCAAACCTATTTCTACCACTTATTTGTTGTGATAGGCAAATCACTTAATCTCTCTGAACCCGTTTCCTCACTTGGAAAATGGAGATAACTCATAATTGCAGTAGCCAGGGATGAGATTGTTGCTAGGATCAAATAAGATAGTCAATAAGAAATGCTTTGCAAACTCTAAAGCTTTTTATAATTTGCCAATTATTATGTCCTAAAGTGATCTTCTGAGATTTCTCACTCCTAAAAAGTCCTCCAGAGATGTTTTGGTTTGATATCCAAACAATTCTTCTAGGAAGTATTCCCTTCCTTAAAAAGGCGACCGACCAACCTACCCTACCTACCAACCAATCTGCTTACCTACCAACCTACCAGCCAACCTACCTACCAACTTATACCAATGTACCAGCCCACCAAGCAACCAAGCAACCTATCTACCCACCTACCTCCCAGTCAATCCACATGTCAACAAAACTCATCTTCAAATGACAATTCTTCACTGTGTCCTAAAGAAGGGAAACAGCTGGTGATTTAGGAGTTTTGGCCAGAAGCAAACTTGGAAGTAATCTCGTGGCATGCTTCATTTTAAAAAGGAAGAAACTGTTCCCTGTGGAGGGAAAGTGAGGGACTTATCTTCACCTAGCCAAAAATGGGCTTGAAGCCTAGGTCTTCTGATGCCCCATCCAGATAGTATATCATACTGCTTAGCTCCATTTCCTTATAGAGGGAGCTTACTAAATTAAAATTAAGGTTCTTTCACCTTCAATAAGAATAAGTTCAATCTGTATGAATACAAAATGGCTTTGAATTAAACATTCTCTACTGCTGCCTGTTCCTGCACAAGGCTCTTTCAATCATCATAATAACCATTATTGTTATTCTCATTTCTATAGAACTTAAAGTTTAAAAGAAGTATTTTCCTCAAAACCTAGTAAGATAGGGAGTACAAGTATTAGCCCAATAAGAGAAAGGGTGTTACTGAATATCATCATGATAATAGCAACAATAGCTAGTATTTATGTACCACTTTAAGATTTGCAAAGCATTTTATATATGTTAACCCATTTTGTCCTCACATTCATGAGGTAGGTACTATTATTATCCCCATTTACAGCTGAGGAAACTGAGGAATTTGTTATTGTTCAGTCATTTCAGTAGTGTCCAATTCTTCATGGCCCCTTTTGGGGCTTTCTTGTCAAAGATCCTGGAGTGGCTTGCCATTTCCTTCTCCAGCTCATTTTACAGATAGGGAAACTGAGGCAAACAGGGTTAAGTGGCTTGTCCAGGGTCACACAGCTCGTAAGTGTCTGAGGCTGGATTTGAGCTGAGGAAGATGAGTCTTCCTGACTCCAAGCCTGGCACTCTAACTACTTTGCGACCTGGCTACCCCTTAACTAAAGCATACAGAGGTTAAGTGACTTGCCCAGGGTAACACAACTAGTGTCTTAGACAAGACTCGCACTGAAATCTTCTAGATCCCAAATTCTACACTATAACCACTGTATCATCTGGCTGCTCAGATCACAGTCCATTATGCTGAGCACTAAACCTGGTGTCAGGAGTCTTCCCAGGTTCATATCAATATCATAGGTTCACATCATCTGTAACAGTACTCACTGCGTGATCCTGGGCAAATCAGCTCACCTTTCTTGGCCACAGTTTCCTCATCTGTAAAATGAGAATAATTGTCCTTGTGATTGCTCCCACCAAGGTTGTTGTGAGGGAAGCGCTTTGTAAGACTCACAATAGAGATGTAAGTTACAATGTCGCCTACTGGAGGCTCCTTGTAGAGCTCAGCCAATCAGGGTTTTGGTTTTTTATCTCCTTCAGACTGAAATGTGCTATTCAAATATAGCTTCTGAGGTCTAGGAATAGGAAAGTCATTACCACGCCTCTTAATAAGCATCTTCCTTATAATTTGATTGTGATTAATAAAGACATGTTACCAGATTCACTAAGACCCTGCAACTTGGTTAGTAGGTGAAATTATTGATCGAGGGAGGTCCTTGCTTTTGTAATGTGAAAAATGATTTAAATATAGCTGTGAAAAGTCACATGATTATTCATTAGTAGGCAACAATGACTTTAACCCTGCTCAGAGAACTAACTGTGGTGTTAGGAATGAATTCACTGGCTTTGTACCCAGAAGAGCGCTGTTGGAGTAATAGCTTAACCTTGACTGCTACTGCCTGTGTGGCCCTCAGCAACTCCCTGTATTTGCATCTCAGTTTCCTCATCTATAAAATGGAAGTGGTAGAATTATGTCTACTTCACAGGGTTGATATGGAGAAGAAACTTTAAGGTATTCAGGATAGGATTTAATGTTAGAAGGGACCCTTAAAGATCATCCTGTCCAGTCCCCTCATTTTATTTTATTTGTTTTTTTTAATTTGGTGAGGCAATTGGGGTTAAGTGACTTGCCCAGAGTCACACAGCTAGTAAGTGTCAAGTATATGAGGCTGGATTTGAACTCAGATCCTCCTGACTCCAAGGCCAGAGCTCTATCCACTGTGCCTCCTAGCTGCCCATAGTCCCTTCGTTTCATAGTGGAGAAAGTGAGGCTGGGGGAGTTTAATGAAATAGCAGAGCTGAGGTTTAAACCCAATCTGTTCGATGCCAAATGTCTAGCTCTTTCTAGTATACTATGTTGCCTTTCCCTATATGTTAACTTGAATTATCATTATTAGTTCAAATGGCAAGTCATTCAACATTCCAAGTTGGCAATGGAATTATTAATAGGAAATATTAAGTTGTCAATTGTTCTTCTGATTCAATGAAACAGACATTAATTGACTGATGTATGCGAGGGGCCATGTTGTGCTAATCTTTGCGAAGTTCTTATAAGGCACCGCAGCTGGCACACAATAGGCACTTGATAAATGTATATTGCCTTGCTCCTTCTTTTGGCAAAGTCACTTTCCCAACTTCACATGATAATAAATAAAAGAGTAAGGATTTGAACCCAGATCCTCTGAATTCAAATGTTCTTTCCATTGTATCATAGCACTCTTTATGAAGAGCTGTAAATGCCATGGCACACTGATGCCTTTGGCGGGCTCTTCGACTCCATTTAGCAAACGCTGACTAAACATCTCCCTTGTATAAGGTGCTGAAAAGGTAGGGTAGTATAGTGGCTAGAATGTGGCACTTGAAGTGAGAAGGCTCTGAGTTGAGATGATGACTCTGAAACTTGGTCGAGTGATAACTCTGGACAAGTCATTTAGCCTCTCTGGGCTTCCAGTGACTCTCCAACACATCTCCTAAATTGTAGATAATCTGTATGGATGGAAAGGGTTCCCCATCAATGACATCGCAAAACCTTAACGTACTGAAATATATATAAGGCATTGCTAAAAGTACAGAGGATGTAAGTGGACCTCTCTCTCTTCTTCCCCACTCTTTGGGGCACTGCAGTCAAATGTACGGCAACTTGGGTGAGCCTGGTGCCTGGCATAAGTGATAGAAGAGAGATGATGTTGCAGAAAAATGAAGACCCAGTCCCTGCCCTCAAGGAACTTCCAATTTAATAGGAGAAATAAAGCATGTACACAATTAAGGAGAATACAAGCTGGAACACGAGTAGTACAAGGGAAAGAACACTGGTTTGGGAGTCAGAGGATCTGAGTTCAAATCTTCAATCTAATGCTTGCTTTCTATATGACCTTAAACGAGACACAAACCCAGACTTCCTTTTTTTTCATTTGTAAAAGAGCATGCTAAAATTCAGTTTGCTTCCAAACCCCAAAGGCAAAGTGATATGAGAAGTTTGAGGGGGGACAGTTGACTGAAAGGGAAGGGATCAAGAAGGATTTCAAGGAAGAGGTGGCCCCCAAGCTGGAACACCAAGGCAGGAAGGGCTGTTGGACACTGCATTAGCATCTCAGATTGCAATGTTTGTGCACATGTTTTTTGGGTTTTTTTTTTCCCACTCACTGAATGTGTCTTATGCTTTTGTTCCATGGGAAGGAAGTGGTGGTGGTGGTATGGATGGGAGGAATGATATATTTGGAAATTAATGCTATGTAAAAATGAAAGGCATCAACGACAAACGTTTATTAAGCACCTTCTACGAGTCAAGTTATGAGGATACATCCCAGGTCATGCTTTCAAAGGAGTTTAAAACCTAGTGGGAGTTAGGGTGTGACAACATCTACACAAATAACTATGATATAGTAGAGATCAAGATAAGAACTAGGCCAGATAGCATAAGAAATCACAGGGGAAAGAGATCACTTTCACCCAAGAGAAGGCATTGTTTGAGCACTTACTTGGTTTTAATAGTTTTGTTTCCTTTTGTCTCTTTCCTTAGTGTCAGACTGTCAGCTTTCACTTCTCTCCAAACATTTATTTACATGTCTATAATGTGCCAGGGATTGTGCTAAGAGCTACAAAGAACAGCCCCCCCAAAAAGAGACTGCTTTTCATGAACTTACAATTTAGTCAGGGAAACACATCCGAACAACTTTGTACAAATAAGATATATGCAGGACAAAGTAGAGATAGTCAAAAGATGGAAGCCTTAACTAGCGTTAAGGGAGATTGGGAAAGATTTCTTTCAAAGGTGGGAGTTTAGGTGAGTCTTGAGGAAAACCAGAAGTTAGAGGTGAGGATGGCGAGCATTCCAGGCATGGGTGGCAACCAGTAAATGGATAGTCACAGCAAGGAAGCCAGGGTCACTGGATTTCAGAGTACAAGGTGGGACAGGGGGTGGAGGTGAGAAGGAAGAGTAAATTGCATGAAGACCAGGAAGGTAGGAAAGGACCAGATTACGAAGGGCTTGAAAAGACAAATAGAAGATTTTATATTTGATTCAGGGGTTAATGGGGAGGTGTTAGAATTTACTGAATGAGGAAGTGACACAGTCATACTTTTGCTTTAGGAAGAGCAATCTGACAGCCAAGTGGAGGATGGACTAGAGTGGAGAGAAACATGGGGCACAGAGACCAATAAGCAGGCTATTGCAGTGATCCAGGTGGGAGAGGACAAAGATGGTAAAGGCAACGTCATAGGAGAAAAGAGGATGTATAAAAGAGATGTTACAGGGATAAAAATGACAAGACCTGGCAACAGATTAGATAAGAGGAGAGGAGAGAGTGAGGAGTCAAAGATGACACCTGGGTTTTAATCCTGGCTTACTGGGAAGATGGTGGTCCTTCAACTTCTTTCTCACTCTCCCCTTTTATAAGTTACTAACTTTTATACTATACTATAAGTATTTTATTTGTATATTATACTTTCATATAATAACTTTTAAACTTTGACTTTTAATATAATTTACTTACCAACTTTTCTGATGTGCTATAGGCTGGGAAAGAAGACCATCAGGAAGGTAAAAATTATGTGTAAAGTAATGAAATAGACCATGATGAGAATCTGAAGGAATTTTCTACAATTCAAATGAATAAGCTTTAGTGCATTGGAGTTTTGAGCCATGTTTGCCTGCTTGGACACTCTCCTTGCTTACTTTCTCGTTCTCAGTGGGAGTTGAGATTGCAAGTTGGATGAAGCGCTTCTGTATTTGAGTGACTTTTTCTAGCTTTAATATAGCTATTTACTGTTACAGAAAACACCATTAGTAATAGCTTCTTGTTCTTCCAGAAGAGGTATTTAATATTTATGGAATAAAAATCATTTCTAAGAATTATGGTGGCTACAAATTGTGCTCTTTTGAAGACAATTCTTTTAAAGATTCACAGGTACATGACAACAACAAAAAAATTCAAAAGACATCCTTTCCCATCCTTTCCCTACTTCCTTCCCACCCTCCCCCAATGCTAATAGCCAGGTCTCTGCCAAGATGGTTGCCATTGACTATACTTTTAAAATATGTACAAAAAACATCTTGAGATGCATTCAGTGCCACGGAAACCATCAGGGCCATCGAAGCATCACATTTAGCGTCAACATCTCAGAGCTTTAGACAAACTTGCAGTCGGGGATTTGCCAACAATGAAATTACTTTTCAAGGGCAGTTTGAATCTCTTGGGGGAAAAAAGAGGAAAAAACCCCTTTATTTACAGTACTCTTAAAAGTGCTTTTTCCTTTCATGTTTTTCTTGAAAATAACATGAGGAAAAACTCTAGATGGGGAAAAAATAGTTTGGTTCCTGCTTAAAAGTTTGGTGATAAATATTTAAAGAACTCGAGATCACACTGTGATAGGAAACATGAGTAACGCATATTGTGAACATTTAACACACTTAATCACAGAATCTGTGAGCCTAATTGTCTGTCTGTCTAAGAAGTGTGTGCATGTGAGTCCTTAGTGCCTTTGTTTCTTTCCATCAATCAAATGCCTATAAATCATGAATCCAGGTATATAATATAAGAGAAGAAGTACTGGATTTGAGACCCCTAGTTTATATCCTTGATCAGCTATTCACTACTAGTGTGACCTTGGGCATGTCACTTCATCTCTCTGGGCCTCAGTTTCCTCCTCTGTAAAAGGAAGGAATTGGACTAGGTCCTCTATCCAAGGTCTCTTGCAGCTCAATCTATGATTTTATGAACTTTAGAGTGGGAAAGGATATTACAGATCATCCAGTAACCATAATTATAGCCCACAGCTATACTGAATTTTAAGGTTTGAAAAATGGTTTACATATAATATTTCATTTGATGTTCATAGTAGCCCTGTCAAGCAAGTGCTATTCTTTCCCCTACATTACTGATGAGGAAACTGAGGGTCAGAGAGGTTAAGTAAACTGCCCAGGGTCACACAACTAGTAACTAGCTGACTGTCTATTGAGTCCCGCTCACCCCCCTTTACAAATGAGGAAACAAAGGACCAGAAACAGGTTCCAAGGTTATCCAAGGCTCCACAGATCTGCCAGTACCACAGTAATAACTGGAATCAGGTGTGACTCCATGGCAGTGTTCTTTTCACTATGCCACATAATTATAATTTTATAGACTTGCCTCAAGATTGTCCACATCTTAATAAGTTTATTTCTACTGCCTAGGAAAACTCTAGACATTCAACTAAAATTCAACAATAAAAATAGTATCACTCCTAGGTCTTACTGGGGCATAGAAGTAAGTAGGGTTCTTGTAGATCACACTAACGGAACTCAAGGTCCGGCAGGTTCTGCCAAGCTAGAAAGGCTCTCACCACAGTCCTGATGGCCAACTGTGTTAGCTGTCTGGAAGCCTGCTAAGTATAGAGAGCTACATCACTAGCAGTTTGTTAACTAAATGATGAATTCTTTGACCATGATGACTTAGTACTAAGTAAGATGATGTTTTGCTTCTCCACTCCCCTTAATTTTACTGCCTATCTTTAGATGCTCATTGAAGTCAGTAAAGTAGGGAATTAAAGCTAAGGCCCCCTCTGGATCACTGCCTTGTTGTATGCGTGTGTGGAGGGGGTGCCGCTGGGCAACAACAAAGCTAAGGTAGAGTTGGTCCCCATAGATACGTGCCTCATTGATCTGGATTTAGTCCAGAGACTAGATTGGCCCATTTGGTTAATTTTATTTAATGGTGCAAATAAAATATGCATTTTGCTCATCAATGCATATAGTGGGAAAAGAGCTATTTGTGAGGAAAGATGACCTTGAGTGAAGTTTTAAAACCTTCCTAGTCAATATTTTGCTTTCAGAATTTGGGCCCATTAGTGAGAAGCAGCGAGAGCATGCTTAGAAATAAAAAGGTTCTTCAGGCAGATGTATCATGGTATATGTGGCTATCCAGCATGTAATAGTAGAAAGACTACTGCAGTGCAGTCAGAGGACCCCTTCTCACATTTCTTTGACACCTCACAAAGTACTTTCCTTGTATAGACTGCAAATTCTTCTTTTGACTTCATATTTCCAGCACTTAACAAAGTAATGAGTGGGTATTTAAATAAGTGTTTATTGGACCCAATCAAGCAGGTAGTATAGCTATTATAATTCCCTAATCATAGATGAGGAAACTAAAGCTTAGAGAGGTTAAGTGATTTTCCCAAGGTCATCTAGCTAGAAAGTGTCAGAGCTGGGACTTGAACTCCAGGTCTTCTGACTCCAGGACTAAAGTTCATTTTACTTTATCACATTGGCTCATTTTATGAATGGGAAATGCAGTTCCTGCTACAAGTTGGTTCCGTGTTTCATTCCATTTAATGTGAATTTTTTAAGAAGTGGTGTTTCTTATTTGACTGTCACTTTCCAATTTCCCGCTCCCCCCAATTAGAACCCTCCTTTATAACTAAAAGGTACAAGAAAACAATGAATTAGCTAGCCAGGTCTGAGAATTTCAGCCTTATTCTGTACGTCCACTACCTTTCTGGATCACAAAGAGGGTATAATCTGTAAGTGTTTATAATGTAAAAAAATGAGAAAATGAGAGAGAGAGAGAAGAGGGAGAGAAGAAGGAGAGGGAGAGGGAGAGGGAGAAGAGGAGGGGGAGAGAGAGAGAGAGACAGAGACAGAGAAATTGGAGACCTGCTTTACCACCAGGCTTTTGAGGTCATGATTGTGGACTTCACTGAGGAGAATTCAGACATTTTTCTGTGTGCTATTCCTTTGCATTATTGTGATCAGTTGTGTTCTCTTAGCTCTGTCTGCTTTGTTCTATGTCAGTTCATATAGGATCTCCCAAGTTCCTCTGGATTCTGCACAGTATTCATTCATATACCACAATTTTATCAGCCATCCCCAAACTGATGCCCCTCTACGTTTAGCTAATGTAATAGCTAAAATATCATGTCGATATTGGCAGGCTGGCCCTATGATGATCACCTTTATAAAACATATATCATAGGGACAAACAGCTGAATGTTTCCAGAAGAAATCAAGTTTGACTTTGTTCTTTTCCCACTCGTGGGGTTAATTTGGCAAAAAAAAAATTATTTGTTCTGTTTTTTCCTAACACTAGTGAAGCCTCAGGAAAGACTCCTTGCAAAACCTCCTTATGGTATTGACGTGATTGTGAGGTTACACACACAAAAAAAAAAGTCAGCAAAGCATGGGCTCTGGCACCTTTCTACCAGTCTGGAAAGGCCTCAGATATTGGTCCTACAAAGATCTGTGTGTCTATTGACAGAATCTTAGCTCAATTAAGAAAAGCCCTTTTTACCAGGAGACTAGTACCAGACAACTAAATGTTGTTCAGTCATATCCGATTCTTCATAACCCCATTTGGAATTTTCTTGGAAAAGATCCTGGAGTGGTTTACCATGAGGAAGCTGAAGCAAACAGGGTTAAGTGGCTTGTTCAGGGTCATACAGTTAGGAAGTATCTGAGGCTGGATTTGAACTCAGGTCTTCCTGACTTCAGACCTGGCACTCTATCTACTGCACCACCTAACTGCCGTGGACTAAGTATGATCTCTCCTCAAAGTTTCGTCAGATCAAATTTGGCGTGGCCTGTCAAATCTTTTGTCCCATTTCCATTGCCTCGGAGAACCCAGGGTTGCCTCCACAGTACAAAGAGGTATTGGTGGAGAACATCAGTGATGGATCTCATTGATTATTGGAATGAAAAGCCTCCAGTTTAATGCTGAGAATAAAATGTTACTTGCTGAAGTTTTCATTTCTCTTAAAAACTAGAGATGATGAGTCAGCATCATGTCTGGGCGGGGTTCCATATCAACTCGGGGCAAACCATCTATCTGTTTGCTGAGAAACTGTCTCCTGAAAAGCAAAAACACTTTGCAGTCTTCCTCATCAGCTATTCACCAAGAGCGAGCTATACACATTACTTAGACAGCCACTTAGAGCACTGATGGTAAGTACACACTAGTATAGTATCATCTGGACTAAGTGATAGTACAGAGTGAAGTACAGAGTGATGGATTTTGCCTTCCTATGGTTGTGACTATAGAAAGAGATCAATATTTGAGAGCAAGATAATGCTATTAAACACTTTTTAGTTCTTCAAATAAATTTTAAAACTACCCAGACATCATCAAAGTCGGTGCTGCAGTGAAAAGAGCACTGGGTTAGAAGACAGAGGGCCAGGGTTTCAACCATTACTTTTGGTCAATGTGCTTTATCACTGTTTCTTTATCGATAAAATAAATGAGTTAGTAAAAGGAACTCCAAGGTCTCTCCCCAGCTCTTATTCTATAATCCTGTGAAGCTTCATAGGTGGTGATCTTCCTCTCTCTGAAATGATTTTAATGTTATAAAACCTTAGCCAACAGAATTAGTCTTCCTTGCTTTCAGTTTCATCACTTATAAAAGGTAAAGAAAATAAAATAATGATTCTTAGTCCACAACATATAAAGGAATCTTAAAGACTATTGAGTCCAAATGGGTGAGGAAGTTCAGAACATAGCGAGTAGCAGAACTGAAATTCAAGCCAGGGTCTTGCTGATTCAAATCCCTTGCTCTTTCCACTAGGCAATGCTGCATTTGCCAATCATCCAGAGATCATTGAATCATAGGATCTAGAGGGACAAAACCTTAGAAAATATCTAATCCAATGGCTGCATTTTATAAATGAGAAATCAGTCTAGGAGAGGGAAAGAAACCTACAAGGACGTAACAAGCAACAGAGCTGGGATTCAATTCAGTTCCTCTCATTCCAAATTTTGTCTTTCTTGTAACTCTATGAGGGATTTTTAGTGCAATGTACATATCCCATTTCCCATCTCCCACCTCCCTGCCTCTGCACACACCATCCCTAGTGATTGGAATGCACTTCACGGGGACCTCGGGCTTCCCTTCAGGCTCAGCAAAGGTGTCGCCTCTTCCTTAAGGACTCATATTCTGGGTCCGATTTGTGTTTGTATTCTCAGTTCCTAACAGAGACGCTTGTACATAGTAGGTGCTTCATAAAAGAGTGTTGAATTTAACTTCTCTTGATGAGAGAATACATTTATGCCAATACTAGAATATTACTATTCAAATAATGTCTCTTGTTCCCTTCCTTCCCGTCCCCTCAAAGTCTGGAGGAGACTGTCCTCTACATGGGTCAAGGTGAGTCCAACAGCTATAAAATAGTAAAAAAAAATTTTTTAAAGCTCCTCTTTTCCATAGTGCATTAAGGTTTACAAAATGTTTACCTCATAACAGCCCTGGGAAGTAGCTATAGTACAAAGATTATTATTCCTATTCTACAGACGATGAAGCTGTGACTTAGAGGGGCAGTGACTCATACAAGGTCACACAGTCATTGTGAGAGCCAATATTTGAACTTGGGTCACCTAACTCGAAGTATGGTGTTCTCTCCAGAATTATTCCCTATGTGTAAATTCTCAGAAAAAAAAAGTTGCATTGTTATTTCATTTTGAATGTGCAAGCTATTGACGGTCTAGTAAACCAAGGATTTAAAAATTTGGCCCAAGTAAGTCATCGAGTCAACAAGCATTTATTAAGTGCTTACTCTGCACCAGGTAGTGTGCTAAGCACTAAGCTTACAAAGAAAAGATACATTTCTCCCCAAAAAACATGATCCTTGCCCTCAGGAAGCTCACATTGGAGGACAACATGCCCATGACAATATCCAAAAAAATATGCAACAGACAGGATAAATTGTACGTGATCAGCAGAGGGAAGACACAAGTGTAAAGGAAGATTGGTAAAGGTTTCATACAGAAGGTGGAATTTTGGGTGTGTTATAAAGGAAGCCAGGGAAGCCAGGAGAGAGGAGAGAGGGGAGAGGATACACATGGGAGATGGTGAATCTTGTGTGAGAAATGGCAAGGAGGCCACTGTCACTAGCTTGTAGAATACTTAGTGGGGAAAGAGAGAAGGTGAGGGGCAGCTAGGTGGCGCAGTGGATAGAGCACCAGCCTTGAAGTCAGGAGGACCTGAGTTCAAATCTGGCCTTAGACCAAACACTTGACACTTCCTTGCTGTGTGACCCCAGGCAAGTCACTTAACCCCCATTGCCTAAAAAGAGAGAGAGAGAGAGAGAGAGAGAGAGAGAGAAGACTGAAAAGGTAGGAAGGGGCCAGATTATGAAGAGCTTTAAGAACCAAAGGATTTTATATCAGACCAATCCTTCAGATAATAGGGATCTACTTGAGTTTATTAAATAAAGGAGTGATACCATCAGACCTTTGCTTTAGGAAGATCAATTTGACAGCGTAGTGGAGGATGGATTGGAGTGGCGAGAGACTTGAGGCAAGAAGAACAACTAGAAGACTAAAGTAATAGTCTAGGTGTAAGATGAGAATGACCTGCAACAGGGTGGTGCCAGCATCAGAGGAGAGAACAAGAGTGTTTATGAAAAATGCTGCAAAGATAAAATTAACAGGACTTGATAACAGATTGAATATAAGGGTCAGAGAGAGTGGGGAGTTGGAGATGACAGATTGTGATCCTTGGTGACTGGGAAGATAGTGTGGCTCATGACAATAATACAGGAGTTAGGAAGAAAGGAGGATTTGGGGAAAAGATGAGTTCAGTTTAGGACACATTGAACTTAATGCTCTCTATGGGCCATTAAGTCTGTGATGGCCAACAGGCAGTTAGAGATGTGAGTCTGGAGGTTAGGAGAAACATTAGGACTGAATTAAGAATCTGATAATCATCAGAATAGAGATGATAATTAAATCCATGGGAGAAATGGATATCACAAAGTGAAACAGTTTAGAGGAAAAAGAGAAAAGAACTCAGGACAGAGCCCTGGGGGACACTGATGGTAAGGAGACATGATCTGGATGAAGATCTAGCTAGAAGATGGAGAAGGAGTAATAGGAGAATCTGACAGATAAGAGTAGACCCAGGACCACACAATGTGATGATAAACTAGGGAGAACAGAATATCAAGGAGAAGATACCATAGAACTATAGAAGTGGAATTTTGGAATATACTGTCAAAGGCTTTAGAGAAGTCAGGAAGGATGAGGTTGGAGAAAGGACCTTTGGATTTTGTAATTAAGAGATCACTGATAACTTTGGAAGGAGCAATTTCAGTTGAATAATGAGGTTGGAAGCCAGGTTGCAGAGAGTTAGGAAGAAAGGAGGTGGAGGAACTGATTGTAAAGGTTCTTCTTAAGAAATATAGCCATGAACAACATGTTGTTCATGGGTAGGCCAAGCTAATATGATAAAAATGACAATTCTACCTAAGCTAATTTACTTATTCAGTGCCATGCCAATCAAACTACCAAAAAATTATTTTATAGAGCTAGAAAAAATAATAACAAGATTCATTTGGAAGAACAAAAGGTACAGAATATCAAGGGAATGAATGAAAAGAAATGCTAGGGAAGGTGGCCTAGCCATTCCAGATCTTAAATTGTATTATAAAGCAGCAATCATCAAAACTACTTGGTACTGGCTAAGAAATAGTGGTGGATCAGTGGAATAGGTTAGGTGTGCAAGACACAGTAATCAATGACTATAGTAATCTACTATTTGATAAACCCAAAGACCCCAGCTTCTGGGATGAAAACTCACTATTTGACAAAAACTGCTGGGAAAACTGGAAAAGAGTATGGCAGAAACTAGGCATGGACCAAAATCTTACACCATATACCAAAATAAAGTCAAAATGGGTTCACAATTTAGATATAAAGGCTGATATTATAAGCAAACTGAGAGAACAAGGGTTAGTTAATTGTCAGATTTTGGAAAATAGAAGAATTTATGACCAAACAACAGATAGAGAATATTATGAAATTAAAAATGGATAATTTTGATTACAGTAAATTGAAAAGTTTTTGCACAAACAAAGGCAATGCAACCAAGATTAGGAGGGAAGCAGAAAACTGGGAAAGAAGTTTTACAACCAGTGTCTCTGATAAGGGCCTCGTTTCTCAAATATATAGAGAACTAAGTCAAATTTATAAGAATATAAATCATCCCCCCAGTTGATAAATGGTCAAAGGATATGAACAGGCAGTTTTCAGATCAAGAAATTAAAGCTATCTATAGTCATGTGAAAAATTGCTCTAAATCACTATTGATTAGAGAAATACGAATAAAAATAACTCTGAGGTACCACATCACATCTATCAGATCAGCCAACATGACAAAATAGGAAAATGAAAAATGTTGGAGAAGATGTGGGAAAATTGGAACACTAATACATTGTTGGTGGAGTTGTGAAATGATCCAACCATTTTGGAGAGTAGTCTAGAACTATACTCAAAGGGCTATAAAAATGTGCATATCCTTTGACCCAGCAATAGCACTTCTAGGGGTGTATCCCAAAGAGATCATACAAATGGGAAAAGGACCCACATGTACAAAAATATTTAGAGCAGCTCTTTCTGTGGTGGCAAGAATTGGAAATTGAGGGGATGCCCATCAATTGAGGAATGGCTAAACAAGCTGTGGTATATTGTGCTATAAGAAATGATGAGCAGGTGGACTTCAGAAAAACCTAGAAAGAGTTGTATGGACTGATGCTGAGTGAAGTGCACAGAACCAGGAGAACATTGTACACAGTAACAGCCACGTCGTGCTATGACTAACTTTGATAGACTTAGCTCTTATCAACAATGCAAGGATCTAAGACTTGTCCAAAGGTCTCATGATGGAAAATGCTATCCATATCCAGAGAAAGAGCTATGGAGTTTGAATGCAGATAGAAGCATACTATTTGCTCTTTTTTCTTCTGTTTTGTTTTGTTTTTTCTTTCTTGTGGTTCCTCCTATTGGTTCTAATTCTTCTTTACAACATGACTAATGTGAAAATATGTTTAATAGGAATGTATATGTATAGCTTATATCAGATTGCATTCTGTCTTGGGGAAGGAGGTTGGGAGAGAGGGGGGAGAAAATGTAAAACTCAAAATCTTATGGAAGTGATTGTTGAAAACTAAAAATACATTAATTAATTTTTTAAAAACCAACAAAAAAAAAGAAATACAGCCATGAAAGGAAGTAGGAGAGATTTAGGATAATACAGAGATGGACTGATTAAGTGAGAATTGTTTTATTATTGTGATTTTTTGAGACAATTGGGATTAAGTGAATGGTGACTTACCCAGGATCATGCAATTTGTAAGTGTCTGAGGCCAAATTTGAACTCACAAAGAGGAGTCTTCCTGACTCCAGGCCCAGCACTCTATCCACTGTACTACCTAGCTGCCTACCTAGTCCTTAGGCTGTATTAATGGAAGCATGGGACTGTCTTTCTGTTTTCTGCCCCATTCAGTTCTCATTTGCAAGACTGTGTTCAGTTATGGGTGCCATGTTTTGTAAAGACAATGATAAACTAGAAGCATCATGGATAGAGAGTTGTCCTTGGAGTCAGGAAGACTTGGAGTCTGATATATACAAACTGTGTGTCCAAGGATGAGTCACAGAACCTTCAATGCATTGAAAACAACTTTCAAACCATAAGTGACAATTTGCTCATCTGTTTGTGGAAGGGACTTCCACACTGGAAATTCCTTATGTAGCGAGAGAAGGAGAGAGAGAGAGAGAGACAGACAGACAGACAGACAGACAGACAGAGAGAAAGACAGAGAGAGAGAGAGAGAGAGAGAGAGAGAGAGAGAGAGAGAGAGACAGAGAGAGAGACAGACAGACAGAAAGACAGACAGACAGACAGACAGAGATGAGGTCTGAAAAGCCTGTAGCTCAAGCCAGGGGATATAGCTAGTTGAAGGATGTAAGGATGTTCATCCCGGAGAAGAGAAAACTTAAGAATCTGCTAGCTCTCCTCAAGTATTTAAAGTCTAGAAAAGGGGTTAGATGTGTTCTGCTTGGTGAAATTCAAAGCAATGGATAGAAGTGTCCAAGAGGTAAATTTAATTTCAGTGTAAGAAAAACCTTTCTAACAACATATATCCAGAGTTTAGCACAGTGATTGGCATCCAGTGAGTATGAATTCCCTATCACTAAAGACCTTTGCTCAGGGGCAAAATGACCACTTGTCTTTTCTATTCATTTGTAAGTTGGACTAGATGTTCTTTGATGATCCTTCTGGGTCTGAGATTCTGTGATTTCAGGAGCTAGAGGTTCTAAGAGATGAAAGTGAGTAGAAAGATGTTCTAGGGACAGTGCCTGGCCAAAGGCAAAGAGTAGGGAGATACCATGTGCAGGAAGAGCAGGGACAGTTTGCCTGGAGCTAAGAATACACGAAGGGGAGCAATGTGTGACTGGCCTGGAAAGATAGGCTAGAGCCATCTTATGAAGGGTTTTAAATACCAAACAGAAGAAGTCATATTTTATTCTAGAGACAAGAGAGAACACTACTAAAATTTCTTTGCAGGATGGGTGTGTGTGTGTGTGTGTGTGTGACGTGATTAGAATTGAGCTTTAGGGATATCAATTTGAGTAGAGGATGGATGGGTGAGGTAATAAGGGAAAGGAGAAAATAAGCATTGATTAAGTGTCTACTGTGTGCCAGGCACTGAGTTAAGTGCTTTACAAATATTACCTTATTTGAGGTCCAAAAGAACTCTGGGATATTGGTACTATTATTATTTCTATTTTAAAGTTAAGAAAACTGAAGCAGACAGAAGTTAAAGGTTCTCCCTAGGGTCACACAGCCAGCAGATTTTAACTTTAGTCTTCCTAACTCCAGGCCCAGCGCTCTATCCACTGGGCCACTGGCCAATACAAAGATGCTACGCTGTAAGACATGACAAGACAGTTTCACGCTTGAGGTTTGGGGGGTGGGGATAAGGAAAGAAGAGGCGTTTGTGGAGGAAACAGATTTGACCTGAACCTTGAAGAGTAGGTAGGTAGTGAGTAGGTAGGTAAGAACAGGGTCTTGAAGGAAAGCGTTCCAGACATGGGGTAAGGCATGAATAAATGTATGGAGGTGGGAAGATGCAGGGCATGTTTTGGAGAAAGTAAACAGTACAAAATGCCTGGAGTGTAGAAAATACATTAGAAGTGATACGAGATAAAGTGGGTAAGTGCAATCATAGAGGGCCTTGAATCCCAGGTTAAGCAATTTGTACATTCAATAGACAACAGAAAGCCAGAAATGGCATCAGGATGATGATTGAAATTTGTTGTGCTTTTTTTTTCCAAGTGAGATTTTGTCACATGAAAGTAAAAGAAAAGTCAGAGTGAATGACCTAAATACAAAGCTGGTGAAAATAGTGGCAAAGAAGCCACCAGGCTTGCACAAGTTTTGATTGCTTTTCTTCCTTGGTTTGACGGGACGATTGTGAAAACCTGGGCTATCTGTGGGTTGTGTGGCAAAGTCCAGGACTTAGAGTTGGCACATCTGGGTCTGAGTCCTAGCTCTGCCATTTATTGGTTAGATGACCTTAGCCAAGTCCTAGCCCTGTCTCTGAACCTACTTTTCTCCTTTTTGAAATTAGAAAACTAACATATAGGTTCAAACTGCACTAAGACTTTGGGGACATGCTGTCATCTTTTTTTCCCTGCTGCACAAGTTTGTCATGAAGAACATCATCTGTGAGTTGTAAAACATTCTGTTACTATGTAGGTCACAAAGCACTGTCTTCCCAGCAGCACTGAGAGGAAAAGAGTATGAGCATTACTGGCCCCATTTACAGAAAAGGAAGTTGAGGCTTAGAGAGCGATCTGTATCAAGCTACCTAGTTTACTTGGCCTTAATCACTGAATGGGCGTTGCCTCAGTCAAACTGAGACCTGGGGAAGACCTCAGCTTAAAAAGGCCAAGGTCTCCCACTGCATCTGGGGCCACAGCTAGTCGTCCTGATCTGTGTCTCACCACTGGACCCAGACGGCTCCCGAGGAGAGAGTGAGGCTGGGGACCTTGCCCAGCCCTCCCTTCCTCACTTCAATCCAATTCACTCACAAGTCATGGCATCACCTTCCTGATGTCCTGGTCCTCTTGGAGAACGAGGGGCAAACAACAACTGCCCAGCTGGGAGGTGTCAGCGATGGGATTTCAACTCAGGTCTCCAAGTCATTGGCATTGGTCTGACTAGGAGCTGAGTGCTCGTGGAAATCCGGGCTACCAAGAATAGGCCGCTTCTCAGAAGTGGGTACAAATGCCCTTTGTTTCAGGCTACCTTTATAAATCCTGTGACACCGACTGAGCTGCGGGGTCTGGGGCAGAGGGGCAGGAATCCAATTTCCCTTCCCTTACACTTACTGTGAAAGTAGCTCCCTAGAAAGCATAGCTCTTTGACTCCAGCCATGTGACAGGCCGGGCGTCTTCTGCCTGCTCTCTGGGTCCGTTCCACAAATGACATGAAAAAAACTGATTGTTTGTTTATGACCACTCCATCTGATAACTTGGATGTTGAAAAGGCTATAGCATCCTAGAATTTGGAGTTAGCTAGAGGGGGGCTTAGAATAGAGGGCATCCCAAAAGTCTTAATGCAGTTTTAATGGCTTAAAAAGCATAAAACTGCACAAAGACTTTTGGGACAACTTGCGTAAAAGATGGAATGTCCAAACCAGAAAAAGCTTTAGAAGAAAGAATATGGTAGCTAGAGATCAAAGGAATCTTCTTCTTTAAATACAACAGCAAAAAAAAAAAATACAACAGAGGCTATTAGACCTGGAAAAGGTCTTAAAGATTATTTAGCCCACACTAGTGCTTTTGTAGATGAGGAAACTGAGGCTCCGTGGGGGGTAAATGACAGTTTCTCCTGCAGTCACAAGCCATGAAAATACAATGGCAGCTGAATTAGACATGGTTGGACTACCCCTTTGATCCTATTTGTCATGGTTCCTCGAGCTGGCCTGATGCCAGCATGATATATTGGAAATGGAATTGGTCTTGGAGTCAGGAGACCTGAGTTCAAATTCTGAGCCTGTTTGTGTTGTCTAGGCCAAATCCCTTCACATTTCTGGGCTTCTGTTTCCTGATTTGTAAGAGAAAGCCACTGAGTTTCACAATCTCTGAGATCCCTTATAGCTCTTAATGCTATGAACCCCTCTTTATCCCTCAATTTCTTCATGTATAAGTTAGAAGCAATAATCCTCGTACTGCCTCTCCAATGGGTTTGTTGGCAAGAAAAATACTTTGTAAGTCTTAAAGCTCTATGGAAATATGATTTATGAGGATGATTATTTTGAGTCTCTGTGGTTTGAGAAATTAGAAAGGAATGGAAAATTCAAAAAACCAAATCTTCCTGTTATTTCTGGATCTGCTATGATTGTCATGAGTAACAAGCCAAATTTTCAAAGTTTTCCTGCAATTTATGAAATTCATTATGAAATTATGAATTAATGAAATTTTAGGCGGGAACAAGGTTGTTTTGGATGTGTCTGAAAATATTTTGTTAATCTGAACATCTATGAAAATATCAATTTTTAAATATTATATACAACTGTAATAATAAAAATGAAAAAAGAACAATGCATTAAGTTGATGGTTTAGTTATATCATTTTAATGACTAACTTTGGTCCTGAATAAGAGATGAAGAACCCTCTTTTGTTAGAGGTGGGTAACTATGGGGGCAAAATGCAACCTATATTGTTGGATTCAACTTTACTGAATTGTCTTTCTTTGTTAAGATAAAAGGCTTGGTGAAAGTGGGAGGGAAAGAGGGAAGTGGCATATCTAGAAATGACTGTGATGTAAAATAAAAATATATAACACATATAACATATATTTGTTATATATTATATAGTAATTATGGTGTATATCATTATATTATATATAATACTAAATATATATAAATATATAAAAATAAAATAAAAATTTTGACCCATTCTACCCCCCTCAAAAAAAATGAAAGAAATGTCAATCTTAATACTTAATGGTGGGCTTAAGCAAGGCTACAGGGACATGATAGTATCTCATTAAATACTCCCACACACTTCTGGCATTGAAACAACTCTACTTGTCCCCATTTCACATTTGGGAGAAACCAAGCTCTGTCAACATCAAAAGAATTCATACTGGATAAGCAGTATGGCACAATGGCTGGACATGGAAACACAAAGACCTGGATTTGAATCCCACCTTCCATATTGATTAACCAATTGATTATGCCACAGCCTTGAGCTACACAGCCTCTTTTTTGCCTTAGCTTCCCCATCTACTGCTTGAACATTGAGTTTAGAGTCAGAGTTCAAATCCCATTTCTGGTACCTGCGTGACCTTTAGCACATCACTTGGGCTTCAGTTTCCTCATCTATAAAATGAGGGAGTTTGACTAGATGTCCTCTAAGGTCCTTCCCAATGCTCAATCTGTTCTGCTAGTAAAAGATGATTGAGTCCAATCCCCTCATTTCCCATGTGGGGAAACCTCTGAGGTACAAATGACCTGCCTAGGGTCATAAGTAATAAGTGGCAATGCTTGGATTTGAGCCCATTGGCTTTGATTACTAATTTAGGGCTCTTTCTACTACACTATGCTGCCTCATAATATTAGCAACATAAAAAGGAAAAGACAGAGATGACTAAGGAATGGCTTTCTAGTCATCTGTGATTACAGGTGTACAGGTCTAGAAAACCTTGAAAATCAAACCACCATCTCATTGATTTGGGTGTGAATACTCATTCATTATAGGCACTCAAACACAGAGATTAATTGAATCCCCACTGTGAGATGCAATGGCAGGTCAGGGTAACAGGAGCTGGTGTTTCCACTGATAAAAAAAAAATGAGTCCCAGCTGCTGTAAATCAAAGAGGTTCCACCTGCAGAATAATAAGAATTTTAAAAGGAAAGGATGAAGCCCCCAGATGTAAATATTAATTGTATTAGCATTGATAAAATATACTCAGTGACTCAAATTGAATTTTGTTTGATAAAAATGCAGTTACTCATTCAGTACAATCTTATTCCCGTCTTAGTGTTTCATGATCAGATGAACACATCAATTACAGACTAATTGTGCTGTCAGGTTTTTCCTATGTGCACTAATCATGTTTAGGAGCATGGTTGGGTCTGCAGGATATCCAATTCGAGTATCCAATTGGTGCAAATGATTGGTATATTTGATATATACCAGTTCTCTCAGTGTCTCACGTCTTGTTCCACCACCCCCACCACAACTAGACAGTAAGTCTCTTGAAGGACTGTAGAGGAGGTTACCATATATGGTATATAGGGTCCGCCTGAAACTAGAGACGCTTAACCCAGAGAAAATTTGGGGTGGGAGTAGGGAACGTGATCTGTCATGAAGCTTTTGATGTACGGTCATATGGAAGAGAAATAAGATTTGTTTTGATTGGCCCCAAACGGCAGAACTTGGAATAATGTGTGGGGACTGCCAAGAGGCAAATGTAGGATGGGTGGAGCTGTCCAAAAGCACAGTGGGGCCCCTCAGAAAGTGGTGGGCTTCCCATTGGTGGAGGGCATCAGGCAGAAGCTGGATGGGCCATTCAAGAGAACTGTTAAGGGTTCTCTGTTCAGGTAGGGCAAGACAAGACTACATGCCCTCTGAGGATCCTTCTCATGTGGACATTCTATCGTTTTTAACACTTGCTAGGTCAAGCCAACAGGGTGAGAAGTAACTGACCTTCCTGCTTAACCCACAGTCACAACCTAGCTCTTTCCTATCAATCTTGGCACAGAAAAGCTGATTCTCTCTGTTCTCCCTGAAGGCTCCGATTACAAACGAGACAATGAGGCATGCTCCTTGGGCCCAGGCTATAAAAACAGGCAGCACAATCCTTTCTCCAAAGTCCCTGAGAAATGAAGTAAACACATTTGCTTCTGACCTTTTCCCCTTTGGTGTCCCCAGTAAAGAGAGAGAAATAAAGCGCAGCACAGAAGTTGTCCTTATAGTATTCCGACTCCCTTAAAAGGAGTGGGAGCAGCAGGTCATGCCAGGTGGAAGATGCAGCAAAAAGTATATTTTACCCAATTCATCCCAATCTTGATGAAGGTTTAACTTTAGTCAAAATATTTAATTTTAACTTTTCTGATGAGTCTGACATTTCTAAGAAAGTAATTTGAATCTGAGAGTGATTAGTGAAAAATAGCTGGGTTGGTAAATGGCACAGCAAGACGAGAATTTGAATGTAGCCTTCGTGGAATCTGTCTTTTCTGCAATAGATGCCATTTGCAGACTCAAATAAGCTTGCAGCTGGAAGAACCAAGGATTGCTCTAGTTCAGCATGTACATGAATGAGGATCTCTCTAAAACATCCTTAGCAAGTGGGCATCCAGACTCCTCTTAAACTGACCTACAGTGAGAGGCAACTGACCACCTCAGGGGTGCATAACCCTGGTTGTATCACGGACCCTTTGGCAGTCTGGTAGAGCCTACGGATCTTTCTCAGAATAATGTTTTTAGATATATAAAATAAAATTTTATTGCAATAGAATTGCAAAGTGTTCCAATTACATAGAAATGTATTTATTAATTTTTTTTTAAAGTTCATGGACTCCATGGGTCTCTGCATTAATTGTTAGGAAGTTTAGTTAGTTTTTCCCCCTTTACCTCAAGAAAGAAATGATCTTTTCTGCAAATTTCTACCCATCACCCTTTGGTCTACCTTTTGGAGCCAAGCAGAACAAATCTATCCATGTGACCTTAAGTGAATCACTTAACCTCTTAAGGCCTCAGTTTCCACTGTAAAATGAAGAGGATGAATTAGATGTCCTCTAAGAGAGGCCAGCTCTCTAGCTCTAAATCAATGCTCCTATGAGCCTATTATGCCTTCCCCATGACATCCTTGCAGACTCTTGAAGACAGTTATAATGACCCCTCACTAAGTTTTTTCTTGTCCAGTCCAAATATCTCCAGTTCCCTTCAATTAACCCTTAGTTTAATATCCCCTCTCCTATCCTGGTCACCCTCTTCTGGATATGCCCCAGCTTATCAAAATGTCCTTCCCAAAATTCATCTTCCAGGACCTGACAAATTAGTATTGTTTTGGAATCCAGAGCCTACTTTCAGATTTTTGACAATTTCTTTCATTTTCTCCAGATAACCATAAAGGAGGAGGAGAACACCTTTTATGTAGATGCTTTGCTCAGGGTCACTTAGCTTCAAAATGTTGCAACGATAGAAGAGACTTCAGAACGTCAAATAGTTCAGTCCTCTGACTCCAGGCAGCATCTTTCCAGAGAAATGATTGCAAACCCTGCTCTTTAAAGAGTTCCAGATTTAATGACCTGATTCCATTGCAGTGTTGTATCACCTTGTGATCCATCTAAAACAGACCCAATATAAAGTTGCCCTGCATTTCTTTCAAAGGGCTGATTTTTAAATAGGCTAGTCTCTGTTTTAAAAGGCTCTGAGTTCCTGAGGGGTCGTCCAGTGCATCCTTCTGCCTTCAAGGATTACAAGCACACTGAAATCACTGAACATTAACTGTATAGAGGGAGGGCTGGGTCTGAATCCTGTTTTTGAAGAGTCAAAAAAAAGAGTCTAGGGCTTTCTTAGGTAACCTGCTCTGCCCCTTCATCAAATACAGCATCAGAAAACTCTGCCTTCTCTCTTACCTTCATTCTTCCTATAATATTCTTGTCTAATTTTCTCTTGGAGGACCATGGAATTTGAGCAGGGAGGACCACATGCTCATAGGTGGAGAACCACAAGCGTACGTTAGAGATTATACAGCCCAACCCCTTCATTTTATATCTGAGAAGACTGACACTCAAAGTCCCACAGGCAGGAGTGAACTCAGAGGTAACTGATCACAGAAAGCCAAAATTGGATGAAACCTCAGACTCTGAAGTCCAACCTCTGCACTTAAAGTTGAGTAAGACGAGGACCATGAGTTAAATAACTTGTCCAAGCTAGTCAGATAAAAATAGCAATATATGTGTATACATACATATATATGTAGATACACATATACACATATACAGTTTGTGCTAGCAAGGTATTGAAATTTAAAACTGCACTAAGACTTTTAGGATATTCCCTGTGTGTGGAGAGACAGAAAGACAGACAGAGACAGAGACAGAGAGACAGACACAGACACAGAGATATAGAGAGTGTGAGAGAGACAGAGACAGAGATACCCAAAGAGAAAAAGGCACAGAGAGAGACACGCACAGAGACACAGACTGAGAGAGAAAGAGAGACACACAGAGAGAAAAAGGCAGAGAGAGAGACACAGAGATTGAGACAGAGGTGAGAGAGGGAAAGAGAGAGACACAGAGACACACAGAAAGAAAAAGAGAGAGAGAAAGTGTAAGATAGTAAGAGAGAAAGAGACAGAGAAACAGAGAGAGATAGAAAGTAAGAAAGCAAGTAAGCATATTAAAGTTTGAAAAGTTCTCTCCTCACAACAATCCTGTGAAGTAGGTAGGATAAATGTTCTTACTGTCTTCAATATCATGAAATTGAAGCTCTTAGAATTTCTATGCCATGCCTGTTAAGTGCTCAAAGACTGATAATTTCTGAAGTGGGATTTGAACTCAGGCCTCCCAACTCCAAAACTAAAATTCTATCTCCTATGCCATCTTGCTGACTCCTAGGAAGTAAGTAGCAGATTCAATACTGAAACCTACATTCACTGACTCCAAAGTCAATGCTCTTTGCATTATCATATACTTGCCACCCACCCCATCATCAGCTCAAGACTTCTAAGACTTTCTATTTAACTTGCAGCTGAACTGATTTTTATTTGTTTTCCCCCAATCAGAGTTTGAGCTCCTTCTGTTCAGGTACTGGCTCACTTTTCTATTTGTATCTCCAGTGCCTAGCCTGTGCATGGCACATAGCACTTAACAAATGTTTATTCAATTATTTGGTTATCAAATTCAGCCTCTACCTGAACAAGAATATCTTTAGATAACCTTTAAATTCACTTTAATTCTAAAGTTCTAAGTTCTTCTTCTTGATATAAATACTTTTAGTTCTCTTAACTTTCCCTAAGAATCCTGAATTTCCAACCCTTTAGTCAGTCCTACTGCTTTCCTAAGAACCCTCTTGAAATTCTCAACAATATGACTTAGTTACAGAATGGAAGATTAGATCCAGGACTCTATTCAGGGTCTGACCAGAGAAATGCAATCTACACCAACATCAGCCAGCAGGTCTTTGGTGACCTGTCTTTTCTCAAAATAGAGAATGCCCCTTTGAAAATCAGTGCCCCAAGAAAACTCAATGCACAGGAAATAAAAGACAAGAAACTATTGTGTAAATTTCTGACAAACTTAACCGATGCTTTCCCACCCTCCTCCTACTTTGGAATCATGTATATGACTACACCAAATATTTAGTAACTATTTGTCTCAGATATTATTTCTGTTGGTAGCAAAAAAAAAAAAATTCAGTTGTGTCCAGCTCTTCATGCATAATCCCATTTAGGGTTTTCTTGGCAAAGATCCTAAAGTGGTTTGCCATTTCTTTCTCCAGCTCATTTTACAAATAAGGAAACTGGGACAAACAGGGTTAAGTGACTTGCCCAGGGTCACACAGCTAGTATCTTAGGCTGGATTTGAACTCAAATCTTCCTGACTCCAGGGCCAACATTCTATCCCCTATGCCACCTAGCTGCCCAGTAGTGAAATTACTAAAGGATTTAAACCCAAATTAGAAATTCTGACATGACACAGGGGCAAGGGCCCCCTTTTCTTCACCTTGCTCACTAGGTACACAGCACAAGGCAAGATAATATTGACCCCCAACCCCGTAACCCTTTAAGACCTTCTCGTCATGACACTCTTATGAGACAAGTAGCACAATTCTTTTTAGACCCACTTTAAAGATGAAGAAACTGAAGATCAGAAGAATGATGTGATTTACCCAGGTTCATACAGCTAAGGATTATGGGATTTTAAATTAAAAGGAACCAGAGAGATTATACAGTTGGTCTAGTTTTATAGAGGCACAGCTGGGTGGCACACTGGATGGAGTGCAGGACCTGGAGTCAGGGAGACATAAATATTAGCTATCATTATCATTGGTGCTGTTGTTGTTACAGCGAGGAACATATAAAAGGCAGAATTAAAACTTTAGAGTCAAAATTCCAAGTCCAGCTTTCATTTTAACTAGATAACATTGGCCCTGCATTGATTTGTAGGGTAATAAACTTTACCCTATAGAAGACATGAAGTAACATATGTATGTATATATGTATGTAAATAGTCCCAACAAAGACAATGATTATCTAGGAAAATAACAAGTGGACCCAATCCAAATAAATTAAAATCGTTTAAATAGAAACCGTGATGTAGAAAACAAGATATAATTTTTTTTAATGACAAAGAGAACATTGTTTTTAGAGCATCTAGGATTGCTGGTGGTATCTGCTACACAGATAGTGGGGAGCTGGCTGGAGAAACATAGCTCTTAAGATGAGGATTACATTTAACACATGATGCTACCTAAAAGGGCTTTCTGGCTTTAATTCCGTGAGATCCATTATCCTAGGCAATAATGTAGGCCTGTGTTGTACCCATCCCTGTTTTCCTTAGTCTCTTGAGCTACCTTAAACACTTGATAGTAATAAAAGGCCAGGCAGAGCCCAGCATGCATTTAAAAAGTACAATAGCCTGTCATCATAGGCATACTTCTTCACATTTGTTGGCAAGGCTTCCCTCAGCCTCCTGCTTAGTTTCTTTGTAGAAATAAACTAATTGGGAAATGGATAGGTTACTGTGGACACCTGGATTCAAAAAATCAGCTCCAGTGAGAATACACACACAGACACACACACAGACACAGACACACACACACACACACACACACACACACACACACACAGGGTACCTAATCTGAACTGATTGTAAAATGGTGCCTGGAAACTGAAGGAATGAACAGGGCATGGCGGGATTGGACAAAGTAAATTCATTACACCATACAGTATAGTGGTGCTGCCCAGAGGGGAGACAGCCTGGCACGCAAGGCAAGGCCCAGTACAGGATTTTAGGCTAAGTGCTTTGGCCAATCCATTCATTTTAGAGAAAAGCTTGATGTGAAAACACCACACAAGCTGCCCATCCCTGTGAAGCCAGTGCTCCAGAATTCCTCACCCAAGCTCCAGTCATCCCTTCCTTCCACCAAAACACGAAAAGAGACAAGCTGTGAAGTAGAATTTAGTCCCCAAGATAGAGATCAAATGATAGGCATCTGTCCTAATTGGTCACAATGAAACAGGGCAGTAATAAGAAGAATAAATCATACAGGATTCACAAAAAGAGAGGTCTATGTTTTTTTTAAATAAAAAACAATTAGCTCCCAACCCCCAGCATGGGTTTATATTTATTACCAATAAAAATGATTATGAAGACTTTGTGGAAAGAAATGCCGTGTAAATGCTGGGTAATAAAGCTGACATTTGTATGTATCACATGGAGAGAAGCTAGAGTCCCACAGTGCCCCTGATTGACACATTGCACACACGCAAATGCATATCTAGAAATACGTTTTTATGCATAAATTCTCATTGCCATGCACAATGTGTACACTGAAGGAAAGAATGGAGATCTTGGCCAAACAGGGCGGCCCTTTCCCCAACCACTGTGCTAGGAAAGTCATTTAGGTGAGGAGATGTAATTCATTGATCAGGGGGTTAGATATACCTAGCAAACACAAACAATAAGGCACCTACCACCACCACCACCACCACCACCACCACCACCACCTGCCTTGGGCTGCCCTGGAGACACTCAATGTTATTTTGAGAAGCTCAGACATGGAGATGAGAACTCAGGGTAGAAGCAACCCCTGCTCTGAACACAATTCTTCATGTTCATTTTCTTAACCCCACACCCCAGTGCCAGAGCAAATGCTGGGCAAAAGGACCCAGATCCATTGAACTGTATTCTCAGGCTTGCTAAGATAAAATTGGCACACATTTTTGAACCAAGAGGGTTCCTCCTCCTCCCTTCATCCTCCTTGCTTCCTTTCCCTATCCTCCTTCCTTCTCTGTCTCTGGCTTCCTCTGTCTCTCTTTCAATCTCTCCTCTGTATCTCTGTCTCTGTCTCCCTATCTCTCACCACCCCCACTCTATGCTATCCCTCTCTTCCTCCTTCTCTTCCTCTCCCCGCTCTACCTTCCTCCCCTCCCCCTCCTCTCTCTCCCTCCCTTCTTTCCTTCTCTCTCCCTCCCCCCACCTCTGTCTCCCTGGCTCACCCTCTTGCCAGCCTCAGGGAAAGCATTCATTGTATTGTTCCAGCCCAGGCTACAGAAAGGATTGAAATGCCTGAATTACACTATTGATGGGAAAGCCAAGCGAGCACAAATCTACACCAGCAGCTTCAGCACCCGCCACTTACCCTGCGCAGACCAGGAGAAGCTGCTCCGAGGGGGGAGAGGCACCAGTCGAATCCATCTTCCCCTGGACTGAGGATGCTGCAGAGCCCAACATCAGCAGCGGATGCTCGGAGGAGGTCCTCCCCTCCCCACCCCACTTTCCCCAGGCGGTGATGCTGAGAAGTGGAACCACCCTCCCAGCCCGAGGAATAGCAGCAGCGGCGACAATCACTGGCCCTGGCCTCCTCCCTCCTGGAGGAGGATGGGATGAGCTCAGAGAGAGAGCGCCTGGAACTTGCAGCGGGCACCGCGCCTGCCTCTTCCGGACTCCTCCTCTCCATCCCTCCCCCTCCCCTCCTGCCAGCTCCACCCCTGCTGCGGAAAGGAAGAGGCAGCAGCGGCAGCAGCTGGTTGTCATGACGACGGCCACAAGAAGGGAGCAGGGAAGATGAGCCAAGGAGAGAGGCTCGGGGCGAATTGAACCGGAGATCAATCCGTGCGGTCCTCTGGGAGGCCCCCGAGACATCCAATTTAGCTGCTGAAGGGGCAGCCAGTTAAAGTGAAGAGCCAGAGGAACTGGATGGGAAGCCCAGTTCTGCCATTTACCAGCAGTGTGACCTACAGCAAATTACTTATCTGCTCCGGGCCTCAGTTTCCTCATCAGGAAAACGGGGATCATATGGGTGACATTTCTGAAACTCTACCTACATTCTCACTTGAGTGAAGCAGCAGAGCAGATACTTCTATGCTCATTTTATAAATGAGACTGGGAGAAGAGAAAGAACTTATCCAAGGTCACACAGTAAGAAAGCAAAGCTTTGAGCTCTAACTCCAGAGTTAAATTTTCACCATACACACGACCTACCTCATAGGATTATCCTGCAGATGAACATGACAGAATCCAGGATCTTGGTGCTGGATGGGTCCTCAAAGGTCAGCCTGTAGTACCTATACCTGTATACGTTCTTCACAGAAAAGAAAAGAAATAAAACAACAAAATTGTTGTTTTTAATAAATTAATTAAAACTCCCTTTGAAAATACTGGCTTGTGGACCTGGGTAAGTCACTAGGCAGCTCTCAGGATTCGAGGTAGCTCTTTAAGCCTCTGAGTTGAAGAGAAGGTGACTACTTGCATTGGTAGAGGGAGTTCTATCATCTGGGAGTTCCCTAGCCCTTATTCTTATCCCTTAAAAATAAAAATGTTTACAGCTTTATTTTTTTTCATGCCAGGAATTGGGTGTGAACTTCCCATTTGGAATCTAAGATGTAGAAGGAGAAGTGGACAAAGAGTCTTGCATACTTGGGTTCTGTTCTTAGCTCTTTCAATAATTCCTTGGGCAGCTTTGACCTCACTGTCCCTGCCTCAGTTCCTCATCCTCATAAAAATAATGGAATTGAGACTGATGATCTGTAAGCTTCCTTCTAGCTCTAATGTTCTATGACTGAGAGAAATCAGGGACTTGGATATGTGACAGACTCTGGCCTTGTCACTTGCCTTTCTCAGTTTCCTCGTCTACAAAGATGAAGGATTGGACTAGATGGTCTCAGGTCTCTTCCCGCTTTAAAGTTCTAATTCTATGGCATCTGGGGTATGCATGCCTTCTAGTCAGGCAGATGGATGGTATTTCTACATAGATTTTTAATTCAGTACAATTATATAAATGCATAAGAAGTGCCTACTGTGTGCAAGGCAATGTGCTAATTGCTACAGATATTTCTGTTGTTGTTCAGTTGGCTCAGTTGTGTCCAACTCTTTGTGACCCTTGCAGGGTTTTCTTGGTAAAGATACTGGCTTGGTTTGCCATTTCTTCCTCCAGTTCATTTTACAGATGAGGAAACCGAGACAAAAAGGCTTCAGTGACCTGCCCAGGGTCACACAGCTAATAAGTGTCTGAGACCGGATTTGAACTCAGAAAGATGAGTCTTCCTGACTGCAAGTCTGGCACTCTGTCCACTATGCCACCTAGCTGCCTCACAAATACTATGTAAAAACAAAAATAAAATATTCCCTGTCCTCAGGGAGCCTACTGTTAAAATTTGAAAGATTTCTGGTCCTCCAGAGCATGTGGCTGTATAGACTGCTCGCTGAGTGAGTGTATAAATGCTTTGGACAGGCCCTGCAGGTAGAGAGGAGCTGGGCCTAGAATCTGAGAGGAGTAAAAGGCAGGGTTGGATCACATCGCATAACTTACAAGTCGCTTTCAATGATACCAAGCTCTGGGCTGCCACAAAAGTTCATCTTTTTTTACTCCAATATTCTCCTAGCAAGTATATATGGAAGAAAATCTTGGAATTCCATGGTTTCAGAAGAATCCAAACCACAAGTGACCCCAAAGGGGAATGAAAAGATTTCTGTTGGATGTATGAAGGCTTCAACTCATCTAGAAAGATGGTAGGAAAGACATATATGACTAGATAAGGATTCAGGCTTGGATATGGAGTGAGAATGAGGCAAAAGGCGGTAGTTGCACTGATATCCATAAAATATTAGAAGAATCAGAAGAAGATGGTTTCATGGGTCCTCTATAGATGATTTATAGAAAGAAAAAATAAAAATCACACAATGTGAATGAAATGGAAGGGTAGAAATCTTCACTAGTGGAGGATGAGCATTTCAAATCCATTAACATATGGCAGTATATGGCAATCAACAAGCATTTATTATGTACTTACTGTATACCAGGCTCTGTGCTAGGAGCTGGGAAAAATAAAAAAAAATAAGCTTGCAATTGGGAAACGTACATGTTTTTTGGAAAATGACATGTCCACACATAAGCATATACAAAATATGAACAAAGTCAACACAAGACAATTTGACCAGGGTTGCCTAGAATTCATACTTGGAAAAGGAAAAGGAAAAGTTTCCTTTGGGAAGACTCATAATTTTTTTTTTTGTTTTTCAGTTGAGTATGACTCTTTGTGACCTACCCTTATTTGAGGTTTTCTTAGCAAAGATATTGGAATGGTTTGCCATTTCCTTCTCTAGCTCATTTTACAGATGAGGACACTGAGGCAAATAGCATTGAGTGACTTGTCCAGAGTCACACAGCTAGAAAATGTCTAAGGCTGGATTTGAACTCAGGAAGATGAGTCTTCCTGATTCCAGGCCCAGCAAGCTATCCAACTGTGCCATCTAGCTGCCCACAATAGCTATTTTCAAATAAAGTTTTTGAGGACCTTTCACATAGTAGAAGGAGTCAATTAATTCTATTTGGTCCAGAGAGAAGAAGTAGGAGTAAAAGAAAGTTGCAAAGAGATAAATTTAGGCTTCGTAGTATGATATGCTGGTAAATGGCTTAACAACCAGGTCTCAAAAATAAATGTACCCAGAGCACACTTTTAAGTTTTATCTGATTTATTAACATTTTCTTAATTCTAGAAAACTGATAATAATAAATTAAGCCCTGATTTATAGTGTTTGCCATTGTCCAAGGTGTAAATGTTCACACTGACAATTTAACGATTAATTCTTCTCTGGGGCAGCTAGGTGGCGCAGTGGATAGAGCACGGGGCCTGAAGTCAGGAGGACCTGAGTTCAAATGTGACCTCAGACCAAATACTTGACACTTCCTTGCTGTGTGACCCTGGGCAAGTCACTTAACCCCAATAGCCTAAAAGAATAAAATAAAATAACAAAATAATAATAATAATAAAAATTAATTCTCCTCTCCTTGAACAGCTGGCTTGATGTCACACCTCTGGCTTGATGTCAGAATAAAACTTCCTAGCAATCAGTTGTCTAGAATTGTAATAATGTATCTTGAGAGATGGTGGGTTCTCGCTTCTTGGTTGTCTTCTAACAGAGGATGCACCATGGCTTGTCTAGTATGTCACAGGGAGGATTTCTTTCATGTATGGTTTAGACTAGGAGATTAGGCTAAGATACTTTCAAACTCAAATTCTGTGATTTGGAGCAGAAGGGAAATCCCTTGTATCTCTGATCCCATTTTTTCCCTTGAGAAGATCTTCAGAAATGACCAAAGGGTCCGAGGAACACCTTGAGGACCAAAAGGTTTCCCTGACTCCCAAAGATGATTTACCCTGGAGTTCTGTCTTTCATAAATCAAGTTCCTGAACACTTTGTGACTTAATATTCTACACATGCAAAAGACCTCCAGAGGCCCCTGAGGCTGGGCTCCCATGGGAAGAGGGTTGAATACTTGATCTTATGCATTCAAGATTACTTTTCATTTTTATCGTGTAGGGCCTATTCATGAGGCATTTCTTTTTAGCTATTGAATAAATGAATGAATGAATGAATGAATGAATGAATAAGCTTTTATGAAGTGACTACTACAGGCTAATCTCTGTGAAAAGTATTAGGGATGCAAATCCAAAAGAGAGGACAGACTCTCCACTCAAGGACCTTATTATGGTAGATATGCCCTCCTCTGGTGTAGAAAGTGATGTTGCTGCAAGACCTAAATGTACCTGGGGCTAGGGGCAAGGACACAAGGCTGGTACTTGGGAAACCTAGGTTGTAGCCCCCGCCCTACAAAGAATGAGCTGTGTGATCTGAGGTAAGTCATAACCTCTCTGGCTTTGGTTTCATCATCTCTAAGTTGAGGGAGGAGGAGAAACAACTGGAATCATGGCATAACAGGAAGAGCCTTTGGATATGAAATCAAAGGCCTGAATTCCTGCATTCCCTTGGCCAAATCATCCCAACTCTATGGACTCCATTTCCCTAGCAGACGGAGCCTTGGATGTGAAGTGAAGCTTGGACACCATCCCTGATGCTTCCTACATTCCCTTGAATAAATCATCCCAACTCTATGGACTCCATTTCCCTATCTCTGAAAAAGGAAATGGGGTTGGACTAAAAGGTCTCAAAAGTCCTTTTCAAAAAAGAAAAAAGAAAAAAAAAAGAAAAGAAAAGATCAGGGGCAGCTAGGTGGCGCAGTGGATAGAGCACTGGCTCTGAATTCAGGAGGACCTGAGTTCAAATCCAACTTCAGACACATAACACTTACTAGCTGTGTGACCTTGGGCAAGTCACTTAACCCCATTGCTTAGCCGAAAAAAAGGAAAGAAAAGAAAGTCCTTTTCAGTTGACATTCTTTCTGAATTCTCAGGCCCATTCTACCTCTGACAAAAGTGTGCCTTCCTTGCTCTTTCCCTGAAATAAAAATCATGCATGAACTTTAAGACCCAGATATATTCTCATCTCTTGGAAGGCAAGCACCTCAAAAATGTATCACCTTGGGGCAGCTAGGAGGCACAGTGGATAGAGCTCCAGCCTTGGAGTCAGGAGGACCTGAGTTCAAATCTGGCCTCAGACACGTGATACTCACTAGCTCTGTGACTTTGGCAAGTCACTTAACCCCAACTGCCTCACCAAAACACACACACAAAAAAAGTATCACCTTTGTATAAGCAGGCCCTAGGAATTCACCCACTGTCTTTTGACTCTCAGACACTTGACACCTATCCTCCCACTTGCCTTCCCTGACTCCTCTACCTTCTGCTCCGGCATTGAAATCAATATTATCATTGCTTCTGCCCCATGGCTCCTCTCAGAGTCCCTGTGATTCTGCCCAGGCTTCTATGCCTTCTGCTGGCAACTACTTTTGACTCACTTATACTCATTCACATCAGCCCCATATTTCCTCTCTCCCTATCCTATTCTACCTCACCTTTACATTGTGCCTCTACATTACACTGTTCTATTGGTAACAAACTTCCCTTCGTATTGTAGACCTATGAAACTTTATCTTCTAGCAGAGAAAATCTTTTGTTTCCATTTTGAATTCACTTTTCTATATCTGTGCTATTCTCCCCAACGGAACATATTGAAGGCAAAGGGCTATTTTATTTTTGTCTTCATATATCCAGTGTCTAGCACAATGTTTGACACATAACAGGTGCTTAATAAATGTTTGTCAAAATGAAATTAAGATGAGATGAACTCTCTCTTAGGAAGCCTTCATCTACCAATGACTCACCATAGTGGCCTTCCCCTAGCACTTAAGAATTCAGTCTTCCATAAAGCTGTCTTAGAATTGTTCTGTCAAAACAATAACACCATCAACAGCAGTTGACACTTACAGTTGAATATATAGTGGGAAAGGTACTGGAATCAGAATCCAAGAACCTGGGTTCAAGACCCAGTGTGGATTGAGATTGGGTGGAGGGGGCGTAGAGGGAGAGGACAAGGGAACTCTTAGAGGGATGGATGAAGTGGGGGGTGGGCAGGTGAGGGGAGAAGAAAAGATAACAGAGTTAGGGTAGAAAAGAGAGGCTGAAAAAGAAAATAGTGAGTAAAAATAAGATGGAAGGAAATTCACAAATAGTAATTATAACTTTGAAATTGAACAGGATGTTTATAGCAGCTCTCTTTGTGTTGGCAAAGAACTGGAAATTGAAGGGATCATCCTTAACTTGAACCTCACACTATAAATCCTTTATAATTGCAGTGAATAACTTTGGGGAGGATGGCTCTCTATTTTTTGCTTTGTTTAGATCAAAGAAAGGGTAGTTGAACAAGGTCATTTCTTAAAGCTTTCAAAAATCTTGTAAAATTTTGGTACATGTAAGGAAACAGATAGTTGAAAAAAAGCCATTAACGAAGCATTTTGTTCTACCAAGGAAAATTATTTTTAATAGTTAACAAATATAAACACAGTAGAGCTTGTGATTTCTATATTTTTCAGTTGATTATATGACTGTAAAAATGTCTATTTTAAAATATCTTTGGCAAAAAGCCTACCTGTTCTCCTCTCATACTGCTGCCAAGGATACCCTTGATGTTTGTTTATGTTATTCTCATAAAGATTTTATACAAATTGGAAGTTAAGCATATGATTTGATCATCATTGATATTTTGATTGCTTTTTTGGGAGGCGTAGTAAGGTCCAAGATTTTTTCTATATTCATCGTGAATTCCCACATTGAGAGCAGAGGGGGCTGCATCTATAGAACCTAAGCGTCATTGCATCCTTATTATATATCCTTATTGTGTCAGGGCAAAGAGAACCCTTAGTTCAATAACTTATGAATGCTTCACTTCATCACCAAATCCAACCTGAACTAATAAAGTGCTGATGTTAGACTCACTCCTAATACAGGGTGTGTCTAAGATATATATATATATTGGTAGACAAATTCCCTGGAGTGTACATCTTTGATAGTCACTCCTATTTGAGATATCTTTTTTTTTGGGGGGGGGAGGGGGCAATTAGGGTTAAGTGACTTGCCCAGAGTCACACAGCTATTAAGTGTTATGTGTCTGAGGCCATATTTGAACTCAGGTCTTCCTGACTCCAGGGTCAGTGCTCTATCCACTGAGCCACCTTGCCGTTCCTTGAGATATCCTGAGAACAAATACCTTAATGCATTAGAAACTGTGGTAACTCCAGGACATATCTCCACTATATTTGTTTCTCTAATCCACCTGCTGTTTTCAGCTTTGGTTTCTTTACTGCCATTTTCTTCTCCCTTACCTAGCACACTGGAGACTTGTTACATCACTGTCTAAATGTAGTCACATCAGTGTGAAAAGATTTCTTGTAACATTTTTGCTAATCTCTCTCATATTTCATGTTTGTTTTCATCCTGCTTTCAACCATATACGGCCTTGGAATAGCACTGCTTGGTTGGATCTCTTGATAAGTTTTCTTAAAACTTGCTTTTCCTTCAACTGTTTCTGGCTATTTTATGCCATGATACTGCACAAAATCTTCTATCTCCTCCTCTGGAAAATTATACAAATGAATTTATATTCTAAACTGATACTGCCTTCAGTTGCTATGCCTCTTTGTTTGGTTAAGTGGTCAAGCGTTTCCTGACTGCAGCACTTTCTAGGTACTTCTTCAATACTCATGATGACAATTGATTGACATAGGGTAAGCTTTTTTAACAAAAGAGGCAGTATAGCATAGCAGATAGAGACTGGATCCTAAAATCCTGAAGACTTTAGTTCAAGTGTCATCTCTGATGCAGACTGATTGTGACATTGCCAAGTCACTTGATCTCGTAGAGTGTCCAGGCAACTCAGTGATACTAAGTCTCACAGAAGGGTTCAATCTGCATTGGGAGAGGAACTTTCTCAGTGGGTGCTGTCTATGGTCATAAAGTCACAAACCTGATTTTTTTTTATTTCTTTAGATTGTCATGTGTTAATGTCTGTTCTACCTCTGTGTCCCTTTGTTTTTAAGGCATCTAGCAGCTTTTAACACCAGAAGACCAGTACAAACACACACACACACACACACACACACACACACACACGCACACACACACACACACACACACATAGTTTCACTTTAAAATAAAAATTTTCATCATGCTAGTTCCATTTTCTTTGCTTAGGATAAAAAAATTGCACTGTGTCCACTGATACTGCCTAGTTTTTTGAGGTATTTGTTCTAACTATTAGAAGTATCCAAATTAAATTCCGGTCCTTCTAATCTTAGTTAGGTCATGCTAGAATTATTTTGCTTATACGCCATTTGTATTCTTTTTTTTCTAGTTTTCTATCAATTTTTATCTTGTTCTAACAAGTGTGTCATCTGACTACACATAGATAGTTGATTTGGGAATAACTCTCACATCAGCAACAAGCTTTTTCCTCTCCATAAAATACAATCAATTTCTTGGTTAGTTGTAGGACCCACCAATTCTTCTTGACTAAAATATTCATGGTACATAGTTAAGAGGCTTCTGCGTAGCCTGTAAGACTTCATCCTTTCTTGTTTCTTGCTCCTAAATCACATTTTTCCAATTCCATCTTCTCCTATAGGAAAGGAAAAGCTATGTGTTAAAGTCACCAAGTAAAAGAGATGTTGATTTAATTTCAAGGGTTTTACTGAGTTCTGCATAGAATTTCCCTACCTCTTCAACCTCTATAACAGATGTCGGCACATAAGGTGCAATCATTTTCATGGTGCTATTTTTGTAAATGCTTATCATGAGCACCGCAATGTAAGATGACTGAATATCCCGTGAGGAAATGTTTCCCGATGTTTCTGGATGCATGTTAAAACCAACTCCTTTGTTTTACTGTCCTAGGACAACTGGTGAGCATCCTTCCATTTTGATGAAGCTGCCTTTTGTCTTCTGATCTCTTTTATAGAAAGAATTTTAAGATTGATTCACGCCATTTCCTATAGCAATATTCCACATGTTGGTCACTGGGCAAGTGTCTCAAATTTAGGGAAACAACAGCTAAATCAATGTTTATAGATAATTTAAAAACAAAAACTCTGTGTGATGACCCTCCAGCCCACTTTTTGCCCCTCTGATACCATCAAAACACAAGTACACATCCTGAGGACCATGTTGTATTTTTCTTTGTTTCATTGGCTGCCGTGCCCAAACAGTGGACATAAAGTATCCAGCCAACCTCTGATCATGAAGCATTCTGTCCTAAGGAAACCCGGACCTCCCAGAGCAGGCGGTCTGTTTCAGAGGTCAGATTTTAAAGCCTTCCAGCATTGTAGAACCTGACAAAGCTTGCATTTGGCTGCCATAGCCTTTAGGAACTTAAGGTTGCCTCCACAGCACAGCAAGCCATTGAGGGAGGGCTCTGTGGAAGGGTTTATAACCAAAATATTAGAAAAAAAAAGCTGACCTTTATATTCTACTTTAAATTTGTCAATTGCTTTGTGTATATTATCTTTTTTCTGAACCTCATGTCCACCTAGTGTGTAGGTAGTGTGAATATTATTATTTCTATGGCGGCTCAGAGGTCAAAGGAAAAAGAGAGGGAGCAAGCTATACAGGTAGCAAGTTTTTAAGCTGTGATTTGAATCTGGAACTCTTTATTCTAGGTTCAATGTCTTTCCATAATACTACATGTTCTCTTCTTTTTTCATGAGGCAATGGGGTGAAGTGACTTGCCCAGGGTCACACAGTACATTGCTTCTCTAGGTATATTTTCTGCTGCTTCCTTCTCAACCCTCAGATATTAGCACAGTGTTAGGCACAAAGTAAGCACTCAACACATGCTTATTGTTTGATTCATTAATCCTTCCTGTTATAAAAGTCGTCTTCGCAGATGGAATGCTGACACTGACAAGCTGGAGTCTTTCCTCGTGGTTACTCTTTCGGAGAATGTCCTGATCTCTTTCTGTTATTTTCTGTGACAGCTTATACTGCATCAGTTTCCTAAAATGAATGCAATCATGTGGTGAATATGAATAATGAATAGTTTTTGCCTTGAACAGATTAGCCTAGACATTATAGAATAGAATTCTTCCACTTTTTCAGTCCATGATCATACAGAATCTTTGACATAGAAGTAACCTCAATGCCATATAATACAACTTGCCTGGGAACAAGAATCCCATGAGCCACATCACTGAGAAGTGGTCATCCTGCCTTTCCTTGAAGGCTTCCAGTGAAGAACTAGGGATAATCCATACATCCTTTGTATACTTCTAATGGTTAGAACAACCATTATCACAAACTTTTTTAGAAATCCACCCTCAGATAAACTGTATTGTAAATCAAATAATCTTCCAATACAAAAATCATCCAACAAATAGACACCTGGAAAAATCATGTGTTATTAATGACGTTGGTTCACACCTCCCCCACCCAACCCCCACTTATAATGCCTAATACAGAAAAAAGGATTGCTCCCAGCTGTACCTTATTCTTCACTTACTAGTTCTGTTTCCCAAGGAGAAGCAAATGTTTCTCCTAAAGCATATCATTTATGATTCAGCTCAAATGCTACCTCTTCTATGAAGCCTTCCATGATTTCCCTGTCTCTCATCCTTTCATAATACTTTGCTTATTCCTGCTCTACAGCACATATCATATAATGCTTTGTATATTGTTGGTTTTTGTATTTGTTTTCTCTCTCCTAGATTGCAAGTTTCTTCACAGAAATGGTGAAAGGAAGCACCATCTTGCTGTACAAAGTGCATTGGACTTGGAATAAGAAAACATGACACCCAATTCCCCTATCTGAAAGACATTAGGCAAGTCTGCTTACTTGTAAAACAGGACTGCAAATACTTGCCCTTTCAACCTACTTCATAGACTTTATTTGAGGATTAAATGAGACAATTTAAGTAAAACTTTCCGTAGCTGTAAAGTGCTGTATATTTATCCAACATGATAATAGTCATAATAATAAAGAAGCTAGCTTCCCTTGATGAGTTCAAGGCCCCAGGCCTAGACAAACCACATTCTCAGGTACTAGAAGAACTGATGGAAATCATTGCCAAGCCTCTGTCCATTACTTTTGAAAGGGCCCTGTTTCTGTCAAGGTGACTACTACCATTCTCCCAGTCACACAGATTTGTAACTCGGAATGGTCCGTAACTCTTTCCTCCCCTTCATCTCCCCCCCCACACACCCAGTCAACTTCTTTGCCTTCTACCTTGACCTCTCTCACATCTGCCCCCTTGTCTGCATTCACAAGGCCACTCTAATTCAGGCCTTTGTTACTTCTCTGGTCCATTGAAATAACCCCCTAATTGTTCTCTGTTTCTTCTGATCTTTCCCTTTCCAATCCATTCTCTTCACATATGTCAAATCATCATCCTAAGGCACACAGTCTGGCTACGTTATGTCTCCACTCAAAAGCCTTCAATGTTTCCCTGCTTTCTGAAGGAGAAAAATAAAAATTCTCCAGCCAGGAATTTAAGTCCCCTTCCAAACTAGCTCTATCCTAGCCCTATTTCATATCACTTTCCAGCTCTATTTCGTATCACTCTGCTCATGAACTCTACAGTCAGGGTAAAACTGAACCATGAGTTCTTGGAATTCAAGATTCCCTTCCCTGCATCCATGCATGTATACAAACCATCTGTGCAGAATGCATTTTCTCTTTGCCTCTATCGATCAGAATCCTTGTCTTTTTTTAAGCTCCAGATCAGGGGATAACCTCTCCAGGAAGCCTTCCTTCATTCCCTCTCACCTAACTGTTAATGATCTCTTTAGCCTCAGATTACCTTGTTTTTATTTATCTATGCACAGGTTGTCATTTACTCTTTGAGGGCAGGTACTGTTTTGTTTTTGTCTTTATATCCCCCAGAACTTAGCCTACTGCCTTACTCACAGGTTGGTACAATTAAATTTTGTTGAATTGAATTGGATTCTCTTACCTAATTAAAAAAAAAGTATCTGTGATCCCACTGATGTGGGTATTACCGTATTAGATACTCCAGCCCATCCCATGCCTTCTCATCCTGTGTGGCTCTTATTCATGCCCTCACATAAATCCTTCACAAGAGAGCTGCCAAAAATGCTGGAAACTTCATCAAGATCTCTTGACATTCCATTGACATGAATGGAACACATAGGCTATCTGTCCACTGGCTATCATTCCTCATCCTCACTACATGACAGTCCTCCCTTCATTTCTAGTCATATATTCCTTACACTCTCTTCTCCTAAGCAATTCTTTATTTGTGACATGATATAGTCTATTCATGTCCACTACACATCTTTCTATTGTCCTTTATGTGACCCACTGCTCTAATTTTTTTAAAGAGACTGTTGCAGTCCATGACTCACAGCCATATAGCATCAGCAGAAGTACACTAATTTTTTTTTAAAACAACCTTTTTCTGGAACAAACTTAAGGTCATTAAAAGCACTACACAACTTCCCAAAACCAAGCCAGGCCACTCCTTTTCCTCTTCAGTTCTGGGATCTGATAGCTATTCACCTGCAATGTTGATCCAATGTGTAGATAGATACATAGATACATAGATAGACAGACAGATGGATAAATGGATAAATATAGATTGATAGAGGTATAAATAGACACACACATACATATACATATACACATATACATACACATATACATATAGAGAGAGAGAGAGAGTGAGAGACAGAGACAGAGACAGAGACAGAGACAGAGACAGAGACAGAGACAGAGATGCTATGAGCTAATCATCCCACCACAAATCATAGCTTGGGCAAGAGACATTCTTTATCCACTTGGTTTTTCCTATCTGGATAGCAAGGCTGTCTTTTAAAAATAATTCTTCATTATACTAGGGACAAATGTTAAGAAAGATTTTGGATGTGAGAAGAGATGGAGTCTAGGAACAAATAATATAGGTCTGAAGGTGATACTTTCTAAAATACCTAAAGCTTGTATTTTAAGGGGGAAAACCCTTTTCCCTTGCTAAAAAAGGTAATTTGAATATTGTTTAATATGATTATTAACAGTTTGTTTTTCGTCATTTGCAAAGTGGCTTTTCATGACTTTTGACTATTATTTCATTAATGTGTATTATAGCTTATATATGTTTAATACGTATATGTTTTATAACTCAGTTCAAGCATTACCTTCTATGTGTAGTCTTTCTTGATTTCCCCAGCTACTAATGACTCTCCCTAAAAACAATCCCACTCTGTATTTATTTTGTATTTACTAATATATGCACATACCTCCTCTTCTAGAATGTAAACACCTTGAGGGAAGGAGCTATTTCATTTTTGCCTGTGTGTCCCCAATTCCAAGAACAGTGCCTGGCACACTTTGTAAATGATTGTCAAGTGTTTATAGATCATAGAATCATAACCTGAAAGGCACCTCAAAAACCATCTAGTCCACTCTGTGCATTTTACAGATGAGGAAACTGAGGCCCAGAGTATTTAAATGACTTATGCAAGGTTACATAAGCAGTAAGCATCAGAAGTGGGATTGGAACCTAGGTCATCTCTGATTGCCTCCTGAGATCAATTCCTTATAGCGTCTGTATGTCAGATATGTATCTACTACATTTCCTAGGTACTTTGTTTTTTGATGAGAATTTCTTTATATAAAAACAGTAAAAACAACAATAATATTAGCTGATATTTATATGGTGTTTTAAGTTCTGCAAGTACCTTACACATAATTAACTGAGAATTAAATGATGATCTTTGACCCTTTTATTCCCCAGAGTCCATCTTTGGAGACTCCCAAATGAAAAGAGGCCAAATTCTTACTTGGAGATGGCTGTGACTACTGAAGGAACTGAAGAAAGGAAGAAAAACAATTGCAAACTGAGGAATAAAGATGCAATTATTTCAAGGGGAAAAACATATGAGTTGCATTTGTCGTCCCAATCTTTTTGTACCTTTTCTAAAGAAAAATCAATTAACATTTTTCATACCAAGTCCTTATTAGAAACACAAATAAGGGGCACAATGTTTCTTGCTTGTTTTGACTGGGTCTGTGATTTCATTATGATGCAGAATGCCTGATGAGCAACTTCCTTCACCAATGCTAACAAAACCTTCCTGTTGCCTTGTCTCCAACTTACAGTCTTAGAGAGATAGGGCACTGAGTGCTTAAGTGACCTGTGCAGGTCACAGAGTGATTATATGTCAGAGGCAGGTCTTGAACCAGGACCTCCTGACTCAAGGGCCAGCTGTTGCTTATGCTTCCTGGCCCTTTAATGCAAATAAGAAATGAATATTTTAGAGCATCTCAAAGTGGGAACAGCTGGGGTGGTGGTGGTTGTTATTGTTTGTCCCTTTATAAAAGATTTCGCACACAGATTTTAGATTTCTCTAAGGAAAAAGAAATTTAATACTTCTTTGGTTCTGGAATGAGAGAGACTTCCATGAGCCTAAGATACTTTGGAATAAAATTAGATAAACAAATGGATCCTTGGACTGAGTCTTCTTTCTCTTTCTTCCCCTCAAACCTTTCCCTCTGTCTTCCTAACCCCATCTCTCTGTGTCTCTCTGTCTCTCTGTCTCTCTGTGTCTCTGTCTGTCTGTCTGTCTGTCTGTCTCTCTCTCTGTCTCTGTCTGTCTGTCTCTCTGTCTCTGTCTCTGTCTGGCCTTTGTGATACTTCATACTGCAATGACATCTTTATAAAGTCACTAAAATCCTCCTTTAATTGGAATGGGAAGCAGCTTTTCTGTCATTCCAGGCTATCGTGTCCTTTCTCAATTCTCATTTCCCCTCAGAATAGAAATCTAGTTGACACACACAGCCTGGGGGCTTAAAGCATAGCTCGATGGCAGTGAAGGTTGTAATAAGAGGCTAATGCAAATCTCAACTTCCATTTTTGTCTTGATTTGAAACTGGAACACTTACAAGAGGAAAGTCTGACTTTGAAGCTCATGTGTGATTCAATGCCCTGCTCCTGCTGGGCCCATGTTACAAGGTGAAGAGTCTCAGTATTGAAGAGTGGAGAGCAAAAGTCAAATTCAGTCAAATATGACTCCCCTAAACCTACTCCAGCCTTATTCTTTACGTACCAGGGGAGGGAGAGAATGGATAAAGTTGGGCTTTTGTTCTAGGGTGCCGTATGGGATCCTACTATGTAGGATTAACTTTTTTTTTAGGCAATTGGGGTTAAATGACTTGCCCAGGGTCACATAGCTAGTAAGTGTCAAGTGTTTGGTCTGAGGTCACATTTGAACTCAGGTCCTTCTGACTTTAGGGCTGGTGCTCTATCCACTGCACCACCTAGCTGCGCCATGTTATCTAACTTTTAAATGTTATCCAGTCTTCTCTTTTTCTCCTCTTCAATTCTAGACTCAGTTCAATCAAGAAACATGGCACCTACTATGTACTGGGCACTGTTTTAAGTATTAAAGATCAAAACAGTCTCTGTCTGCAAGGAGTTTATGTTACATTATGGGAAAATAACATTTACATATAAGGAAATAAAATACATATGCTAACTGATTTCAGGACCACTGGCATCTGGAGAATCAGGAAAGGCCTTGTGTAGAAGAGAGCACTTGAGGTAGATTTAAGGGGACCTCAGGTTTGTAAGAGGTGAGGAGGACGTGCATTGCAAAGATTTAGATATGGGACATGGAATGTTTTGGCTTAGGAATAGCAAGAAGGCAAATTTGGTTGCAATGTATGGTCCTGCCTGTTAGAGTCCGATTCTGAAGAGCTTTCAATACCAGAGAAATTTCTATTTTATCCTAGAGGCAATAGGGAGCCATTGGAGCTTTTGAGCAGGGGAGTGACATGGTCAGACCTGTGCTTTAGGAATGTTACATTGGCTGCTGGGTAGAGAATTTATTCTCTTCCAAACCTTTTCATCCCTTCTTAAACCTCCCATGGTTCCCCCTCACCCCACCCAATTAGCTAAGATCTTTGCCTCATATTTTGCAGGAAAAAAAATTGAGGCTATTTACTTACTGTGAAATCCCTCGTCTCCCTTCTTTCTCATATTCTTTCACTCAGAGACCTTCTTCTACTGTCTCCTTTACCCCTGGCTCACACGATGAAGTGACTTTATCCTTTATCAAGGTTAATCTCTACCTATTCAAATGATCCCATTTCATCCCTTCTTCCTCAAATGGATTGCCTCCTTTATCATCTCCACTACATCATTTTTTTTCAATCTCTCCCTGCCCACTAACTCATTTCCTGCTGCCTACAAATACACCCGTATCTCCCCCATCCTGAAAACACACCGTCTCATTTGGTACTTCCATACCCACTACCCATCCTATATCTCTTCTGCTTTTTGTAACTAAACTGCTCAAAAAGATCATCTATAATGATTGCCTCCACTGTCCTCTCACTCTCTTCTTAACCCCTTAACATCTAGCTTCCAACCTTCTACCAAAACTGCTCTATCCAAAGCTACCTCTTAGTTGTCAAATCCAAAGACCTTTTCTCATACTTCATTCTCTTTGCCCTCTTTTCAGCCTTTGGCCCTGCTGATTATTCTCTCTAACTCTCTTCTCTCTAGGTTTTTGGGATACTGCTCTTTCCTGGTTCTCCTTCTACCTATTTGACCACTCCTTCTCTGTTTCCTTTGCTGAATCTTAATCTAGATTGTATCTTCCAACATAGGTGTCTATCCTGAGACCTCTTTTCTTCTTCTAGATTATTTCCCTTGATGATCTCATCAGCTCCCATGGACTTAATCACCATCTCAAGGCTGATGATTCTCAAACCTATGTATCTTGCCTCAGCCTTTTGCTGACCTCAAGTGTTGCATCTCCAACTGCCTTTCAGACATATCAAACTGAATCTTTAGTAGATATCCTAAACTAAATATATCCAAAACAGAATTTGTTTTCTTTTCCCTTAAACTAAGGGTGGAGAATCTGTGGCCTCAAGGTCACATATGGCCCTCTAGGTCCTCAAGTGCAGCACTTTTTCTGAATCCAAACTTCACAGAACAAATCCCCTTAATAAGAAAAAAAAGGATTTGTTCTGTAAATCTTGGACTCAGTCGAAAGGCTGTCCCCAAGGACCTAGAATGCCACAGGTTCCCCCCTACCCCGACTTAAACCTTCTCCCCTCCACCTTCCTTATTACCGTAGATGGCAATATCGTACTCCCAGTCCTCACGCTTGCAACTTAAAAATCATCCTTGACTCCTCCCTATCTCTCATTATCTGTTCCTTTCACCTTTGCAGCATTTTTCAAATATGCTCCCTTCTCCTCTGACACTGTCACAACTCCGGTGAAGGCTCTCATCACCTCATGTGATGATCATCAAGGAAGATAGTGCAGAAGGAGAAAAGAACAGGTCTCAGAACAGATCCCCGAGGGACACCTATGTTAGAAGACATAACCTAGACAAAGATCTATCAAAGGAGACACAGAAGGAGTGGTCAGATATTAAAATATCCTGCTGGTGGGTCTGCCAGTCTCCAGTCTTTCTCTACTCCAATCCATCTTCCACTTAGCCACCAAACTGATTTTCCGAAAGCACAGGTCTGACCATATTATTCCCCTGCTCAACAAACTTCCCAATTGCCTCCTAGATCAGATACAAAACTCTCTGTTGGTCAGTCAAAGCCTTTCATAACCTATGCCCCTCCTACCTTTCCAGTCTTCCTATACCTTACTCCCTACCATGTACTTTTCAATTCAGTGATGTTGGCCTTCTGGATGTTCCGTGAACAAGACACTCCAATTCACAGTTCAGGGCATTTTCTCTGGTTGTCTTCTATTCTTGCAATACTCTTGCTCCTCAACTCTGTCCACTCAGGGGATATAAACAGGCAGTTTTCAGAAGAAAAAATCAAAGCTATCTATAGTCATATGAAAAAAATGCTCTAAGTCACTATTGATTGGAGAAGTGAAAATTAAGACACCTCTGAGGTACCACTTCATATCTATAAGAAACGGAAAATGCTGGGGGGGATGTGGGAAAATAGGTACACTATGAAGTGTTGGTAGAGTTAGGAACTTTAATCATTCTGAAGAATAATTTGAAATTATGCCCAAAGGGCTGTAAAACTTTCCATGCCCTTTGACCCAACAATACCACTGCTGGGCCTGTATCCCAAAGAGATCTAGGAGAAAGGAAAAGGACCTATATGTACAAGAATATTTATTGCAATTCTTCTTGTGGTCACAAAGAATTGGAAATTGAGGGGATGTCCATAAGTTGGGGAATGGCTGGACAAGTTGTGGCATATGGTTGTTATGGAATACTATTGTACCATAGGAAATGACAGGGAGATGGAGAGAGATAGTTTCAGAAAAAACTGGAAGGATCTGTATGAACTGATGCAGAGTAAAATGAACAGAACCAGAAAAACATTGTACACAGTAATAGTAATATTGTAATGACGATTGTCTGTGAACCTCTGACTCTAATTGATACAATGATTTAAAGTAATTCTAGAGGACTCATGATGAGAATTGCTATTGACCTACAGAGAAGGAAGTGATAAACTCTGAATGCAAATTGAAGTATAATTTTCTCATTTTATTTTTCTTGGGGTTTTTTTTGGCAACATGGCTAATATGGAAATAAGTTTTGCATAATTTCACATGTATAATGGGTATCATTTGGCTTCTCAGTGAGTGGGTGAGAGGCTACAGGGAGTGAGAGAATTTAGAACTCAAAATTAAAATAAACAAATAACTAAATAATGAATAATTTAAAAAACACTGACTTCCCTAGCATCTTTTAAGTCCTATCTAAAATCTTGTCTTTTACCTTTTAATTCTAGTGCTTCCCCTCTGTTAATGATTCTCTCTTTATCCTGTATATATCTTACTTTGTATATATTTGTTTGCATGTTGTCTCTCCCATTAAACTGTAAGCTCCTTGAGGGCTGGGACCATCTTTTTCCTCTTTTTTCCCCAGTGCCTGGCACATAGTAGATGCTTAATAAATGTTTATTGATTAATTGATTGGATATAGCAGAGACTTTATGTAGGGAGACTAATCGAGAGGCTATTACAATCGTCTAGGTGAAAAGTATGAAAGCCTGAACTAGTCAATGAAATCAATAAGCATTTAGCAAATATAAACTACATGGCAAGCATTTTGCTGAGCACTTGGAATAAAAAGTAAAGCAAAAATGGAATCTGATCTTCAGAAGCTCATATTCTAATGCTGGACACAATGTGCACCTGATGATGTATGGACGAGATACATATGGATAAATTTTTAGGTAAGCTCAGAAGTAAGGCACTAGCAGTTTGTGTGGGTTGGAAGGAGATGGGAAAGGTTTCTTGAAGAAGGTGAAGTTTTGGTTGAATTTTAAAGGAGATGAAGGAAACCAGGAGGCTGAGGAGGAAGACCATTCCAGACACCCAGTGAAAAGGCTTGGAGTGGGGGAGACAGAGTCTGTCATATGTTTCGGAGAGCAAGTAGAGCAGTATGGCTAGAATATAGAAAGCAAACTGCAAGAAGGCTGTAAAGGTAGGATGGGACCAGGCTGTGAAATAAGAAAAGATTGTGTATTTGATCCTAGAAGTCATAGGGAGCAATTGCCATTTATTGAGTGGGGGAAAGGGGGAGTGTGATGTGACATGATTGTACCCATGATTTAGGCAAATTACTTTGACAGCTGAGTGGTAAATGGATTAGAATGAGAAAAGACTTGAGATAAGGATACTCATTTATTTTTTCATTTTTTCTTATTTTTTTCTCAATTACATGTAAACTTTTTAAAAATTTCTTTCCTAAATTTTTGGGTTACAAATCCTCTCCCTCTATAGATTGTACATGTGCAGTCATACAAAACATATTTCCATATTAATCATGATGCAAAAGAAAACAGACAAAAAACCTATGAAGGTAAAGAAAGCTTGAAAAAATGCTTTGATCTCCATTTAGACTCCATTAGTTCTTTCTCTGGAGGTGGTCAGAATTTTCCATCATAAGTCCTTTGGAATTGCCCTGGATCATTGTATTGCTGAGAATAGCTAAGTCATTCACAGTTGACCATTGTATAATATTGCTGTTACTATGTGCAATGTTCTTCTGGTTCTGCTCACTTCACTTTGCAGCAGTCCATATAAGCATTTAGGAAAACTAATAAGAAGGCAATTCTAATAGTCCAGGGAGAAGTGATAAGGATAGTGGAAGCATGAATGAAGGGATCAGGCCAGTACACAAGAGATCTTGGGAAAGTGGAAATGACAAGGTTTGGCAACAGAGTACAAACGTGGGATGAGAGAGAGTGAGAAGTCAAGGATGATACTGAGATTGCGAATATGGGCAACTGGGATGATGTGGCATGTTGTTGTTCCTGAGTCGATTACTTGTATGAGCAAAGATACAGGAGTGATTTGCCATTTCCTTCCCCAGCTCATTTTGCAGATGAGGAAAATTGAGATCAATGGGGTTAAATAACTCACCCAGGGTCACATAGCTAGTAAATGTGTGAGGCCACATTTGAACTCAAGTCCTTCTGACTCCAGGGCCAGTACTCTCTGCTGTGCCACCTGTGCCACAAGGATGGTGGTACACTCCACAGCGACAGAAAAGCTGGGAAGAAGGGAGAGTTTGGAGAGAACGGTAATTAGTTCTGTTTTAAACATGTTGCCTTTGAGATACCTATTTCAAGATATCCAAAAGGCAGTTGGTAGTAAGGGATGGTAGCTCAGAAGAGCGATTAGGGCTATATATATAAACCTGTGAATCATCTGTATAGCAATGATAGTTGAACCCGTAAGAGCCAGTGAGATGGCCAAGTGAGACAATGTAGAAAGACAAGAGAAGAAAACCTAGAATAGAACTTAGGAGACATCCACAGTGAGTGCACATGACCTGGATGAAAGTTTACCAAAGAAAGGCTGATAGCTGAGGGAGTAGGGACAGAATAGATATGAAAGCGGTGAGGAAGTTTCATTCATCAAGAGCTGACAACCAATTGAATATGAGACATAAGGGAATGATAAACGCAAAGCTGAGAATGACGCTGAAGTTGAAAACCTAAGCAACTAGATGGATGGCAGTACTGCCTGCAGAGAAAGGGAAGGGTAGCCTCCCAGCTGGTTTTCTGAACTCAAGTCTCTCCCCACTCCAGGCTGTCTTCCACACAGGTGCAGAAAGGATTTCTCTTTTTTTTTTTAAATTTAAAAAATTTTTAATTAAAATGTTTTCCTATCTATGTTACTCATTTTACTTTGAAATGTACTCACAACGTACACAACAGCACAATACATCAGCATTTAAACACAATGATGCCATAGCTATTTTAAAATAACTGGTCTAAATTTTGTTAGAATGGTTCATTGAACTGCATTGAATTCACCTCCTGATTCACCTCATACACCTGGAGAAACCCTACTGTCTAGTCACAAGGAGGATTTTTCTTAAGCACAGATCTGACTATGTCCCTTCTCTACTCAATAAATCGGAGTGGCTTTCTATTGCCTTTAAGAGAAAATATAATCTCTGTTTAGCTTTTTAGACCATCTGGGTCCAAGGCATTTTCCAAGTTCACTATACAATATTCCTCCCTGACTCTGAAATACAACCAAACTAGCCTTCTCCCTTGTTCTTATCTACACCTCTCTGTCTTCCATGTCCTTCACTGGATCTGATTGTTCCCCACACTTGAATTCTATTCACTCTTCACATTCACCTCATAGAATCAATCCCTTGCTTCCTTCAAGACTCAGCTCAGGCATCAGCTTCTACATGAAGATGGGAAGGAAGATCCTGATCCCCCAACTGCTAGTTGACCTTCGTCTTTAAGGATTTTGCATCTATTTGCATTTATTCTCTTTATGTTTTTTTTCTGTGTATAGCTGGAGAAGCAACATGGATAGAGAATCAGCTTTGTAGCCAGGAAGTTCTAGGCTTAGGTCCAGCCTCTGACACATACTGTCTGGGTGACCCTAGATAAATCATTTAACCTTTATGAGGCCCATGCAACTCTTTAAATTGTAGAGAAGGTGTTGATTTGCATTGGTAGGGTAGTTTCCTCCTCCAGGAGTTCTCTCTGCCAATGAAATCACGGGTCTGGTACCTATCCCCTATCTTATCTGCATGTATTTGTCTCTATGCCTTTTCTTGTGTGGATATACTTAAATATGTATTTCTTGTCTGCCCATTAGAATGTAAGCTCTTTAAAAACAAAAGGGATTTTTCATTCCTTGTATTCATGCTCCCAGCAACTAACACAGTGCCTGACACATGGTAGATGCTTAAAAAAATGTTTATGGGGGGGCAGCTAGTTGGCACAGTGAATAGAGCACAAGCCCTGAAGTCAGGAGGACCTGAGTTCAAATCCAGCCTCAGATATTTGTTAACTATGTGACCTTGGGCAAGTCACTTGACCTTGTTTGACTCAGTTTCCTCATCTGTAAAATGAGGTGGAGAAGGAATGGCAAGCCATTCCAGTATCTCTGCCAAGAAGATCCCAGATGGGGTCATGCTCAGTCAGACACAACTGAAAAGTGACTGCACAGCAACCGAATCTTTGCCCTGGTGATGACTGTTAGTGGAATTCCAGCTTCTCAGTTTTCATATGGAAACATTCAGGAGGGGCCAAGGCAGAATGAGTCCTAATATCTCATAGGATAGTTAGAAAGCTCATTCTCAGTCCCATTACTTACAGGCTCCCAGATCCAAAGACGAAGGGGACTTTGGCAATGATTTCCTTCATTTGTCTTATTTAGCAGATGAGGAAGATGATACTCAGAGAGGGTCACACAAGCAGTGAGCAGCAGAGCTGGGGCTCCAAGTGCGGTGCTCTTTCCACTGTACCAAGCTGGTTTTTTAGGGCGCTGAAATACTTATTGAGCTCCCAAAGTCAAAAAGCTTCTAGTCAAATGCTCAGCCAATTGTTGTATCTTCTACCACGGTCTGCATACATATAGGTTAGGGTCAAGTTCTTCCAGCAGGGAGGGAACGTTCAGATATCACGTGTTTCATCTTGCTTCTTCCAGACAGTCTATAATTTTTCAAAAATTAAACTTACATTAATATCTTTCATTTTACATCATTTCTTTTCCAACTTCAATCAACCAACTCATCTACAAGCATTCAAGCACCTACTATGTGCTGGACACTGTGCTAGGTGATGGGTATACAAAGACAAAAATGAATCATCCCCTACCCTCAAAGACTTTGTATTCTATCAAGGGGGACAATGTGTGTATGTGTGTGCATATGTGTAAATATATACATGGGCATATGCACCCATATGCATATATGTGTGGGAATGTGTATATGTGTATATGTACACACATTTTGTGTATATATACATCATGTATATACAAAATAAATTCAAGGTCGTTTAGGGAAAGAACGTACCAACATCTTGGCGGGGGGATCAGTAAAAACTTCACATAGAAGGTGATAGTTGAGCCAAGTCCTGAAAGCAGTAAGGGATTTTTCAAGACGGGGTGAGAAGGGAGTACATTCTAGGCTTGGGGGACTTTCAATACAAAGACAGGCTGTAGAGGAATGAAAATGAGGGAAAGTGAAGCCAGAGTTGATGGTCTCAAAAAAGTACTGAGGACATGATGAAGATGAGAAGGAGGAAAGCCAAAGGAAAGACATCATGATATGAGGTTTGGATTATGTGGAAGAACGTCAAATACTGATCATGAAAGTGGAATACTTACGGTGATGATGAGACCTAGGGTATGGCCATCCCATCATGTGACTGAGTTGGAGTAGAGTAGTAGGTTATGAGTTTTTAGGAAATTGAAGACCTTAGATGTTAGGGTGTTTGAAAGAGCATCTATATGTATATCAAAGTCCCCTACTATGACAGCAGGAATTGGAGAGGGGTAGAAGACAGTGAACCAAGAGGCAAACTCCTTGACAAAGGAGAGGGTATAACTTAGGAATTAGTAGATGCCATTCACCATGATCTGCATTTGAGAAGAAATTTCCTTTAAAAAAAAGGCTGCTGAGTGATAGTGTCTCCAGCACCAATGTGAAAGAGGGCAGGAGTAAGGGGGGACAAGAGAAAATACAATCATTTCTGGGGAAAGGATAGCCAGGAATCCAGTGACTTTTTTGAGAAGCCAGGGCTCTGAGTGCATGTAGATAGAAGGAACACAAAAATAGGCCCAATACGAAAAGAATTTTGTTCATTATAGAATGGGAATTCCAGAGGACATAATGGAAGGGGAGGCAGATTGGGATGTGGGCACCACTTGAGAGCAGTATCCCCATTCCAGTTTTCCTTCCTGGCCATTCTATTCCATAGCTTTAATAATAAAATATACTCTCTCTTCTCTGTGGTTTTAAGTATATAAATTGGACTCCTATTTAAGAGCGGAGGGCTGTTCTTTAGAAAAGGTTTGCTCACTTCATGACAGGACACTTGCTATTTGGCGATGAATGGCTTGAATTAGATATAAGCTTAACCTAGTTCCACACTGCATTTACTGACCCTGGAATTAGCTGGGTTTCCAAGAGGGAGAGAATAGTTAGGGCATTCTCCACTTAAGTGAATCACAGGAGCTGCTTGCTCTTCCAAACCTAGATGCCTCTTCTATGGTACCATTTCTAATGTATTTGGCTTACAATCCAGCCTTCTGGGGGTCTTATGAGTCCGGCAATGAAGTTGTTCAAGGCCACTGTATGTCTTTGTGAATAGTTTGAGTGACTGCTTTTCACAAATATTGTAGAGGAGGCTCTTGACTTCATATTAGTTAAATTAGATGGTCTCTAGGGCCTTTTCCTCCTATTAGAAGCAGGAATTGGTGTTATTTTATTGAACCTTAGGGTTTTTTTCCTTCCTAGAAGATCCTGCCCCAATTTTATATCTGTGTTGTATCCTAAACACCCCCAAACTGTTACAAATCCCTTCATAAGGGGGCAGGTAGGTGGTACAGTGGATAGAGCACCAGCCCTGGAATCAGGAGGACCTGAGTTCAAATCCAGTCTCAGACCAAACACTTAACACTCACTAGCTGTGTGACTTTGGGCAAGTCACTTAACCCCAACTGCCTCAACAAAACAAAAGAAACAAATCCCTTCATAGCCATTGATTGAAAACCTCACAATCTGTTCTAAATGAAACAAAACATATAACCATTATTTAAAACTTTCATTTAATTGTCTGTGTTTTTATCTTAGTAGCCAGGAGCTAAGCTTCCCTGATCTATGCCATGTATTACTCTGATTGAAAAACTTGTCTTATTTCTTGACTATAAGCTCCATGAGGTCAGGAATCATGTCGTATCAAAACTTTGTATCCTCACGCATCTAGAACAGAGCTCTGTATACATTAAGAGTTTAATATGTGTTTTTCGAATGAATGCATGAATACATAGGAAACGGAGCAGAAGGAGCAAAGAAGGGTAAGAGGGTAAGAACGTAACTGCAATGAATTCATAGTAATAGAACTAGTATAGTTTTTAAACTGTTGATTGCTACCTACTCAAAGTGAGTATTTCATGCAGAGTGGCTGGAAACACACACTTTTTCTCCTTCCTGTATTCAAACTTTAACCACACTAAAGCTCTCCGCATTCCATGCTCAGTTTTTTCCCCATTTCAAGTGAAGAAACATGTATTAAATGTCATCTTTGTGTCAGGCCCCATACTAGAGATATAAAAATGTAGAGATACAAAGATTGAAAACACACGCGCACACACACACACACACAGAATCTCAGCCCTCAGGAAGCCTATATTCTATGAGGGCCATACAACATGCATGCAAGGAAGTAAGTATGAGGTAATTTGAGGAGAGAAAGAGCATTACTAACAGGGGCAGTCAAAGAAGGCATTTTAGAGGCAGTGGCAACTGTGTCTTGAAGGAAGATAAGAATTCAGAGAGGCAGAGATGGGTGGGAGAAGAGGGTGTGGCACTTCAAGTATTTGTGCAAATGGATGGAGGTGGGAGATAGAAGGGTGAATGTGGGAAGGAACTAGGAGCTTGGTTTAATTGAAGTACAGAGTTTGTGAAGAAGGAGAATTATATGAAATAAAGATGAAAAGAAAAGTTGAGCCAGATTGCTGAAGGCCATAAAGGCCAGGTTGAAGAGTTTGTCCTCAATGAAGGGTAAAATAAGATTTATGTTCACATTTTAATAGGTTGTTAAACTTTACCAAGTACTTTCCATCAGATATACTTCAGGATGCTTAAAAATTAGGGTGTTTTTTTTTTTAACAAAACACAAATATAACTAAGGTATTAGTGAATGAAATATAAATACTAACAAATGCTAAGAGATAATACAACCAATGCCTTAAAGAGTGGACACTAGTTGTGACATGCCTAACCCGCCAACAGAAGGTTCTCTGAAGCAGCCATCAGGTTCTCTCTGGATCTCAGAGAACTAGTTGACATTTTCCCATTAGCATTATCAGTAGTGTGGATTTTCTTTGGTTGGACAAGGGATTGACTTGGATTATCTTTTTATCATTAAAGTCAAAGTTTTCAAATTTCTCTTTGAAGCTGATATTTATTTATTTCAATAATATTTCCATTAAAATTGACTTCTTTAGATAGAACAAGTTTCTCTTACTTATCTTGTGGGTATTACTTTTTGTGGTCACAGGATGCAGTGGGCATGCTTTGGTTGTCAAACCAGGCCTTCTTAAAGTTTTTCCACTCGGGAGCCCTTTTCCCGTTTGGGCAGCATTCCTTGGCATTGCATGGCCTGAGGGCATGTGCAATGCAAAGCGTGCATGTTTTGTGTTCAGAACCAAGGTTGCAATGAAGATGCACAATGAAACACAGGCAAGCACTGCCAGAAACACCCTGGATTCATTGCGAGTTTGATTTTTAATTAATTTATGGTTATTGCACATTCAGAAATCTTTTACTATTGCCAAATTTTTCACGACACAGTTTAAGTACTAGAGCCAGCATAATGTCTTTATTGATTTGGGGTAGATTTCATAGTCTGATGAATCGTTGATAAATCTTCAAGTAGGGACACATGATCTCTGCCTACTTATTTTGCATTTTGTTAAAATTTTATAAACTCTGCTTGAAAGGACAGAGAGCAATCCACAGCAGTCTGGAACCTTTGGTCACATCTGGATAAGAAAGTCTGTTATTATAAAATTGATGTAGATCTCTAGGGAGCACAGTTCTAAGAGGACAAAAGTTTAGGAGAGGGATAGGTTTAATGGGAATAATAGTGACCTACTTAAATAATATTCTAGGCATAGAAAATAGACAGAGCAAAGGTAAGAAAATGAGAGATGGCGTGCCTTGGGTGAAAAACATTAAAAAGGCTACTTTGGTGGGATCTTAGGGTGCATAAAAAGAAGTAATGCATAATAGAGTCGAAAAGGTAGGAAGAGTCCAGTTGTGAAGTGCTTTATATGGCAAATGGAAGAGATTATATTTAATCTTGGAAGTAATGAGAAGCTATTGAATTTTATTAAGTGGAGGAATGACATGGTCAGACCTGCACTTCAGAAAAATCACTGGCAGCTATGTGGAGGATGGATTGGAGAAGGAGAAACTGAAGGCAGGGAGACCAATTAGGAAGCTATTGTAGCCATATAGATGGGAAGTAACGAGGGCCTGAAATGGGGTGGCAGCTGTGTAAGCAGAGAGAAAGGGTTAAATGAAGAGAAACTGTGGAGGCAGAAATGCCAAGATTTGGCAACTGATTTGAGATCAGTGAGTGTGAAGAGTGGAGGATGATACCAAGGGTGAGAACCTGAGTGATTGGAATGATTGTAGTCATATTGTAAGAAATACTGAAGCTTAGGAGGGGGGTAGGTTTAGTGGCAATAATAGTGACCTACTTAAATAAGCTGTTCACTCGGAAAGATGGGAAATGGATAAAAGGAAAGATTTTGAGTCTTGTTACTGATATTTCTTAGAGAAATTTAATAAATGTAAAATAATTTCTAGAATATGGAAGCAAAAGAAGCCCAGAAACCATTTCAGGAAGCAAACACTTGATTGCCTTGCCAAACACGAAGAAATGATAACCGAGGGCAACACTGCTTTATAATTCAAGCACATTTGCAAAGCATTAGGGAAGAGGAAGAGTAATATTATCTTGAAAAACATAAAAAGCAGTAGGGAAGGAAAATGAACTTGAATTAAATTTTATTTCTTTCAACTATCAAATGTGTATTTTTTTTCTTGCTCCCACCCTCCCCCCATTGAAAAAAAAAAGAAAAAACAAAACCCTTATTACACATGTGAACAGTCAAGCAAAACAAAGTCCTATATTGACCATATCCAAAAATGTGTCTCACTCTGCACATGTAGTCCATTATCTCTCTGTCAGGAGGTGAGGTAACAAAGTAAGCTGGAATAAAGCTTGATGTGAGACCCAATCTAAAAATAAATCAGCCCAACAGTGTTATGAGATTCAACTGGAAGGAAAACAAATATGTGTTAAATGGAGCAGATCTGTGGACTCTTCTCAAGACTGATTACAGTGGAATCATTCATTTGGACTCTTACAATAGTATACAATATTTTGTATGAAATAGTGAAAATTGGTTCTCTGCTCCCTCTAAGACAAAAATACAAACTGTTTACGCTGCCATTACAGCTGTCCACTGGGGCAGGTAGGTGGTGCAGTGGATACAGCTCCAGCCTTGGAATCAGGAGGACCAGAGTTCAAATCTAGCCTCAGACACTTGTCACTTACTAGCTGTGTGACCCTGAGCAAATCACTTAACCCTGATTGCCTCACCAAAAAGCAAAAGAAAAAAAAGGGGGAAAAAAGAAAAAAAGCCATCCACCATCTGGTTCCAACTTGCCTTCACCATCTGATTTCACATTCCTCTAACTCATGTAGTCTGTATTACAGCTAAGCTGGATACCATACCAACCTGTTTCTGAAACATGACATTCAATCTCCCACCTCCGTGCAGACAAATGGATAGTTCCTCACATGTGGAATGTACTCCCTCCTATTCTCAGTCTTTTAGAATTCTTATCTTCCTTCAAGGATTAGCTCAGGTGCCATCTCCTACTTGAAACCTTCTGATTCCACCCCCACCACCAGCTGTTAGTGTTCTCTGCCTTCTCAATTAGATTATATTCCATTCCCAGTAGAATGTAAGCCCCTTGAAGGCAAGGACTTTTTTGTTCCTGTAACCCCAATGCCTATAGTGATACATACATAAATATATGTGTGTGTGTGTGTGTGTGTGTATGTGTATGTATACACATATGTATATGGATACATGTGTATATGTGTATATGTATGTGCAACCAAGTGACGCAGTAGATAGAATGCTGGGCCTGAAGTCAGGAAGACTCATCCTCCTGAGTTCAAATCTGACCTCAGACACTTATTACTGTGTGACCCTGAGCAAGTCACTTCACCCTGTTTGCCTCCATTTCTTCATCTGTAAAAGGAATTGGAGAAGGAAATGGCAAACTACTCCAGTATTTTTGCCAGGAAAACTCCAAATGGGGTAATGAAGACTGGGACATGATTGAAAAATGACTAAACAATAGCAACTATCTATATATCTATCTGTTTATATCTATATCTATATCTATTTATATATATACACAGAGAGAGAGAGTTACTAAATTGACCTTGTTGAATTCAAATCCCTCTAACAATATCAAAAATAATTGTGATGATGACAGACATTCAAGACAATGAAGTTGAGGAAAGCAGCTTGACTTGATTGAGAACAAACAAAAGAAAATTATGCAAGATAATTTTTAAGGTACTCAGGCTTTCATTTCTTCTGAGTTATCTTAAAAAAAGGACTTATAAGATAAAAATAACTGAAGGCTAATCATTACAAGAAAGGATAATTGAGGAGATATTAGTAATTACTGGTCCATCTTGCCTTATGCAACTCTAAAATTTAGTTTCTTAGTACTATGCATGCCACAATCACACTAGGAATTACCCAGAATGACAAAATTAGGAACGAGGGGTTGTTGTGGCATCTTGGATGCTAATCTTCCTTCTCTGCAAAGCATTTCTGACATCATAAGAGTACAATGTTGAGAAGCTGATAATCAGAATTTTTTGTTTATACCATGCATTTAGATTAGGGTTTTTATGAGTAGTTCTTTGGGTTACCATTAATTTTGCTTATCATGAGATATTTAGATTTCAAAATTCACAGCCATATAGCATCATGAAGTAAATGCACATAGATATGTAAACAAATGTGATTTCACTCTTTCTTCCAGTCAAACTAACCTATTTTTTTCCAAACACATGGCATTCCATCTCTAGCCTCCATGACTTTGCATAGATGGTGTCTGATGCCCAGAAAGCACTCCCTCTTAAACCCCACATTTTAGAAGTCTTTGCTGATAGGACTTCCCAGAGCCACGATGGTGGAGTAAGCAGTAAGTCACTCTCACTCTCCCTTATTGACCTCTAAAACCCCAGAAAATATTGCTCCAGGAAAAATCCTGGAATAGTGGAGCCAGCAGAAAAACAGAGTGCAGCAATCTTTTAGCCCGCGATGCTTGGGGAATTAGTGGGAAAGGTCCCTCTCACTCTAGTGGATGGGGAGCATAGTCTATGACTGGAGGCATCCTGGCAAGACAGCAGCAAGCCCCACCTCAGCAAACCAGCAAAAGATCCTGAGTCCGAGGGGGGTGGATCAGGCAAGTGCCAACAGTAGGACCTTCATGTGCCTTGGCACCACCAGGGGAACTGGCAGACTCTAGATCGAGAACCACCATGTGACTTGGTGGGCAGGCATCCTTCAGCAGATAAACCTCTCTGTGCTTCAGCGCAGTTCCAGGTAGGCGAGTGTCCTCTAGCAGCCAAACCTCCCCATGTTTCAGCACAGCTCCAGGCCAGCAGGCATCTTCTAGTGGTCTAACCCTTCACCCATCTGTGTAGCTTCAGTGCTTCCCTGGGAAAATGCAAAAAAACAAACAAACATGTGGCCTCAGCACATGCCAGACCCCACCACTATGATTCTAGCTTAACACCAGGTAAGCTGCCAGACACCTATGGCCTCCAGCTACCATGAGGCCTCAGCATCCAGCACAAGAAGCTTAGAACAGTGACCCCTGTGCTCCAGCAGGACAACTCAACTTTAAACATAATGAGTAAAATGCAGAAACAGACACTACCCACAGATTCTTTATGGGGACAGGGAAAATCAAAACACAAATTCAGAAGAGGACAATGTTGTCAACATAGCTATATCTGAAACCTCAAAGGAGAATATAACTGGTCTCAAGCCCAAAAAAACTTTCTTGGATGAGCTCAAGATGGATTTTAAAAATCAAATAAGAGAAGTAGAAGAAAAATTGGAGAAAGAAATGAGAGGTATGCAAGAGAGAGTCAACAGTTTGGAAAAGGGAGGACAAAAATTGACTGTAGAAAACAATCGGCCAAATGAGAAAAAATGTCTACTGAAGAAAAACTCCTTAAAAAGTAGAATTGGCCAAATGGAAAAGGAGGTATAAAAGCCAACTGAAGAAAACAATTCATTAAAAATTAGAATTGGGCAAGTGGAAGCTAATGACTCTATGAGACAGCAAGAATCAGTCAAACAAAATCAAAAGAATGAAAAAAATAATAGAAAATGTAAAATAACTCATTGGGAAAACAACTGACCTGGAAAATAGATCCAGGAGAGATAATTTAAGAATTATTGCTCTACCTGAAAGCCATGATTAAAAAAAAAAAAAGAACCTGGACAGCATCTTTCAAAAAATTATCAAGGAAAACTGCTCTGAGGTCCTCGAACCAGAGGGTAAAGTAGTCATTGAAAGAATCCACTGATCACCTCCTGAAAGAGATTCCAAAATGAAAACATCCAAGAACATTGTAGCCAAATTCCAGAATTATGAGGTCAAGGAGAAACTATTGCAAGTAGACAGAAAGAAACAATTTAAATATGGTGGAACCACAGTCAGGATTACTCAGGACCTAGCAGCTTCTACATGAAAAGATCAGAGGGCTTCGAATATGACATTCCATAAGGCAAAGGAGTTTGGATTACAACCAAGGGTCAACTACCCAGAAAAATTGAGCACTATCTTTCAGGGGAGGAAATGGACATTCAAAGAAGTAGGAGAGTTCCAAATTTTCCTGATGAAAAATCCAGAGCTGAACAGAAAATTTAATCTTCAAATACAAGACTCAAGAGAAGCATAAAAAGGTAAACAGGAAAAGAAAAAAAAAACCATTTTATTCAATAAGGTTAAACTGTTTACATCCCTGCATGGAAAGATGATGCTTGTAACTTTTGAGAACTGTGTCTTTATTAGAACATTTAGAAGGGGTTCACATAGACAGACTGTGTAGATGTAAGTTGACTTTGATGCGATGATAAAAAAAATTAAGGGATAAAAAAAGATTGTACTGGGAGGAGAGGAAAGGAGGAGGCATAAAATGGTAAATTACATCACATGAAAGGGCTCAACAACCTATTACAGTAGAGGGAAAGAACAGAGGGAGACGAGCATTGTTTGAACCTTATGCTCATCAAATGTGGCTCATAGAGGGAATGTCACACACATTCAGTTGAGTACAGGAATCTATCTTACCCTACGGGAAGCAGGAGGGGAAAGGGGGAAGAAAAAGGAGGGGAGGCTGATAGAAGAGAGGGCACACTGAGGGAGGTGGTGGTCAGAAGCAAAGCACAGGTGAGGAGGAAGTACGTAGAGCCTGTGACAGACTGCACGCCATGTGGGAAAAGGGGGAGAGGAGAGAAGTGGAGAAACTTCAGAACTCAAAATTTTTGTCTGTGAATATTGAAGACTAAAACTAAATAAATACATACTAAAATAAAAACAAGATCTGCTTTCTTCTAAGCCCTCTAGAAGTTGAGGCGCCACTGCCTCTTGGAAGCCTTGGTCCTTAGTGCTTTCTGTCTCTTTGTCTCTCACTTTCTCTTTGTCTCTGTCTGGCTGTCTCTTGCTCTGTAATTGCTTTGTCTCGTGTTATATGAGCTTTATATTTTTTATCTCTGTGTATTTTGTCTTCAATATAAGATGAGATTTCATTGAGGGTGTGGACCAGGTTTTTTTTTTTTTGTCTTTCTATAACCAGCAACTTACACATAAAAAGGGTATAATAAATATTTATTGAATCAAATTGCCATAGACCTTCCACTCTCTCCTCTATTCACAAACACACTCCTTATTCTTTATACCCACTAAAAAAAAATCACTAGGGCTCCTACGTCCCCCACACTCCTTCACAAATGCTAACCTGATTCTTTCCTGACCCTGTATTGTTTTTCTCTACATGCAATCACTTTATGATCTATCACTCTTTCCAAGCCCTAGACCAGCTCACTCCTTCTGAATCACTCTTCCCTCTCAGGAATACCTACTGCTTCTTGAACCTCCTTCTATATAACCATGGCTGAGGGGCAGCTAGGTGGCACAGTGGATAGAGCACTGGCCCTGGAGTCAGGAGGAACTGAGTTCAAATCCAGCCTCAGACATATAATACTTCCTAGCTGTGTGACTCTGGGCAAGTCACTTAACCCCAATTGCCCCACTAAAAAAAAAGAAAAATTGTTGTATATAACCATGGCTGGTTCCTATCAACAACCCTCCAATAAATAGCAGTGATAAGAAAATATTCAGATAGCAAGATGGCACAATGGATAAAGTGCCCAGCCTGGAGTGAGGAATAATTCAGTTCAAATCTGGCCTCAGATGCTTACTAGCTGTGTGACCCTGGGCAGGTCACTTAACCTCAGTTTCTTCAACTGTAAAATGGGGATAATAATAGCACCTATCTTGCAGGATTGTGAGGATCAAATGAGATAATAATAATAATAATAATAATAATAATAATAAAGTACTCAGCACAGTACCTAGCACATAGTAAATGCTTATTAAAATGTTAGATGTTATTATTTAAAAAAATGAGATCAGGGCTAATTGGTAGCTGCTATATTTGGCACATTCCCTTCTATCAGCATTCTCAATACCATCATCTACAAAGTAAAAGAGTTTGGTGTATCACTGGATCTTGGGGACCAATTACTCTTATTTATAGATTATCTCTTAGTTTCTTGACATTATCACATTCATTTTCACCATCAAAAATTCTAGGGTTATATAAAGGTACATGTGGAAATTTTCTTGGTAACTACTAAAATTGCAACATTCCTCACATTAATTAATCGACTTGTTTGTAGTTTCCAATCTAGGACATTAAGTAATTAAATAATATCTAGTAAAATGGAGAAATTTTTTTCCCCTACAAGCAGTTGCTAATATCTCTCTGTATACTACAAAAAGTCCATATCTTAGAATTATCACAATATTAAAGTTGCTAGCTGCACAATTTATTGGCAGAGTTAAAAACAATAACGCAAAGACATGGATAATTATTTATTATATTGTAGTTGTGAGAAAAAATGCAGTCAGAGTTGACTCTAACCATCACTTATACCTAGAAAGTTACTGAACTGGGCATAACTGATCCAGCTATATCATTATTAGGCATGCACCCCAAAGAAAGCAAAGAAAGGGAAAAGCCCTACATGTAGAATGTGTGTGTGTTTATCAGCTCTTTCCATGTCACCCAAAAATTGGAAACTAAGGGGATATCCAACGATTAAGGAATGATTAAACAAAGTGGGGCAATAGAATTTTACTGTGCCATAAGAAATGATGAAATGTACAATTTCAAAGGGAACTGGGAAGAACTTTATGAAATGTTGTAGAGCAAAGTGAGAAGAATTAGGGAAACAATTTATGCAATGAAAACATCCTATAGAAAAGCATCTTCGAAAAACTTTGGGGAGCCAAGATGGCAGAGTGAAAGCAGTGACTTGCTTGAGCTCTCCTCCAAACCCCTCCAAATACTCATAAAAATGGCTCTAAACAAATTCTGAAGCAGCAGAATCCACAAAAAGACAGAGTGAAACAAATTTCCAGCCCAAGGCAACGTGGATGATTGATCAGAAAGGTGTGCCACTCCGGGCTGAGAGCGCAGCGTGGGTGCACAGGCCACAGCGTGGGCGCGCAGGCTGTAGCAAACCTGGAGGAGTGAATCTCGGGCAGCTGTGGAGGTTTCCAGACTCCTCAATCCACCAATGCCAAAGACAACTTAGAAGGTCAGTGGGAAAAGTCTGTTTCTGTTGGTGCTGAGAAAAGAAGGCAGGGTTTCAGCTCCATTCCCTAAGAGCGTGGCGCTGGGGGGGCAGCTGCTTCCCGAGCTTCTGGCCCACAGACTAAGGGGGAATCCAGTGGCCGATCAGAGAGGGATTGCAGGGATCCCTTTGCCAGTGCTGTGGCAGGAATCTCTTGCTTTGCCCGTGTTTGGATCTGGGCCACAGTTCTGGGTGGCGGTGCTGGGGTGAGGAGGAACCCTGGCTTGGTGGAGCTTGTAGTGATTGTGGAGAGGAGCCCCTCCTCACAGTTACAGGACAGAAAGGAGTAAACACCTTGTCCCTTATCATACCACCTTGGAAGAACTGAAAATTTACAGGTCCCTACAAGTATCTCTGAAAACAGCTGTACAAATCAACGAAGCTTGGGACAGTACATTCTCCATAGTGGAAGCAGATTCGTACCTTAACAAAGAGTTTAAAACTCAAGTAATTGGCCAGGATCATGAGCAAGCAGGGCAAAAAGAGTCAGACTATATTATCTTACTTTGGTGAAAAAGAAGACCAAAATATACAACCAGAAGAAGACAACAAAGTCAAAGCCCCTACATCCAAAGCCTCCAAGGAAAATATGAATTGGTCCCAGGCCATGGAAGAGCTCAAAAACAATTTTGAGAAGCAAGTTAGAGAAGTAGAGGAAAAACTGAGAGTGATGCTAAAGGAGACCCAAAAAAATACTGAAGAAAATAACACCTTAAAAAATAGCCTAACCCAAATGGCAAAAGAGGTCCAAAAAGCCAATGAGGAAAAAAATGCCCTAAAAAGAAAAATTGGCCAGATGGAAAAGGAAGTCCAAAAGATTACTGAAGAAAATACTTCCTTAAAGATTAGAATAGAGCAATTGGAAGATAGTGACTTTATGAGAAATCATGACACAGTAGAACAAATCCAAAAGAATGAAAAATTAGAAAACAATGTGAAATATCTCATTGGAAAAACAACTGACCTGGAAAACAGATTCAGGAGAGAGAATTTAAAAATTATTGGACTATCTGAAAGCCATGATCAGAAAAAGGGCCTAGACATCATCTTTCAAGAAATTATCAGGGAAAACTGCCCTGATATATTAGAACCAGAGGGCAAAATAGAAATTGAAAGAATCCACAGATCTCTTCCTGAAAGAGATCCCCAAAGGAAAACTCCTAGGAATATTGTAGCCAAATTCCAGAGTTCCCAGGTCAAGGAGAAAATATTACAAGCTGCCAGAAGGAAACAGTTCAAGTACTGTGGAAACACAATCAGGAAAACACAAGATTTAGCAGCTTCTACATTAAAGGACCGCAGGGCATGGAATATAATATTCCAGAGGGCAAAGGACATAGGATTACAACCAAGAATCACCTACCCAGCAAAACTGAGTATAATCCTTCAGGGGAAAAAAATGGTCATTCAGTGAAATAGAGGACTTCAAGCATTCCTGATGAAAAGACCAGAGCTGAATAGAAAATTTGACTTTCAAATACAGGACTCAAGTGCAACATGAAGAGGTAAACAGGAAAGAGAAATCATAAGAGGCTTATTAAGATTGAACTGTTTACATTCCTGCATGGAAAGATGATATTTATAACTCATGAGACCTTTGTCAGTATCAGAGTAGTTGGAGGAAAAAAATTATATGTATGTGTATGTAGATAGATAGATAGAGGGCACAGGGTGAGTTGAAGATTAAGGGGTTCGTACCTGGAGAATAAAATTAAGGGATGAGAGAGGATTATACTGGGAGAAGAAGAAAGGGAGAGGTAGAATCGGGTAAATTATCTCACAAAAAAAAACAGAAAAGTCTCTTACAGTGGAAGGGGAAACAGGGGAAGGTGAGAGGGAATGAGTGAATCTTATTCTCATAGGATTTGGCTTAAGGAGGGAATAACATACACATTCAATTGGGTATGGAAATCTGTCTTACCCTACAGGAAAACAGGGGGAGAAGGGGACAAGAGAACAGGGGGATGATAGAGAGGAGGGCAGATTGGGAAAGGGGTTAATCAGAAGTAAATACTTCTGAGGAGAGACAGGATCAAAAGAAAGAATAGAATAAATGGGAGGGCAGGATAGGATTAAGGGAAATAGAGTTAGTTTTTCACAACATGTCTACCCTGGACGTGTTTTGCATAACTGCACATGTACAACTTATATTGAGTTGCTTGCCTTTTCAATGAGGGTGGGTGGGGAGGGAGGAAGAGAGAAAATTTGAAACCTAAAGTTTTAAAAACATATGTTTAAAAAAAATGTTTTCACATGCTACTGGGAAATAAATATAGGAAATGGGGTACAGAAGTCTATCCTGCCCTACAGGAAAATAGAAGGGGAAGGGGATAAGAGAAAGGGGAGAGAGATAGAAGAGAGGACAGAGTAGGGGAAGGGATATTCAGAATACATGACATCTTGGGGTGGGGGAAGGGGGGAGGGGGGAGATGGGGTGAAAATTTGGAACTCAAAAACTTGTGGAAGGGAATGTTGAAAACTAAAAATAAATAAATTTATATTTAAAAAAAGAAAAAAGAAAAAAAGAAAAAAGAAAAACTTTGAAACAACTTTTGAAAAAACTTCTAATCGTGGAAATGATAAACTATGAATCCGAAAGAATAAAAATGAGACATGCCAATCACAGCCAAATAGTGAGGTGATGAACTTAAAGTGCATAAATGCAAATGCATAAATGCAAAAATGCATATTTTGATGTGGTGTTTGTGGAAATTTGTTAGACTATCTAGACATGTGTGAAGAAATTCAATTTTCATGTAAAAAACTGCTCAATAGCAGAGGTCTTGTGGGAGGAACAGATTAATACAAATGCCTATTATCTTAAAATAAAAATAATAAACTATTATAAAAAGCAAAATTACTTTTGTACTCCTCTATTAAAAAAAACATCAAGGTAATTGCAGATGGCTTCTCAAGTCTTAAAATAGAGTCCCATATAAATTAATTTATGCATAATAACAAGTAAAATCCCTTCTCATGATTTCTCTTCATCTTCTTCTTAAGGTAAAGGTTAAAATGCTTTAATTGACAAAAAAAAAAGATCTTTCTATATTCTTTCCACTATCTCCAGTTTCTAACTATGACAGAAAACAACAGTCTCTTCAGCTTCTCTCAAGCCATCACTCTAGTTTCTTTCCAGATTCAGTTGTTTTATAATTCTCCTTAAATTACGTTTTCATAAAGTAACAGTTAAGACAGTTTTCCAAAGCAAGTTTTTTCTCATTCTGTTTGTCTTCCCCACTATTTCTTTCAAACCATCTCGATTAACTCTTTCTTTTCAGTTTCTTAAAAACTACCAGCTCTAACTGCCAAATCCTAAACATTCATAAAGCTACAGTAACATTAGCTAATAGAATTTTTAAGAAAGACATTTGAAATAAATGATCTCAAGAACTCTCCTAAGCTTGACTTTTTATGAACCTAGTGATCTAATGTAATCCTCAGGTGCCTGATCTTGTATTGTATTCTTATGACCCTCTAATGAACTTTGTTCTGGCATTGATAGCGTCTCCTTTTTAGGTATAGAGGTAATCAATGGAACAGAGTAGACATACAATTTACAACAGCAAATAAAAAAAATAACCTTGTATTTGACAAGTATAAAGACTTAAGATTTGGGGATGGAAATTCATTGTTTGGTGAAAATTGTTGGGAAAACTATAAAGCAGTATGTCAGAAACTGGGCATCAATCAATATCATATACCATTTACCAAGATAAAGTCAAAATGGATACATGATCTAAAGAGAGATATTACAAGAAAATTAAAAGAACATAGGACATATTACTTATCAGACTTATGAAGAGGCAAACAATTTATGAATAAACAAGAGAGAGAAAGTAGCATTAGGTATAATATGGATAATTTCAATTACATTAAATTAAAAGGGTTTTGTACAAATAAAACAAATGTGGCCAAGATCAGAAGGAAAGAAGAAAATTGGGGGGAAATTAATAGACAGTTTCTCAGATAAAGATCTCATCCCTAAAATATATAAAGAACTTTGTAAAATGTATAAGAATATGAGTCATTCCCCAATTGATAAATGATCAAAGGATATGAACAGGCAGTTTTCTAATGAAGAAATCAAAATAATTTATAATCATGTGAAGAAATGCCCTAAATCTTTGTTGATTAGAGAAATGCAATTTAAAACAACCTTGAGATATCATTTTACATCTATCAGATTGGCTAAAATGATTGAAGGTGAAAGTGGCAAATGTTGTAGGGGATATGGAAAAATCGAGACACTGACTCATTATTGGTGGAATTGTGAACTGATCCAACCATTTTGGAGAACAATCTGGAGTTATGCTCAAAGAGTTATTAAACTACTTATACCCTTTGACCCATAAATATCAATACTAGGTCTATTTCCAAAGATTATTAGTGAAAAAAGAAAGGAACCTATATGTTCTAAAATGTTTATAGCAGCTCTCTTTGTGGTGGCAAAGAACTGGAAATTTCAGGGATGGCCATCAATTGGGAAAGGGATGAACAAGTTGTGGTATGTGATTGTGATGGAATACTGCTGTGGTATAAGAAATAATAAGCTCAATGATCTTAGAAAAAACATGTAAAGACTTGAACAATATAATGAAGAATAAAATTAGTAGACCAAGAGAACACTGTATACAATAATATTGTTTTAAGAATGAGTTTGAGTGGCTTAGATTCCTATAATCTAGCCACGGCCCAGATTCCTAAAATCTAGCCACTGTCAGATTCTTGTAATCTAGCCAATATCTTACTAATATTCAGACCCTTTAAGAGTCTGCCCAATATAATGGATGTTCTAATAAACCTTGTCTTTGGCTGAAAGAAGGCTTAGTTTGAATTCTTTTGGGCAGAATCCACGTGTTATGATTTTGGGGTCTCAGGACTCCTAAACCGCATCATTTTGGTGGCCAGTAAGGGGAAACTGCCTAACCCCAAGTTCTTCTTCAGCCAAGACTGGAAGCTATGTAAGCCTGCCCTCCCTCCTTTCTTGCTCTGCAGTTAGGGATGCTGTCCAAGCACCAAGGCTTGGAGGTATTCGTTGGGCAGACAGTTACGAGGCTGTCTCTCACTCGGCCTGACACTCTCAGGCTCTTGGTTCACTGGGCAGGTTCAAGGCCATGGACCTGGATACACCTTCCACAGCAGAGAGGGCAAGGATAGATGCCCTGTCTGGAAGTGTATGCTCAATTCTGTTAATTCCCTCGGTGCTAGGGAATTAGGGAAAACTGCAGTTGCTCTTTGGTTCCCTGAGGTTTACTTACTCCCTTCCCTCTGCATCTCTGAATCCTCCTTCATGGAGGTTACAGGAAAAGTTAGAACAGCTAAAAATATCTTGGCATATTCTGGAGGTTTTGTGATTGATCATTAAGGAGTTTTGAAACACTTGTACAACCTGGTCACTCCCTTCCCTTGAGTCAAGAGGGTATCTGTTAACCCCTCTCAGGAGAAGAGAGTTTCACCTTTTACACTCACCTTTGATTTCATCTTCCCCAACCTGGGAAAGGAAGGAGGAAGGAGGGGCAGCAGCTACAGCTTGGGCCCCACTGGCAATGGCCTTGGACCCTGGGGCAACCTTTGCCTGGAAGCATCACCCAGGTTCAGCACATCTTGCTCAAGGTAATGAAGCTAGCCTCCAAACTTGGGTAAACATACTCTTTTAAATTTGTAGTTTTAACTATTAATGATGAGATGTTGATTCTCTGTGTAAAGTAATTTGGAAATGTATTTAACAAGACTGAAGTCACCTGATTTGTAATGGTTTTGTTTCAAGTTTCAAATTGGTGAACTTTCTGTATCAGTTATGTTAAGCAACTTTTCATAATTTGGTTACCGCTAAAATAATTTAGCTATTGTTAGTTATTGTTTTAATGTGTAAACTAGACAAAAAGCTTGTTTGGGTTATGCTTGCTGAGAATTTGGAAGTGTATAGAAATCTCTAATGATTGGCTTTTTACACCAGGACACATTTAAGTTTGAGACGTAAATTATGGAAAAGTTTTTCCTAAGCTGTGATTAGTAAAATTTGCTGTTTGAGGTAAAAGCTCATAGTATTTTGAGTTGTCTCATGGGTCATAATCCACTGATAATCAATAATCCACCACCTGAGAGAAATGCCACAAGCTACTCAGAGAAGGTGATATTGGTGGGAAGTCAGCATCGGGAAAAGCTGAAAGGACAATTTTAGCCTCAGTCTAAGATGGGATCCTCCTGGCTCAGTTTCCCCACTACGTTCCTTTAAAAGGGAATGTTACCCACCTGGTTATTCCTGAGTCTGGTTATGAGGTGGATTTGATACTGCATGGTTGGAAAACTGAATTATCTGAATCCAAACAGAGCTAAGGATGTTTTATCCTCTCAAAGTTGGGCCCTAAATCTAGTCTCTGCTTTATATCTGGGCCCTGCAGTTTTTTCTGTCAGATTTATGCCTTCTAGACTATGGGCCATTCACCTACAGTTGGTAGCAAACAGCAAGTACCAGCCAATGTTCCCACATCATTCCCTGGATGCAGCTCGTGCTTTGTTCCAGTCAACCTCCTCTTTGGGACCCCCTCAAGGCAGGGACAGCTCTATATCCCTTGCCAGCAGGAAGCAGTTTCAGAAGCTGAGAACTTTGCCCCTTACTCCAAAAGAATTTGTGTCACATTTTTTTGAGGGGGGAATGATGGGTTTGGAATCTGGGCCCCAGAAAGGAAAAACCCTGGACTTTCCCACATGGCCAAATCTCTGGCATTCCTCTGAGGTCATGATTCTGTCAATTGGCCTTTCATTTTGGCTACACTCAATCCCCAATTCTATTATCCTTGACCTAGCCAGCCCTCCACTGTCTTGCCTCCTTATGGCCCCAGGCCACTTCCCACCCTTGGTCCTATCTAGGCTCCATTTCCCTGGAATTTTATTACCTCATAGACTACTTGGCCACTCCTAGATCCCTCCCACAGTCTTTCTGTATATAAGGTCCATCTCATCTCCCTTAAGAGGCTTAGATTCTTATAATCTAGCCACTGTCAGATTCTTATAATCTAGCAAACTCCTTAAGACTCTGCCCAATATGACAGACATTCTAATAAACCTTGTCTTTGGCTGAAAAAAAAAATGAGTTTGAGCTAATAGTTATTTTGACTATTATAAATATCCAAACTGACTATAAAGGACATATGAGGAAAGATGTATCTGCATCCACAGAAAGAACAGATAAATAGAAGTATATATATAGAACAATTTTTCATATACATACCTATTTGTATTCAATGGTAACCATCTCTAGGGAGGGGGTGAGAGGGCAGAAAAAAAGGGTAAAAAATTTACATGATAACTTTATTACATATTTAAAAGGAATACAAGTAGTACACAATAGATTTGTAGTTTTATGTGCAATTGTCTTTTTTATTAAGATGTTATGGAAATGCTTGTTTTATTCCATCAATTAAAAAAATAATAAATATTTTAATCAAGTAGAAAGGTACACATTGCCCTCATTTATGAAGATTTTGATCCAGCATTAATGATGTTACAAAGCACTTTCCAAAACAACACTAGCTCATTTATAGGCTATCAACTCACTTACCTTGTGTGGACATATCACCTTTAACACCACATTAATAGTGATTTGTTGATTCACAGTTAATACACCTGAGGTAGTCCCTTGGAGTTAATATTTAAAAGGAAGGTGGATGGAGTCTTCCACCACTTTGGCTGGGCAGAAAATTCTTAAGCAACACAGAGTTAGTGAGAAAAGTTACAATACTTCATTTTAAATACACGTGTTATACTGCTTTCAGTAACTTTTCCTGCAGACAAGAGATACTGCTACTGTCTGACCCTGGGCAAATCACTTCACCCTGTTTGCATCATTTTCCTTACCTGTAAAATGAGCTGGAGAAGGAAACAGCAAACCACTCCTGTATCGTTGCCAAGAAAACCCCAGGTGGGGTTAGGAAGATTCTGACAGGACTGAAAAACAACTGAACAACTAGATCTTTAAAGGGCTTTAGAATCTTGGGGCTACAAGTTTAATTATCATTGTAAGCAGGATTAAGAGTGGGGATTTGGAGAAATTGTAAGATGAATTTCTCTAATTCTTATGTTGTACAGAAACAGAGAATTCCTGGAAGACTCTGTGAGGAGATTGAGTTTTAACAGCTGTTTGTAAAGAATTTTAATTGTCATCTTTAAAAATAAGGTTTTCTTGTTGTGATTGGAAAGACTGTGAAAGTATTGACAGAAAGAACATATTCCTTAAGAAGAGGAAAATTTTGCCTTATATTGTGAATAATTAAGAGAATTCTTGAAAGATTTTGGCTATCCTGAGAAGCTTTGTATAGCTCATTCATTCTCAGAAGTGAGAAGTCTAGCTACACGGATGTTAGAGATGACTCTGGCTTTGATATTTCACACAGCTAAAACATTGTAAATAATTACTATCCATATGTTCAAAAGACAGTAACTATGATGTTCATTTAAGTTTGGGAGAACAGGGTTGGATAGATGGAAAGACAGACAGACAGATAGATGGATAAGCAACTGCTTATGGGGAAAAGAATATCCCAGTTGATTAAATAAATATTTAACAAAATGGGGTGGTGACTCAGAAGTAATTGCTCAAAGAGAGTGGTTGCAACTTTTGTAGTTTATAATGAAATATCCAGATTTGTTCCTGGATTACCTTAGAACTCAGAGTGATAAGAATGAATATGGTACCAAGTCAAGTAGCAGCCTCAGCACCCCATTTATACTATAGGTGAATATAGATTCCTTAAATTCTACTGGACATGAAATTGAAAAGCATTAATGTAGAATAAAGTACAGCTGGAATAAGAAAGGAAGCCTTCATATGAAGAAAAATCTTTGCCATTAAATATTCTGAAAAGGATGTAATAGCCAAGATGGATAGAAGATTAGCACAAATTAGAGCCATTATCCAGTGAATAAGTGGTCAAAAGTTGTTTTTTTTAATTTTATTTTAATATTCTTTTTTAAAAATTTAAAGACTGAATCTCTCTATTGTGCCCAGGCAGAAATTTAAGGGTTACCTCACGGCCTGGTCCCACTCTGGGACTTTGACCTGCTTTATATTTTAACTGAATGCGATTGCTCCTCCTTAGACAACCTGGTGGCCCCCACTCTTTTGAGCTCATCATTTAAATGCCACACTTGGTGTGGACATCCCACTGACTTAGCCCACTATAACTCAGAACTCTTGAGCATAATATTTGCCAACCTCAACTTCCCCAGGAACAGGAATTATAGATGTGCACCTCCATATCCAGTGAACAAACTTCTCAAAAGAAGTATGAGCTATTAACAATCCCATAAAAGATTGCTCCAAATCACACATCAAAAAAACTTTGGATTTGACCTCCTACCCAGCAGAATAGCAAAGATGACCACAGATGGAAATCATTAATTCTGAAGATAGGCAAATTATTACACTCTTAGTAGAGTTTGGTTCAACCATTTTGGAAAGCAATTTAGAATTATGCTAAGAAAGTGATTAAAGGGGCAGCTAGGTGGCACAGTGGATAGAGCACTGGCCCTGGATTCAGAAGAACCTGATTTCAAATCTGGCCTCAGACACATAACACTTACTAGCTGTGTGACCCTGGGCAAGTCACTTAACCCCATTGCCTAGCCAACAACAACAAAAAAGTGATTAAAGTGATCACTACCTTTGACCCAGAAATCCAACTGATAGACCTAGAACCTGAGGAAATCAGACAGAGATAAAGGTCCCATATACATAAAAAATATATATTTATAGCAAAACTTTTTGTAGTAGGGATAATCTGTAATTAAAGTAGATGCTCATCATTTGGGGAATGGCTAAACAAATTATGGCATGTGAATGTATAGAATATTACCACTCTGTAAGAAACAATACAAAGAATTTAGAGAAGCTTGGGAAGAATGAAATCATAGGAAGTGTACAGATCCAGGAAAAGAACGTGCATGATAGAAATTTAAAATGCAAACGGAAAAAACAACAACCAAAACTGTGAAACTATATGTGGCAATAATTATAATGACCAAATTTGATTTTGAATAATGATTGAGAAAATGCATCCTTCCCCTTCTTTGTAGATACAGGGCACAATAGGGACATAAGAGTGTGTATATGATCAGACTCAGTTGATGTGTTAATTGTTTTTGCTGAACTTTCTTTCTTGACTGTTTATGAGATCAGTTAGTCTTTTTTTTTTATCAGGTCAAATATAGCCTGCCCTATATTTGACGACTAGTTAACCTGGATGCTTGTGTGGGGCCAGATTCCTATACTTTGTAACATGGACCCTGACATGAGTCAAAATCTGATGTTTCTTAAGGAGGCCCTGGGTTGAAGCACAAGATATTCAAGAGAGGTTAATGAGAGTTCTTGATGATTTAATCCAGGAGATATAAACCCAGAGCTTTGGTTCAGAATCACAGGTTATCCTAGAGATCTTTAGATGTGATATAGTGGCAAGCAAGCAACCAGGAGTCAAGGGACATGTATTTGAACCAGATCTATGACTATATTTGTGGCTACATTGGTTTATGTGTCTATAAGATGAGAAGGTTGGGCTATGTGATCTCTTGTGATCCTTTTCAGTAATAGATGATACTCAATCTCATGCTTTTTTTTAAAAAAAAAAAAGGATCTCCAGAATCTAGTCCTAAATGATTCCTATTCTCCTGCAATTTTCTTCTCTACCTCCTAAACAAAAGCTCCCACTTAATTGTCTTATCTGCAAAATGGGGCTTCTGTGAATGGTTATAGCGAGAAAAGTGCTTTATAGACTTTAAAGTGTTTTAAATGATAATTACATGTGCCTGTGAAGGAGGATTGTGCTCTCTAGACTTGCCTTCTAGGATCAACAACTCATAAGTAAAGAGTCTGAAGACACTTAAAAGGTGATGTAATCCATCTATCATTTCACAGATGAGGAAACTAAAGCCCAGAAAGGGAAAGTGGAACTTGACTCACACAGGAATAAGAACAAGCATTTCTTTTGGTTTGTTTTCTCAGAAGGTAGACTGCTTACTTTTATTTGGGACTAGGCTTGCTAGGTGGCTCAGTGGATGGAGTGCTGGGCCTGAAGTCAGGAAGACCTAAGTTTAAATCTGGTCTCAGACACTTACTTACTAGCTGTGTGACCCTGTTTGCCTCAGTTTCCTCATCTGTAAAATGATCTGGAGAAGGACATGGTAAACCACTCCAGCATCTTTGCGAAGAAAACCCCACATACAGTATAGGCTCACAAAGAGTCAGGCATGACTGACAACAATGATAAGATTTGTTACTAATTTCCTTCTCAAGTCTGAATTTGTATGTAAGGGTTTAGAAAACCAACAAATGATAAATGTGCCAGGAAGAGTGTAAATAGCAACATCTTGTGTCCCATAATGTTTTCGCCTTTTTGGAGTGTTTTCTTATCTACTGTTTCAAGTGAGGATGACAGTGTGGTTGGCATGAACTAGAGCCCTAAGTTGGGAAATGGGCAAATTGGCGCAAAGATTTCTTAGTGTGATCACAAAATAATAGATTTAGATCTGGAAAAGATCTCAGAAATCATCTGGCTCAATACCCTCATTTAATGTACGAGGAAATGTTGGTCCAGCCAAGTCAAAAGACTTGCCCAGGGTCACACAGGCAGTAAGCTGGCATTTGAACCCAGATCATCTAACTCTTTCTACCAAACAGAGGGACACTTCAGTAGAGAAAGGAAGATTTCATTTTCCTGTAAGATCACTCAATCCTAGAAGGTGAAGATGAGCATGGTTCTGATTTGTAAAGAGATTTAGAATAAGAATATCAATCAGCAGGGACTTACCACGTACCTACTATGGGTTAGCTGCTGGGGATATGACAGAAGTGAAAATGTCTGCTTATAAAAACTTCACTCTGGGGGCAGCTAGGTGGCTCAGTGAATACAGCACTGGCCCTGGAGTCAGGAGGATCTGAGTTCAAATCTGACCTCAGACACATAATACTCACTAGCTGTGTGACCCCGGGCAAGTCATTTAACCCCATTGCTTAGCAACCCCCCAAAAAAAAAAAACTTCAATCTGGCCAAAGGAGATAGAATATACATATATATTTATATATAAACTAGATAGAAGATAACCTAAGGGGTAAGGCACTGACCCCTGGGAGAACAGGGAAGGCTTCATGTAGTTGGTAGCACCTGGACTGGGCCTTGAAGGAAACTAGAAATTCTCAGAGGCAGAGCTGAGGAGGGAGTGCAGAAGGATAGAGCTAGAAGTGACCTTGGGAGAACACTTAGTTCAAGTGACTCATCTTATAGATGAGAATACCCATAACACTATGGTTTGTGATCATGTGGTGGGTGTATATGTAGAGCCATGACCAGGTGAAAGTGCAGTGGAAAAGAAAGAACATGGGATTTGGGAAGACCTGGCTTTCTAATTCTGGCTCTATGCCCTCAGCCACTTGCCTTCCCTGGGCCTCAGTCTCCTCCTCTCACTAGATGGTCTTTGAGATTCTGTCTAGCTCTGGGTCTTCTTAAATCAATGCTCTTGTTGCCACATGCCTCAGATTCAAGGCCAGGGCTTGAGAAAAGCTGTTTGCCATTCATACTCAGTCCTCTTCTACAGCTAATGGGTAGTCTGTCCAACCAGGAGAGAGGCATCATTGAACAACTCCATCAGGCTTCTGGCCTCCAGAAATGTTCACTACTAGTAATAACAATTAACTTTACACCTCTGTGCTTTTTTCTTGGATTTGAACCATGGCTGAACTTCTTGAAAATCCCTACATGGCTTCTCCGTAGCTTATGTAAGGACCCTTGTGTTCTCTGTTCTGTTAGTCCTGCTCACCCTTTCCCAAAATCTGGCTACATCTTAGCATCCCTCACCTTCTTTAAGGCTAAGCTCAAGCTTCATTTACACGAGGCCTCTCCTGATCTCCCCTCCTCCACGCTAGGCCCCTCCCAAACCATCTCGACATCACCTTATATCTATTGTGCATATGTCCACATATATCCATCCTTCTCTCCAAGAGAATACAAGCCCCTGGAAGGTGTGGAGTGCTTCACTTTTGTCTTTCTACCCTCAGTTCTTAACACAGTGTTTAGCACATAGGAGGTGCCGAAATGCTGGTTCATTGATTGAATCTTTGTCACTTTCTCTGGTATACAACTCAGTCATTTACAATCCTAATATAACTGAACTTTCAGGCTGCAAGGAGCTTTATAGATAATAAATTCAATGATTGCTTAATGCAACAGACATTCAAGTGCTTATTATATGGAAAACACTATGTCTAGATCTCCAGGATGTACAAAAAGACATAGCCCTTCTCCTCATGGAGATTGATATGGTAGGGTATGAGGGAAAAAAAACACACATAAATATGAAACATTGCATGGTAACTGTAAGAAAAGTACAGAGCAGAGCGCTGTGTGAGACTGGAGTGGGGAAGGTCTTTCCAACCCAGGAAGCTCAGTGAGTTTGTTCTAGTAGATGGCTTTTGAATTGATCTATAAAGGAGGTGTAGACAGTCAATGAGAAGCCGAATGGTGTAACGCAGAGGTGTCGAGCTAGCAGTTTGGTTTACACTTAGGGTAGCTCTCTTGCGTATACACAAGGCCCTGAATAATGATAAGGGGCACTGATGCGGAGGAGTGAACAGCCAGGCCCTGTAACTCTCCTAAGCCTGAGATTGTAAGTGTTTCATTCAATGATCATCAACGACCCACTTTTTCCTTTTCCTTTTTTATAGGATGAAGGGGGGGGGAATCTGCTACAAAGTGCCCTCTGAAGTAGGGTGGTCCTTTATTTTAGGCTATGCGCATTCACAAGTGACCAAACTATGAAACAAGTTCATCATGAGAACAAAAAATACTTTTAAGAAGATACATTTTGCAGCCTGAAGCAGTTCGCATCTGGAAAACTCCAGGGAGAAAAATCAGGCCTGCTAGACTTAGAAAAGTTGGCATAATAAGCACTGTGTCCTCTTTTACTTACTATTGGGTGTGAATTATAACTGGCTGCCAGTGAAGGCCACTTCATCCCTGGGTAGTTAAGACTGCATTTCTGTTTCTAGTCCATTTCAAAATTGATGAATACAGGCAAGATAATATGGTTTTGCTGTGTATTGGGAGACACCATGCCCTTGGTTCACACCTTTTTTTTATTCTAATGCCCAGTGTTTTGGGGGCAGGGGGAGAGGCTCTTGGAAAATTGAAAATTCAGAGAAGTATGTCACTGTGTATCTTGAGCCTAGCCCTTTCAGTCTTCCTTGTCTCTTTGGTCACTGAGAAATGAGTTTAGATAATCTCACTCACCTTTTGGTGTCGTGGACTTACTTAAGCCCTAGAATCACAGAACTGTCCAGGTAGACGTCATCTTGGAGGGTTAAGTGGAGAGAACAAACTAATGAGGAGGTGGGTGGAAGAAGAAGGGAAGAGAATAAGCATTTGTATAGCAGCTACTATGTACCAAGCTCTATGCTAAGCACCTTTAAAAATTGCTCATTTGGTCCTCATAGCAGCCCTATAAAGCAGATGACATCATTATCCTCAATTTACACATGAGCAATCTGGGGTTACATGATTTGCCCAGGGTCACACAGCTAGTGAGTGTCTGAGGCTGGATTTGAACTCAGACTATGTAACCTTGGGCAAATCACTTAACCCTATTTGCCTCTATTTCCTCATCTATCAAATGAACTGGAGAAGGAAATGGCCAGCCACTTCAGTATCTTTGCCCAAAAACCCCACATGGGGTCACAGAGAGTCTGACATGTTTGAAACAACTCAACAGCTTTCTGATCTGACACCCAATGCTCTATCCACTGTCCCACCAGCTTGCCTAAATGAGTCACTTGATGGCGTCATTCAGGAAGAAAGAAGGAGACAGTAGGTAGTGGGGGCAGTGTCTTCTAGATCTTACTTGGGGCTACATCTTTGACCCAAGGCTCAGCCTAGCTAAATGTAGAGAGGTTCATCACCAAGTGATGCTTTTTTTCAGTAATAGCAATTCATAAATAAGGTCATTTACTAAGGGGTAGAGAGGCTGAGCTAGCTATGGAGGTAGAGAGAGATCAGTCCCATATTGATGAAAGAGCAGAGCCTTAGAGAATTGAATAGACCTCTCAAATCATCCATCCATGCATCCATCCACCCATCCATTCATTCAACTAGCAAGTTCCCGCTCTGTGCCAGCCACTGCTTTGGTATGCAGTGTATATAGCCTGGGGTATGCAAAGGCAAAAACCCAAAACAAACAAAACTGCTTCTGTCTCCACATAGCTCACCTGCTCTCAGGGGAAAATGAAATGTGCACTGATGAGTGAATGCACAGTATACAAATGTAACTGGGAGAAAGTGCATTAGGAACTTGTGGTGGGGGTGGGCTATGTGGCATAAATCAAGAAAGGCTTCCTGCAAGAGGCTGAATTTGAACTAGGGTTTAAAAGAAGTTAGGGATTCTAAAAGGTAGAATTAAGGAAGGAATTCATTTTAGGTGGGGGATACAGCTTCTGCAAAAGCATAGAGGTAAGATATGTAATATCTCTGGGAAAACAGCAATCATACCATATAGGCTACCATCCTGTAAGCCTGCCTACAAGGTCAGCTCTGCCTATGCCTTGTGACATTCTGGGTCAGAACCTCAGATCTCTGGAAGGTGTGTGTGTGCATGTGAATTTGAATCTTTTGATTTCTTTTTGAATCTTTCAATGTATACCACATTGCTCTAAACCTCTCAACTTTCCCTCCCCATAAATATACACTGAGGTATTAATGGTATTGTCTACATTTAATTTCATTCATTTCAATTTCTATTCAACCACGTACCATTTCCCCTCCAACAAAATATTTCAATAGACTTATTTTAATTTCAGTTCTTCAATTTGCCTTCTTTCCCCAGTCAGCACTTTCTGGATCTCTTATCTACAATTTACTTTCTCCTTTTTGAGTTTCAGATTTGAACATTCAGGCTTTCTGTGGTTTGTGTTGTAGGTCTTTACAGAGACTCGAGGGGCTGGAATAGATGACCTCTGAGATTCCTTAAAACCCTGGAATTCCATAATCCTTTCACCTTTTGCATCTGGAGTTATTTGATTCCAGAGAGCAAGACAAGAACTGTTGGTTAGAGGATGTTATAGGACCAGGCAGTGAAGAGCTTTAAATGATAAACAGAGGCATTTATATTTGATCCTAGAGGTAATAGGAAGCTATTGGAGTTTACTGAGGATGGAAATGACGTGTCCACACATGCTTTAGGGGAGCTTTGTGAAGGATGGATGGGAATGGGAAGACATTTGAAGCAGAGAGACCAGAGAGGAGACCATGGTACCAGTCAAGGTGAGAGGTGATGAGGGCTGAATTGGAGTGGACACTGTGAATTGCAAGAAGGGAAAGTATATGATAGATGTTGTGGAAATATAAATGACAAACTTTGGCAATTGATTAGGTGTCCGAGCTTTGTAAGAGTGAGGAAAGGAGAACAAGGCCAAGGGCATAAAATTAAGTGCAAATCATGGGAAGGTTGGTGGTCCCCTCAAAAGATAAGTGGAAGTTCAGAAGAGAGCTGAGTTTTGGGGAAAAGATAATGAGGTCTCTTTTGGACATTGTGAGGTCAATTTGGGACTGGGGATTGGGAGAGCGAGTAGGGCTAGAGGAAAAGAACCTGGGTTCAACTACATAGAGATGATCATTGAATCCATGAGATCTTATGAGGCCACAAAGTGAGAATGTATAAAAAGAAAAGAAGATCCTGGATAGAGTCTTGGGGTTATACTCATAGTTAAGGGGCATGGTATAAATGATAATATAGCAAGGAGACTGAGGAATGACTAGACTTACATGAGGAGAATCGAGACCTGCATCTTGATAACCGAGAGCAGGGGTAGGGAACCTACAGCCTCAAGGCCACGTGTCCACTTGTGGTCCTCTAGGTCCTCAAGTGCGGCCCTTTGAATGAATCCAAACTTCACAGAACGAATCCCCTTAATACAGGGATTTGTTCTGTAAAATTTGGACTCAGTCAAAAGGACGCACCCAAGGACCTAGAGGGCCACAAGTGGCCTTGAGGTTGCAGGTTCCCTACCCCTGAGTCCTAAAGAAAATAGAGTGTGTAGGAAGAAAGGTTTGTTAATGGTGTTAAATTCTGAAGAAAGGATGAAGATGAGAATTGAGAAAAAGACATCAAATATGCCATTAAGAGATCATTGTTAAATTTGGAGAGAACATTTATACCAGAAATGCAGGATGGCTTCAACATCAGGAAAACTATCAGCATAATTGACCACACTAAAAATAAAAACAACAAAAATCATATAGATGCAGAAAAATCTTTTGACAAAATGCAACACTAATGCTTATTTTTTTCTTCCACTAAACTTTTTTTTGCAAGGAAGAGCTTTTATTATATTTTTTGAAAGTTTTTATATTTTTTCAAATTATGTGTTTTTAATTTTTAGATTTTTTTCCATTTAATAGTAATGTTTCTCCAATCACACATAAAGATAGTTCTTAACATTAATTTTTTTATGTTTTTAGGCAGTTGGGGTCCAGGGTCACACAGTTAGTAAGTGTCAAGTGTTTGGTCTTAGGCCACATTTGAACTCAGGTCCTCCTGTCTGCAGGGTCAGTGCTCTATCCACTGGGCCACCTAGCTGCCTCTGAGATTTTTTTATTATTATCATTTTTTACTTAACATTCATTTTTTATAAGATTTTGAGTTCTTTTTTTTTAGTTTTTTTGAGTTTTTTTCCTTCCTCCCTCCCTCTCCTCCCCAAGAGGGCAAGCAATCTGATATATAATGATACATATACAATCATATTAAATGTATTTCCACATTAGCCATGTTGTGAAAGAAAAATTAGAACAAAAGGGAGAAATTGCTAGAAAGAAAAAAATGAAAATAGTATGCTTTGATCTGCATTCAGACTCCATAGTTTTTTTTTTCCTCTGGACATAGATAGCCTTTTCGAATTGCCTTGGATCATTGTATTGCTGAGAAGAGCTAAGTCATTCATAGTTGATCACCACAAAATGTTGCTGTGGCATCAGTTCATATAGGTCTTGCCATGTTTTTTCTGAAACTCTTACTCCCCCATTGTCATTTCTAAAAGCACAATATTATATGCCACAACTTGCTCAGCCATTCTGCAATTGATGAGCATCCCCAAAGTTTCCAGTTCCTTGCCACCACAGAAAGAGCTGCTATTAACATTTCTGTACATATAGGTCCTTTCCCTTTTTCTTTGATGTCTCTGGGATACAGACCTAGTAGTGGGATTGTTGGATCAAAGGGTATGCACAGTTTTATTATCCTTTGGGTCTAGTTTGAAATTATTCTCCAGAATGGGTGGACCTGTTTACTAATCCACAAACAATTCATTAATGTACCTAGTTTTCCCTCATCCCCTCCAGTGTTTGTCATTTCTGATAGGTGTGAGATGGTACCTCAGGGTTGTTTTAATTTGCATTTTTCTAATCAATACTGATGTAAATCATTTTTTGTGATAACAGATAGTTTTGATTTCTTCTTCTGAAAACTTCCTGTTTATATCCTTTGAACATTTGTCAATTGGAAAATAAGTCTTATTTTTTACAATGACTCAGTTCTATAATCAGTATATATTTAAGAAATGAGGGCTGTATCAGAGAAACACTGTAAAAATTTTCATTGTCTATGGTACCTTTTAGCAAAATGTAGGTTTTGTGATTACTTCTTTTTATTAAGTCAATTTTTGCTTTTGCTTTGTCTGAGATCATGATTGCTACCCCTGCCTTTTTCTAGTTTAGTTAGAATATGTTAGATTCTGTGCCAGCCCTTTATTTTAACACTTTAAGTATGTTTCTGTTCCTTTTTTTTCTTTTTTGGTTAGGCAGCAGGGTTAAGTGACTTGCCCAGGGTCACACAGCTAGTAAGCATTATATGTCTGAGGCCAGATTTGAACTCAGGTACTCCTGAATCCACGGCTGTTGCTCTATCCACTGCACCATCTAGCTGCTCCTGTGTGTTTATGCTTCAAGAGTGTCTCTTGTAAACAACAAATGGTTGGATTATGGTTTCTAATCCATTTTGCTACCTGCTTCCATTTTAGGGGAGAGCTGATCCCATTCACATTCACAGTTATGATTACTATGTATTTCTCTCCATCCTATTTTCTTCTGTTTCTTCTTTCTTCTCCTTTTATCCTATGCCTTCTCAAAAGTCTATTTTGCTCCTAACCCCTGCCTCCCTTAATTAGTCCTCCCTTTCACCATCCCCCCACATTTCTCTTATCTCCTCCTCCTATTTCCCTACTGGGTAAGTTATATATACATACACACATACATATACATATACTTATGCATATACATATACACACATATATATGTGTATATATACACATATATACACACACATACACACACACACACACACACACACACACACACACACACACATATCCTTCTGTCATTGAACCAATTCAATTCCGATGAGAGTGAGGTTCAAGCATAGCCTATGATTCTCACATTTTCCCCTCCACTGCAAAAAAAGTATTCTTTGATGTGAGAAAATTTTCTTCATTCTACCTCTCCCTTCCTGCTTCTCCAAATACATCCCTCTTTCTCACCCCCTTCATTTTTTTGGAGATCATGCCAACATAACTGACTCATACCCATGCCGTCTGCCTATGTAGTCTCCTTTTAACTGACCTAATACTGATAAAGTTCTTAAGAGTCACATGTATCATCTTCCCACATAGGAATATAAGCAGTTTAACCTTATTGAGTGCTTCGTGATTACTCTTTCATGCTTACCTTTTCAAGCTTCTTTTTTGTTTGTTTGTTTGTCTATTCTTCCAGTTTGCTTCCTGACTTCGACTTAACTTTAGGGCTGGGCTCTTTTACACTTATGGAGGGAAGGTCTGGGCTCATCCCGTTGCTGCTTTCTTGGCGGATTGAGTGTTACATTATTGCAGAGTCTCAAAGACAGACTGGAAACTTGCAAGCTTTCAGTGCTTCCAAAGGAACCTTATCTAGGGCAAAGACGGAGTTTCTTAACCTGGGTTTGGGTCTGTGGAAGAACAGATTGCTGCTAGATCTGCCTCTGTTGCTCAGAGGGAAAGCTCTGTTTGTTCAGAGTGGCAGAATTATAGGTTCTCCTTTGGTCTTATGGATCTCCTTTGATTTCCTACCTTGATTATTCCTGTCAAGGCTAGGCTATATTCTAGAAGTGAGAACCAGAACTGAGTTCAGAGACAGCCACACCATGGTGGCTATTGGCTTCCTTTCTCAGTATACCACCCAGGGCCTCCCTGCCAGAGGAAGGCAATGCCACCACGTGAGTAGGTCCCTTTCTCAGTTTGTCCTGGACTTGCCACTCATTATTGTATAGGGTGGCAAAGTTGCCATTTGGCACCTGTCCCAGGTGTGGGTCTTGGGGTGCCATTATTTGGGTCTGAGACCTCCTTTTGTACTGCTACTCAGTCTCTCTATGGGTACTAGGGTGCTCTGTGTGCTGCCAGCTCCTGCCAACCCTGTCCCCATTGTCTGCCAAACTTTCTGTTTGTCTCTTTATGCTGACTTTTGATAGACAAAGGATTTACTGTGTCTTTTTTTCTGGGTTTCTTATGAGGTTTTGGACTGGCACCTTTCATAGATATTTGGAGGCGATGTCTTAAATAGGTTATTAATTCATCCTCGTGAGTCATTTGTGGTAAAGGAAATATAGAGCTGTTTTCTATCTGATATCCACCTTGTACTTTAAGTGCATCCTCATATTCATCCTTATCAATATCATTATTGCTAGTATAGTGCTTCAAGATTTACAGAACACATTACACATATTATCTCATTTTATCCTCACACCAGCTCTGGGAGGTAGATGCTATTATTTTTCCCATATTATAGATGAGTAAACAGACAGAGGATGTGTGACTTGCCCAGGGTCATACAAGTGCCTGAGTTGGCTTTGAACTCAGGTCTTCCTGATTCCAGGTCCTATTCACTAGACATGAGCTATACCAAAGCTTTTAAAATATATATATCTATAAATATATAATATTTATATTAAATATATTAAATATATAAATGTAAATATATTTAAATAAACATAACTTTGGAGTTTGAGGATAAAGAGAGAATGGGGGAATAAAGAGCTTAACTCCCTCTCCTTGGGATCAAAGATTAAGCAAGACTGAACTTGGTCCAAGTGAGCCTAGAGCCAAGACCCCTTTATGAGTGGTCCCTACTCCCTTCCCACATATAGGCTGGGCTGTGGGTAACACATGACATCCTTCAGATTTTTTTCCCATAGCACATGGTTAAGCTGGTTACTGATGGGAATATTCTAGGTTTGGAAGTTGGCAAGGTGTGAGCAGAAATAGAACCAAAAAATAGGGTGGTTAAGAGTAGAGTTGATCTGTTTAAGGAAGGGGTCTAGATTAGGGAGAGATAAGACATAGCCAGAATAGAGATATGATAGCCTGAATATGAACTATGAGGTCAAGGGACAGGAGGTCACAGGAGGATAAAGAATAAGCTTAGGAAAAACAGGAAAAATGGAATGTTATTATTGAATAAAGGAATTTCAGATTTCTTGCGCAAGGAAGTAGAACACTTTTGGGTGATGGCAAGATCAAAGGTGTCATCATTGCCATGTCTGTAGCTGAGATGGAGTGAAAGAGTAGGGAATGGGGATTGAGTAGACTAAGGAACTGAAAGGTTAGTGTGTAAGAGGGAACATTAACATGTATGCTGAAATCTCCTTGTATAAAGCCAGGAGTTGGGTTATAGAGAGAACTATGAGCTAGGCACTGAACTCATTGAGAAAGGAAGGAGAATGTTCTGGGGGGCTGCAGATAAGAGCCCCTACAATCTTGATGGAATGAGAAACATGGACACATGTTCACAGTGAACCTTAAAGGAGAAAAACTCGTTGAGTGATAAAAGCAGAAAGGAAATTCTAGAAGAGGCGATGGGAACAAGGAATATTCTGACACCTTCTTCAGGAGCAGTGAGACTGTAGCCCAAGCAGGGAGGTGATGAGTACAACCAGGACTATAGAGGATGGCAGGGGAGGCAGTTGTTATTTGAGTGGATCCAGTTCTCTGTGGATGCCAAAAGATAAAAGGAACATGAGCGGGAGAGGTCTAAGATGAGGGAACTTTGTTAATTATAGAACCCAAATCCCAGATGGCATGGCGGAAGGTTTATCTGGAGCAGGACATTGGAGGCCTATTGAGGTAGATGGAGATGAGAGAATAGGAAGTAAGGATGGCGACATAGGTGGTTTACTTTTATGCAGTTGGGAATTCAGTATCACTGGAATTGAGACAGTAAGAGGTAGGAGTCTGTTAATTATTGGGGAATGAGTACAGGTTGAGAGGAAGCAGATGGAAGCAGCTCCTTTAATTAATGCAAGTGAGTCAACCTTTCTAGGTCATGGTTCTGCCTCCTGGTCTTAGACTGCATTCTAAACCAGGTATAGTTTGATCTTTCTCACTGAGGTGTACCCACTTGGGTGTGGCCTAATCTTTCTTTTGGACTGGATCTCTTCTACTTTTGCTATTTTACTGCTCAATTTTTATCAATTTCATCATGATTTCAGAACCCAGTCTTTAAGGTCATTTTGGGAATGGCATTCGAGCAGAGACCAGATGACTGGCCTCTCAGGGATCCTGTAGAAGGGATTCTTACACTGGGTGACTGATTGCATCAGATGACTTTGAATGTCCAGCTCTGTGCAAGCTTCTAGGTTTGATGCTGAGCTTGAAGGCAACAGATCCCTCAGAGGTATTCATATACCTGAGACTATTCATGAATGAATAAAAAATGAATGAAATGTATAATTTATATCAAATTGCTTGCCTTCAAAAGGAGGGATGAGGGGGGAGAGAGAATCTGGAACCCAAAATTTTAAAAGACAAATGTTAAAAATTGTTTATACATGCAATTAGAAAAAAATAAAATATAAAAATTTCTCCCAAAAAAGAATGAAAAAACAATCATGAAGCACTTACTCTGTGCTAAGTTCTGGGGATGCAAACACTAAATCATGACCTTCCCAGCACTCAAAGAGTTTAAAATCTAATTGGGGAGATAACATGCAGACATACAAGAATATAGAAAACACATGCAAACCAGGTAAAAAGTAACCTTGGAGGGAAAGGCACTAGTAGCTGGGGAAACAATAAAAGCCTCCTAGAAGGCAGCTCTTGAACTTATTCTTGAAAGAAACAAGGAATTCCATGAGAGAGACGTCTGGAGGGTGAGCGATCCAGGCATGGGAGACAACCACTGCATAGGCATGGGAATGACAGATGGAACATTGTGTAGAAGGAGCCACTAGGGCTGGAGAGTAGTACATGGAAGGCATAGACACTGTGGAGTACAGTTATGGGAAGGAGGCCTGGAGAAGTAGGAAGGGATCAGGCTGTGGAGATTTTTAAGTGCCGAACAAGGGAGTTTATCTTTGGTCTTAAAAGCTGAGGAGGGAAAAACTGAAGAATCTGAGATCATGAAATATCTTTATTTAACACAAACCCCAGTAATTCTCCCTAATAAAAAAAAATAAGTGACAGAAATAAGAGACAGAAATAGCACTGGCTTGAAGTGATTTTGAGGAGTTGGGCATATTTATATTGGAATTTTGAAGTGCCCTTTTTGAGTTTGCACAAATGCAGCTAGCAGACCAACCATACCAAAACGGGGTAGTTTGAAAAAGCTGGAAGTTGCAATAACCATCATGAATGAGCACATTATCCCATAACATTTGACAGAAGGTATTAAAATATATATGACCTGTGCACAATACATTTTAAATGCCCTAGGGAGTATTTTAAGTAACTTTAAGCATTTATAGGAATGCTATGGGCAATGTGAAATGAACAATCACCCACTAATGTCAGTTTATAAATCTGAATTTTCATCTATTGGGTTAGCTTTAAAAGAGGGTAGGTTTCTGTCTTCAAAAGCAACCTTCTCGGGCAGCTAAGTGGCTCAGTACATAGAGCACTGGCCCTGGATTCAGGAGGACCCGAGTTCAAATTCAGCCTCCGACTGACACATAACACTTACTAGCTGTATGACCCTGGGTAAGTCATTTAACCCCATTGCCTAACCAAAAAAAAGAAATAATAATAATTTTAAAAAAAGAAGCCTTCTTCTTAGAAGCCTTTTCAATAAGATACCTCTTATGTTTAGGTTGCTCAGGATGCTGGCAGACAGAGGTGAGAGAAGTTACACTCAGTTCAATTCAGTGCAGTTCAATCAATGCAATGAACATTTAATTTTATTCTAGGGAGCTGGAAGATGTCATAGAAATACTGAACGCAGAACACAGGAGCTCTGATCTGATCTTATACAACATCTAAAGAAGCACTTGGTTGTCTGGGAGATTGTGAACTTGCTCTACTCTCCCTCAATTCCTGTTGTGATTTGGAGTAACTGAGTCATTATTTCTTGGTTTAAGTTAACCCTCCTCCCATCCCAAATAGCAATGGTGAAAATTAGCTACATTACAATATGTATTTATGGGTCACTGGATAGAATGTTGAGCCTGACATCAGAAAGAGTCATCTTCCTGATTTCAAAGCTACCTTAGATACTTGCTAGTTATGTGATCCTGGGCAAATCACTTCTACAAAAATGCTATTACTCAAAACCATAGTGCTGAAAAGGAACTTATCTAAAAGTTCATCTAGTCCAACCTTTCAATTTTACTGAGGAAGAAACTGAAGACATGAGAGGGGAAATGATTTCACCAAGATCAGTCACATAGATAGTCAGCAGCAGGACTGGGACTGGGCCCCAGGTCTCCTGAGTCTGAGGCCAGTAAGATGGCCTGTACCCCATACTTCTTTCAAGGAAAAATAGAACTAAATATGTAACAGGGAGTAGGCTGGATGCAAAAGCAGTGGCAGATAGAGAATCCAAAATGGAAATCTTTTTTGAGGAAGAAAAGCATAGGGCTACAAAGCCCAAAAGGCAGCTAGATAGTGCAGCAGATAGAGCACCAGGCCTGGAGTCAGGAAGACCTGAGTTCAAATCTGGATTTAGACACTTAATAGCTGTGTGACCCTGGGCAGGTCACTTAACCTTGTTTGTCTCAGTTTCCTCATCTATAAGATGATCTGGAGAAGGAAATGGCATCACTCTGGTATCTTTGTCAAAAAAACTCCCAATGGGGTGATGAAGAGTCAGATGTGACTGAAAACAGCTGAACAAAAAGGAGTCCAAACTCTGCCTTGTCCCAGCATCTCCCATATAGTTCTGGATCCTCAGCGTTTACCTTCTGTTTTTATCCAGGTCTCAGAAGAGGTGGGGACCAAATGAAAACTTCCTTGGAAACTAAAACTGCCTAAGTCGCTTTCCTTATATGAGTGGATAAAGGCAGAAATGGGCCTACATCACCTGCAATGTAGCATGAGGTCAGTGAGCTCATAGACACTGAAAAGTGTCTGGGATTATTCAACTATATCATTAATTTTTGTGACAATGATTTCACGCTATAATATGGAAAAGTCCTAATTAACTCTCTTTCCTACGTAGATTTCATTGTAGACCCTAGATAACATCCGACACGTTAGCTGCTGTTATTTAGCTCTCCAGTGATTTGATTTGGGGCACCTAGAAATCTACCACCTATGCAATGTGACCAATTCTTTTACTTCAGTGAGGAATGGTTGAGACTGTTGGATAGACAGCAGAGAGAGAGGGCGAGTGAATTCTGTAAGCAATACTGCCCTCTGGTGGTGGCCTTCAAAGAAAGACGGCTGAGGGATCTGGGGAATTCGTTTAGAGGGCTCGTTCTTGCCACGGACAATAAGAGGAATGCTCACGAGCTGTTCACTCGGAGACACAGCAAAGCTTCTAGCAGTGTCATTCTTCTTGGTTGTAGCTCATCCTTTGTTTCTTATGAGGACCAGTGACATCATGATGTCTTGACTTGTGTGTGAATCACATTTAAGCGAGAAACAGCTACACGCAGTCATCAGTATAGCAGGGTTGTAAGTAAATATGCAAGGGCACAGCACCAGAGCTGAAATTTAAGCCCTTACAGACCATCTAGTCCAACCCCTTCATCTTACAGATGAGGACACTGAGGCTGAGAAGCCAAGTGACTTGCCCAAGGTCACATAGGTAACTCTAGAAGTGAGATTTGAATTTAAGTCCTCTGACTCCAGTGCCAGTGTTCTTAACCTTGTGTTCCACTGCCTTAAGTTCTTTGCCTCTTAAATTCTGAGTCTGTCTCTGAGGTCATCTAGCCTGACCTATCCCCACTATGACATAGCGGGCCTGTGATTATCCAGGCTTTACTTGAAGCTGCCAAGCAAAAACGGTTCCTATCAGGGGCAGCTAGGTGGTGTGGTGGATAGAGTTCTGGACTTGGCATCAAGAAGACCTGAGTTCAAATCCGGACTCAGACAATTAATACTTACTAGCAGTGTGACTGTGGGCAAGTTGCTAAACCCTGATTGCCTGGCCAAAAAAAGAAGAAAAAAATTGTTCATATCTTTTGATCGAGCAATACATAGCAACATTTTTTTTTTGCATTGCTTAAAGAAATGACAGAACTGTTCAAAGAACTGATAATAAAATGGGTGTCTGTTGATTAGGTAATGACTTGTCAGCTATTTGGTAGAATTACATTGGTCAATAGTTATATATAATTGAATTGAATTGGAAGTATACCCCATTTGTCATCAGAAGACCTAGGTTCAAATGTTACCCCTGCTAGCTGCTTCCTTTGCAAACTTAACCTCTCTAGATCAGTTTCCTTCCCAGCAGATTGAAGGGGTGGACTCAATGAACCCTACTTGTATTTCTAAAATTTGGTTAAATCAACTGATTTCTTTGATCTTTACTTTCCTCAGAGCATGATAGGATTTAGCATTGGAAAGACTGTACAAATCGTGTAGCCCAGGGCTTCTTAAGTTTTTTCCACTCTCGACCCCTTTTTGAGTTTCTTTGGCACTGCTGATTGGCGTTGTGTGGCCTGAGGGCATGGACAGTGCAAAGTGCACGTGCTTTGTACTCAGAACCAAGGCTGAAGTGAAGTTGCATGATGCAACATGGGCAAGCAATCGCCAGAAAACACCTAGGATTCACTGGGTGTTTATTGTGAATTAATTTTTGGTAAGTGCACATTCAGAAACCTTTCATTGTTGCCGAATTTTTCGCAGTGCCATATGGGGTTACCACCCACACTATAAGAAGTGCCAGTATGGTCCAACCTCCTCATTGTCAAGATGAAGAAACTGAGGTTCAAGGAGTGGTAGGCCCCAGAATCAAACCCAAATCCTCTGAATAATCCAATGCTCCCTTCTTTTTTCCAAGTAAGGTGAGTAGTCAAGCTGGAGTTCATACCCAGTGAAGCAGGATGGCATCGTTGCCAGAGCCCTGAATTTGGAGGAATTCAGGAAAACCTTGGTTCAAATCCTACCTCAACTCTTATTAGCTAGTTATGAGTTCCTTGGCAAATTTGTTGTTGCTGTTAGTAGTAGTTTTCACTCATGTCCAATTCTTTGTGACCCCATTTAGGGTTTTCTTGGCAAAGATAAGTGGTATTTCCTTCTCTAGCTCATTTTATAGATGAGGAAGCTTAGGCAAACAGGTGAAGTGACTCGCCCTGGGTCACACAGCTAGTAAGTATCTGAGGCTGGATTTGAACTCAGGTCTTCCTGACTCGAGGCCAAGTGCTCTATTTACTGCACCACCTTGCTGCCCCTGGCTGATTAAGAATTGAAGAATTAGAAGGGACCTCAGCAGCCATAAGCAGCCTATACAAATAGGGAATTCCCACTATAACATACCTGACAAGTGGTTATTTGTCTTCTGCTCAAAGACCTTTAACAAAGACAAAGCTTTTGAGGCAGCCTATTCCACTTTTGAATTTTGTAAGCTCTAATTGTTAACAACTTTTTTTTTCCTGACATGCTTGGATTTGCCTCTTTGGCAAATTGGAGATTTCTACTGGTTCTGGCCTCTGATGCCAAATAAAACAAGCCTAATCTCTTTCTCACATGACTGCCTTTCACATACTTCAATCAATCAATGAATCAATAAATATTTATTAAGTGCCTAATATATTTTAGGTACTGTGCTAGACTGGGGGAAAAAAAGAGAAATATGAAATAATCCCTGCCTTTAAGGAACTTATATTCCATTGGGGAGACAACTTTTTGCTTCAGTGTTGGTAAGACTCATACATCTTACTGATCTTTAAGGAAGACTGGAGTACTACATTGGAGGCTGTTGGTTGTTTATTAACCCATGTATAGAATCCCTTAGAAGGCACTGTCATGAGTACCTCAAATAAAAGTTGGAAAAAAATCACCATTCAAAAGATATTGTAGGGGCAACAAGATGGCGCAGCAGATAAAGGACCAGCCCTGGAGTCAGGAGGATCTGAGTTCAAATCTGGCCTCAGACACTTGACACACACTAGCTGGGTGACCTTGGGCAAGTCACTTAACCCCACTGCCTACAAAAAAAATATATTGTACTTGCAGCACTCATTCATTCAGCATCTCTAGGGCAAACTCAACTTAGTTTATCATTTTTTTCTATAGTCTTTTAAACATAAGATACATAAAATCAAATGAAGTTCTTACTAACTTCTGACTGGCTACAGTAATAAAATATTTTCTATGATGAAACATTTTACTAAAGGATGTGGGAACGTAGGACAGTAAAAACATCCTTGCCATTAGGAACCTTTAGAAATACATGGGATTAAAAACATTCTCATCCCTAAGGGATTTCTGCTTTCACAAGACACAGGTTCAGAATAATTAATACGGGATATGTGAGTTATAAGTGACTGACTACAGTTAAGAAATATTTATTCAAATAGAATATAGTGTATAGGAGTTCTTCACAGATAATCATTGTTTATTCATATATGTACACACACATATATACACATATATAGACATATTGTGTATCCATATCTATATATTCCCCCCTTCCCCCACCCTTCCAGGCAAAATACAGCAGTCTTGTTAAAACCAAGATGGAATTATTTAGGTTCATAGTTAAACTCCATTTCAGTAACAATGAAATTCTTTTTGGTAAACATTTCAAAATTTTTCTCAGACCAGAAGTGAAAACATAGGCATTGTCATTAGTATGACACCAATGCAACAGAAGCCATTCGTTTCTATTTGCTGAAGAGAGACCTTTCCCACCAAGAGCTGTTCCCTCAGACCTCACTGGAAGCATCATTGCTTTGATCACCTGGGCAGCAAGGTATGGTGCATAGTCAAGCTGCATTGTAAGTCTGTGTGGTTTGTCCTTCATACTCCAAGAGGACCATGACATCAGGGAGATGATGACATGACTTCCAGTTGAAATTGATTTGAGAGGGAGGGCTATGCAAAGTCATCAGCCTCACTTTCTCCTCCAGAGCCATCTGGGTCCAGTGGCCAGATATCGATCAGGATAACTGGAGATGGCCCGGGATGCAATGGGAGACCTTGGCCTCCTGTTCTCGTTTTGAATGAGGCAACACCCACTCAGCGAATAGGCCTCTTTAAGAAGTGAGTCAAGAGATGGCCCCTTTACTCCCAAGCCAGAAGAGGCAATTTTAAGAAATCTATTAGTATATTCATTACACATATCATATTAATATGAAAATCATAATTCTCTTTAGAATCTTAGTACAAAGCAGCCACAAGGAATTTCAGGGGCACTCAAAAGCTTGGTTGATGGATTATGATGGGTAAACTAATGGGTAAATACAGGCAAGGGAACTTTACTCAGCTAAACTAATTTGAGGTGTCCTCAATGTTGATTCTTGGGGAATATCATATTCCTGCTAATAGCTAATTAAATCTTGTTACCTGTTGAATGACTTGAGTGTCTCACTTTGTTCCACTATCTAAACTACCAGGATTAACTTTTAGAACAATTATGGTACTTCTAACAATAAAATGAACACTTAAGACACCCTGAAATAATTTCTAAAAGTCTTACCCATTTGTATGTCTGTGTGTGTTGGGTGGGGAGCTTGGAAAGTCTGGCGGATGGTAGTGTGGACCAGAAGTGTGATTTAATCAAAGCTGGGAATTCCTCATGAGGAAACTATGCCCTTCTCACTTCACCTCCCACCCCAGCCACCACCAATAAATAGATTTGATCTCCTTTGAAATTTACTGTCCAAAAGTTCATTGGGGGCAATGAGAAAGTAAATTAATTGCCCAGGGTTACATACCATCAGCATATGTCAAAAGCTAGAACTGGAGCCTGACTTTCTGATTCTGAGAGGAAGGATTCAGTGCGTTTTCTGAGTAGTCATAGAATTAATTGGCATTAATAGAAGTCATAGAATTATATTAGGTCAAACTGAGGCCACTTTAAGGGCTATGAAGAATTTTCCTACACCTTAAACAGTTTTCTAGGCAGCAGAGGTGAAGCATAGAACTTGAGAGACGGAAGGGATCTCAGAAGCCATCCAGGCCATACCATTTATTTCATTGTGTTTTATTCTGATTACGAGGGCACAGATTTAGACTTGGATGGGACCTTGGAGGCCTTATAATCCAATTTCCTCATTTTATAGATGGACCCAAGGTCCAGAGTGGTTAGGTGACAAGGTCACCTAAGAATATCTGATAAAGGCAGGCTCTAAACCCAAGTCATCATATTCCAAATTCAGTATTCCTTCCCCTGTTCTATAAACTTAATCACAATCTCAATAAATATAAACAAGTCAGTCAAATAAGGAAGAGTTTCAGAGTTGAAAAGGCTGTTAGAAGTCAACCCACACCAAATACTTATTTTCAGATATAGAAATTAAGACAGTGTACACTACTCTATGCTATTCACTACTGCCAATTTAATTCTCCCTCTGGCTAAGATGCTTAATGGTCATCCAATACCAGTAAGCTGAGTGTGTTTACTCTGAAATGCTCAAATGGATGTGGTCTTGACCAATTTAGGAATTCCTTTCAATGGTATAGATCACAGTCCATTTGTGCCTTCACAGACTACATGAATCTCGTCCATGTGTTCTCACAAGTTTGCCACAGGGAGCCCATCCAATGTACTAGAAGCCTCTTTTGCCTTTTCCTGACATTGTAAAGGCAACAGTGGGACAGCCTGGCTGTCCACTTGTCATCCAGCACTCTTCATGTGACCAGTCCATCTGTATTTATGTGGACATCTATTTACATATACATCTGTATATCATACATACATATATACACATGCGTACAAGCATATACTTTTATATACATGCACAGACATACATACATATGCATTTGCTTTTTTTCAATCCTCACAAATTACCTTCTCTGGTAGGTAGGGCAGGTATTATTACAATTTTACAGATGAAGAAACTGAGGCTCAGCAAGGTTGACTTGCTCAAAGAAGCAGCAGAGTTGAGATCTGAATAGCTTCTGGCTCTACTTTTGATATTCTACAGCAGATGCAGTCCATGGGCAATATGCAATCTATAACACTCTCAACTGTGGCCCCAGGCAGAGTAAAATGTAGTTTCTATCTGATTTTAATGTTGATAAAATTCACATATAAACATGTGGTTATTGAGTTCGATATGCAGCCCACAGGGATCCTTATGTATAGTTTGGTGCCCCCTGTTTCTACTTGAGTTTGACACCACTGTTTTACAGTATCACAACACTGGAAAAAGCACTGAACTCAGACTTAGGAGAGCTCCAAGTACAAATTCTGCCTCTAAATACATACTAGCTGCGAACCAAGTCACGTTTCTAGGAGCCTCAGTTTTCTCATCTATAGAATGGGGATGACACCTATGGTACTGCACAGTGGTGTTGTAAGGCTCAAAGTAGATAATGTATAAACAAAACTCTAAATCCTGAAATGCCAGGTATTATTTCATTATAGTATTTATAACTGTACTACAACTACCTCAGTATCTTCTGGTGCTATCATTTGAAACTTTAGTCAGTACCCTATTTGACTGCTATGATCCACCTCTTGTTTGGAGGTGCTATTATTCTATCAATTGGCAGCTAAGTGCCAGAGTAGATAGAGCACCAGGAGTGGAATTAGGAGGATCTGCCTCAGACATTTACAAAGTAGGTGATCCTGGGCAAGTCACTTAAATCTGTTTACCTCAGTGCCTCATCTGTAATATGAGCTGGAGAAGGGAATGGAAAACATTATAGTATTTTTGCTAAAAAAAACCCAAATGGAATCACAGAAAATTGGACATGACTGAAATGACTCAACATTGTATGAATTTCTTCCTGTAGAAGTATGGCTAAATGACGAATCATGTACATCTGATTAGATCCATTTATCATTTACTGTAATTGAAATTACAAGGCTAACCCCCATTTTCAGAGACTTTTCTTACACAGAACACATATTTATATTAAATATGGTGTATTCTAATCCTTTTTGCTGGCACTGAGTTGATGTTGTTTTAAGAGCCCCTTACGACCTTATCTTAGCTTTACCATTAATACAGATGAGCAACTCTTCTCTAAGCCTTATCATTCATTACCTATGGCATTGAAAGGTTAACTGACTTGATCCAAATCAAACAGCCAGGATACATCAGAGGCAATGTTTGAACCTGGGTCATCCTAACTCCGAGGCTAGGGCTCTATTTACTACTCCACAGAGCCTATCATAGAGTGTTATTATGAATCTAAAAAGGATTTTCCCTTTCTGTCAAATGATGGGATTGGCCTAGAAGACCTCTAAGGTCCTTTGCTACTATGACATTATATGGCAATCATTACAGGAATGGGACAAAACTGGCTGAGTCTTACATTTATGTGGACTATATATTTTTTTCTTTTCACATAACTCTTACTGGGTTTTAAAAGTTAAAAGCAATAGCAATGATACACTGGCATTTGACCCATGCAGCCAGGTGGCACATACCAGGTATGGAGTCAGAAAGGATCACCTTCCTGAGTTCAAATCTGACCTCAGACACTAGCTGTGGGACCCTGGACAGGTCACTTAACCCTGCTTGCCTCAGCGTTCTCATCTGTAAAACGAGCTAGAGAAGGAAATGGCAAACCAGTCCAGTACCTTTGCCAAGAACACCCCAAATGGAGTCATGAAGAGTTGCCTGGGCACAACTGAAATGACTAAACAACAATAACAATGACAACAAACCCCACATCCCCAGCCCATTCTAAACAAACACCTTAAATAACTACCACAAAACAGACGGTCGGACCAAGTGAAAATTTAATGGAACAGTTCTTCGTTTGCGATTTCTTCAGACTTGTTAAGTTGGATTTGTTCTGTTAACTAGGACAGGTAGAATACTGGCTTTGCTGGAGAACAAATATTTAAAAAAAAAACTAGTTCTTTTCACACTCTTTTGGCCTAAGAGAATTTCATTAAGAAATGGGGAGAATTATTACCAAAAGCAGAAACATATTCTTCAAAGAACGTACAACACAAAGACTAGGTTTCTCATCAGGAATTTTAAGTTACTGACAGTGATTCAGAATACTGTGCTTGAAATGCATGCAACCATTAACTAAAATTTAAAATTACATTTATCTGGACTACACAGTTAAAAAGAAGACAATTTCATTTCAATTTGAGTTTATTTAATATTTCATCCAGTTGAATTTAAATAGTACATTGACTCCATCAACACTGGCAAGACATTGTGCTAATACTGAAATTAATAATATCAGTCACTGCCATCACTTAAAATTATATTCCTCTTTTAGAGCATTAATAGAAATATTAATAACTATTCATCTTTACCAGCTTTAGGATCTTATTGCACTTTATTTAAATTTTTTTAAAAAACATTTTTTCTATAAGACCAGCATAAATTGCCTGAGCTTTGCTCATTTGTTCTTCTTATTAATACCATAAAACCTACAGATAAATGATCTGCAGAAAAGCATTAATAGCCTGAAGTTTCAATAAACAAACCTAAAAAAAATATATTCATGATATTTGTCATCTTTACGTCTGTGCTTTGGTCACATTTCCTTAGCATGTATAACTTATCAGTCTTCAATCAGTCTTTTACTAGTGAAAGACACACACGTAATACGAATCAGCTATTAGTGTGGTGAAATAATGATACAAATGAATTGCCAGGGAGGCTTTCAAGGTCAAGTGAGGCAAATAGAATATATGAAAATCAGTTCACTTAAACAGAAGTCCATCATCATGAATATGTTATGTGAGGTTTCTTTGCATCCATATTTGAGCTTATGCATGTAATTAATCCAAGAGCCATCAAGCAAACTACAAAGGTCTATGTGGAATGTCAGATTTTTCTAGACATGTTTATTGCAATAAAATATACGCAATGTCAGAATACCCTGGGGAAGCCATTTTTCTCCATCTAGACAGTTTTAAGACAAAAATGTGAGGTGAAAGAATGATGGAAGAGATACAGGTAAGGATCATTCTTGGAGACTAAAGCTTCAGATCTGTTAATCCTTTCAGATGAAAAACACGCAAACAAGAAAAAAAATCTTGTTTGTGAGAAAATTTACTCTGATCATGCAGTAAAAATATCTCAGTATTCTACTGTTTTCTAAATGTCCACACATTAGCTACCTTTAGCCCCTGCATAACAAGAATCTACTTTCAGCGATACACTCAATCATCTTGTATATTACTTTGAACACCTACAAATTTGAAGTTTAATGTCTAATCTTATACCAAATTTATTACATTGCCAGTTGTTACAGATGACATAAACAGAGGGGTGTGCATACTGACTATATTCAAACAGAAGATGGAATGTAATAGAGAACATTCAAGTACAGTTTGTAAGGTCACTAACTGATTAATAAAATACAAGGTTTTCTCGGTCTTTCTCAAAGCCAAGAAAAGCTTGAAGTAAGAAGCCAACGCCAACACAAGGAACTGGACACATAAGCAAATGCTTGCTGAAATACTAATTTTAGAAAATCAGAAAATCTTGATTAAATATCCGTTTTTCATATACTTTTAAAATACAGTATTGATAAACTGTAAGTATGACAGCTTTAAATGATTTTAAATAATGTTATTTAAGTAATTAGTAATAGTGTAAATAACAGTAATTACTCCAAAGGAAGGTGGCTGCCTCCTTAGGAATTTAAAAACAAAAGGATATACCAAAAAAAAATTATTATCCATATTGTCAAATGAAAAAATTACCAAGAGTAGAGAGCTTGTAAGGTTAGCCTTTATTTTATTAAACAAAAAGGCCTGCAACAAACTATCTTTTGATTTGAGCCTAAAGAAAAAAGGAGAAATCTGGGTCTGTGCTGCATATAAGAGGCAGCAGCAGGCTGCACGTCAAGAGAGATGATTTCAACATTCTATCCTCTTAATCTCTGGCCTGCTCTGAATCGCTTCTGTGTGTGGAGGTCCTTCTTGAGGGGGGATAAAAGCTGGATTTATTTTTTTTTTCAATCACCTTCCAATGCTTGATATTTAGTGTAAACATTTTTTTAATCGATTGATCAAAAAATATTTCTCAAGTGCCTGTGTGCCCGGTTTTGTGCTGGATGTGGGCTGTTAGAAGTTTCTTCCAAAACAGCAACCCTAAAAGTGACAGGATGGGTTTGCTCACAAGGATAACAAAGTCCTTTGAATTAAGGTATAATTTTAAGTAACAGATTTAGTCAATAAGGTAAATTTGGACACTATGGAATAATTAACTAGTTATAAGAACACAAGTGAAAGAGTTCTTTTTACCAACACTGGCATAATGTATTTGGGTTTGCATGATTATCCTTGAAGTGTTCAAGTCTTCTCCCAATTTATAATCCCTTATTAAAGTACACACGTTCTATTTCAGGACTGGTCTCTTGAATCTTGGCTTTCAATTCTGGCTCCAAGCGCGTAACAGACATCGAACTGAATGTGAAAGAAATGGTAATGTTATGACTTGGCCAGAATTCAAGAAGTGAAATGAAGCATCCACACAGATCAGGGAGTCAGAAATGAATTGATATAGGTTGAATATTATTTGATTTTTGGTTAAAAAAAATCCTCCTTCCCCTTTCTCAGTTGATTTCCAACTCTCCCTTAAAGCCCAACTCAAATGCCACCTTCTCTATGAGGTTTTCTCTAATTTTGTGGGGCAATCCTCTCCTCCCTCAAAGCACATATGATATTGTTTTCTTTCTATTGCATCTATGAAGTACTATATATTATAATTCCACCTGTCTTATCCCCCTTTTAGACTGAAAGCTACAAGAAATTAGGGTCCATGTCTCATCTAAACGGTTTATTTTCTTAAGCACCTGACACAATACTCTGTACACAGTTAAGTATTTACATGTTTTTTTTTTATCATAACTAGGTCAGAAACAAAGTATTTTGTTACTACAGAAAAATAAAACAAAACATAGCTTCTTGTAATGTCTAAAACGCTAGTCTACATACTTAAGAAAAAGGACTAGAAAAGATTTCATGTACTCTCCAAAATATAAATTGTAAATGCAAGACATGTTGTAACAATTCAGTTTTGGTCTACTGAGGGTAAAACAGTGATTATAAAAAGCAAAGGGAGCAGCTAGGTGGCACAGCGGATAAAGCTCCAGCCTTGAAGTCAGGAGGACCTGAGTTCAAATCTGGCCTCAGACCAAACACTTGACACTTACTAGCTGTGTGACCCTGGGCAAGTCACTTAACCCCAATTGCCTAAAAAAAAAAAAGCAAAGACAAAATACACTTCTGTGAAATTCAGTTTCTTCAACTGTAAAATGAGGATTGTCATATGCAGGCTGCTGCCCTCACAACTTGGTTATGGAGAAAGTGTTTTGTAGATAGCGAAGTACTCCAGAAACATGAGATTTGTCCAGCTACACAGTTGGTAAATACTTCATTTGGGAGCCTAAACTCAGATCTCCCGACTGAAAGACCAGTGTCTTCCTTCATAAAATTATTTCAAAGATCCATGATTCCAACAATGTCAAGACTCTTTCTACAGTTCCAGTGGACGGTCTTCATCTGCTACTGTGGTAAAAAACAAAAAAAACAGAAACACTCTGGCTCTCTGGCTAATGAGTCTTTGTGCAATTAGTCTGGCCCACAATCTGTCACCAGAGCCATATCCAAAGGCTTTCTAAATTAGCAGGACTGTAATACAGCCTTCCTCTGAGAAGCCAGGGTTGCCTTTTAATCAAATGAAGACATCAAAAACAATCTCTCAGTAAAGTTATGAGGATGCAGCACTTTCTTTATTAGCTCTAATGAGCTAAGGTATATACTGAGTTTGATTTGATTGTATTTAAATCTTTTTTTTTTGCCTTTTTTAGTGAGGCAATCAGGGGTCGAGTGACTTCCTCAGGGTCATACATTTAGTAAGTGTCGAGTGTCTGAGGTCGGATTCGAACTCAGGTCCTCCTGACTCCAAGGCTGGAACGCCATCCACTGTGCCACTTAGCTGCCCCTTATTTCAATCTCAAAAGCAAATCTGTACTTGAGTTAATGCATGCCTTATTAACACTGGTGAATTCTTTCACAATTCCTTCAAAACCCAGCATCTCTTTCCTTTGCCATCAGAAGAAGCCTGGACCCAATCCAAATTAAGACTGCAGCCTTCCTAAATTGAAATTTCTCCAAATAACATGTTACCTTTTCTGAGGAAACAGCGCACAGCACAAAGGCGTAGCAAACACCAAACTGTAAAAGAACAGACAGAGAGTTTATTATTCAGATAGTAATGATAGGCAATCTTCATTAGGAAAAAAACCAGATAAGCTACAATTAAATAGCTATCTCTCCGCTACTTTGTATTTTCTCCAACTAACTTGTTTAAAATAAAATACTGCACAAAATGATCTAATGAAAACACAGGCCAAGTTAAGCTAAGCTTCTCCTGCATAGTCTTTATTCCACTACTGGCCATCCAGCTTGGTTTCACATTCTCTCTTCCCCCCCCATACTCCCTTTGTAACCTCTAACATACTTTATCCCTTAAAAGCAACAGAATCAGGAATCAGAGTATTACTCACCAGAAGCCAACTAATCCAACTTGAATTGGGGCACTCATCCAGGGGAACCTCTGTAATAGAAGTAAATTAACAATCAAAATTCTTTTGCACCAGATATTTGTGGACAATTTCTTATGCTGATGAAAGACCTGATTTGGGGCAGCCACTATACAATTTTTGTATAATACTGACAAGCTGCCAACTCAGGCTTTCTATCCCCATCTAAAATCTACAGATGGGTAAGTAATCAGTGACCTTAATTAATACTTGAATATATGAAATCTGTACTGCAATTCAATCACAAATTAACTTTGGTTAATTTCATTACAGTTGATGCCACAAGTATAAGTAATGTCCATAACATCTTTTTGTTGTTATTTGTTTTGTTAATGAGAATACAGTTAAGTGGAGTAAGTTTGCTGGTCTTTGGTTAAGGAAACAAAATGCTGCTGGTTTAGGTTAATAAAGGAGGTAATAAAAATAGACCTAATTAATGTACTTAAGAATTACTGTTACCATAACCACAAAAGCATGAATCCATCCCTCAATGATGAACACTTGTGGAACACAGAAATGGCTAGAATAAAGCAATCAACTTGTTTTAATGAAAACAGTTAAGTTAGAATCTACGCAAGAGACATGTTTTGAGATTCAGGCCTAAGTTTGGAGAGAAGAGAAGACAAAGACAAAAGATTTTACAAAAGAATATTTGTGTGAATTAGCAAAGTTACTAGAAAGGGGTAAAAATGAAAAAAGTGATTAATTATTACTATGAGTAATACACTCCAGTGCCTAGTATAGTGCCTGGTCCTATGTAAAGCCTAAATGGGTAGTAGGCACCAGATAAATTGTTAACTGAGTACACTATAAATTGGAACTAAAAATTGAGGCAGGTTTTTCCAAAAATGATGGAGAGTTGGGGAACTAATTAGATCTTAGTTAGCCACTGCCAATGATACATTTTCTTGCTTAGTGATAATAAACCCAAAAGAGTACTAGACTTTAGTCAGGATACTTGGGTTCAAATTCTCTCTCCCAAACTGACTGGTTGCATGATCAGTCAAGTCATTTAACCTCCCTGACTCTCAGATTTCTCAACTTTAAAATGGGGGTAATAATATTTGTAATTAGCTATCTCATTATTATGAGTAAAGTGCTTTCAAACCTTCATATTATAGGAATGTAAGTTGCTATTATTATTCCCAAATTTCCCAGACATATTATGCGCACCCTATTATTCCCTGTATGAGCTTGCAGGATTGAGGACTCTCAAAAACGCTTAATAAAGAGGACAGAATTTGCAAACACATGAGGTAGGATGATGACATTTAATTCCCAAGATGAGTTGACCCCAATGATTAGGTACTTTCCCAAGCCAAGGTAGTGACTTGGTCAGAAGACAATAACATACTACCTTAAGTTTTGTACAATTTGACAAATGAATGTCTCAATGTACAAAAGTTGACAGGACTGATCTCAGAGAATTCTGAAAAAACAGTAACTGTAGTTGCTGTGTGTGTTGGAGAAAGTTAAGGACACTCAACATACATTTGGCCCCTTCTTTCTACTCAATGCTTACCACCCCAGTTCAGATTCTTTTCACCTCTTGCCTAGATACTGTATTAGATTCCTATCTGGTATCCCCGTTTCAAAGCTCTCCCTTCTTCAATTAATCACCCACACAGCACTGGTAATATTTTAAGGCACAGGTTTGACAACGACATTCTTGTGACCAAAATCCTTCACTGGGTATTTATTGCCTCTAGGATGATATATAAATTCCTCAATTTGACATCTAAGGTACAATACAAATTGACTCCAATTTATCTTTTCAGCCCATCTAGACTTCAGTTATTCTCATCTCTCACCTTCAGGAATTACAGAAGTTATATATTTTTCCTTCTCAACCTCATCTCTCTGCATTCTTATCTTCCTCCATGAAGTTTTTTACCCACTATCCCATTCAAAAAACAAAACAGAAGTGATTTAAAAGTTAATGTTGGTAAATACTCAGTGGTCTAAATCTTTTGAAGAATTAAAATTCTTTTCAATAACCTTTCCATTTTTCTTAAATATGTAAGGAATAACTTATGAGAAATACGATAAATATTACCAACATAAGCAGTAGAAACTGTAAATTTTGTAGGTCACAGTAATTTCAAGGCATTTTAAGAAGAATTATGGTACAGTGAAAATGACACTGTCTCTGGATTCAGGTCCAGGTTCTAATCCTGAAGCTGTCAAAAGCTAGTTTTGAAGTGCTGATTAGGACATAATTTATTCATCTGTCCTAATTTTCCTCTTGTGTAAAACGAGCAGTTGAACTGGATGATCTCTAAGGGCCTTTCCAGGTTTATTTAACATTCTACATTTTAAGGAGCCCTTCCAACTCTGACAATCTAAAACTCCACCAAACTTGAATTTAAATTAAATGTGCAGTCTTCCATATACAAAGATGAAAGATTGGACTCACCACTAGGTAGCAGTAGCAATAAAAATAAGCTTTGGGCATTTTGTGAGAAAACCCCTGGAACAGTGGAAAAATCTCCTGGTTTTACAATCAAGAGACCCTGGATTCAAATCTTAGCTCTTTCGCTATATGACCTTGGGCAAGTTACTTAGCTTCTCTATGCTTCAGTTTCCTGATCGGTAAAATGATAAGGTTGAATGAGAAAAATGGCCTCTAAAAGTCCCTCATAGCTCTAAATCTACATAGTATAATTACAAAGCAATGAGATTAATTTCTAGCGTGGCCCAACATCATATTCCCTCCATTAGTCTGTTGGGAAGTAGGGGATTCAGTCTAAATCCATGGAATATGAGATTTCTTCTACATATTTTATACAGAGGTCAAACCTGCGACTTGGTATATTTTGTATAACGTACTAACCAACTGAGATAATCATACAATGAGTAGATAGGATACCTTTATGAAAGAACAATTTTTTAATTTAAAATTTGGAGTGAATCATTATTTGAGATGCCAATAATTTAATTACTAATGACAGCTCATCAGAAAGATTATAGAAACCAGTTTTTTTAAGCTAGGCAATGGGGTTAAGTGGCTTGCCCAGGGTCACACAGCTAGTAAGTGTTATGTGTCAGGTCCTCCTGACTCCAGGACCAGTGCTCCATCCACTGTGCCACCTAGCTGCCTCCCATGGAAACCATTCTTAATGAAAAAAACACTGATAAACACATCAAATTTTGTGCCACTTTCCCACTCTTGATGTTTTCTCCAATTAATTCTTTTGGAAAAGATAAGAAAATAGAGATACGTGAGTCAGATTGAGGACCTGACCCCCTGTTGGAAGTATAAAACCGTAGGACACAAAAAATGCTACCAATGTTCCCTGGCATTTAGAAACACTATGCCATCATGGGTATGACAGCAAAATCAAAGGAGACCTGAGTTGTAACAGAAGGCTTCCCATTACCTCACTGTATGATTTTGGATAAGTCATTTGTCTTCTCTAAGACTTAGTTTCCTCTTTATTTGTCCATTGAGGGGACTAGATTTAAGATCTAAGGATCAATCCAGCTTTGAAAATCTATGACTGAATCCTAGACTAAGATTAGTCATGCTGAACTGCATCATGTAGAAAGAAGCAATGCATCAGAAAATTATGGAATGAGGAAGTTTACCATCCACTCATTAATAATCTCTCCATGGTTTAAAATGCAATGGGAAAAAAAAGGAATCCTCAATTAAATTACTCCCTTTTTCCATGGGATGGAGAAGACACTTGGTGCTGAGAGGTTATGCCAACAAACGTACAACTAGGGCAAGACTTATCAAGCTAGACAGCTAAAACTTTTGACTAGGCTTGGCAACAGATTATGTGCTTATCATAATACCAAAATATGAGTCTAAGAAGACCTGAGGAACTCATGTAGTCCTACCCTCTCCTTTTGCAAATAAGGAAACTAACAACCAGAAAGTTAAAATACATGTCCAGGGCCACACCACAAAAGTCACAATTGAACCCAGGTCTTCTGACTCCAGAACCAGCAAGTTTTATACTGTACCACATACTCTTCTTCCCTAGTGAGAAAGAGGCCAAGTGTGGAAAGGTTCTCCAAAGATAGCCACAAGATGATTCCTTTTTTGGCCTTAAAAACTCAAGATTTATGTGTTCTAGGTTTTGTGATCTGCAGTTATGAAGGGAGAACAAAACCTTAGATCCTCAAAAGATTCAATTAAGAAAGCAACCCAAAAGAACATGACTCCCACCTCTAGGAATTCTCTTCAATGACTGCAATGGCCAACAGCTACAATGGTATTAAAATGAATTATTATGAGCCCAATGTGGCAACTGAGGCCAATATGAACTTTTCATTGACTAGATTTTAAGATCTTTCCTAGTAACTTATCACATTTGGAGGACTTCTCTACATTGACAAAGTTAACCAGACTGAACCTACCACCAAAACGTAGCAATGGAGAAAAGAGAGGAGGGACAGGAGAGCACACCATAAAGAATCAATCAATAGCTTCTGTAAAGTAAAACCTTCTATTAAGGCATAATGTAAACACCACCATAAAGTCATGGAGACTACCATCTCTAATTCTAGCCCTGCCACTGGTTCCATTCTTTCTTTTCTTCCAATCACAACACAACAGGAAACTGAGGCTCACAGAAAAGACATTACTTGGCCATGGTCCCACAGGTAACAAATAGCAGAGCCAGGCTTGTAATCTAGATCTTCTGACTTGGAGTCCAGGGCTCTTTTCACTATATCCCACTATTGCTTCCCTTTTTCTCACACTGCGCTGGAGAATTCCTATTCCAATAACTCCTTGATGTATGAGGTAGGACAAAGGATTTCCCTGCAAGCAAAGAAGCCTGAGGTATGAGAGTGGTTTGTAACTACCTGCCCAAACTAATTATGAATTGATATGCTAACAAGCAAGGAATTAGTTTAACTTTGCTGAAAAACTGAGGATAAAGTATGAATGTACGCATTATGTGATGAAGATCTGCACTGAGGTGATGGCCATCAGAATAGAGAGAAGGGGCCAGATGCAATCCATATTTGACAGCTTCTTCACCTGGCAAATGAGGGAGCTGGACTGGATATTTAAGGTCTCTAGCCCTGTGACCCTATGATTCAAGCATGTATGATGTGCTTTGCAGATAACAGGCAAACCTCTTCATTTTATTCCATGACAGCCCTTTAGGAAGCTTAATATAAAAGGGCTGAGAGGGATTCATAAGATCAGAGACCTAGAGTTAAAAGACACCTCGACAGCTGTCTACTCTAACCCCATTTTACAGATGAAGAAACTGAGAGGTCTGAGAGGTTGTGACTTGTCCAAGATTACAGAGGTAGCAAGTACTGGAGGTGGTATTTGAGGTCCTCTCACTCCAAAGCCAGCCTTCTTCTACTCTACCATCCTCATATTTGCATCACTGGCCTGTCTCTTCATACAGAGAAATAAAGTAGCTTCCACTTGCCAATGGAAGGAATTATCCAATGGAAGGAATTATCCAATGGATGCAGTTATGTCCTATCTATATATAAAGACAGCCTGCCAGAGTCAGAATACGGCATCAAGTCCTAGTTCTGCCTCTCAGGACTTAATGTGGCCTCGGGCAAGTTCATTATTCTCTCTGGGCCTGTTTTTACACCTGCAGAATGAGAAATTTGGACTAGAGAAACTTTTAGATCCTTTGCAGTAGTAATATTGTGATAAAAGTATAGTCATCCCACTAGTACTGAAATTCACAAAGAACAAAACTCAAAATCATGAGAATGATAAAGTAATACTTGCATTGTACCAGCTGCCCTCCCACTCCCCCATCTTCAATTAGTCAAAAAACAAATTTTCCCATTTTAAAAAGGGCTTTAAAAGAGAAATGCACATTTCTTTGTAAAATCATTCATATAATGTTAATGGGAGCATGTCTGTTAATAAAGTAGATTGTCACTGCATTGGAGCCAAACTCTGTGAAATAACAGACTTTTGAAAGTCATGAAAAGACATGAAGAAGGCACTGGTTAAATCAAAGCTCACTGCTAATTCATTTTATAGCTAAATTATGGGAAACACAGCCAACAATAGCTTTGTTCACCTGAACTCACAGTTTGAGAGGCAGAGAGAAAGGAGCAGGAGAGCAAAAACGACCATGATGGTGCCACTGAACATTATATGGCCTTGAAGAAATCACTTTCAAATTCATCTGCAAAATTCATAATAGCCACTCATTGGTTATACTGTAGGTTAAACACTAGGTGGTTGGTTGCCAAATTCAATCTTCTTTCCTTCTTTCAAAAAAAGTTGAACTGATGTAATACTATTCCCATGCATACATTATCAACTCAGGCCTTACTCTAAAACATCTGTTTTACAACTTTTTTTATTTTTGTGAAGGGAAGGGAGTGCGTAACTCTTATGCATGTTTGAGACCTCTCTGATGCTTCCAAAGTTGTGCATGACATTTTATCTCAAGAAATATAAGAACGAGAAGTCTAATAACTAACTACTTGTAAATGGCAGCCCAGTTCAGTGTGTATATGTGTACGTACACGAATTATACATATACACACATGCTTATATATGTGTGAACATATATATGTATATATACGCATACATGTATACACCCACATGGACACTAAAATTTATATTCTCTTCCCAAAGCCTAAATTTATCTGATGAAAATAGACTTAACTGTGACAAAAACTTTTCTATTCTGTCACCATATTTATTGATTACATTGGATGAACTCTACCTTGCAGACTAGATAATGAGGTGCCAGAGACAGGGATCATGTAGTTCTTATTTTCTATCTCCTATAGCACCTTGCATAGCATCCTGCCATAAAAGAAGTTATGATAATGTTTGATGAAATGTAGTGTTGACATTCTAGACATTCCCAATCAATCTTATTGTGCATCAAATGATACTTTAGAGACTTGAAAAGTTAATACACTTCTTTAAGTGTCTTAACTTACCATTATAAAATGACCTTAATCAATGCATTTACATAGTGATTAAAATACCACACTAATGTGCATAAAACATGAAGCTTTTCCCAATCCCTCAAATGCCTCCCTCCTAAACTACCTTCTGTTTAACTACTTTGTATTTATTTACATTTATTCTCCTTATATTTATCACACACACACACACACACACACACACACACACACACATACATACACACACTGCCTCTTCTAGAATGTAAACTCATTGAAAGTAGGGATTGTATCATCTTTTGAATTTCTTTCCTCTACACCTAGCAGATAGTAAGTTCTTAACAAATGCGTGCTAACTGAACTGAATTTGTTAAAAACAATTTTTACAAATGCCACTCCAAGGGTACAGGGCTGCCATGATAAGTGGAAATATTTCTTTTTCTCTGAAAGTGTTGTTCTTGTATTATAACACCACCTTCAAAACTGAATAATTTATTCTGAATCATCATAAATTCCTCTCTTTTCTTGAGCTGGATCCTATTCTATCAAAGAATAAAACTTAGACACCAGTTTTCAAATAAAAAATAAATCAAATGATTCACATTATAACTTATAGTATTGGGGTCATGGTGATCAAAATGGTGTACCAAATTTTTGATGGGGCCATCAGAAAAGCTATTGAGGCATTAATACCGTATTTAAGGAGGAAAGGTAGTGCTCATTCAGAATGTTCTGTAGGGTAACTTTTAAGTTTACTAATCCAAATCCCACCCCTCCCTTTCACTTTTACATCAACATCCAATTAAAGCTCAAGATGAATGTTCAGTGTGGTCTAATAACTCAACAGAAGTAGTGGGCTTATTACATCACCGTAAGCTTTTCAAATTTTTGAAGAAAATGCGTCTGGAAATACAGAATATATTTTTATTTGAACAGAAACATTTTATTCAAACACTTTTTATTCTTTCATCAGTTTGCATGTGAACAGGGGATTAACTGAAATGGGAAATGCTGGAGGTAGCCTGGGAAATTTGACATATAAAAAACAACTGAAAAGATGCCATAAACAGACTTACCTTTAAAAATGCTTTCTTCTCCAAAGTGTTCATTATATATGCAGGAATGGCTGCAAGCAAAGGAAAATGTTCTTAAAACTTGAAACATATTGATCATATTTAACATTCCTATTACAATCTTGTAGCAAATTCACATCTGTCTAAACATGGACAAAGGGAAAAATATCTTAAAGAATCCTCTTATGTATTAAAAAAAAATCTGCCGATCCCATTTGCTTATAGATGCTAAAGTCCTAAAAATGCTTCTGTTTGCAGATGACATTGTATTGGGTACATCAAGTCCTGGAACCCTGCAGAGCCTCCTGGAAGAGTTCTGTAATCACTCAAAAAGTTTTTGACCTAACCATCTATAAGGAAAATATTAAATGGATGAACTTAATTTGAGGTCATGGATAAACATCATAAAGGATGGGTAGGTTGGTATGGATGAGTTTGTGATTTGCACTGTTTGAGGGACATCCAAATTGAGATCCCAGAACTACTTGAGTATTATGTTATACACTGAGAGTATAAAATCACCTTGGGAAACTTGAATACATTTTTAAAATTCACTATTTTAAAAAATCTCAGTGTATAACCACTGACAAGATCAAAGAATTATGATTTATTTTCCTCAGATTTTTAAATTTCAGAAGATTTTTAAGCAAAATGTACATCCTTTGAATAATATTACTTCAACCTGAAGACACAAACTGAAGTCTCCACTTCATTTCTTCTTTCTTTTGTAAAGGCCTCCAGGAAACTTTTCCCAGATATAGTCAGCTAAAATAATAATAACTTAGCTAAGGGCAATATGCTAAGTTCTTTTCAAAATGTTATCTAAGGAAAATACAAAGTTATCTCAATTGCAATCAATCATACCATCTTGAATGTTTTCACAATCTTTATTAGACTACAGTTATGGCAACTTTCCAGAGGTTCCAAATGTCTTTTGGTTTTTTTTGCTGAGGCAATCGGGGTTAAGTGACTTGTCCAGGGTCAAGTAAGTCAAGTTAAGTGTCAAGTGTCTGAGGTTGGATTTGAACTCGGGTCCTCTTGATTCCAAGGATGGAGCTTTATCCACTGCTCCACCTAGCTGCCCTCCAAATGCCTCAAAGTAGTTTGAACAGAAAATCTATACTCGTTGAAGATTAAGTAGTTTACAGAAAAAAATTACAATAAAAAAACAAGCAAAACTTGGTAGAAGGATGATAATGAAAATCTTCCAAAATGAAAGATCTTATGGATAGCTCCCTTATGGATGAAGTGACTATAAGAAAGTTTCCATTAAAGAATCAAGTCACCTTTCAATCAAGTCACATGTTCAACAGTGTTCACACAGATGGACTACAAAAGACTTTGATGTGAAAGATTAAATTAACAATCCAATTTACAAAACATCAGAGAATCTACGTGTATGGTATGGTAATGACTACTTATGGAACACACTATGCTATGGAACACACTAGGTGAGAAACCCTCCATAACATGTGCTGAGCTCTTACTGGATCCTTCCTTCCTTCCTTCCTTCCTTCCTTCCTTCCTTCCTTCCTTCCTTCCTTCCTTCCTTCCTTTCTTTTTCTTTCTTTCTTTCTTTCTTTCTTTCTTTCTTTCTTTCTTTCTTTCTTTCTTTCCTTCCTTCCTTCCTTCCTTCCTTCCTTCCTTCTTTCCTTCCTTCCTTCCTTCCTTCCTTCTTTCCTTCCTTCCTTCCTTCCTTCCTTCCTTCCTTCTTCCTTCCTTCCTTCCTTCTTTCTTCCTTTCTTCCTTTCTTTCCTTCTTTCCTTCTTTCCTTCTTTCTTTCTTTCCTTCTTTCCTTCTTTCTTTCTTTCTTTCCTTCTTTCCTTCTTTCCTTCTTTCCTTCTTTCTTTCTTTCCTTCTTTCCTTCTTTCTTTCTTTCTTTCTTTCTTTTTTTCTTTTTTTGGCTAAGCAATGGGGTTAAGTGACTTGCCCAGGGTCACACGGCTAGTGTTATGTGTCTGAGGCTGGATTTGAACTCAGGTCCTGAATCCAGGGCCAGTGCTCTATCCACTGTGCAACCTCGCTGCCCCTGGATCATTTCTTTCATTATAATAGACATTAGAGAATGCACACAAGTGAGAAATCCTACAACCCTGATGATGAGGGCAAAGAGTTGAATCAAAAGATGTACCTCAGTGTTCATCATAAATACATGTGAGATAAACAGCATAAATATGAAAAGCTCAGAGAAGGCTTTTTATACATAAGAGGAACTCTCTAAATGTGGCATTCATGGGGAAAGTTTCAGTTACAGCTCACATCTCAATGCAACAAAAATCTAAAATTGAAATCTTCTAAATATCCTGTATGATATAAGCAGTATCTATAGCATTCATGACTATACAAATTACTAATTTTCTCAATGCTATCCACATCCAAAGAAAGAACTATGGAGTTTGAATGCAGATAGAAGCATACTACTTGCTCTTTTTTTTTCTTTCCTCTTTCTTGTGATTCCTAATATTGGTTCTAATTCTTAGTGAAAATATGTTTAATAGGAATGTATATGTATAGCCTATATCAGATTGTGTGCTCTCTTGGGGAGGGAGGTGGGGAGGGACAGGGAGAAAAATTTAAAAATCAAAAGGTTATGGAAAAGACTGTTGATAAATCAAAATAAATTTTTAAAAATTTAAAAAAAAATTAATTTTCTCTAGGATAGGAAGGAGAAAAACTTTCCAGTGTCACTGGACTAGCCATTCATGAATTCTACTCTGTGATGGCATTTTGTTTCAGCTATCCTCTAGCTATACCCTGGGAAGGCTTTCAATGTGGACTGACAGACCTCCAAATGATTTATAATCAGAGCAGAGGCTCATTTCTAGGTAAATGGATTCCTAGTCCAAGGCTAAAACAGGGTAGTTTTAGAAACCTTTAATAAATTGTTTTAAGAGACCTGGTTTAGGCCATAATCCTTGGGATTCCACTTGAGTCAAATAATTCATTGGTAGGACTTAATCCTTTCCCTAAAATTTAGATATTTCTATTAATGGTTATTTTTTAAATCTAATCTCCCCCTTGCCTCAAAAAAAAAAGGATTAAGTTATCTAATGAAGTGTACAAACCCATGCCAGGTGCTGCCATAAGAATTCTCGAGACTACCACCTGTGCGATGGCTTGTTGTGCAGCATTAACTGATTCACCTAGTCGGTTTCCATTTTCATCTGTAACAGGAATACCAGCTTTGAGCTCCCTGTAGAAAAACGATTAAAAAAAAGGTTACATATACCTTTCCATCTTATGGACTAAAATTAATATTATATTCAGTAAACACACAATCCTTTTAAGACCTAAATACCGATTATTTTTTTCAAAACATTACAAATTTTGTTTTTGGTGTGACAGAAAAATATTATAAAAGTACATCATTTTTAAACTGTTACATTGCACCAAAAAGAATTTAATCAATAACATGCCACTTTAAGGCCAAGATGACATCTTATAGAAAAACCTAAGATAACACCTTAGAGGCAGGTATTGGGGTAGTAGATGGAGAGCTGACTTGAGAGTTGGTCACATGTTGGCTGGGTCACATTGGGTGAGTCCTTTAACATCTCAGTGCCCCAGGAAATCCTCTAAGGCTCCACACTGTAAAACAGTTTCCAATCTCCTTTGGTAAAGGGAGTTTCCTCACTGAATACCTATACCAATGAAATCACAAGTGCAATAAAAAAAAATCTTTGCTCAGGAGCAAAATGTAACCCATAGTTTCTCAAAAGAGATAATATGCTGGATTACGATGACTTAATCTTTTCCATACCGGTACAAAAACTTATATAGTACTAGCGGATACAACATGCTCCATTAACAGCTACTAACACTAAAGTTCTAAATCCCACTTTTACCCTGGTGCTTGTAATATGATCCAAAATGCCTTTTCTTGTTCTTTCTTCTCCTTTAACTTTTGCCAGTTCTAAAAAAATACTTCCAAAGATATAAATTAATATTACTTTAAGCCTAAAACAGGAATTTTTTTAATGGTTTTGGGCAGCAGACTTTTTTTGTCTAGATCTAATGTCTCACATAACTAAATGTATGTCTCAAAATACCTTAAAAAAAAACATAAGGGCACCAAAACTTTTTATTAAGAGATCGTGCCTACTACCTAACACAAGCTCAGATTCAGAAGGGATATTTCTATTTCAAAAGAGTATAATAATCTTACCTTTGTCTCATTAATGGAATATTAATGCAATTAGCAGCAGCTACAGCAGCAAAAGGAACCAAACGTCCTATAAGGGGTGAGACATGCTAAAAGAAAAGAAAATTTCAAAATCATTTTAATACCTCTGTAATATTGAATGAATACTATATTTCTCCATAAAAAAAACTATTTAAAATTATAATCCCATAAATTAAATTCAATTTAGCTCACTAAACATTTATTATTTCTCTACTATGTAGAAGGACCCATTCTAGGCTAAAGAAGATGCAGACAAAAAAAACCAAAATAGTTCCTGTCCTTGTGCTGTTCCTGGCCTAATGGAGCTTAAAAGCTAGTATGGATAGTAAAATGAATATACAGTATAAAATATAGAAAGGATATAAATGCATGTATAAATGCTAAATAAAAAAAAAGGTCTGAGGAAGAATAGAGTACTATTACCACAATTGAGGAAGCAATAGGGTTAAGTTATGAGGCAGGAAGGCAGAGCCACTAGACTTAAAAGTTATCATACTCTAATGCCTACATACACTATATTGTGGTTGCAGAACTGTCTGTCTAGGAAGGAAGGCAAGAAGAATCAGGTAAATACTTTATGGTAGAGCAGCGTGACTCAAATACTTTGGCATTCAAGTATGATTTTCTATGTGCCTATGATCTTCTATGCTCTGTCCCTGGGGAAATCCTTTGCATCAGACTGTGCTGTCCAAGAACTAGGGGCAGAGAGAACACTGACAGGATAGTTGATGGTGACTTTGTATCACAGAGTTAACAAGAGATGTGTCCTTGGCAACACTTTCTGAACATTTTCCCTATTCTCCGGCTATATTTATTTCTGCTTGTGGCAGTTATATAGCCAGAGACTGACACCACTTCCGGTTTTGTTCTGTGTCAGGAAAATCCTCATGGAGGAAATGGGATAGAATGCTAGGCAGTGAAGGATATGGGATGTCAAAAGGCAGTAGACACAATGGAAGTGTATACTGTGACATAAAGATAAAATACAAGATGAATATAGGCAGGATGAGCTCAGGAATGGTGACATATGTTAGAAGAGATCATAATTATTTTATATTCTATTATACATGCTTTCAGGAGAGCACAAAAGGTCAAGCTTTAGTTTTCAACATTGTTTCATGTAATGATACTTTTATATACTTGGCATATGCATACACACACACAAACACACATACACAAATATATATATATATATATATATATATATGATGAAAATATGCATATACATATTTAATTAAGACCTTTAAATTATTCTCAAATCTACTTGTTTGGCATCATAATAGAAGAGATAGGTCCAGTAGGCATTAGGCATTGATTACAGCAAGAAGGAATACTGGAGGAAAAAGGCCTGGGGAAAAGTTACAGAATTAGATGGGAAAGAAAAGATGCCAAAAAGTTTAACTGTGGAAAAATAAAAAATACCTTGGTTAGTGCATTAAGTCCCAGTGCGGTTATTACAGCACCGGTGGTGGCAGATACATATGCTGTCCCCAACTGGCTGTAAAGAAGAACACATATGTCACACTCAGGTAATAAAAAGTATTGCAATACTTTAGCCAACAATTATGGACAAAAAGAGTAAACAGAATCCAAGTCAATAACACAGAACTCGCTATATGCTTGTCACGCTATATCCTCCTCAAATATCAATCAACTAAAATTTGTTAAGTGCCTTCTATGTGCCAGGCACTGGGGATACAAGGGCAAAGAATGAAACAATCCTTAGGGCAAGGACTTCATGTTCTAATGGGGGAAGACAAGTACATATATAAAAATATACAGAAACTATAGAGTAAACAAATAAAATTAAAGAAAAAGTAATTAAATGCAAGGTAGTTTGGAAGGGGCGGCACTAACAGTTGGGGAAAATCAGGAAAGGGTTCTTGAAGTAGATGGTGCTTGAGCTGCTGTCTTCAAGGAGGAGAGGAACTCCATGAGGCAGAGGAAAAGGAGCAAATGACTTCCAAGCATAACGGTACACAGACAGATTAGCCATGTATGAGGAACAGGGAGACACAGTCACGTTGGCGGAATCATGGAATACAGGAGGGGGAGTGATATACAATAAGACTAGAAAGACAGGTAGGGGCCAGGTTGTAAAGAACGAGTTAACAGGGGAGTTTACAATTTACCTTAGAATCAATAGGAAGCCACTGGAGTTTATCCAGTGAGGGAGTTACATGTTCATATATGTACTTAAGGAAAATTACTTTGGCAGGAGTTTATAAGCTGGACTGGAGTAGGGCATGACTTGAGACTTCCCCTGAAAACCTGGAAATTGTTATTTCTAACAATCTGATCAAGAGGTAGTGAGGTGCCAAATTATGGTAGTAGCTTCATGAGTGGAAAAGAGATGTGATGATAGAATGTCAAGATTTGGCATCTGATTTGATATTTGAGAGGAAAAGTAAGGAGTGAAGGAAAATGCTGAGATTTATAATTCAAAGAGACTAGAAAGATCGTGGTGCCTTGAACAGAAATGGGAAAGTTTAGAGAGTCTGAAGGGAAATATAAGTAATTCTATATTGGACATATTGAATGTAAAATGTTTTCAGGATCTCTCGTTTTAAATATCTATTAGGCAATTAGTGATAAAGGAGTGAAGCTCTGGGGAAAGAAGGGGTAGAGACATATCTGCAGAGTATTCCAAGTCTTAGTGCAGTTTTAACCTATGCATTGATGCATATATTCATACATATATGCATGTATGTAATATATAAACAGAAGAGAAAGGGAATCGGGGAAGAAGTAGGAAGAGGAGAAAAGGTAGAAGAAGACTGAGATTAAGAAAGAGCAAGATTCAGGCAGCCAGGTGGCATAGTGGATAGAGCTCAGGCCTTGGAGTCAGGAGGACCCGAGTTCAAATCTGGCCTCAAGACACTTGACACTTACTAGTTGTGTGACCCTGGGCAAGTCACTTAACCCAGATTGCCTCACCAAAAAAAAAGAGAGAGAGAGAGAGCAAGATGGAGGGTAGACTATTTAGAGCAGAGTAAAGTGTAAGAAGAATGGAAAGGGAAGAAGAAGCCAGATTATGAAAGGCTTTGAAAGCCACAGAGAGAATTTTATATTTGATCCTGTAGGTGATAGGGAGCTACTAAAGTTTACTGAAGGGAGTAGGGGCAGCAGCTGACAGTCAGACCTGTACTTCAGGAATTTTAATTTGATTGTCACTTTCCTCATCTATAAAATGAACTGGAAAAGGAACTGGCAAACCACTCCAGTATCTTTGCCAAAAAAACCTCAAATGGGGTCATGAAGAGTTGGATACAACTGAAATGACTGAACAACAACAACGAATCTGTGAACACATGTTGACAAACTATTTTGACATAAAAGGGGGAGCTAATTCTGCAGACACCTTTTATTTAATATTATGCTAGAAAGATATTCTGAAAAATCTAACAGTGTAAAAGGGTTCTTTTAAAATAATTCAGATAGCAAACTGATACACAGATTAGGTAATTTTTAGGTAGCAACTTAAAAACTAGTATTTATTGCAATAGATTACATATTCTTACCTAACAGAGATAGGGGCATCACCACTCCTATTTGTATAATTCACAACAGCATTGAAGGACTGGTTAATCCACTGCCAGAAAAGTACTGCAGGGGTAGTTCTGAGGGTATGAGGAAGGAGAGAAGGGAGGAGAAAGAGGGGAAGGAGAAAGAGAACATAAAAAATTCAATACTTCTTACAAAAAAATAAAAAGCTAAGGAACCAAGAACCCTGAAAAAAACAGCACACTAAAAAGGTGATGTAAATACTTACTGTAGACTTATAAATTAGTGGGGTTGGCCAGAGGCACAATTATAAAGCTTATCTTTGGATATTTTGGTTCTCCCTTCTGTGTTCCTTTGTCTCCTCAAGCCTCCAATGCTTATTTAGGCTATCTTCTTTCCAATCAAAACCAGATTTTAGTTAAGGGCCTAGCAAAACACTCACACTAAGATTTAAAAGTGTTACTCCTCTAGGGGTATTTACATTTGATTAGGGAATCAATGCTTTAAGCTACTAAAATTCATATTTTCAGAATTTCAGAGTTTTATTGATCCATTTGTAGACCCAGAAAGCCAAAGACATCTTACAAGTTTATTTTGCCTTTATGTAACTATGGGAAAAAAATTGTGAAAATGATGATTTTCTGGTAGACTTTTCTTTTTCTTCCTCTCCAACTTTTCCTTTATAAATAGGATTAGATCAAATTCTATCCCTCTTCATTAAATGAGATTCAGTAGTAAAAAGGATTCTTCTAGTGCAGTAGTTATAGAAAAAGGAACACTAAATACACATTAAAAAAGTAATATTTCAGTTTCAATTATATTTTATCAATATGGTTTGTATCAAACTTAACTGGGTGACTGAGTACTCTATAACTTACCTATAAAAAGTCATCATACAGCCTGTGATTGTCATGTTCATGGGAACCTGAGCTGACATTCTTCCTATCAAAATCATCTTTTCACCAGTGTCAGGATGAAAAGCTGAATCATAAACATACTTTGCTCTCCATAATTCATTTTCTGTAAGCCCAGGGGTTATAATTCCTTTTCTAAAACAAATTGCAAAACAAACAAATAAAAAAAAACACATCAAGAAGAACATGTTATTAACTTAATATTAGTCACTAGTAATCACATTTTTTGATATGATTTGGCAGTCATCACATCCAGTGCTTTCCAGTTTTTCTTTTTTCTCCAAAGAAGTACACATGACACATTGGCATTAGATTTCTATGTAGTCTATGAGACTTTGGGCTCTATCATTCCTTTTTTCTTAAAGTATATATTTTCCAATATAATTTTTGCAATCCATATCTATTCTCACATTTGCAATAAAATCACTGAGTACTGAAGTTTATGTTGATTTAATTTAAAGGATCTTAAAAGATCTTTGTAGAAGTTTTGTAACTATTCTCTGCAATTCACGTTGGTATATAAGGTACAATAATTATTTTTGATGGCTTTTTAAGTGGCTTCTCATATGCTTTTATAAATTAATACTAATTATTTGCATAGGTGTCTTACCCCTTAGAGATGACAAGCTCCTTGAGGTCAAGGATGACTCTTCCTGCCCCAGCTCCCATACCAGGTACTTCTTTCATCAGACAACACTCATAAAATGTTTAAAGAGAGTGGCTGAATAAGACTCTTAGATGATTAACATGAAACCCAAGAGATATGGATGGCAAAAACAGATGAATTCTTGAGATAAGATTTAACTATAATTGTTTTTTACATAAATGTGATCAAGTCAGAAAACATTAAAGCTATAAATGTTACCTGTAATCATGAACAATTTGTCTTGCATTTTCTAGTTGTTCATTAGTTAACAAAATATTTCGTGGGTCAGTTACAGTAAAAAAATGACTGGCTCTTCCAATAAAAGTGCTTTGATCCCATCGTGGTTCCTTGATATTAATATTTAATGGTAATTCAGCTGACATTGCTCTATATGAAATTAAAAGAGGCCATTTCAGTATCTAAAATTAACATTGTTTCTAAACTTAAAAAGACAGTAGATAGATTCAAGTAGTTACGTACCCTTGCTAGTTATGAAAATCATTATAGCTAGAAACAGTAAAATTTACTAATGTTCCACCTAAAGATGTGCAGAAGGTTAAACAGTCAAAATCTTAAATGGGAGTTTGGATGTCTATGAAATTCAATTGTTTCTAACAAGTTCTCCAAACCACCTTCCAACCCATGAACATTTGTATTTATAGTAGCATAGCATTTTCATCGTTCATGTTTAGAAACAGATATAATCATGTAAACCTTGAAGTACAAAGGCATGAATTATCTATCATATCCGAAAGAACAGAGCTTTAAGCAGCTGAAAACAATTTTTAAGAATAGTCATAAATCATTAAGATTACAAAACACAATGTCAAATTAGCACTGTATTATATTTTAATCAAAAAATGTTTGGTAGCCTAGTATTATTAGATAATTTTGTACAAGTTTATATATAAGACTTCTGCAATAATCTACAAATCAAGATTAAGCTTGCCGTGATTAGGACAGAGATCATCAATTTGATCCAAATATGCTCGCAATCTGTAAGGGTGTTGGTAAGATAGGCCATAAGAGTTCCTTGACTTGGTAAGCCAAGTGAATTACTCTCTCACTCTCTCTCTCTCTCTCTCTCTCTCTCTCTCTCTCTCTCTCTCTCTCTCACACTCACACACACACACACACACACACACAGAGAAGGAAAAAGGGAAACTCCTATACTGAAGAATATAAAAAAGAGAAAGGACCTTAAAGACTTACAGCCCAAAGTATGATGCCAAGGAATTCACAAAATTCTTGAATAACACTGTAGTACTTTATTTTGTCTTCCCACGTTCTATTACAATAAGAAAAAAAAGATACAGTAGTGTTATACTTCAGAATGAAAGATACACACATCTGTTCCAAATCTGTCATAAATCATCAACAAATAACTGTCCTTGTATGCATACTGTATGGCACATTGGAGAGAGTATTATGCTTGGAGGCAGGAATCATTGCAAGCACTTAACCACTATATGGGCTCAGGCAGCTTCCTTAGGTCTCTTCTAAGTCACTGACGTTTGACCTCCAAAATCACTTATCCTTCTAGTATTTTCATGATGCTATGCAAGATGCTGGGCTCTCTACAAGCAAATAAGACAAAAGTTACTGCCTCATAGGAGCTTACAATCTAAAACAGGAAGCAGAAGAGTTTTAAGTGGCACCTGGTAATCCAACTGAAAACTGTCCACTGACAAACCATTTAACTATATTCTTTGATGTAAACTCACATATTTGGGTTTAATATTAGGTTCTGCATCATTCTGGTGTGCTTATGCCTGGCCAGAAGGAGGAATAACCAGCAGTTTTCTTAAGTGCAATATTAGCAAGCAGGGAAAGTAGAAAAATAGAGCAATCCTAAAACAGGTGTAAGTCTTTTGACCTATGTAGCTTAATTGCAGCTGTTCTACACTAATATCTTCACCTCTGCCAATGCTTATCAATCATATTCCACTTGGGGATTATAAAGCTGAGGCTATTAAGAACACTGCCAGCACTTTTCAGAAGTAGTACTAATATATAGGAGGAAGAAAAATTCCTTTGCCTGTATAGTTACCCTTATCATTTCAAAAACTTTCATTTCTACTGAAAGAATTGAGCTTTAAATGTTTCACTATTTAGGCACTTCTCAATTTACAGCTGGCAAATATATGGTAAATCTGATCTTTCTTTCAGAGCCCATAGCCATTCTGCACCAGCCATTCCACTGTACTCCTCAGTACTCCCACCCCACCACCCACCCTTTCTAACTTAAGCCCTTAAAGTCCTAAGGAAGATAACCTACCTGAAAATTCATACTTCAATGATTAACAGACTCCTATAGATGGATCCCTTATTCCCAACCCCCTTCATTTCTTCCAACAATGTCCCACTCTAAAGCTACTCACCTCTTCCAATGTGTTTTTTAGAATGTCTCCTTCATAGGTAACAAACTTGCTTTCACCTTAAACATTTTACTTTCTCATTTCTTCCATAATCTTCAATTCACTAAGACCTGCTTCTCTGCCACTCTTTCTAGCACTGATGGCACTTTCACTCACTGGCCAAGGGGCAGATTTCTACTACTCCTTAGTCCCTATAGCCACTACCACACTCTTTTTCTCCCACCATCACTTGGTAAATTCTCCTCCTTTGAGGTTCATTCAGTTCATATCTACTACCCAATAAAAGTTCTGATAGCTTTTATTTACAGATCTCCAGGGCACTCTTAATTTTTCCTCAATGAGTTCACTGCTTGGCTCAGTCTCTCTCCTCCCAAACTCCTGCCCTCCTATACTTTAACACACACATGTATGTTTGTATGTATGTATATATGTGTGTATACATGTGTATACCTCTGTGTGTATGGGGGGGGGAGGAAGGAGGTGGTACTCTTTCAAACACCATAACCTCTCAGTTCCTTAACTTACTCAGTTCCAAAGACCTACTCCCTAACCAAACCTAAGATACACATAGTCATATCCATGATCCTGAATATCATTTTGCCATTGATGTTGCCATCACCCATAAGTATCCCACTTCCATGTTCAAGATCTCTGAAAATTCTTTAATTAATCACAAACTGTTGTTGTCCCATCTCTACTTCTATCTCTACCTTGAACTCTCAACTCTATTCTTCATCCATACTGTTACCTCTAATCTTTTCATCCCTCAATTCTTCTCCTACCTGTCTGACCATTCCTTCTCTGTCTCCTTTGCTGGATCTTCATCCAGGACATACCTGTTAATTGTGGATGTCACTCAAGGCTCTGTCCTGGGCTGTCTCCTTTTCTACTATTTGCAATGGTCATCTCACTTCCTATGACTCAAATATCATCTATATCCTGAAATATCTCTATTCAGCCCTCACTTTTCCTGACCTGCAGCTTCCCAATTTCTACTGCTTATGTGACATCTTGAACTGAATGTCCTCTGGATATTTTCAGTTCAACATGTTCAAAACTGAACTCATTATCCTCCCTTCCAAACCTACCTCTCTTCCTAAGTTCTCAATTACTGTAAAGGATAAATACCATTTTCCTAGTCACCAGGCTCCCATCCTAAGTATTATCCTTAACTCCTCACTTTCTCACTTCCTCTCCCCAAATCTGCCTTCTCAACATCACTTGCATACTCTCCCTTCTCTTCTCTGATATGGCCATTACCCTAGTGCAAAGGCCCTCATAACCTTACACCTGGACTACTGCTATAATCTATTGGTTGATATCCCTGACACAAGTCCCTCCCACTCATCCATCCTTTCTCTACTCAGCAGTCAAATTAAGCTTCCTGAAGTACAGGTCTGACTGTCAGCTGCTGCCCCTACTCCCTTCAGTAAACTTTAGTAGCTCCCTATCACTTCCAGGATCAAATATAAAATGCTCTCTGCGGCTTTCAAAGCCCTTCATAACCCGGCCCCTTCTTTCCTTTCCAGTCTTCTTACACTTTACTTTGCTCTAAATATTCTATGATCCAATGACATTGGCCTCCTTACTGTTTCTCCCACATAAAACTAAACCTCCCGATTGAGTGTTTACACTGACTATCCCTAATGTCTGGAACATTGTTCCTCTTCACCTCTGACTCTCAGGATCCCTAACTTCCTTTTGCAAGAAACTTTTGCCATTCCTACTTAATCTCAGTGTCTTCCTTTTGACACTACCCCCAACTTAACTTGTATATATCTTGGAAACATAATTGTTCGGATGTTGTCTCCCTCTGTGAGAACTCTGTGAGCTCTCTGAAAGCAGTGACTGGTTTTTTTTAACCTTTCTCTGTATACCCAGCATTTAGTACAGTGTATGCCACATAGTAGGAGCTTAATAAATGCTAGTAGATTGTGAGACAATGTATACATATATATGCATATACAATATATACGAAACAGATACAAGACAATTTAGAGGGAAGCTCTAGTACCTGGGGGAACAGGAAAAGTAGTTTTACTGTTAAAGCTGGGCCTTGAGAAGACTTAAGGGATGAGTGCTCAAAAATTATTTTATTGATAGGGAAACAGTCAAAGTTTAGTGACCACTTCTTTAGATAACACTGGATTAAGATGCCTTAGCTGTAAAAAATCATTACCTGATGGCCAACCTTCTGGTGATGAACTCAAAGAAACTGGTCCTTGGATGACAGATATACAGCTTGTCACCGAGTTCCCTATTTTCTATGTGTCTTGAAAATCATACCAAACAGAATCAATGATATTAATACAATTCTTACATATAGAGTATGCTTAGATTTAGTTTCTTTGGTTCATATTAAAATTATGCTCTACCTTCATATATCAATCACCTTTTCTTCACAGGACTATAAAAGACTTAATTCAACAATTAAACACCTTCTATATGTTAGGATCTATGTTGTACTAGAACTACAAAAAGAAGTCAGGAAGCATTTATTTTTAACAATTTATTATTTTTACTTTGCAAGGTACAAGTATTTTTAAAGTAATCGGCCCCTTTAATTCCATTGCCAACCCCAAATCAAGTGAAGTAAGACAAGGTCTAGCCTAAAGCCAATGGATTGATTACAAACCATGTTCTTCAAACCCACTAAACACTATTCCTTCTGGTACCTAAAGTTTCACTAGTACTAAGCTAAGGACAGTATTACTGCTGTGAATTAAGATGCATAATTTAGTGAAAAAGTTAAGTTTTCCTTATGTACTTAATTTTATTACCAGGAGAGTATTTAATTTGAGGGGAAAACTGGGTTCTAACTTCTAGAGCAGAATGTGAATTAGTCAAAATAAAAGGAAATCCTTTGCTATCAGATCATGAAGAAAGGGAGAACAAATAAATGAAATATGGTACACAGATTCTTAAAATAATCCTAGCCATTAATTTCAAACTTTACCAATGGCATTACCCAAACTGTTTATAAGTAGCAAAACTCTCACAGGTTATATCTCCTGTCTCCCCATCCCACCCTACATTATCTAATGAAGGTATTTAAATTGTAAAATGAACCAGGTTGAAAAATAGAAATTTCATGAAGCAAGGGTCCTGGATTACTCATAAACTAGATAAATGAGAACTAAGGTCCTATGGTTCTAGAAAGAAGAAGGATTAAGTACAGTAGAGACAATTTTATAACATGTTCTAGTTCAAGAATGTACAGATATGCTTTTTAGAGAATCATATTAAAATAATGATTTTAAATGTTCTAAAGACTATTAAGGCATTAGGAAAAAATGTAAATCGTACTAACAATGTGGTTTTTCTAAATCTGAAAAAAAATTAATATAAATATACATTCTATTCTTATAAAACCCAGATCATTCCAAATAGGATAAAGCTTAATTATTAACTATGACTCACATGTTTTAATTATAGACTCTTTTCAATAGAAGAGTCACCAATATGCTTATAAATTTTCTTTCCCTCAACTCTACTCTGTTGTGTAACAGTCCTTGGTCTATAAAAAGCACTCAATAAATGTTTACTAGCACTGAGTTGGTTTTTCCCCCTCCATGATTTTTACAGGCTCTCTACATTTGGTTGAGAACCACTGTGGCAAAGTAACAACATTCATCTGATTAGATGCAATGTCACTTTAATATCACTACAAGCAGATTACGTTTTCACTTATACTAGTTAGCAGTAATATAACTGACAAAAGCAATACAAGTCAAGTTAGCTTTCTCTTAGACCAATACCATATACTGTGTTTAAATAGCCTTTCTGGGGGAAAAAAAAAGATGCACCTTACAGACTGCATATGCTTATTTAATAACTAAAACTTGCAAGCAGAATTCCAATTATTTCTAATTCAGAAATGGGAGGAAGTTAGCCCTTAGCAGACTTGCTAAGCATTGAGTGGCTTTTTCAAATAAATGCCACAAAAATTTGGAGAGAGGCAATATTTTAATGTAGATTCCCCTCAAAAGCATTAAACAACAAATAAAGATGAAAATATGAATAAGTTTTGATAAATATTTCAAGCCAAAATTAGCCAAGGATATTGGTGTAGGAATTGAAGGGAGTTAACAAATTTAAATTACCAGATTCATCTCTAGTTGGGAAAATATTCTACACATAAGGCAAATATAGAACTATCATTGGACAAACTGATACATGGTAAGTACTTTGCTTAAAAAGGCAAAGAAAATATTTTTATACTATTAAAGAGGTGGATAACTAACTTATGTCTTACCTTATTAGCATCAGATATTTGATTTCAATAGTTTTGGCAAGATATTCTAGTGCTCTGTAACATAACTTTATATCGATTATTCTAATGAATAAAAAATTTGCTATATCAGACCTCATTCATTTGAAATCTACAATTCAAATACAGTATATAAGATTTCTATTTAATAAACCTTTTGAAACAAATGGATTAACCAGAGGGATGTTTTTATATTTAGTGTAGACCTTGTATAAATTAGGATTGTAAAACAATAAAACATTCCATTCATTCATGTCCATTCAAAACACTTCAAAATCATTCATTCATTTAACAACCATTATGCAGAAAGTTCCTGCTCTGTGAATTTATCCTTTAAAAATCACTGTAGTTTGTGTGAGGGAGATATAAGGACTGGGTAAGATAACATTCCCACCAAAATTTTTCAGGTGCCAAGGTCATGATGTTTTGTTCAACGGCTTTATTCTCTACTCAGCACCGACTAGCTATCTTACATATATGTGCTAATATTCACAAGAAGAATAACAGCTCATATTTATATAGTGCTTAAAGTTTTGCAAAATACTTTCCATATAACTACCCTTTCAAGTGAGGCAGAAGAAGAATTGTGGCTGTACTTAAATTATTGCACATCAATTGTCACAGCCGATACCAAACATGTCCCAATGATGCTGGGTTAGCAACAGCATCATTCTATATGGCACACAGAGAATTTTTGTATTAGATAGCTTCTAAGATCTCTTCCAGCACTGACATTCTATGTTTTAAGATCTCTTTCCAGCTCTAACATTAGCAACAAAAACAACAACGTGCATGAACTCTGGTCCATTCACTGCCCATTCAGGCAAGACAATCTTCCCTTACAAACAGGGGAGTATGTCAGGGTCACAAATGTTTTCTACTTTACTGAGGTTTAAGATTTCCCTCCTAAATGAATATAAAATGCAGAACTCCAAGAATAAGCTATAAAAAGGTGTAAAAGCTAATATACAAAAGATCAACACTAATAGTAGCTTTTATGGAGTGGTCATGGATGGTCCCGAACTTTATTCAATAAGTTTTTATTACTGAGGATGGGGGCTCCCTGAGAACAGGAACTGTTTCCCTTTTGTTTTTGTATCCCTAGCATCTCACACAGTACTTAGCATATACTAGGCAATTAATAAATGCTTGTTCTTTGACTGAAGTACAAATGGCTTCCATTTTATGAACCTTGAGGATTGTGTTAACTTACTATTATATTTTTATTGGAGTCTTAAAAACATTCCAACTCTAAGAAAGAGAATAATTCCTTCATAAGCTACAAATCTAACTTTAGCTGGCATGATAGAAAGAACACGGCATTAGTTAGAATACCTTGGGTTTCAATTCCTAACAACGTCAAAGACTAGAATTTGACCCTGAAAAAGTCTTTTCCCCTCTCTGAGGAAAATTCTTCAACAGAATGAAGGGGCTACACTTAGGTTGTTTCTGAAGTATCTTCAAGCTTTTAAATTCTATGTCCTAAAGTCTCTTCCAAAGCTAACATCCTACATTCTATGATCCTTACATCTAAAATGTTCTATATTCTAGGTACTAAGATATCTTCCAGTTTAAGACGGTTTGAATCAGGTTAATGTTTAGTATCCTTCATAAATGACTTGTGTATGAAAAGCCTAAGAAAATCTTTAACTTAGTACTGTTTCTGCCCACTGTTTCAATGGTTCACTGAATTGTGCTGACTTTCCAATTAAATTTATAGAACCCAAAGAGGTAAAGATATCAACTTGTTTTGAAGCGCCCCATGTGGAAGAGTATCACAGTCTTTATCATTAGGGCCTTTTGGGGGTAGAGGAATGGCATAATGAGGATTAAGTATGGTATAGTGGAAAGAACACTGGACTTAGAATTCTGGCACTTACTAGCTCTGTGACCTTGAGCAAGTCCCTTCACTTCTCTGGGCCTCAGTTTCCTCATCTGTAAAGTGAGGGAATTGGACCAGATGATCTTTATGGTCCATTCCAGTTCTCACATTCTTTGATTCTGTGAAATAGGTAAAGAGACATTTCAAATCTTCAGTAAAGCCAACTGAAAGGTGTTTTCTCAATGAAGACAATATAATTATGGCAAAATTTAACATTTTTCTATTAAAAGTTTCATCAAAAATTGTATCTTTGTAAAATGTTCCATTTTGTGTTAAGTGACAAGAAAAATATTTTAAATAAAAATTAAACTTAAAGTAAAAAAACAACAACAACTAGATCTATGCATTCATCAGTATGGGGAGCTCCCCAGGAGAAATTACCTCTCCCTGAGCAGAGTGGCACTTTCTCTGCAACTTAAGTTCTAGAGAGTTTCCTAGAGGAGTTAAATGATTCATTCAGGGTCACAGGACCTTTGATGCATTTATTGAAGGGTCCCTTAAACTCAGGTCTTCCTGATGCTGAGACCAGTCCCTTATTCGCTATGCCATGCCGCCTTAGTAAACTTTATCAGAATCTGGAAAACATTCTCTAAACTTACAGACTCATCATAATCATATACTTGTTCAACTTTAAACTTATTTTTACTACCATAACTAAGATAAACATATGCAATCCATCATTAAAAATTTGCTTTTCCTCCATGGTCTCCAACTTGCTCCTCTCAAAAATGATCTCTTAAGTCCCTTTCAGCTCTGAGATTCTAGACTTCATGTGATTCCATTCATAATTAGTTAGATGGAGTATACTAACAGAAAAGATAACTAAAAGGGCTTTTTGTGGTCACACAGGGTTAAAAGCATACATTTTAGTGACAAAATTAAATGGGCTCTGCACCTAATCACTGAATAGCAAAACGCATTTTATCTGAGGTCTCAAATTATAACTTTTCCATATTAAAACTGCATACATTTTTCATGTTAAAAGAATGGTTTTAGACCAGGGGTGGGGAACCTCCAGCCTCAAGGCCACTTGTGGCCCTCTAGGTCCTCAAGGGTGGCCCTTTGACTGAATCCAAACTTCACAGAACAAATCCTCTTAATAAAAGGATTTGTTCTATAAAATTTGGACTCAGTCGAAAGGCCACACTCAAGGACCTAGAAGGCCACATGTGGCCTCAAGACTGCAGGTTCCTCACTCCTGTTCTAGCCAGAATGCTAGCTCTCAAACGCACTTCCAATCTTCTCTTAGAACTCCAGTCCCTTATTTTTAATTGCCTACTATCTCCAGGATTTTAAGGTCCTGATGGCATCTTAAAGATGTTATGTCCCGAACTAAATCCATTTTAATACCTAACTTTTCTATTTCTATGATGCCATTTTTCTAGTCACCCTGGCTCAAAACTTCAGAGTCAAAAGAACCCATTAACAATTATTTATTAAGCATATGTGTGCTGGATGGAGTTGGGGACCCAAAGATAAAAGCACAGGTTGGAATATCAAAATCTGGCAAACTAATGGACTATCTGAGTTGAAAATGATAGTACAGTTTAATATGGATCACTGCACGGATGGTAGCCCTAACCTTGACAAAAATAGGGAAATTCAAAAAAGGAGCAGGTTTAAGGGAAAAACTGAATACAATGAGTTTTGGACTTTGGAGCTGAATTTTAGATGCCCAAGACATCCATTTCAAAATGTCCCCTAGGTATTTGGTGATGCATATTTAAAACTCAGGAAAGAGATTAGGGTTGGATAGATAGATCTGGTAATCAACAGCATAGATAAGTAAGCCCACATGAATAGATCAGATTCCCAAGACAGAAATGTTTGGAGAACATAAGGAGGTTCAGGATAAGAGTCCTGTGTATACCCACAGTTAAAGGATTTATTGGGGATGATGATCCAGCAAAGGAGACCAATCTGACAGAAAAACCACGACAGAGCAGTGCCATGAAAACCCAGTGTTATAGACCTTTCTCATGAACCTCCTAAATTATCTTAAGCTGCAAAAATGTCTCCCCTGACCTTTTGTTAGCTCCTCGGCCTTCAAAATTTGACTTGAGGCACTATTTTAAAGTTTTTTGGAGGGGAATATTGGTAGAATTGAGCTGGGTCCCAGCCTTTATTCCACCATCTTGGCTCCCAGTGTTCCATTTCCATGAAAACCAAAACAAAGCAAATAAAAACAAACAACAAAAACTGCATTCTACTAATAGACAATTAAATAGTTATCAAAAAATTTTACAGCAAATTTCTCTGACAAAGGCCTCATTTCTCAAATATATAGGGAACTGAGTCAAATCTATAAAAAAATAAGAGCATTCTCCAACTGATAAATGGCCAAAGGATATAAATATAGTCAGTTTTCAGAAGAAATCAAAGCTATCTAATCCTTTGGAAAAAAATGCTCTAGATCACTACTGATTAAAGAAAGGCAAATTAAAATAACTCTGAGATATCACTTCATACCTATCAGAAATGTCAAATGCTTGAGGGTATGAAGGAAAATTGGTACATTAATGAATTGGTCGTAGAATAGTGAACTGGTCTAACCCTTCTGCAGAACAATCTGAAACCATACCCACAGAGCTATCAAAATATTCATACCCTTTGATCCATCAATCCCTCCACTAGGTCTGCACCCCAACGAGATAGAAGAAAAAGGAAAAGTGTGTAAAAATATTTATAGCAGCTTTTTTTTCTTTTTCTTTGGTAGCAAAGAATTAGAAATCAAGGGGATGCTCATCAATTGGGGAATGGCTGAACAAGTTGTGGCATATGATTGTGATGGAGTATTATTGTGCTATAAGAACTGATGAGGGGGATGGTTTCAGGGGAAAAAAATGTCAAGACCTATATGAATTGAAGTGAAGTGAGTAGAAGCAGATCATTGTGCACAGTAACAGCAATGCTGTAATGATGATCAACTGTGAAAGGCTTGGCTACTCTGATCAATACAATGATACAAAAGAGTTCCAAATGACTCATGATGAAAAAATGCCATCTACCTCCAGAGAGAGAACTTATAAACTCTGAACGCCCACTGAAAGTATACTTTTCTTGCTTTCTTTATTTTTTGCCTTTTTTTCACAATACAACTAATCTGAAAATGTTTTTGCATGATTTCAGTTGTATATAATTGTTATCATATTATTTGCCTTCTCAGTAGGTGGTAGATGAGGGAGGGAGGGAGAAAATCTCAAATTCAAAATTTAAAAAGAAAAGAATGTTAAAAAGAAAATAAAAGAAAATGGAACAGTTAGGAGGCGATGGCAAGATCATGTGTATAACCATCTCTAAAGTGGAGACAAGAAAAAGGTGATGGGAGCTGAATAATTTGAGAAACTGGTGTTTGAGAGAACACCAACATGTATGTTGAATTCCTGCCAGAAACAGCAGGACCATAAGCCAAGTACTGAATTCCTTGAGAAAGGAAGGAGAATGATCCAGAGGCTGCTAGATAACTCATATCACTATCTGGATTAGATGTTATACCTGCGTGGAGTAAGCCCAGAGAAGAGCATGCTGAGTGAGGACAATAAAACGAGAGTCAGAAGAATCATTTTTGACACACCCCTCACCCTTCCAGTTATTTGATAAGATAGGCTCCTCAATCTTTCATGTTATTCCCCTCCTCCCCAATCTCACTGAAACCAAGGTACAGGGGAAATTAAGCTGGACTTTAAGAGTCAGAGGAACTAGGTGCAAATATTGGCTTCTTCACTTACTGTGTCACATAGGGTGATAATCTCTCTGGGACTCAACTTTTTCATCTATAAAACAAAAGGGTTGGGCTTGACCTTTAAAGTCCTGAGTTTGAAACCTATGATCCTATGTGCATCCACATTTAAGTCCTCTAGTCTTCTAGACTATAGTAGCTACTGGTATTACAACTCATATTCCTCCCTATTTTGTCCTTTGAACTACCAACAAAATAATCACCTAGCTTTATCTTACTGTAAAACTCTAATGCCCACTATATGCTAAGCACTACAAATAAGACAATAGGAGCAGCTAGGTGGCACAGTAGATAAAACTGGTCTAGAAGTCAGGAGGACCTTAGTTCAAATCCAGCCTCAGACACTAGACACGTACTACCTGTGTGACCCTGGGCAAGTCACTTAGCTCCGACTGCCTCACCAAAAAAAAGCAAAAAAGAAAAAACAAATAAAAAAAGAATAAAAATAATACCAAGTGTCATTGGTGTGGGGAGGAAAAAAAACAAAACTCTGCCTACCAAATGCAGATCAGCAGGTCGTCAACATTCTGTCCTTTTATAGTAGTCTGTGGCACCACAGTGTGAAGTAACTTGGCCAGAACTGCATAACCAATATGAAAAAGGAAGCATTCGAATCCAGTTCTTCCTGATTCTAGGCAATTCTCTACCCACTATCCCACACTGCCTCTCTGAAGCATTCTACTCAGTACTCTAAATACCTGACAAATTGTGCTATTCTGTCTCTTCACAAGACCTCATCCCTTTGCTCATGCTGTCTCCCAAGCCTGGAACATCTTTTTAATGAACTCTCTCATCTTTCTTTTTCCACAAAGACTTTTGTCAACTTTTCCAGAGGAATGTTCTCACCCTCTGCAAATCTCTCCTAAATGTTTGCTTGGATCTTTCCTCTGCTTTTTCCTTATTTTCACTTGTATTATACTTATTTGTATACATGCCTTTCACATCTGTCTATGAGATTTTGAGCTCTCTGAAAGCTGGGACAGTCTTACATCTACCTTCCTTTGGGTTATAAAGGGTGTAGCATCAGGACTCACATATACTAGGAAGTTAATAAATGTTTGTGGGATTTAACTAAAACCACAATAAAAAGGAGCAAAATACCATGGAAGGAAAAATCAACTCATTTCAAAATATCGTACCATATCTTTAGAGAAAAGGGATTTGTAACATTTAAACTCAGTGTATGTAGACCCCATACCTATGCATTCTGTTACTTTGTGCCAAGTCATGGAAGGGCATTTTATGGTTCTATAATATCAGAGTTTTGTAGTTACTTCTGTTTCAATATTTCTGTAATATATTGTTACTGTCACTACTATAGCTATTTAATAGTCGTTCTACTGAAAAATTATAAAAGGTATAGAGCTGGAAAGGACTTAAAACAACCCATTTGCCCCTTACACAATAGGAGCACATTTAACACATTCCAACTCATGGATGGTCAGTAAAACTTCTCCATTAAAAAAGAAAAAGTGATTACTGTTTACTGCTACTTTAAAATCCTGGGATGAATTGGATCTCATTCGAAATTAGGTCAATATTTACTGATGTCTGACCATAAGAACAGAGATACTATCCCATAACCTGAGACACCAGACTTTACAGTAGGTGGTTAAGTGAATTCTTCCAAAAACTAATTAGTTCTTGGCCTTGCAGAAACAATCCAGTCTCTACAGCTTCCACAGGACTAATTTAGGATCAAAGGATTTCAGGGCTAAAAGGGACCATACAGATCATCGAATTCTTTGTAAGGATTAAAGTAAGAGGTCCCAGCTGACACATTTTAACACGTGCATTTCACAGCTATCCCCATGAAGGGTAAAACAAAGAGGATGTTCCAAAACTTCCTATGCTTTTATTGACCTACAATGCCTTTACAAGACCTTCTCCAGCTACACCAGTGCAGGGGAACATTACTCTTTCTGAATTTCTGGAAGACTCACAAGCACAGCACGCAGTACGACTCTTGAATTATAGAATGTTAGAACCAGAAGGGAAACAGGGCATAAGATATTCCAGTCCTCATTTTATAGCTGGAGACACTGAGGCACAGAGATATTAAATATTTTGTTCTTGTTCATCTAGCTGGCTACTTAGCAGGGGCAGGGAAACACAGCGGAAAGAGCTCTCAGTCTTTCATGAGGAGACCGCGGTCTCTACTCTAGGCTCTACAATAAACTTGCTGTGTAACTCTGACCAAGCTTCTCTGGGCTTCGGTTCTGTGTAAAATGAAGTGGTTTTGCCTTCCAGCTCGAGCACTTCTGAATCTGAAATTCCTTTAGGGCAGGTTTCTCACCTCTTTTTTTTTTATCCCCCTTCTTAGAATAATCTCGTTAAATATATAAAATAAAATACCTAGCATTACCAAGGAAAACAATCATATTGAAATACACTTCTCAAACGAGTAAAACACAAATTCGCCATGAAGAACTTCTGTTTAGGGAAAGAGAAGTCCCTTGTTTCTCGCTGCACACTCTGCCCCAGCCCAAACCCGGCAGGAAGTACATATGTCTCTGTTAACCGAACTCGAAGCAAGATGAAGGACCCGCTGACTGTCATATAACACCATACGGCTTAAAAAATACTTTCCCACCCCCACCCCCCTGCGACAGGAGTAGTCCCCGCTTTACTGGACAGCCTGGGTCCCGAGGGTCGCGTCCCTCAGCTGTCAGCCTCGGGCTCCCATTCGAACCCTGCCCCGTACAACAGGGCGACCCGAGCACAGTCGCTTGCCTCTGCGGGTCCACACAGCGGACGCTCGGGAATCCCTCGGCTTCAGCCGCGAACTGAAGGGCTGCGGCGCGCTGACCTCCGAGCTCCGGAGCTCGCGGGCCCAGGGCACTCCCCCGGGGTCCATCGCCTAGCAACGCCTCGCGCGGTCCCCTCCAGGCGGCCGCGCGGGGACCCCAGGGCGGCAGCCATCTTGGATGCCCACGTAGGGCCAGGCTCTGTCCGGCCGTTCCCTGACTCCCCAGAATCCAGCGGAAGACGCGTCGGAGCCGGAGAGGGGAGCCGGACGACCCAGTATCCCGGCGGAGGAGGGGCTCCGGCCCGGAGCCGTCCCCTCCCGCCCCACGCGAGCTCCGGGGCCACCGCTGGGGTCCGTCAGAGGCAGCCGGGCTGAAGCGGCGAGCCCCGGAACTCTGGCTGGCCACAGAGTGGGCCCGGCCCCGGGGCCGCCCTCCTGCCGCTCCCTCGGGCTTTGCCCGCCCCGGCCCGGGGCGCACTCACCGCGAGCTCCAGCGCGGCCACAGCCTCCAGCCTCCACCGCTCCCGGAAGAGAAGCTCGTGCCAGCCCCGCAGCCTCGCGCCCGCCACTCGGCCCCCCGCCCGCTCGCGCCTGCGCGCTCCGGCTCCCGAGCCCACGCCCGGGCCCCAGGGTGGCCACCCCCCACCCCGGTCCAGCAGCGCCCGTTTTACGGTGGGAGGGAATCCTGGGCCAAAAAGGTTAAGTCATTTGGCCAAGGTCACGTAGGTGGTAAGTGTAGATCTGGGATTTGAGCCCAGGAGAACCTGAGTTCAGATGCAGCCCTCCTTCCATTACTACGAGTGCAGTCAGGGGGACTAGAACCCTCGCTTCGTTGTGTGGTTGTATTCATGGTAACTTAGAGGATCGTAGATGACTTAGGTCTAGAAGAGAGAGACCTTTGAGATCATCCAATCTACAATCTCTCTCAGGGCAGCCTAACCATCTCTTAGCACAGTGCCTTCATAGTAGGGGCTTAATAGATACTTCTTGATTTGAGACGTTCCCTACAGATCCTGGAGCTCCAAAGAGTGCCCTACTCTTTCCTGCAAAATTGGACCTCATGTTCAATCTCTGAGGGAGAGTTTGAGGAGGGAGGACACAAAACTAAAAGGAGAAGAAAAGCCTAGTGTCAAGTCTTCCTCCCCACCTTTCGGCTAGGCAGTCGCCTGAATTATGGCTTCTGCTTTACCCCTTGGTCCAAGAAATCTCTTTAGACACTTGAATATCTCTCCGTTGCACACCATCAGCTTCCCCTAGTCACAGATCCACCCTTTCCCCACCGCCAAATTCAACTCAGATCTTCCTTAAAGGAATGCAAGCCTCTTCATTAGCCTTTCAATTTCCCTTTGTTGTTGCTTCTGTTGAGTAGTTTCCTGTAGGTGTGACCCCATTTGGGGTTTTCTTGGCAAAGCTACTGGAGTGGTTTGCCATTTCCTTCTCCAACCTATTTTACAGATGAGGAAACTGAGGCAAACAAGGGTAAGCGACTTGCCCAGGGTCACATACAGCTGGTAAGTGTCTGAAGCCAGATTTGAACTCAAGAAGATGAATCTTCCCGACCCCAGGCTAAGCGGCTCAATCCACTGTACCACCTATTTTCCTACCGAGGGACAAATTTTTGGGTATTTGAGTATATCTCTACTCTGCATCAGAGTCCCTATCACTCTGCCCTACTAAGAGCTCTAGGGGTGATAATATTTTCATTACCAGACTCCAAGAGTTGTGAGGAAGCCCTTTTGTAAACCTTAAAGCTACAGATGTGTGAGGCATCACTGTATATTGCCTTAGCTAGCAGAATCATGCATATCTAGTTCCTTGGGTGAGTAGGTAGGGCTATAGTTAAAGTGGAGTACGAGGGGCAGCTAGGTGGGGCAGTGGATAGAGCACCTGGGCCCTGAAGTCCGGAGGACCTGAGTTCAAATTTGGCCTCAGACCAAACACTTGACACTTACTAGCTGTGTGACCCTGGGCAAGTCCCTTAACCACAATTGCCTAAAAGCAAAAAATTAAAAAAAAATGAAGTGGAGTACATTTGGATAAAGTCTAACAGATTTTTTTTTCTAAATTGGATCAGCCTTGCCTACAAAACGTATATAAAGAATCTGGGGAGGCGGAGCCAAGACGGCAGAGTGAAAGCAGTGACTTGCTTGAGCTCTCCTCCAAACCCCTCCAGATACTCATAAAAAATGGCTCTAACAAATTCTGAAGCAGCAGAATCCACAAAAAGACAGAGTGAAACAAATTTCAAGCCCAAAACAACCTGGATGATTGATCAGAAAGGTGTATTGCGCTGGGCTAGGAGCCCAGCGCAGTGCAGAGTGGGCGCGCAGGCCACAGAGAACCTGGAGCAGGCCTCAGAGGACTGAATCACGGGCAGCTGTGGAGGTTTCTAGACTCCTCAATCCACCAATGCCAAAGACAACTTAGAAGGTCAGTGGGAAAAGTCTGTTTCAGAGAAAAGAAGGCAGGGTTCCCCAAGAGCGTGGCGCTGGGGGGGCAGCTGCTTCCCGAGCTTCCAGCCCACAGACTGAGGGGGAATCCAGTGGCTGATCAGAGAGGGATTGCAGGGATCCCTTTGCCAGTGCTGAGGCAGGAATCTCTTGCTTTGCCCATGCTTGGATCTGGGCCACAGTTCTGGGTGGCGGTGCTGGGGTGAGGAGGAACCCTGGCTTGGTGGAGCTTGTACTGATTGTGGAGAGGAACCCCTCCTCACAGTTACAGGACAGAAAGGAATACCTGTAGTCGCAGGCCAGGAAAGGAGTAAACACCTCACCCCTTATCATACCACCTTGGAAGAACTGAAAATTTACAGGTCCCTACAAGTATCTCTGAAAACAGCTGTACAACCCCCCCCCGAAGCTTGGCACAGTACATTCTCCACAGTGGAAGCAGATTCGTACCTCAACAAAGAGTTTAAAACTCAAGTAATTGGCTGGGATCATGAGCAAGCAGTGCAAAAAGAATCAGACTATATTATCTTACTTTGGTGGAAAAGAAGATCAAAATATACAACCAGAAGAAGACAACAAAGTCAAAGCTCCTACATCCAAAGCCTCCAAGAAAAATATGAATCAGTCCCAGGCCTTGGAAGACCTCAAAAGGGATTTTGAGAAGTAAGTAAGGGAAGTAGAGGAAAAACTGGGAAGAGAAATGAGAGTGATGCAAGAAAATCATGAAAAACAACTGAACAGCTTGCTAAAGGAGACCCAAAAAAATACTGAAGAAAATAACACCTTAAAAAATAGCCTAACCCAAATGGCAAAAGAGGTCCAAAAAGCCAATGAGGAGAAAAATGCCCTAAAAAGAAAAATTGGCCAAATGGAAAAGGAAGTCCAAAAGATTACTGAAGAAAATACTTCCTTAAAAATTTAGAATAGAGCAATTGGAAGATAGTGACTTTATGAGAAATAAGACACTGTAAAACAAATCCAAAAGAATGAAAAATTAGAAAACAATGTGAAATATCTCATTGGAAAAACAGCTGACCTGGAAAATAGATCCAGGAGAGAGAATTTAAAAATTATTGGACTATCTGAAAGCCATGATCAAAAAAAGAGCCTAGACATCATCTTTCAAGAAATTATCAAGGAAAACTGCCCTGATATATTAGAACCAGAGGGCAAAATAGAAATTGAAAGAATCCACAGATCTCCTCCTGAAAGAGATCCCCAAAGGAAAACTCCTAGGAATATTAGCCAAATTCCAGAGTTCCCAGGTCAAGGAGAAAATATTACAAGCTGCCAGAAGGAAACAATTCAAGTACTGTGGAAACACAATCAGGATAACACAAGATTTAGCAGCTTCTACATTAAAGGACCGCAGGGCATGGAATATAATATTCCATAGGGCAAAGGAGATAGGATTACAACCAAGAATCACCTACCCAGCAAAACTGAGTATAATCCTTCAGGGGAAAAAATGGTCATTCAGTGAAATAGAGGACTTTCAAGCATTCCTGATGAAAAGGCCAGAGCTGAATAGAAAATTTGACTTTCAAATACAGGACTCAGTGGAACATGAAGAGGTAAACAGGAAAGAGAAATCATAAGAGACTTATTAAGATTGAACTGTTTACATTCCTGCATGGAAAGATGATATTTATAACTCATGAGACTTTGTCAGTATTAGGGTAGTTGGAGGAAAAAAATTATATGTATGTGTATGTAGATAGATAGATAGAGGGCACAGGGTGAGTTGAAGATTAAGGGGTCATATCTGGAGAATAAAATTAAGGGATGAGAGAGGATTATACTAGGAGAAGAAGAAAGGGAGAGGTAGAATGGGGTAAATTATCTCACAAAAAAAACAGAAAAGAAAAGTCTCTTACAGTGGAGGGGAAATGGGGGAAGGTGAGAGGGAATGAGTGAATCTTATTCTCATAGGATTTGGCTTAAGGAGGGAATAACATACACATTCAATTGGGTATGGAAATCTGTCTTACCCTACAGGAAAATAGGGGGAGAAGGGGACAAGAGAGCAGGGGGATGATAGAGAGGAGGGCAGATTGGGAAAGGGTAATCAGAAGTAAATACTTCTGAGGAGGGACAGGGTCAAAAGAAAGAATAGAATAAATGGGAGGGCAGGATAGGATTAAGGGAAATAGAGTTAGTTTTTCACAACATGTCTACTATGGAAGTGTTTTGCATAACTGCACATGTACAACCTATATTGAGTTGCTTGCCTTTTCAATGAGGGTGGGTGGGGAGGGAGGAAGACAGACAATTTGAAACCTAAAGTTTGAAAAACATATGTTTTTAAAAAAATGTTTTCACATGCTACTGGGCAATAAGAAGTATAGGAAATGGGGTACAGAAATCTGTCCTGCCCTACAGGAGAATAGAAGGGGAAGGGGATAAGAGAAGGGGAGAGAGATAGAAGAGAGGACAGACTAGGCGAAGGGATATTCAGAATGCATGACATCTTGGGGTGGGGGAGTAGATGGGGTGAAAATTTGGAACTCAAAAACTTGTGGAAGTGAATGTTGAAAACTAAAAATAAACAAATTTATATTAAAAAAAAGAATCTGGGGCATTCAAAGACTGGGTAAAGGCGAAGAAGGGTGTGGAAAAGTCAGAGTTAGCCATCTTACTATCTTTAGGCAGTGACTTGACAAAAGTCTTTCATTTAGTTGGAAATGGGTAGTTCAGTTGTATTTGAGAAGTATTTATTAAGTGCCTACCTACTGTGTGTCAGGTAGTGTACTAGACTTGATAACAATGTGTACTCTGAAGAGAAAGAAGAAGTAAAAGGGAGGATAGGATGGGAAGAAAGAGGAAGGCCAGTTGACAAATGAGAAATGAAAGTATATATAAAGTGATTTTTTTTTCAGGTAGAGAAGAAAAGATAAGGCAGAAGGAAGCAGGAAAGACTTTTTTTAAAAGTATAGACATTATGCTGTTTTAGCAATTTCAAAGAAAGAAGACAATATACTTTTTAAAATACAGTTTCCAATATCAACATTTTTTTTTCTGTGGAATTTCAGTCATTGTTTCCATAAACATTGTATCTGATTTTTTGTATTTCTGTTTGACAGGAACAGGCAGGCAAGAGCACAAAGTGCTAGTTACTGTCATTCTAACAAATATGCCAAGTACTTGTGTTCGAACATAGAACTTAAACAGTTTTTGATAAAAAAAAAATCCAAAGCTTGGGTCAGAATAGAAGAAAGGACATTTCTAAATGCAATAAAAAGTCAATGATCTGAGATAAGATCTTGTTGACTCTGTTAAAATACAGGTGTTTCCCACTCTGAATGTAACAGAACCATAATTAAATCTAGCCAGCTTTTTGCATTAAAAAAAAACAACTTTTTGCTATAAACTGAACAAAATTTAAAAATCCCCACTGTAAAGAGTAAAATATAATTTGGGGGTGGAATAGACAACATCATTCGAGGCCTGAATATGCTTTTCCAAATGAATAGAAATCTTCCTGGGAGATGCCACTGAGACCTTAGAGTTGAACAAGGCCTTAAAGATCATCTAATATAACTCTTTCATTGTACAGAGGAGGAAACTAAGACCGCCAAGATTAAGACTTTCCCAAGGTCACTAAGGCACCTAGTGGCAAGGGTGGAATTTGAACCCAAGTCTTCTGACTCCAAATTTAGTGCGCTTTTCATTGCTGCCTAGTTGCCTAAAAATGCTAAGGAAGCCATAATGGCTCAAATCATGGCAGTGCTACAGCTCATGAATTGGACCTTGGACAAATTGCTTCACCATTATGGACCTCATTTTTTTTCCATCTGTAAAATGAGGCAGTTATTCTCAAATATCCATTCAAAATCCTAAATCCCATGATCCTGTGAATTACTGCTTCAGGAAGTGAAACACTAACTAGACGTCCTTAACCTTTTTTGCTTGTGTCGTGGACCTACTTAGCAATGTGGTCAAGCCTATGGATCCCTTCTCAGAATAAAGCTTTTAAAAGCATAAAATAAAATATGTATGGTTATAAAGGAAATCAATTATGTTGAAATACAGTTATCAAAAATTTTTTTTAAAAAAAGAGCAGCTTAAGAACTCCTGAATTAGAAATACTTGTCATAGATAACTATCACCAAAGCTTTCAATAGCAGATCTGCAGATCTGATGTCTTTTCCATCCCAGCTCTTGAGCATGACTCCACTCTGACTTTGTGCACAGGAAGACAGTGATAAAGATATAATAAGTGGGTCTGAAGCTCTTTGCTAGTATAGGGCAGCAGAAAGGGCACTGGTCTTACAGTCAGGTCTATTCTGCCTGTGAAATTTGTAGCTATGCAAATGTATGCAAGTCATCTTGGTACTTTGAACTGCTTGCTCATGCATAAAACAGTGGTAATAATATTAGCTATTTTACGAGGTTGTTTGAAGGAAAGTACTTTATAAAGTTGTTTTACCTCCCATCTGTCCAGCTATTCTTCAGTTTCATTTTCTGATTCTTCATCTATGTCACAGTAAGAGGATTTTTATTAAGCCGGTGTCTAGGCCTTCCATTACCTAGAGACAGGAGCGCCAGGAATCAAGTAGCAGTTTAATTAATCAGTTTCAGTGTGAGGAATGCTTTCTAAGCTATAGTGAAAGCGCAGGTCGTATACTTAAATTGCAAGGGGAGAGGGGAGATTACAAGCAGTTCTGTCCCAGGGTCCGAGTGGATTCCCATGGCAAAGCCACAAATCCCACAATACAACAATTCTGTAGTCATACCTTTGGGGGTCGTGGCCACCTCCCCCAGGATACGGCACAGAGCCAGAGTTCTGTGACAAGAACAGGTTCTACAACCTTTGATTCACTTCGCTAAAGGAATACAGGCACAATAAGGAGAGCACTGTCAAAGGTCGATTCATCATTTCAAGCTGCATTGTGAGCTCTGACTCCTGAGCCAGAGAGGCAGCTCTTCAGAAAATTAAATCATTAGTATATTCATTATATATCATATCCATTAATATAAAAATCATAATTCCCTTCACATTCCCTCCTTTCATATAAAAGTAGGAACGACCCTTGAAGGCTGATGAGTTAAATTCATTTAAAACCTGATTTTGAAAAATTTCTCAATTATTGAAATTTACTATAAAAGGAAAAAAGAGGGACATAGTTATCATATAACAGGGGGAAAAAACCCCTTAGCTCTGTTTGATTCCAGGCAGGAGTCCTATCTGACAGCCAATCATGTAGTTACAGGGTGTTAAAGGCAAGGCTCAGAATTAACCAGGTGGGAATTTTCCTTTTGCAGAAAGGAAATAACACAATGAAGAAATAAAATCAAGTGGTTGCTACCTAGTCCATATCCTAGGTCATCTCTATAACCTTTCCCAGGCACAGACATCCACCTTAGCAGTCCTTAGCCTACCTCACATGCCATTTTCTATGATTGGCTTTCTGATAATTCAGACAACTATCCCTGCAATCAAAGCCCCAAATTACAGTCCCAGGAATTTTTACCTTAAATAACAAAATTTTCATTAATCACAACTTAAGGAGATGTGTATAACATAAAAGTGAAAGGGAAAAAAAACCCCTGCTACTTCCATGAACATTGAGTGATTGAGGGGACTGCAAGTAACAAGGAAAAAAGAAAGGGCTTAGTTCATAGATGGAGTAACTACAAACCTCAGCCCAAGTCCAGGTTCTTGGGTTGGTGGTCTACATCAGCTGTCATCTTCTCATCCTGGAGGTCTTGGGAACAGCTGGCCACCTCAGATGTTGGCTGCTTTGGACCCCATTTAATCTTTAAAGTCAAGTTACCAGTGGGCTCTGAAATCCAAGTGGCTGGTACTGCCCTTTTTAGATGGGACAGGTGGATCCAAGATGCACCTCCCAGGAGTCTGGCTGCAGTGGGGAAGGTGAGTGGGACTTCAAAGGGATCTTTGCACTATGCTGCAAAGAATGTTGTTGGAGATGATGTTTCCAGCAAGACTCAGTCATTGGGTTAGATGAGGGGCTGAGTCTCTGTCAGGATTTCTAAAGAATGGGAGTGTAAGACAAGTTGGTAAGTGTCTGATATTTTCTGAGCCAACCCAATACAGTATTTTAAGCCTTTGGCTGCTATGCTTGCCACCCACCAGTACGGTGGCATTGGGTGTCCTGTTACTATCTCACAGGGACTGAGCTTATGGGAGCCAAATGGTCTAAATCTAAGACTTAGCAGGGCTAAAGGAAGGGCTTTGGGTCAGGGAATACCTAGCTCCTCAGAGAATTTAATAAAGAAAATTTGTTTTTTTTTTGTTTTTTGCTCAGCAATGGGGTTAATTAATTGACTTTCCCAGAGTCATACAGCTAGTAAGTGTTTGTCTGAGGTCAGATTTGAACTCAGGTCCTCCTGAATCCAGGGCTGGTGCTCTATCCACTGGGCCACCTAGCTGCCCCAAAGAAAATTTTAAGTATCCTATTAACTCTTTCAATCATTCCTAATGACTGGGAGTGATAGGCTCAATGAAGGTGCCAGGATAAAAGTAGCTTAGCAAATGAAGCTCCTGTGAAATGGATACCTCTATCACTATGTGTCTCTTTAGGACACCCCCCCACACACACCATAATGGAATGATTTTTTTCCTAAGGGGATTTTTGCTACCCCAGAGGCTGTGTCAGTATGACAGGGGAACACTTCCACTCACTGGGAGAACATACAGACCATAATCAAAGCATATTAGTATCCAAGGGCAGGTGGCAATTGAATGAAGTCAATCTGCCAGGTTTCAATGGGCACATCTGGAAGAGGAAACTGCCCATGGGCTGGCTTCAGAGGCTTGGATGCATTGTGCTTGGTGTAGGTGGGACACATCTCATAGGCAATGACAGCAGCTCTGTGAAAACTCCCCCACCAATATTTTCGAGCTGCTTGCTTGTCAGGTCCCCAATAGCTGAATGAATGAATGTCTTCCATCCTAGGGAGAGATAAGTTCTTAGGAAGCACTGTAAGTCTGTTTAGGCAGGCCCGTAGTCCCAAAGTCTTATCATATTTACAGCCCTCCTTTGGAAGCTTTTTCTTACTTTGTTGATAAGCATTCTTATCTGGGCTGTGGCTATCTCTTCTTTTGTTAGGCTAGAAGGCTTAGGCCAGCCTTCTGGGAGAGATGGATATACTAAATAGGCCATGCTTATGGGGACTTGTGCTTCAGGATTTGAGGAGTTAAAGCTGCAGTTTTAGCTGCTTGGTTAGCCAAGACATTTCCACAGGCATGAATACAGTTTTCTTGCCCTGGAATTTTAATTACTGCTATGGCCTGGGGAAGCGGTAAACAGTTTAACAGACTGGAAACCTGTTTCTAGTTTTTAATGGGAGGTCCTGAGGAGATGAGGAAGCTCTGATGTTTCCATAGCATCCCAAAGTCATGTGCCACCCCAAATGCATATCTGCTATCAGTGTAGACATTAATCCTTTTTTACTATTCACAAGCCCTAGCTACTTCCTGGTGCTTAGCTTGCTGTGCTGAATGGGAATCAGGTAATGATGAAGCTTCAACAATTCGACTGGTGGTGATGTATAACCAGCAACCAAGTCTCCTTCCTCATTTCTGAGGCAAGCTGTATACCAGGTATACCAGTCAAGTACAGCAGTTAAAGTCTGCTCCTTTTAAGGGAGTTTCCTTCAGATCCTCCTGGGGGGAAAGCAAGGCTTCCAGTCTTGGTCTAAAGCAGGGGTGGGGAAACTTTCAGCCTGGAGGCTACAGGTGGCCCTCTAGATCCTCAAGTGCAGCCCTTTGACTGAATCCAAACTTCAAAGAACAAATTAGCTTAATGAAAGGCTTTGTTCTGTAAAACTTGGACTCAGTCAAAAGGCTACATGTGGCCTTGAGACCTCAGGTTCCCCACTCCTAGTCTAAAGACTCATCTTCACTTTCCACCTCAGGTAGACAGGTAGCTGGATTGAGTGTGTTTAAACATTTGATGGTCAGATTAAGCTTGGATAACAGAGTCCTTCAAGGTTGGCTAGCCAGCTAGAGGACAAATGCTGAGTATGGTGTGAATCTAAATTTAATTAAATTTCAATGGCATGGGGAACATGTACTGTTAAAGGAGAGTCAAGACAAATGTCCTCAGTGGTAGAGACAAGGACAGCTGTGGCTACTACTGCCTGGGAGGCCTTTAGCAACACTGTCCAAAGTTTTACTACAATATCCCAAGGGAGAAAGTTTTCACCATGTTTTTGTGTCAGTACACCAACTGCATTCCCTCCTTTCAAAGAGACAACTGAATCAAATGAGAGAGAATAGTTGGGGAGGCCTAAAGTTGGTGGTTGTTGAAATCAAAAGAGTTTTGAGCTTCTGGGGAAAGAGCCTAGGGCTCAGGTACCGAATCCTTTAGGAGGTCATAGAGGGGGGTGGGGCAGGGCAATACCTGAAAAGTCAGGGATCCAGATGTGTCAATAGCCCACCAGACTAAGGAAGGCAAGGAGCTGACACTTGGTGTGGAGTACGGGAAACTGAATGATAGCTTTAAGATGGGAAGAATCTAGGCAAAGCCAGAGGAAGAGAGGTGATATCCTAGGAACTTTACAGAGGGGAGGGCAAACTGGAGTTTGTCCCTAGATACTCTTATGGCTTCTTGCTGAGAAACTATTAAGGAGTCCTGAACAGAAGTGTCTTGGGTGGGAGAACAAAGGAGAAGGTCATTAACATAAGGGAGGAGGACAGAATCCTTAAAATCTAATGAGGACAAGTCTTGTTTTAATATCTGTGAGAAATAGGGCAGTGACTTAGTGAATCCCTGCAGAAAAACAGGCCAAGTGTATTGGCATCCCTTCTGCGTAAAAGCAAAAATGAATTGGCTTTCAGGGGCAACCAGGATTGAAAAGAAGGCACTGCAGAGGTCAACCAACTTGAAGTAAGTGGCCCAGGGTGGTGCTAGGTTAAGCAAAGGGTAGGGGTTTGGCACGACAGGTGCTTTGGGTATTGCAATATCATTAACCGCTCCGAGATCATGCACAAGTTGCCAGCCCATCCACTAGATCCACCAGGCTTCTGGACTGGAAAGATAGAGACCCTTAGATAGATAAGCATTGACAAGGGGCTTAACTCCCTCTATGGCCTCAGTGCTGAGTGGGTATTGATGTATGGAGGGTATGGGTTTAGATGGGTCCAACTGCACAACAACAGGTGTGGCAATGATAACTAACCCATTAGCAGGGGCATCGGAAGCCCACAGGCCAGAGGGAACTTGGTTAAGAGCCAGATGGTCAGAAGGGGTTAAGGGAAAGAAATTTAAAGGGACGAAGACACTTTCAGATGTGGAGGTTGTGGGGGATAAAAAACGCAAGGCAGTGGTCCCTCCTAGGTCAAATGAAATAGTGGCCTGTAATTTATGGAAAAGATCATGTCCTAGTGATCTAGGGGCTATGGGCCTCAGGGATCAGGACAAAAGAATGAAAGACACTGATCCCTCCAATGAAAAGGGAGAGTAGTTCTGAGATATAGGCTACAATGGTCTTATTATTTAGCGTTTAAAGTTCTTTCTAACATGACCCCTTCTTTCCACTATTCTTATACTTTTTTATTTTATAATATTTTATTTTTTCCTTAATTACTTATTGAAATAATTTTTAAACATTTTTTAAAACACGTGCAATCATATAAAACATTTCTATATTAATCATTTTGTATGAGAAGACAGGAAAGAAAGAGAGAGAGAGAGGAGGAGAAAGAAAGGAAGCAAGAGAGAAAAACAGCATGCTTAGGTCTGTATTCAGACAGTATCAGTTCTTTCTCTGGTGGTAGATAGTATACTTCATCACAAGTCTTTTGGGATTCTTATACTTGACCGACTCCCCTCCATACATCATCCTATGATCCAGCTAACCTAGCTTACTTACAGTCTCTTGAACATGTCACTCCATTTCCTATCTCCATAGTCTTGAACTGGCTATCCCCCATCCCTGGAATTCTCTGCCCTCTCACCTTCTTCTCTTGGTTTCCATGGCTTTCTCCAAAACTCAGCTCAAATGTCAATTCTATAGGCCTTTCCCAGGCTCTCTAGCTGCTAATACTTTCTCTTCTCAGATTTCCATCTGAGATTTCCATCTCTATATAACTTGTATGTACCTAATTATTTAATATATGCTCTTTGAGGGCAAGAACTATTTTTGCCTTTCTTTTTATCCTCAGTACTTTACATAGTACCTGACATATAATAAGTACTTAATAAATGCTTGCTGAATCAACCTTGTAGCGCCACAGAAATATAAGCTGATTGACCTGGTTTCCTTTCCTGGCTCAGACATTAGTAGGGTGATTACAGAAAATTATTTCTTTTCTCTGAGCCTCAGTTTTCTGATCTTTAAAATGGATGTAATATATTTTGGTATTCTATGATTTTTGTCTTTCAGTGACTTCTTCATAGTGGATAGACCCATTTTACTGGATGCCTCTCTCTTGTTCTTTAAAGGTTATCAAGACAATAGGTTGTCTATCTATGAATCCTAATGAGGCCTGCCTCCTTTTCTACTAATGCACATACTTGTTATTTTTTATTCAGTACTTAGCAATACAAGTCAGAGTAGAGTTGAATAATGACTATAATAAATAAAATCATTAATATTAATTATTATTTCTATGATATAGGAGTGAATGGGATGTCCCAGTGAAGACTCTTCAGTGTAGTTAAGGTTTGGGATAAGGTTGAGTGGGATGAGGGGTCCCATGAAAACTTTTTAGAAGAATAAATAGAAATTGTATTAGACTCAAGGCAGGCATAGCAGCCCGATAGGCCTAAGTTTCGGTTTACTAGAAATCACCTGATTTATGGGAATCCAGCCCCAGGCCCCCCCCCAATTATGCCATTGTTTAGTAGTTAAAGTTTGCCAAGCCTGAAACTCCTGAAGAAGCCCCCCCTCTGTATTTTGTTGCTACACCTGTTGCTGTTTTTCAGTCATGGTGACCTGGCTATACAGTGCAGGGTCTAGCTTGACCGCACATCTTTAATTGCTTCTTTGGTATTACTACAGCAAACTAAGAAATATAGACATGTATACTGTGTTCGTTGTTTTGTTTCCAGTGTCTATGGTACATTGAGACTGTGAGCCAAATAGTGGGCAGTTGGTGGGAGGGGGGCATTTGCCCATTAGGGCTATTTAATCAGGTCCTTTGTTCCTGTGCTTTGTCTCCCCTCATCAGAGCATCCTGGTGGAGGGACACCCAAATCTCGAGATTTGAAATAATAATAATAATAATAAATTAGCTTTCTGTTTCTCCTTGGATACCTCTGTGTGTTTTTTAATTTGAGTGGCATCCCACACAGTTGAAAAAGCACTCCAGTGGGATAACTGAGAAGACTTCTCTTTTGGAGACTAACAAATTCCAGTTCTTACAAAGTTATTGATTACAAAAAATTTCCTTTCTCTTTGTAGGTATTCTCTCAGTTTTTCCCAGATTCTCTCCTTCCATCTTGACCCATTGTTGCGGTACCATAGCAATTTAAAATAGCTGTCCTTTGTATAAGTTCCATCTGAATTGGCTGCCAATTGGGCTCTAGGCTTAGCTTTGCCCTGGTTATAAGAAGGAAGTAGCCTAGTTTCCACACTGAAATGTTCTTTCTGAGACATATACTATCAAGATGTCTCAGGCCCTTATGTCCTTTATGAAAGCATGACCTTAAGTACTCTAGGCCCCAAATTGAGACATTAACTTTAGGTCTGACAGAAAGTTTGGAGGGGAGAGTATGTCAGAGGATATATGTTTTTAAAGAGGTTAAAGAGAATTTGAGGGTTTTATTTTACCCATTTGATATGCACTTGTTTGTTCATCTCTTTGGGATGGGGATGGGAGAGCATTAATATATATCAAGTATGATTCTACTGTTCTGTGTGGAGGGGCAGGCTTAATGGGAGACACTGCTAATCGACCCTGGGATTTCATAGAAATGCCAGCCAGTAGTTCTAAACAAGAAATTATGAAGGAGAGGCAGTGTAGAGGTGCCAGAAGCTGCAAAACTCCTTAGTGCAGCCAGAACTAGATTAAAATGTAGTTAGGAAATGTTGAACCAAATACAATATGACATAGATGTTAATTTGTAGTGTTTTTGTTTTTTTTTAAGTCAAGATGCTGCCTCCAGGGATCCATTTCTATTAGAATTTGACACTAGTTAGGTGAAAGATTCCGTTAAAGATTGTATTATTGAAAAGGAAGACATGTTGGTCACAAGGCAAGAGTGAAGGATAGCCGCAGGACAGCTCATAGGTTCCCTTGCTTTTATAATAATATTATCAGGAGAACTTGAAGAATGACCCTAGAATGTTGGCTGGACTTCTGTGATTAACTTGTGTGAAGACATGGGCAGGAGCTGCGCAGGATGAGCAGGGATAGACGGGTTACGCTATGCAGCAGTGGAGGAAACATCTTGACATAGAATCAGTCATTCATTGAAATGTGATCAAGCAGTAGCAAGTGGAGAATACAATGTGGAAGGATGCGCCCTCTCTGCTCATTCATCGAACCGGAAAGAAGACAATCCAACTGTGCAGCAATTTCTTGAGCACCTACCGTGTGTAAGGCACAGTTGCCCCAACTAGTTGCTGGGGTCACAAAGAGAGAAAAACACAGAGCCTACTTTCCAGGAGCTTTCCGTCTACCTGTGTGACCTTGGCTGAGTTACCTATGTTCTATGGACTTCAGCTGTCTCATCTATAAAATTAAGAGGGTGCATCACATGATCTTTCAGGTTCCTTCAGCTTTAAGACATCTGATCCTACAACGGGGAAAAGATAAGTATAAAAATGAAAACAAACAAACAAACAACCTATGCTATAAGTGAAAATGACATTGATGGAGAGGGCTTGAGGCAAAGTTCTATGACAAAAATAGGAAGAAAGAAATCACATTGCCAAGAGAAAAGGGGGTCAGTAGGCATTTCAGGTTGGCGGCATCATGGATAAAGCCCTGCATCTAGACCAGAACCTGAATCTAGCTTCAGACACTAGCTGTATGACCCTGGGCAAGTCACTTAACCTCTATCTGCCTTAGTTTTGTCAACTGTAAAATGGGGATAATAAAAACACCTATTTCCTTGAGTAGTTATAAAGATCGAAAGGGATAATTATACAGTGCTTATCACCATGCCTGGCACATAATAGGTGCTTAATAAATACTTATTTTCTTCCTTCCTTTCTTACAGGAGGTGATACCTAACTTGGCCTTTAAAGAATAGGACAGACTTCAATATATAAATATAAAAATGCCTGATTGGCAGTCCTGCAAATTGCCTTGTGTTCCAGTGAACTTTAAGAATTAGCCTCGTGGCAGATTGTAACAGTTGGTCAGTCATTTCCGTCCTGTCCAGCTCTTTTTGACCACTTTTGGGGTTTTCTTGGCACAGATACTGGAGGGGTTTGCCATTTCCTTCTCCAGCTCATTTTACAGACGAGGAAACTGAAGCAAACAGGGTTAAGTGGCTTGGCCAGGGTCACAAGCTAAGAAGTGTCTGAGGCCGGATTTGAACTCAGGAAGAGGAGTCTTCCTGATCGGTCCCAGCATGATATCCACTGTGCCAGCTAGTTGCCCTAATTTAAATGACTAAATCACTTTTTGTTTGCTTTTATTAAATGTATGCTTATTAAATGCCTAGCATTTCCTTTGTGCTGTTGTGCTGGAACAGACGCGAGACAGAGACCCAACCAGAAGACTTAATGTGGAGGTTTATTGTGGCGCCTGCTGCAAGGGGAAGTCCCAAATCAAGCAGCCCCGATCCGGGGTATAGTCAGGGCTTATAAGGGGTTTCTTCAAAGGGTACAAGATAAGATTGCATAAGCAGTGTCACAAAAGCCAGAACAAGCAGAGATCACACAAAGCAGACCAGGTGGCCTGGTCTCTGGTATAAACTGTGATTTATCTAAAGCAATTATGTCGCAAACCTTTCAGTCCATTTGCTTAGGATGTACTGTGCCATGAAAGAGTACATTCCACCATTATCTAGATTGTTCGGGCAGAGAGACCTGGGGCAGGATGGAGCAATAATTTCTGTTTTGCATGGTTTAAGGGGCCTGTTTCTAAGGTAGTAAAATAATGTAGTAATATCCTGTATTACATTGCCCTGGCGGGCTTTCTTGGCGGGCTTTCTAAAACGGGAACTCTAGCTGTATACAGGGAAGGAGGGTGTTAAAGATGGAGGTCAGAGAGCGAAATGGGGCTCGGTACTTCAGTGTATAAAAATAAATTACTGGTTCCATACCTGATTCATATTGTTAGAAATAGGCTTGACACCAAAAATTTAGTACCAGGAAAATTTATTACAGAGAAAGTCCAGAGGATTTAGACGTTTCTAGCCAGAAGCGGGCTCCACCCCTCTTCAGGAGCGCAAGGGCAAGTGTGCTTTTATGAAGTTGAATTCCGCTCGAAACCTCCCAGGCCCGGATTGCTCCATCCATTCCCAGGTTACACCTTTCCTTACATGTTTCCCCTTGATATGCTCAAGGGTGTTCCCCCTCCCTTGGTCATACATCCCATGACTCATTAATGAGGCTCTAATTTTTTTCAGGGTATGTCAGGCGCACTAACATTTTTCAGATGTCCTCAGGTTGACCCTAACTGGTCTGAGTGGGCTTGACCCTTATTTTGATTTTGGGGTCTTTATGGAACCATCAACTTACTTTTTATTGGCTAAGCCTGAGCCCACCTACAGTGTACTACTTCCTGGAGCTGTTCTTTAGATCTCTGCATTATTCTACCTGTGGAAACATAAGCCCGTTTAACTCAAACAATATTGTTATCTACTACATATTATTTTCTAACTATGTTCTTTTTTTGGGGGAAACCACATGCATAATCCAAAATTGAAGCCATAAGCCATTTTCTTGAGATATTGGGGCCAGGGTTTTAACAAGCTAAAGACTAAGAAAAAGAAGCCTAAGCCCCCTAAATAATACAAGCTCCCTAAAGAAATAAACCTTGTCCAAATCATATCTCGGTATAGAACCCCCTTATCCTGTATTGTTTCAATCTTAATTTTATATTTTAGTGTTTCTTATACATATTCTTTACTTAGTCCTTTTGATGTGGTATGGACCCAAGCCAAGATCTTTGCCTCTTGCCCCAAAGGGATTCTGGCTCCCATTTGTCTATGGGTCCCAGCTCCTTATCTCCCTTTGAAAGCCCTAGCCTCACCTTTTGATCTTATTCAGATGCCTTTCAAACTTCTTCCTTCCGGTTTCTCTCATTATCTATTCCCATTGTTCATTCAATCTCTTAGACATTCCAGGATTCTCTTAGGATTCTCACCTTAGACCCTTTTCCCACTCCCTTTCCTGGTCACCCAAAGTTACTTTAGTGTATATCCACCCTGGCTCCCATTTAAACACTGAGACTCTCTCCTGCCCAAAAGGCTGAGACTCTCTTGCCCCCTCATCCTACTGACGTTACTAATGTTCAGATTCCTTAAGAGTCTGGCCTGTATGGTTTATCTCTAATAAACTTTTTCTCTGGCTGAAAGAAGATTTGTGTTGAATTCATTCAGGCAGGGCCTGCATCATGATCTTGGGGTCCTAGCACCCCTAAACCTCTAGACCTCATCACGTTTGCATGGACCACGGTGAAAATTGAATTTAATTACCCTCAAAAGTCCTCAGGTGTGCTGAGTGGGAGCCTGAAAGGATTCAAGAATAGGTTTTTAAAAAAACCCAATAAATAAATAATTGAATAAATTATATCATTCCATGGACTGAATGATAAAACCTTAATCCATGTAAATTCAAGTGAGGGGGAAATGAGTTGCAATCTGATAATACTTTAGCCAAAAATCAATCAACAGCTATTGTATCTCTGTCCCTAATCCCCTGCACCAGATACTTGTATCATGCTATATATGCAGAGGTTGTATGATGGAGTTATATGGTAACATATAAACTAAATCAGCTGAGCAAGCAGTTGTAATATTTTAGTTAACTTTATCTACATGTTGCAACCAGACTTTTCTTATCCTATATTAACTGTGTATACAACAGATAAAAGAAAATACAACCAACAAGATATTACTTTGGTGGAATAATATTAGGATACTATAATAACTCACTTCTCTATTGCATTTTTTTTTTTGCTTTTTGCTAGGCAATTGGGGTTAAGCGACATGCCCAGGGTCACACAGCTAGCATGTGTTGTGTCTGAGACCGGATTTGAATTCCCCCTGACATCAAGGCAGGAGCTCTATCCACTGTGCCGCCCACCTGCCCCTCTATTGCACTTTAACGTTTAGAAAATACTTTCTTTAAATTGTGCATAAGTGTTAACCCAGAGATTCACTGCTAAGAATTTGCCTCAAGAAGATCAAAGATCCCACACACTACAAAATATCTGTAGCTGCATCATTTCTTTCAGTAAGAGAACATTACATTCATTTGATGTGTTTAGCCTTTTGCATCTAACAAAAATGATGAATGTGGAAAATATAGAGAAGCTTGGGAAGTTCTACACGAAGTGTTGTAAAGGGGAAAATAGGTCCAGGAAGTCATTATACAGAAAGACTCCAACAATATAAATGTAAATAACAAAATTGAATGTCATAGCATTACAATGACTAAGATTTATCCTGAAGGAAATAAATGAGAATACCTCTTTCTCCTTTCTCAGCTGAAGTCCGGGACTGTGGGCTTGGAACATTTTACATATGAACAAACTTGGTGGAAGTGTTGGTTAATTTAAATGAATAGCCTTTTTCCCTTCAATTTTATTCTTTATTATAAAAGGGTAGCTTTGTTACAAAGTGGATGGAGGAGAAGAGAAGGATTCATTGGGAAATAAAGGTGATGTATTTGTTTAACTGGAAGGGAATAGGTGGGGATAGACTGTTAACATGCTTGAAGGATAAGAAACAAAAGTCTTCTCAGAACCCTAAGGTCTTTAAAGATTACATAGAAAAACAAATATGAGATGGCTTATAGGTGGTTTTGCTCTGTTTTGATGGTTTTAGAAGAAGGCAAAAATGAGAGGAAAAGGCTACACTGAGAAAGAAAGGATGAGGAAAGGGAAAACATAATTGAAGTGTATTTAATTATGGAAGAAGGGATAAGGGGAAACATGAACTTCACTTTCACGTGAACCAGATAAGGAAAATATTGAACATAATTACATATATTCTCCCACTTACTACCCCTGACTCATAAAGATCTAAGTATAGAAATAGTCAATTGAAAAGGTAAATAAGAGGGGTCAGGGACAAGGTAGAGAACAAAAGTAGTTTAAGAGGATAAGAAAATGGTCATAAACAAACAAACCAAAGCCCTGGAATACTAAGGAAGATTAAGGAGGATTAAAAGGAAAACTAGAATAAAAAGCTAGGATCTGGACTCCAGCTAGGGGAAGAGAAGATTTGCAATAGGGCAGAATTAAGCTATTTTGTTTATAGACTGCAAATATTAGACAAACACTCCACACTTTTCTGTATGTAAAGAAGTGAAAGCAAAGGGGAAAAAACAAACAAACAATAGGACAAGATGGAAGGAAATATTCCATTAATGGATACAAGTGTATATGTGTATGAGACAAACACATCCCCCTCCCAAAAGAAGATAGCAGAATTGATTAGAAAACAGAATCCAACAATATGTTGTTTATAAGAAGCACATTTGAAACATAAAAATTCACAATTAAAATGAAGGCCCTAAGCATGATTTATTATGTTTCAGCTGAGCTCAAAAAGGCAAGAGCATCAGTCATGATTTCAGATCAGGCTAGAGTAAATATGGGCACGATAACAAAGAGAAAGCAGGGAAATTAAATTGTGCTTAAAGGTGCCATATATAACAAATCAATATAAATTCTTGACTCTTGTACACCAAAATAACATCATTTACATGCTTAAAGGAAAAGTTATTCAAATCGGAAAGAAGAAAAAGTAGTCATAGTAAATAGTGGAGGGCATGGTGGGGGAGGGAGGGGAAGAGAGCCTCTGAAAGGGACCAGAATTCTTTTCAGAAATATAAGCAAAAAATAAATAAGGTGAGGACCTGAATAAAACTTTAGAAAATTAGCAATGATAGATCTCTGGAGATTACTGAATGGGAAATGGAAAGTAATTTCTGTACCTTTCTGATGTACATGGCACCTTTAGAAAAATTGACCATGTATTTGATGAGGATGGGATCTGGATCTCAAAAAAGAAAAACCCTGGACTTTCCCACAAGGCCTAATGTCTAGTGTTCTCCTGAGGCTATAATTCCAGCTACTGGCATTGCATTGTGGCTACAGTCTCCCAATTCTCTTTTACCCTTAACCTAGCCTAGCACTCCATTGTCTTACCTCCCTATACTCCCTGGCCACTTCACACCCTTAATCTTAGCTAGGCTCAATTCTTCCTTGGCCATGTGGTCCAGGTCCCAGGCATTCTATTACCTCACAGTCCCTGCAAGACTACTTGGCCACTCCTAGGTCTCTCCCACAAGTCTTTCTGTGTATAAGGTCCATCTTGTCTCCATTAAAATGCTTAGATTGTTATAATCTAGCCAAATGCTCAGATTCTTGAAGAGTCTGGGTAGTATGATAGATGTTCTCATAAATTTTGTCTTTGACTGAAAGAAAGCTTGGTTCAAATTCTTTTGGACAGGAGTTGTGTGTTGTGATTTTATGGTTCTAGAACCCCTAAACCCCTAAACCTCAAGATACTGGGTTATAAGGACCTCAAAAATGTAGAAAGTAGAAATATTAATCATGTCATTTGCTGATTAAAATACAAAATTATACACAATATAGTGTCATTGAATAAGGAATCAAAGTGATTGGATACTAACACAATTCTAAAGAACTGGTACATCAAAGAACAAATTATAGACACTAAAAAAATCATCAACAAAATGCCAATAATATAGGAAATTTATGGCATGTAGCTAAAGGAGTTATGAGGGAAATTTTTATACATTTCAACCTTCATCATCAAAAAAGAGAAAACGAACAAATCAATGAATTTAAGCAACTAAAAAACTAAAAGAATTAAAATCCTCAAACTAAGCAACAAAGCTAAATTCTGAAAACTGAAGAAGTAATTAATTAAATTGAAAACCAAACCAAACCAAACCAAACCCCAGTATATACCACCTTGAACTGATGAATAAAACCAGGAGCTAATTTTTTTAAACAAAATGAACACAATAAACTGTTAGGTCATCTTCATAGAATCTAGCCACTGCCCCCAACCCCAATATCTCAACTTCCTCACATGCCTCACTGTCTCACTAAAGCAGCGGGTGTGGCCATGAACTCATGCTTTGTTAGAACGGCAGGTATGTCAACCACATGCATCTAGTTTTAGACAAGACTGCAATAGCCAGCCAGACAAAAAGCAATGCCAACAGAACATTGCCTACAAAGTTTGACCACTAAATCACAGCCCAAGTGGATGCCTGTGCAGTAATAGCAAAGAACTGTCCTACGGTGAACCATTGCATAGAGAAGCTTATTATAATATCATCATCATACATAAATGCCTCCCTGAGTGGGCTTTTCTGTATGCATTCTGGGTAACCATATGCATAGCTCCACCAAGGCTAGGACCCTTCCCATATCAATAAACCCCTCCTATATTTTAATATTCATATATTCTGTGATTATGTAATGACATCTTTTGCTCTATAAAAATCCCTGTCTTGTTTTGCTAAGCTGCTAGTGCCTTCTTGGAGCCTAAGCCGCTTTCTGAGAGGTATGACATTCAATAAATGCCTTTGTTTGGGTTGGAGATAGTCTGAGTTTTTGAGTTCTTTTGAGATGACCCCACAATATACCTTGAACCTCAACAATCTGATTTTAAAAAGAAAGAGGAAAACCAAACTTTATATTCAAAATTATACATACACACACACATCTCACAACAACTAAAAATGAAATAAAGTAAATTATCAGAAACTTTTGTATGCAATTTTATGCTAGCAAAACTGTTCACCTGGAGGAAATGAGTAATATTTACCAAAATATAAAATACCCAGATTTATAAAAGAAGAAATAGACTAACCCAGTACCAGTCATTGTCCTCAAGGAACTTACAGTCTAATAGAGGAGCTAATAAGTAAACAAATATATACAAGATAAATTGGAGGAAAGGCACTAGAATTAAGAAGGGCGATGAAAGGCTTCCTGTAGAAAGTGGGTTTCTAGCCAAGACTTGGAAGCCAGGGGAGACAGTAAGGAGAAATGAGAAGACAGAACAATCTAGTCATGGGGGACAGCCCAAGTAAATGGGCAGTCAAGAGATGAAGTGTCTTATTTGTGGAACCTCAAAGAGGCCAGAGTCACTAGATTGAAGTATATGTGGCAGGAAGTAAGGTATAAGGAGACTAGAAAGGTAGGAGAGGGCTAGGTTATGAGGAGCTTTGAACACCAAGCAGAAGATTTTGTATTTGATCCTGAAGATGATAGAGAACCACTGGATTTTGTGGAGTAGAGGAGTGACATGATTAAACCTGCACTTTAGGAAAATGACTTTAGAGGCCAAATGGATGATAGATTGGGGTGGAGAGAGACTTGATGCAGGCAAACCCGCCAGCATGGTATTTGCAATAGTTCAAGTGGGAGATATTAAGAGTCTGCACCAGAGTGATGGCTCTCCCAGAAGACAAAAGGGGGCATACTGAAGTGTTGCCAATGTGAAATTGATGGACCCTGGCAATAGATTGGATATGGGGTATGAGGTGAGAGATAGTGAAGAGCTGAAGGTAATTCTGAGGTTGTGAGCCTGAGGAACTCAGTAGATGGTGCTGCCTTCTGCAGTAATCAAGTGCATGTGTATGGGACGGGGAGTAGGGTGAGGGGAGAGTTTTTGGGGACAGATAATGAGTTCTGTTTTGGACTTGGTGGATTTAAGATGTCATACAATTATTCAAGATGTCTGAAAGGCAGTTGAAGATATTAGAGTAGATTAAAGTTAGAAACTAATGGGGTGCCCTCATATTGGAGAATAGCTAAATAAACTGTAGGATAAAAACATAATGAAATATTATTGCATCATAAAGTGTGACAAAATCACCAGCTTCAAAGGAAATCGGGAAGACCTCTATTAAAAGATGCAGAGGGAAATGAGCATAGCTAGAAGAACAATTTACACAGTGACAACATTATAGAGAAAAGCACTGGAGGCAGAGCCAGAATGGTGAAATAAAGGAAGGGACTCACCTGAACTCTTCCTCCAACTCCTCCCAAAACCTTTAAATAATGACTCTAAACAAATTCTAAAGTGGCAGAACCCCCCCAAAATATGGAATGAAACTATTTTCCAGTTGAAGACAATTTGGAAGCTCGGCAGGAAAGGTCTGTTGCACTTGGGTGTGAGAGGAATGCAGTCCAGCGCAAGTTGTGCCAGCACACAATGGGTTCCAGCAAACCAGGAGCAGGCCTTGGAAGGACTGAACCACGGGCAGCAGTGGTGATTTTCAGACCTCTCAGCCCATAGACACCAAAGACAACTCAGAAGGTCAGCAGGAAAGATCTGTTGCACCAGGGTGAGAGTGGAGTACAGTCTAGAGTAGGCTGTCCAGCATGGCCCCGGCTACAGTAAACCAGGAGCAGGTCTTGGGAGTGACTGAATCAGCAGCAGCCGCAAAGACCTCTGCTGCTTGTGGAGCTCTCGACTGGTCAGAAGGAGATTACATGGGTCTTTTTTTCGCTAGCACTGAGATAGGACTCTGTTGTTTTGCCCATGCCTAGATCTGGGTGGCAGTCCTGGGTGGCAGTCTCAGGGTGAGGAGGAGCACTAGTACACCATAGCTTGTGGCTGCAGTGGAGAGGGACCCTCCTTACAGTTTGAGGGCAGGAAAGAGTGCTTGAGGTCACTCACAGACCAGAGCATAGGCCAGGGGAGTAGTAAATACTTCTCCTTAGATCATACCACCTGGGAAGAACTGAAAACTTACAGGTCCCTAGAAGTATCTCTGAAAACAGCTGCACAAAAATCCTAAAGCATGACAGCGCACGCTCTACCCTGGAAGCAGAGCATTAACAAAGTAATAGGCTGGGAAAATGAGTAAACAACAGAAAAAATTCTTACCATAGAAAGTTGCTATGGTGACAAGGAAGATCAAAACACACCTTCAGAAGATGAGAACGTCAAAGCTTTTACATCCAAAATACGCAAGAAAATACGAACTGGTCTCAGGCCATAGAAGAACGCAGAAAGGATTTTGAAAAGCACGTAAAATAGGTAGAGGAAAAATTGGGAAGAAAAATGAGAATGATGCAAGAAAATCATGAAAAATGAGTCAACAGCTTGGTAAAGGAGACACAAAACAATAATGAAGAAAATAACACCTTAAAAACCAAACTAGGCCAAATTGTAAAAAAGGTCCAAAAAGCCAATGATGAGAAGAATGCCTTAAAAATATAACTGGCTAAATGCAAAAAGAGGCACAAAAATTCCCTGAAGAAAAAAAAACTCCTTAAGAAGTATAGAATTAGCAAAATGGAAAAGGAGGTAAAAAAGCTTGCTGAAGAAAATAATTCCTCAAAAATTAGAATTGAGCAAATGGAAGCTAATGACTTCACAATAAATCAAGAAACAATAAAACAAAGTCAAAAGAATAAAAAAAAGAAGACAATGTAAAACATCTTATTGGAAAAACACCTGACCTGGAAAATAGATCCAAGAGAGATCCTTTAAAAATTATTGGACTACCTGAAAGCCATGATAAGAAAAAAATCCTACACATTATCTTTCAAGAAATTATCAAGGAAAACTGTTCTAATGTTCTAGAACCAGAGGGTAAAATAGAAATTGAAAGAATCTACCTATCACCTCCTGAAAGAGGTCCCCAAATGAAAACTCCCAGGAATATTATAGCCAAATTCCAAAGCTCTTATGTCAAGGAGAAAATATTGCAAGCAGTCAGAAAGAAACAATTCAAGTGTCATGGAACCACAGTCAGGATAACACAAAGTTTAGCAGTTTCAATATTACGATCAAAAGGCTTGGTATATGATATTACAGAGGGCAAAGGAGCTGGGATTACAACCAAGGATCACTTACCCAGCAAAATTGAGTATAATCCTTTAGGGAAAAAATTATATTCAATGAAATAGAAGACTTTCAAGCATTCTTGATGAAAAAATCAGAGCTGAATAGAAAATTTGACTTTCAAATATAAGACTAAAGGGAAGAATAAAAAGACAAACAGGAAAGGGAAATCGTAAGGGACTTAGTAAGGTTAACGTGTTTACATTCCTACATGGGAAGAAGATACTTGTAACTCATAGGAACTTTCTCATTATTAGGGTAGCTAGAAGGAGTATATATATTGGCAGAGGGCACAAGTGTGAGTTGAATATGAAGGGATGGTATCTAAAAAAATAAAATTAAGGGATGAGAGAGGAATTTATTTGGAGAAAAGGAGAGTAGGGTGGGGTAAATTATCTCACATAAAAGTCAGGAAAAAACTTTTACAGTGAAGGAGAAGAGGGAGGAGGTAAGGAGTAGTGAGTGAATTTTACTCCTATCAGAATTGGCTTAAAGAGGAGATAACATACACATTCAATTGCATATAGAAATCTTTCTTACTTGAAGGAAAGTAGGAGGGGAAGGGAATAACAGAAGGGGCAGTAATAGAAGGGAGGGGCAGATGGTGGAAGGCAATAGAGCAAAAGACTTTTGAGGAGGGACAGGGTGAAATGAGAAAGAATAGAAGAAACAGAGTGGGGAATAGGATGGAGGGAAATACAGTTAGCAAAAGTAACTATGTAAAAACTTATTTATTTATTTTTAGTTTTCAAAATTTGCTCTTAAAGATTTTGAGTTCTAAATTCCCCCCTTCTCTTCACTCCTCCCTTCCCAAGATGGCATTCAATCTGATATAGGCTATACACGTATGATCACATTAAATGTATTTTCACATTAGTCATGCTGTGAAGGAAGAATCAGAACAAAAGGGAAAAATCATGAGAAAGAAAAAAAACCCAACAAAACAACAAAAGAAAGAGAAAATAGTATGCTTTGATCTTCATTCAGACTCCATACTTTCTCTGGATGTGGATAGCATTTTCCATCATGAGTCTTTTGGAATTGCCTTATATTGTTGCATTGTTCAGAAGAGCCAAGTCTAACAAAGTCAGTCATTGTACAATATTGCTGTTACTGGGTGCAGTGTTCTACTGGTTTTGCTCACTTCACTCAGCATCAGTTCATCCAAGTCTTTCCAGATTTTTCTGAAGTCCATCTGCCCACCATTTCATATGGAACAATAGTATTCCATTACATTCATATACCACAACTTGTTCAGCCATTCCTCAATTGATAAGCATCTCCTCAATTTCCAATTCTTTGCCACCACAAAAAGGGCTGCTATAAATATTTTTGCTTTTTTATGATTTCTTTGGGATACAGACCTATTAGTGGTATTGCTGGATCAAAGGATATGCAGTTTGATAGCCCTTTGGGCATAGTTCCAAATTGTTCTCCAGAATGATTGGATCAGTTTACAACTCCACCAACAATTCATTGGTGTTCCAATTTTACCACGTCTTCTTCAACATTGATCATTTTCCTGTTTTGTCATGTTAGCCAATCTGATAAGTGTGATGTGGTACCTTAGGATTGTTTTAATTTACATTTCTGTAATCATAAAAAAAAATTTTTTTGTAGCAAGTTTCTCTGATAAAGGCCCAATTTCTCAAACATATAGAGAACTGAGTCAAATTTATAAAAATAAGAGCCATTCTGCACTTCATAAAGGATCAAAAGATATGATCAATTTTCAGATGAAGTAATCAAAATTATCTGTAGTCATATGGAAAAAAAATGCTCCAATTTACTATTAATTGAGAAATGTAAATTAAAACAATTCTGAGGTACTACTTCATACCTATTAGATTGGCTAATAGGAGAGAAGAAGAAAATGATGGATGGTGGAGGGAATGTGGGAAAAATGAGACATTAATGCACCGTTGGTGGAGTTGTGAAATGATTCACCCATTCTGTAGAGCAATTAGGAACTATGCTCAAAGGACTATAAAACCACACATACCTTTTGACCTAGCAATACCATTACTAGGTTTATATCCCCAAAGAGATAAAAAACAAAAGGGAAAAAGAACCCGTATGTACAGAAATATTTATAACAGCTCTTTTCCGGGAGCAAAGAGTTGGAAAATAAGGGGATGCCCTTCAATTGGGAAATGGCAGAACAAATTGTGGTATGTGATTGTGATGGAATACTATTGTGTTATAAGAAGTGATGAGCAGGGGGCAGTTAGATGGTGCAGTGGATAGAGCTCAGGCCTTGGAGTCAGGAGGACCTGAGTTCAAATCTGACCTCAGATGCTTGACACTTACTAGCTGTGTGGGCAAGTCACTTAACTCTGATTGTTTCATGAGAAAGGGGGGAAAAAAAGAAAAGAAATGAAGATCCAGGCTACTTCAGTGGAGGGAGTGCCTCCAAATGTTGACACAATTGATACCATAGGTATTCCCTCATTAAAAAAAAATTTAAAAAAAGCATAGAGTATTTAATGACAATCATCTGAGAGGGTTACAAGCTCAATAACCTTTTTATTCTACCAAGGTGGAACTGGTCTTGGATTAAGAAATTTATTCTTTCTATTTGCCCCAGTCTATTTGTGCCAATCCTTTCCCCCCCCCCCCCCACTAGGGCTTGGAATTCCTTCATTACTGCCAGATGCCACTTCTTTTTTTAAATTTTTAAAGAAAATATTTGGGCAATTGGGGTTAAATGACTTGCCCAGGGTCACACAGCTAGTAAGTGTCACAGATGCCAGTTCTATTAAAACCGCCTGTCTCGTTAAGCTCACTCTGCATATAACTTCAAAATGGACCTCAATACTAGCAGGAGCCTTCAATTCCTCCAATTGCCCCTTGGATCTGTTCTCTCTTCGAGGCGGATGTTCTCTCCAGTGATAAGTGAGCCATATATTTCTCCCTACCCAACTTGTTGCAGCTCTTGTTCATGTCTTCCCACACATTCACTGCAGTGGCCCCGCACTGGCCCCGCTAGGTCTTAGCACTGTATGAGTGGGAAGAGTTAGTATGTTTATTGCTCTGCCTGGGCACATAGATGAGCTGCTTCAAGATAATTTAGCAGAGGGGCAGGTAGGTGGTATAGGGGATAAAGTACAGGCCTTGGAGTCAGGAGAACCTGAGTTCACATCTGGCCTCAGACGTTTGATACTTACTAGCTGCGTGATCCTGGGCAAGTCACTTACCCCTGATTGCCACATACAAAAAAAGAGCCCAGCAGGATTGTTTTGATTCTCTTTCCCAGTTCTGGATTGCAGTTACGGATGCTGCCTTAAGGGAACACATTTCCAATTTGTATCATGTTGTTTCATTCAAAATGTTCCCTCCCTTCTGCCTCACATTGTATTTGTTTATATGGAGGGTGAGAAAGAAAAATTCTTTTGGAGGAACCATCACTTCTTTCTCATCACTCTTTAGTGTAAATTATTCATTACTAAATAAGCCTGTGAGTGGCACTGCAAGACTGTGTTTTCAGTAGGAGCTCGTTGAAAGTACCAGATGGAAAAGTCAGAAATAGCAGAATTGTAGTTATTGAAGACTAGAGAGAAACAGAGGCTTCATTACCATTTAGTTCTGCCATGCTTATTTGGGGGGGGGGATTTTAAGCTATTTAAACTAACCTTATAAATTAATCAGATATTTTAAAAAATGTTAATATCAAACACATATATTGAGTACCTACTATGTATGTGCTAGATTCTGAACTAGTAATGTGTGACACAAAGAAGATGAAGAAACAAACCGTTCCTGTCCTTATAGAGCTTATCGTTTAGTGAGGGAGATCCACAGTGTATACCTAAAATCCCAGGTTTGATGTTATAAATACAAAAAAAAGATACAAAGAAACTTCTATGAGATATTTCTGGAGGGAGAGATTATTTTTGACTAGGGGAGGGGAGCAATCCAAAGAAAGCTTCATAGAGAAGTTTTATATCATAGAATTTCTGGGCATTTTGTATTTACTTTGCTGCCTGTACATTGTTTTCCTCATTCTGAGGGCTGGGACTATTTTTTTTTCTTTATGTCCTCATAGTTCCTGGTCTATAGTAGGCACTTAATAAACGCTTATTAAATATAATTGATTTGGGAGATGGCAGTTGAAGGCACCTGGACTGTGCCCTGAATGGCAATTGGGGCCAAGTCTAATCCCTGTGCCTTTGGATAACTGTGTAATATGTATTCCTATGTATGCAGATGCTTTATTTTCAGGGAACATGCCTACATATGATTGATTCTAAATTTAGATAATAATTAGCTATGTCACAATGGGGTTTTACTGTGAGTCCTCAAAGACCACATAGAGTACCATTTATACTTTTTTTATGCAATATTTTCAAAAAAGAGATTTATTTGTTATTAGTTATAATATTATTAATGATGTTAATGCATACCCCTACTATTGTTGTTCAGTCATTTTTCAGTCATGTGTGACTCTTTGTGACCCCAAGTGGGGTTTTCTTGGCAAAGATACTGGAGTGGTTTGCCATTTCCTTCTTCTTTTAGCTCATTTTACAGACAAGGAAACTGAGGCAAACAGGGTCACATAGCTAGGAAAAATCTGAGGCCAGATTTGAACTCAGGTAGATGAGTCTTCTTGACCGCAGGCCCAGTGCTCCATCCACTGTGCCGCCTACCTGCCCTACCACTCCCATTTCTATTAGATATTAACTCATGATTTTCAGAGTACATTTATATAGCATTATATTGTTTGATCTGTAATTCATGGCAAAATCCCTTGGGACTAAGTAAAGAATTCCACAGAGACAGAGGTAATAAATGCATCGAAAGTAGTGTGATGTACTGAAAGGGAACACAGGTCTCACTGTCAAAAGATCTAGGTTCAAATTCTTGTCTTAACACTTCATTGCTATACGATTATGGGTGAATCACTTCCTCCTTCTGGGTGTCAGTTTTCTTACCTATAAAATGAGGATAATAATACTTGTGTTTATCTGCTTCTTAGTTTTGTTATGGGGAAAGCACATTGTCCACCCTACAATATGGGAAGAATGTAGTGGTTAATGAGGAGGCTGATAATTAAAAATGAATGATCAATGTTCCAGCTCTTTGAATAAAGATGGAAATAGTAATTCTCCAGGAGATCATCCATTCCAGTGTACACTGGAACTGGGCATGCAAGGAGGTGATCAAAAACAAATAGGAGTACAAAGGCTCATGTGGTATTTTACCACATAATTGTCGCAACCTGTTTTTTCAGGCCAAAAATTGGTTTGTAACCTTTCATCACATGGTATCATTCTGTTTGTCATACTGCTTAAAAAGTAAACAGAGTAGCAATGTATTCACCAGTGGCATATGGATATGCATTTATTTCTTGTGCATTGAGAAGAGTTAGCTTAGATTTCTCAGTGCTCACAAATTATCAGTATTTACTTTTAATGTATATTTATGAGTATTCTGTGCATCCTAATCTTGCACCAAAAACAGTTTAGTAATAAATGGTTTTTAAGTAGTACTGGCACAATTTTTATAAAAGCTTTACATAATGGTCACATCCCACTTTTTTGTAAAAAAATTTGGCACAAAATCTGTGACAATTATGCAATGAAATATGGTAACTACCTTTATGTTATGGAGAGAGCAAGCATCTTCCCCTAGGTGGATAGGTGGTAGATTGGATAGAACTTTGGGCCTGGGGTTAGGAACATCAGTTCAAATTGTGCCTTTGACACTTAGCAGCTATATCACCTTTTAAATAATTATTTATTACTTGCCTGGCTCAGTTTCCTCAACTGTAAATTGGGGATAATAGTATATCTCCCAGGGTTATTATTAGGATCTAATGAGAGAATGTTTGGAAAGTGCCTAGCACATAGTAGGCACTTAAATGCTTGCTTCTTTCCATTTCATTGATATCTAGAAACAGGCTCAGATAGAGTAAAATGACTTTCTGAAGATGACATAACACATAAGGAGCAGAGCTAGATTTAAATCTACTTCCTTTGACTTCAAGACCATTGCTCTTTTCACTATACCCAATCTGACTTAGAAGGTTATTCTGTACTAATCCTTTCACAGCTTTTTCTAATGGCCTTTCAACTAGCAGGACATGTGCTTCACTAGCCCATTGGATTCATGAATTCTAACGCTTCTTACCTCTTTCAACTACTCCTACTGTCAATAGATCTAAATATGCTAACAGATTTATAGGAAAGACAAATTACATAATTCTTTGCATAAACACAATCAAAACTTCACTCAACATTCCAAGCAGTTGTTGATTTAGCCTTAAGGAATTGCTTTTGATTTTAGCTTTAACCTCCAGATCTTATTATGCTTCATTATTCATTGGAGCAGTAGAGAGGGTTGGCCTTGAAGCCATAAAAAACCTGCCTCTCACATACTGACTGTGTGACCTGTAGTAAATTGCTGAACTTGTCAACGTACTGAGTGACTCTAAGATTGTAAGTTGCAGACCAGGTGTCAAGGTGTATTCAGTTAGAACTCAGATACTTTTTACTAGTCATGTGAGCCTGGGCGAGTCCCTTAACCTCTATCTGCCTCAACTTCCAAACTGCAAAATGAGGATAATTAGAGAACCTATCTCTCCAGATTGTTGTGTGGATTAAGTAAGATATTCTTCGTTAAGTGTGTAGCATAGAGCCTGGCATATAGTAGGTGCTGTGTAGATGCTTGTTTCCTTGCCCCTTTTGTTCAAAGGAGTTTCTTCAACCAATTCACTGGAACAAATCACAAGTCCAGTCCTTATCCTTATTTGATGGGTGGTAATTTAATCACACAATTCACAAGCAGGTAGTACAAACATAAATTATTATTATTATTTGCATTTTACAAATGAAGAAATAGTTTCAGAGAAAAAAAGTGGTATTATGGATAGAGTGGCTAGATTGACCTGTGTTCATAGGCCACTTCAACCACCTATGAGCTAGTGACCATAGGCAAGTCATTTTGCCTTAGTTTCCTCACCTGTAAAATGAGAGTAATAATAATCATATTATCTAAGATGAGAAGATTTTGTTAAAGTGCATCGTAACCCTTCAAGTGTTATACAAGTATGAGCTATTGTTATTAAATAACTTGTAACTACTCTGTGTCATTGGTGTGAACATGCTCTTTACCATGCAGACCCCAACTCCTCCATACTTTAATAGATGATCTCCATGAGTCAACATGGCCACCAAAAAAAAATTACCTGTGAGCCAGTCTTCTGGTAATAAGCCTTTCCATACTCAGTTTTGCTGGTCCTCAGGTAACACACAGGGTTTATTTCCAAACCTGTATTCAAAGATTTTTTTCTCTCAGTAGAATATTTCAGGGATTGCTCTCCATTGGCATGATACATCAAAGGGAGATTTTAGTGGAAGACTACTATTATGGCTGAAATATCAATATTGGTATCAATATACATGTTGATTCCCATGTCTATATAGATAGCCATACCTGTCTGCATCCATATATTCATCACTCAATAAATACATATGTATACACATATTAATTTGAGGTACTACTATAGCCAAAATAGTATGTATAAGTTGTAATGTCTCAATAGACATTGTATTTTCTACCACTAGATGTTTCCAAGTAAAGATGGCATGACCATTTGTTGGGCATGTTTTATGAAGCATTTTTTGCTCAGGTAAAGGTTGTACTAGATATCCCCCAAAGCACCTTAAAATGTTGATGTTCTGTGAGTCTGTAATAGCACTCTCTCAGTTAAGTTGTACTTTTAGTTGATGCTGGAGACATCTGTTCATCATGTTGATAATTTCTCAAATATGCGGACAATAATCCTAAAAGCATTCTTGTCCTGAAGCCATAGCCTAGTCCTTCCTTCATGCAAAAGCAATGACAGCTGCTTATGCTAAATCCCTTCACATCAGGAATTGGCTCTTTATTTTTAAAATCACCAATAATTCATAAATGTTATTTGGAAGTCAAGTAGATGTTGCATTTTTTAATCAGCACTAGAGGCTATAGTCAATGCTGATTGCTCTGACTCCTCTGAGTTACTACTTTGGATGGCTGAAGAAATCGGCAACATCATCCAAATTAATCACAGTATTATAGTGCTGTTTATACTACTTAGGGAAAGACAATATTTAATTATTCTTTTCATCCCAGATGAATGTTCAGTATTTGCTTTCCTGAAATCTTTTGGGAAAAAAAATCAAAGTGTTCTTTTGGCCTCTCATTTTCAATCATTCTGAGTTTGTACATAATTACTACTATTGAATTAACATTCAAGTTGACTATAGGAATGTTTTTCAGACTGAGGCCAGCCTCTTGATTAGAGGTTCAGATCTTTTTAAGTGAAACTTGCTTAGGGAGCAACTTGTAAACAGCAGTAGTAAGTAAGATAGTATAGAATAAAGGGTGGTGGTGGTGGTGGTGTAAACAACATTTCTGAATTTGAAGTCAAAAGATATTTCAAGTTCAAATTCTGGATTTGGAGTCAAAAGATCTAATTTCAAGTCCAGGCTTTGGTAGGTGAGTTTTCACTTTCTCTTTAGACTTGGTTTCCATATTCCCCTCCCCCTTTTCAGCTTTCCTTTGTGTGTTATCTTTCCCTGTTGGAATGTAAACTTGTTGAGGGAACAGAGTATTGTTTCCTTTGTATTTTCAGGACTCATAGTTTATGGTTAATAAATCTCTCTCTCTCCTTCCCTTCCTCCTTCTTTCTCTCTCTCTCACTCAAACCCTTCTTTAATTCTTCTCAGAGTTCTTGTTGGATTTGTGCCCAATTTGCATTTTTTCTTTGAAGTTTTGCTTATCGATGTTTTCAAGCCATTGTCTTCTTCTGTGTTTATGTCTTGAGTGTTCCTGTCACCATAGTAACTATAGTGGGGTTTTCATTTTTGATTGCTCATTCTTCCAGCATACTTCTACAAGTTAGTTTCTGGTAACTACTGGGGTTGGGGAGGAGAGGTCCGGCTTGTGCTATTATCTTTTTGTGTCCTTTTGCTGCTTTCAGAGCTCAGTCTTGGGGCCTTCAAATCTTCAGTGCTTTTAAGATGGTATGACCTGGAGGGAGGTTTCTTCACTGACCACTTTTTTTTTAACTCTGCAAATTCCAGACCCAGGTTTAGGTTTGTTGGTTTGCATATGATTGTGTTTTCATTGATTGCTGATACATACAATCACTCAGCGTCCTAGGAAGTTCTGCAGGTGTGGAGTGACTAACCTACTTAACTCCCCATATGGTCTTGGTTTTTGGCCCCAGTTACTCCACTGCAGGCATGTGTGTCAGGCTAAAGGCTGGAAATGAATCTCCTCTCATCGCTTCCAGCTCTTGGGCAGCTGAGTGACACAGCTACATTTTTGGAACTTGCTCCTGCTTCCTCCATGGTGATGGCCTCTCTTGTTTACAACCCCTCCTCTTCACCTTGCAACTATGACTCTGAACTGAGTAATGAGTGACAGAGCTGCCAGCTGGCAGTAGTTCCCATGTCCAGTACTGGCTTCGGGGTCTCCTTTAGGGGATTACTTTCTGCCTTGGTGTTCAGTTTCAGCCCCATCATGGTCCTTGGGCACGAGGATGCTCACCGCTGTTGCTGCCCTGCCACTACCTTGTAGTCCTGGCTAGCCCCAGCCTCCAGTGTCCACAGACTTTCTCTCTATCATTCTAAGCTACCCTAGGCTGGAAAAGAACTAATTGTGACTTTTTCTTGGCTTTCCCCCCAAAAATTTGATTTGGCACATTTTCTATGTTTCATTGGAGGAGGTGTGTGGAATGAGGTAGCCAAAAATGCAGACTCAGTTCACTATCTTGCCTTGCCCCCACCAGATCCTATACTCTTTTCACTAAACCAGATTGACATCTTGAAATGAAAATGTATTTTATCAATAAACGTGCTAGTGAACTCTATCTTATCTTCTCTATTTCAGATTAGGAATGATTGATAGTTTCTACAAAACATCAATATGTTAAAATGGTGATAAATTATCTGTGTCAAAGGAACAAGGTCAAATTATTTCATTTACTTTAATATTTTAAGGATCCTATGCTTTATCCACATGTCCAGGGCTACATGTATATCTTCATTCAAACAGACTAAAATGTTATCACACTCTGGTTGATACTATTTTTCCTGGCCAAAAACATACATCACCGTCTGGTCAAGCCTCTGATGACAATCCCTATTCATTTAGCTACAATGGATTTTAGACAGCAGATACACATGGACACTGCCTGAGCCCATCTTCAAAGGCTTTCCAGGAAAGAGAATCATCATTTCTGAAGCACTTACTTTGTGCCAGCATCTGTGCTACAAATATTATCTTAATTGATCTTCACAACAACCGTGGGGGGTAGATGCCGTTATTATCCCCTCTCACAGTTGAGGAAGACAGAAAGAAGTTAAATGAGTTGCCTCGGATCACACAGCTAGGAAGCATCTGAGGCCCAGTTTGACCTCAGGTCTCCTGGATTGCAGGTCCAGTGCTCTATCCACTGTGCCACCAAGCTTCCTTTTCCCAGCTTGGTAGGAACTGAGAGAATTTGGGCTTAGCTGGAACAGTAGGATTATCTTACACTGCAAAGAGGTACCATGGAATGAAATTCACTTTTCTTGACCTATAATAGGAAAGTCCTTTTCCAGGAAGACCTATATATATGTGCGCGCGTGTGTGTAAATATATGTGTGTATATGTGTATATGAATATACATACACTTAGTTCAAAAATCTTTTTTAAAAAATATTTATTTTTAGTTTTCAACATTCACTTTTATAAGATTTTGAGTTGTAAATTTCCCTCCCCTTAACTCCCCCCTCTCCAAGACAGCATGCAATCAGATATGGGCTATACGTGTATGATCATATTAACCATATTTCTACAATAATCGTATTGTGAAAGAAGAATCATAACAAAAAGTTTGAAAAGCCACAAGAAAGAAAAAACAAAAAACAACAACAAATAAAAGAGAAAATAGTAAGCTTCAATCTGCATTCAGACTCCATAGTTCTTTCTCTTGATGTGGGTAGCATTTTTCATCATGAGTCTTTTGGAATTGCCTTATATCATTCACTGCATTGCTCAGAAGAGCTAAGTCTAACAAAGTCAGTCATCACACAATGTTGCTGTTACTATGTACAGTGTTCTCCTGGTTCTGGTCACTTCACTCAGCATCAGTTAATGCAAGTCTTATTAGGTTCTTCTGAAGTCCACTTGGTCACTATTTCTTTTTTGTTTGTTTGTTTTGTTTTTAGGCAATTGGGGTTAAGTGACTTGCCCAGGGTCACACAGCTAGTAGGTGTCAAGTGTTTGGTCTGAGGCAGGATTTGAACTCAGGTACTCCTGACTTCAGGGCCGGTGCTCTATCCACTGCGCCACCTAGCTGCCCCTTGCTCACTATTTCTTATGCAACAAGAGTATTCCATTACATTCATATACCACAACTTGTTCAGCCATTCCCCAAATGATGGGCATCCCCTCAATTTCTAATTCTTTGCCACCACAAAAAAAGAGCTGCTAAAAATATTTTTGTTTTATGGCCTTTTGGGAATAGTTCCAAATTGTTTTCCAGAATGATTGGATCAGTTTACAACTCCACCAACAATGCATTGGTGTTCCAATTTTCCCACATCTTTTCCAACATTGATAATTTTCCTGTTTTGTCACATTAGCTAATCTGGTGAGTGCGAGTTGGTACCTCAGAGTTGTTTTAATTCGCATTTCTCTAATCAATAGTGATTTAGAGCATTTTTTCATATGACTATGGATAGCTTTAATTTCTTCATCCTAAAACTGTCTGTTGATAGCCTTTGACCATTTGTCAATTGGGGAATGACTCGTATTCTTATAGATTTGACTCAGTTCTCTCTATATTATATACATACATAGTCTATATATTTCTATATGTTTCTTTACGTATTTTAGAAATGAGGCCTTTATCAGAGACACTGGCTTTAAAAATTGTTTCCCAGCTTTCTGCTTCTCTTCTAGTCTTGGTTGCATTGATTTTGTTTGTCCAAAACTCTTTTAATTTAATGTAATCACAATTATCCATTTGGCGTTTCATTATGTTCTCTGTCTCTTGTTTAGCCACAAATTCTTCCCTGTTCCATAGATCTGACAGGTAAACTATTCCTTGCTCTCTTAATTTGCTTAGAGTATCACCATTTATGTCTAAATCATGTACCTATTTTGACCTCAACTTGGTATATAGTATAAGATGTTGGTCTATGCCTGGGTTCTGCCATATTGTTTTCCAGTTTACCCAGCAGTTTTTGTCCAATAGTGAGTTCTTATCTCAGAAGCTGGAGTCTTTGTGTTTATTAAACAATAGATTGCTATAGTCATTGACTATTGTGTCTTGTGTACCTAATCTATTCCACTGTTCTACCACTCAACTTCTTAGCCGGTACCAAGTGTTTTTGGTGATTGTTGCTTTATAATACAGTTTAAAATCTGGCACAGGTAGGCTAACTTCCCTTGCATTTCTTTTCATTAATTCCCTTGATAATCTGGTGCTATAAAATAATTTTTTTTGGTAGTTTGATTGTCATGACACTGAATAAGTAAATTAATTTAGGAAGAATTGTCATTTTTATTATATTAGCTTGGCCTACCCATGAGCAACTGATATTTTCACAGTTATTTAGATCTGATTTTATTTGTGTGAAAAGTGTTTCATAATTGTGTTCATATAGTTCCTGGGTTTGTCTTGGTAGGTAGATTACCAAATATTTTATATTGTCTACAGTTACTCTAAATGAAATTTCTCTTCTTATATCTTGTTGCTGGGCTTTGTTAGTAATATATAAAAATGTCAATGATTTCTTTTTGCTAAATTTGCTGAAGTTGTTAATTATTTCAAGCAGTTTTTTAGTTGATTCTCTAGGATTCTCTAAGTATACCATCTGCAAAGAGAGATAGTTTTGTTTCTTCACAGCCTATTCTAATTTTTTCAATTTCTTTTTCATCTCTTATAACTAAAGCTAACATTTCTAGTATAATATTGAATGATAACAGTGATAATGGACATGTTTGCTCCACCCTTGATCTTATTGGAAATGCTTCTAGCTTATTCCTATTGCATATAATGCCTGCTGATGGTTTTAGATAGGTGCTACTTACCATTTTAAATAAAATTACACTGATTCCTATGCTCTCTATTGTTTCAAAATTTTTTTTGATTGACAGCATCATGTAGTTGAAAGAGAACTGGACTTGGAGATGGAGGACCTAGGTACAAATCTCATCTCTGCCACTTATTCCCTTTTGAGTGACCTTGGGAAAGTCACTTTACCTTGATGGGCCTTAGTTCATCCTCTGTAAAATAAGGGAGCTGGACTATGTGATTTATAAGACCCTTTCCAAGTTTAAATTTGTACTTCTCTGGTATTGTGAATCCAAATCTGTGTCGTGCCATGTTTTTTGACTTTCATAAATGATTGAGGTTTTCATGTTGTGAAAGGAGTCTTAATATTGTGGCTTTTCCTTAAAAAAACATCAAAAGATCTATAGTCCCATTGGTGTGGACACCGTCTTCACAGCTTGTAGGATCTCTATGCCCTGGTAGATAGGTCTTTGTGAGGTGGTGTGAGAAAGAAGGAAAGAAAGGGAAAAAAAGACAAAGAAAGAAAAGAAAGAAGGAGGGAAAGGAAGGGAAGAAGGAAGAAAAGGAGGGAAAGAGGAAGGAGGAAGGAAGAAAAAAGGACAAAAAAGAGGGAGGAAAGAAGGAAGGAGAGAATGAACAAAAATAAATAAATGAATAAATCAATGGTGAACAACTTTCTAGGAATGCATGTTGTAGCCAAAGTATCCAGATGACCATATTTTGGCCACACATCACATGTGGTTATATTCACGTGTGTTGGCATTTCTTTTTTATGCAGACATTTGATCTGAAAACAAACATCTGGCCATTTCAAGACAATTTCTATTTGATTAGAACATATCTAGAGCTTTTGCCCAACTTGCTGCCTGCCAGATGCAGATCTAAATCCCTTTAGATGTTCTCATTTACTCAAATGACAAAATGTGTTCACTTCATTTAAAAGATAATGTGCTGTTTTATTTTAGTTGAGCTGTGAAAATGAATTTGAATCCAAGTTTTGTTTCCCCCTTAACTAACACAGATATAGCATTTTGATAAGTTCAGTCGGAAGAGTTCTAAACTTGAATAAATATACTTGAGTTTCAATCCTAGATCCAGGATTTAATAGATATTAGGTCCTGGATCAGTCATTGCTCTTCTTTGAGTCTCAGTTTGTTCATCTGCAAAATGGCGATAATAATCTCACTAGCTACCTATGCAGTTGCTGAGGGATATAAGGTTTAAGGTGTGCTTTGAAAGCCTTAAACACTATAGAAATGTGAGCCTTTATTTAATTGAAAAATAGCTAGTTATTATGTTTACTGTTAAATTTAGATACCCAAAAAAACTTTTACTGAGAAGTATATGTATCCAAACATAAACAAGAACAAAATGAATGAAAGAAAAAACAAACAAGTTTGTAAATATGATCATAAAGTTATATTATTGAAAATTGATAGAGGCAAAAGAAACCACAAATAAAAAAGGTGTTTCAGCTAACTGTTGCAGGGTAATAGCAGTCTCAGCCTGCTTGTTTCTGCAACCCTTTCTGTAGCTTCTTTCCTATGCATTTAACTGGCTGGTGTTCATTTTTGTTGCTGTTGTTGTGGATAAGATGATTCATGTATATTCCATATTTAAGTGTATTTCATTTGTTCTGTGTCACCTTCAGTGAATGTGGAAGGCATTACAACATTCACTAAATGACATGAGAGAAGCTTTGCTTTTGTACTGGCCCTAATTCAGGACTCCCATCTATTTCAGCTTGATTGTATTTTAGAGTAATTTCATCCTAATGAATTATGCTGATCTCTGACACTGCTTTAGAATCTCATTTTCCTTAATTAGCATGCTGGAGTTGGTTGTTGCAAATAGCATCTGTTCACATATTTTTTTTTTGTTCTATTTCAACTTATAGCTCGTACATTATCAGAGCTGGAGGAGGCATTAAAGATGAATTTATCATTTCATAAATGAGGAAACCAAGGGCCCAAGAGATCATTTAACTTGGTTTATCTCTCATTTCTTTGAGCAAAGCACAAAACGTTTGATCAAGCTAATCTAAAGGAAAGGGGGAAAATTCATTTATATCAACTTCTAGCAACAATGACAACTCAGTCCTTTTTCTGTTTCTATGATGAAGACAGTAAACTCACTTAAGTGACTATATCAAGCTGACCCTTAAGCCATACTTGACATCTCACGTATTTACTGATCTTGGATGTCCTGCCATTTGGCCTGCCACTCTACTTGTCTTCTCCCCACCCTTCTACTTCCCTAATCTAAGAACAGTAATCAAATCAATGTGAATGTTGCTTCTAGTTAGGATATGACAATCAACTGCCTTATGACTCCACTCTCCACCCTTGGTACTCCCCAGACTAAAACTTTCTTTACCGGTCAATCTATATGTATTTTGTTTTCCTATTGGAATGTGAGCTCCTTATGGGCAGTGACTGTGACATTTTTGTATTTAAGTCTTCAGCGCCTTGTTCAGGATCTAGCTATAGCAAAGCTAAACGCTGATTTATTCATTTATTCATTCAGCACAATCATATGGCACCCCTCCCCTCCATTACAGATATTATATACAAATACCAGGGGAGGGGAATAGAAAGGTAGGAATATGACTTTAATTATTTAATTAGTGAAATAGTTGTCATAATACAACCCCAACTCAATGCCTTGAACATATTAATATCAATATGGCTGGGTTTAGAGTGGCTCATGCTCAGAACTGTCATTTAGCAGGTCAGATTAGCAATGCAACCAAAATTGTGTCTGAAGGATCTGAGGCAGCTGGGTGGCACAGTGAATAGAATATTGGACCAATTTCTTACATACTGTGGTATGCATCTAGGTTATTTAATAATTCTTCACCAAGTTTTTCACTACTCCAATCTTATGTGCACCTTTATCATTCATGGAAGACAAGGACAAAGATCTAATATCCTCCCCACAGGCAGTATTCCTTCCAACAGCCTTGAGAATAGGCTTTCAAATCTGTTTTCATTTCTTCAAAAGATCCACATAGCCTAGGTAAACTTCCAATGAAATATCTCCTTCTAAAAACTGTTTGTTTATATCTTTTAACAATTTATCAGCTGGGGCTGCCTCTTTTTATAAAGTTGACTCAATTCCTATTGAGAAATGAGGCCTTTACCAGAGAAATTTGCTATAAATTTTTTTCTTGTTACTTCTTTGTCTATGGTATCTTTTAGCAAAATATAGTTTCCTTGAGTATCACTCTCAATTATGTCAATTTTATTTCTGCTTTGTCTAAGCTTATTATTGCCATCCCTGCCCACTTCACTTCAGATGAAACAATAGACTTTGCTCCAGGCCTTCGTTTCAACTCTGTCTGTCTTTTTGTTTCAAGTGTGTCTCTTCTACACAGCATATTGTGGATTCTGGTTTCTAAGTAATGGTATCATTCTGCTATTGTTTTATGAGTGACCTTATCCCATTAACATTCACAGTTATGATTACTAACTGTGTATTTCCCTCCATGCTATTTTCTTCTGTTTATCCTCTCTCTTTTTAATCCTGCTCCTCCTGAAAAATCTGTTTTACTTCTGATCACTGCCTTCTTTTTATCAACCTCTCTCCTTATATCTTATTCCCTTCTCCTCCTATCTCCCTATTGGGTAACATAAATTTCTATGCCCAAATGAATGTGTGTGTGTGTGTGTGTGTGTGTGTATGTGTGTGTATTCTTCTCTCTTCGAACCAATTCTGATGAGAATGAGGTTCAGTTATTGCCTGCCACCCCCACCTATTTTCCTTCTTCTATAAAAGCTCTTCCTTGCATGTCTCTTTTATGGGAGAAAATTTCCTACATTCCACATCTTTCTTCCTCTCCTCTCAGAGCATCTCTTTTTCTCAGCTCTGCATTTTTTTGGAGATCATCCAGACACAAACCTATGTCCTATGTCTATATAGACTCCTTTTAACTGCCCTAATAACAATAATATTCTTAGAAGTTATGTGTATCATCTTCTTATATGGGAATATAAACAGTTTAACTTTATTGAGCCCCTTATGATTACAATTTTATATTTACCTTTTTATGTTACTCTTGAGTTTTCTGTTTGAATTTTCTCTTCAGCTCTGGTCTTTTCATCAGGAATGCTTGAAAGTTTTCTATTTAATTAAATATCATTTTTTCCTGTGGAGGATTATACTAAGTTTTGCTGGGTAGGTCATTTTTGGTTGCAGTCCTAGCTCCTTTGCCTTCTGGAATATCATATTACATACCCCCTGCTCCTTTAACATGGAAGCTGCTAAATCTTGTTTGATCCTGATTGTGGCTTCATGATATCTGATTTGTGTGTGTGTGTGTGTGTGTGTGTGTGTGTGTGTATCTCTGGGTTCTCTGGAATTTGGCTATAATATTCCTAGGAGTTTTCATGTTGGGATATCTTTCATGATGTTGATTGGTAAATTCTTTCAATTTCTAGTTTACCTTCTGGATTTAAGATGACAGGGCAGTTTTTCTTATTACTTTCTTGAAATATGATGTCTAGACTCTTTTTTTTAAAAAATCATGGCTTTCAGGAAGTCCAATAACTCTTAAATTATCTCTCCTCAATCTACTTTCCAGATGAGTTGTTTTTCCTTTGAGATATCTCACATTTTTTCTATTTTTTAAAAAATCTTTTTACTTTATTATTCTTGAAGTCTCATGGAGTCATTAACTTCCACTTGCCCAATTCTAAATGTTAAGGAATTATTTTCTTCAATGAGTTTTTTACCTCTTTTTCAATTTGGCCAATTCTGCTTTTAAAGATTTATTTTCTTCAGTAAATTTTTGTGCCTCTTTTACTATTAGGCCAATTCTGTTTTTATGGTGTTAAATTCCTCAATATTTTTTGTGCCTCTTTTACCGAGCTGGTAATTCTATTTCCATAATTTTCTTTTATCATTATCATCTCTTTCCCCATTTTTTCCTCTACCACTCTTATCTTTTTCTTTAACTCCTTTAGAAATTCTTGCCAGCCTTGGATCCAATTCGCATTTTTCTTTGAGACTTTTCTTATAATTGTTTCCACATTATTGTCTTCTCCTAAGTTTATGTTTCACTCTTCCCTGCCACCATATTAGCTTTTTGAGGTCAAGTTACTTTTTGGTGTTTGATTATTTTATCAGTCTGTTTTCAAACTTTATGTTAAAGTCGGGCTCTGTTCCCCTGGGAGTGGAGATGCACTACACTAAGCACCAGGGTTTTTGTGCTTCTGTTTTCAGAGCTCATTATGGGGGTCTGCAAGTATTTGGTGCTTTAAGGTGGTATTATCCTGGGACAAGCATGGTCACTGCTTTCCTGGTATGGCTCTGGCCTTTATCCAGGAAGGGGGACCCCTGGTCCCCTGCAGCCAACAGTACTCTTGGGCCTACAATTGTGACTAGATCCCCTGCTATCTTGTAGCCACACGTGCTAGTGTTCTTCTTTGACCTGGAGCTATGAACGGGGCCCCTGCTCCCTCGTGATTGATCACAAGTGCTTAATACTGATTATTTGTTAAAAAGAAAAAGGCCATGACCTTGGAAACTATTGTTCTGTATATTTCTCTCTTTTATCTGTATTTATTGAGAAAATATTGCAAAATCCATGAACAAATACCTTGGTTGAGTCAGTACAACCCTTAAATGATTGAATTTGGCAGAGATTCAGTTTCAGTATTTTTTTGCCACTTGATAAGGACAAGCATTCCTCAATCCCTGGCATTACTGAATCAGGTACAGAGACCACAGTCAAATGAATAGATGTGGGTCATGGTAATTCTTCTGTGGGTCTGATGGAGAAAGCCTTAGGAGAGGACTGGGATTTACAGGAGGGGAAAGTGTCCACTAACGTGTGCGGGAGACGAAGTGGTTGATGCAAACTATCACGTAAATATTACGTGTATGTTTGACTGTAGCTGTTCTTTCTTATTCCCAAGAAAAAGGTGACTTAGAGAGAGGATTCTGGGAAGACGGTGGTCAGAAAACTGTTGTCCCTTCAAATTTCCTACACACAAAAAACCCCCAAAACCAAAAGCAAAAACAGAACATTGCCTCAGAGCAGCAGAAATAAGCGCCAGTTAAAGCAGTCGTCCTCCTAAGACAATCTGAGAAGGCCCCAGGAAAGACTCAACCCCCAGGGGTAGAGGTTCAGCCTGAATGAAGTGCAAACACCTCCAGACTGCAGAATCAACAAACAACAGCCCTGTGGGCAGCTGGGTTGAGACGCAGCCTCAGCTCTAGAAACTTTCATTTTGCAGACAGTGAGGGATCCTGATGGGTGAATAGGAGAATACTGAAGGATCTTCCCCTGTCAAGGGACCCCAAGAACGGACACATCCCAGGCTATGGCTACAAGGAGAAGGAACTACCACATATCTGGTGAGTGCCGTAATGAGGGGTAGAGTCCCTGTTGGTTATGGGCACTTGCAGGAGAGTAGAGTCCCTGGTTTCACTTCGAGGGCAGAGAGGACAGCCATAGTTTGCAGCCACCCAAAAGATTTCAGGGAGCGAAAAGATCTGAAGAACACCATGGCTGGGGGCCCTGGCCATGGCTTAGAAGTGGAGAGGAGAGCCTCAGGCTGGGTTCTGGGATATACCTCAGAAGATAACTGTAACAAAGACCTGAGACTTGGCGCATCATTCCTTATGCCTTTGGACTGCAACTTGATTATACTAATAGCTGCTAAAACAAAAACAAACAAACAAACAAACAAACAAATAAACAAATAAATAAGAATGAGCAAGCAAAGGAGAAAGAACCCAACCATACATAATTACTACGGGGATAGAAAAGATCTTGGTTCATATTCAGAGGAAGATAATGGAGCTAAAAAAACCCACTCCTTTTTCAGGTTCCAAACACAAAGAGAGTTCTTGGAAGAATTAAAAAAAAACTTTAACAATCAAATAGGAGAGAATGAGGAAAAATTAGAAAAGAAAAGCAATCCAAGAAAATCATGAAAAGAAAGTCAATCAGCTTGAAATAGAAAATTAAAAAAAAACTTAAGGAAGAAAATAATTTCCTTGAAAACTAGAATTGGGCAAGGGGACGACAGTGACATTCCAAGGCACCAGGAAATCACAAAACAAAATCAAAAAGATGAAAAAAAAATAGAAGAGAAAGTGAAACATCTCATCAGAAAAACAACTGATTTGGAGAACAGATTGAGGAGAAATACTATAAGAACAGTAGGACTACCTAAAAATTATGATTTTAAAAAGAATCTTGATACAATATTATAAGAAATTATTAAGGAAAATCATCCTGAAGTTCTAGAACAAGAAAACAAACCAGAAATAGAAAAAGTCTACTGATTGCCACATGAAAGAGATCTCAGGAGGAAAACTTACAGAAATATCAATGACATTTCAAAGCTTCCAGGTTAAGGAGAAAACATTGGAAGCAAGAAGAAAAAAACAATTTAAATGTCATAGGGCTACAATAAGGATTACGCACACCCTAACAGCTACTATGTTGAAGGACCGTAGATCTTGGAATATTATATTCCATAGAGAAAAACAGCTGGGGTTAAAACAGAAGGTAACTAACCCAACAAAGTTAAGTATAATCCTGAATGAAAAAATAGGAATATTTAATGAACTAAAAAACTGTCAGGTTTTTATGAAAAAACCCCAGAGCTTAAGGGAAAATTTGACATATCCAGGAGAAATATAAGGTAAACATTAATGATCAATTATAAGGGACTCAATAAGGTCAAATTATGTACTTTGTATATGTGAAAATATTAGCAGTACTCTTATGATTGTCATAATTATTTGGGTAGTTTGAAAGAAAGGCTTGGGCTGAGGTGAGTATGATGAGGTAATTCTAAAAAAAATAAAACTGTGTAGGGAGGGATAAAAAGGAATAATTATCTCATACAAATGAGGTATAAAAGGAAAAATAATGGATACAGAAGAAGCTAGTAGGGGGAGGACAGGTAGGCTGGAACCTTACTTTCATCAGGAATGGGTTAAAGAGGGAAATACATATCTATCTATCTATCTATCTATCTATCTATCTATCTATCTATCTATCTACATAGATAGATATACATATGTATGTGTATATATATCTCTCTATATATATTCTTCTAAATTCAGAAAGAAATAAGGGCAAGGGGATGAGTGGGAGGAGAGGATGAGGGAGGAACTTTAGCAGAGGTGGGTAGGTTAAGGAATAGGAGGATAAAGTAGTGGGTAGAAGTATGTCAGGGGAGTGAAGAGAGGTAGGGTAATTAGGGTGAGAAGGATAGTGAGGAAAAACAGGAAGATGGAAAATACACAATAAGTAACTGTAGCTTAGAATGTGAATGGGATGAATTTACCCACAAAATAGAAATGGATAGCAGATTCAAAATTAGAATTCAACAATATGTTGCTCTCAGGAAACATTATGAAAACAAGGGCTACACACAAAGATAAAATAAAGGGCAGGAGTGGAATTTAGTGTGGGGAAGAAGCAGGGATAATAATTATGACCTCAGACAAGATTAAGGTTAAAATGGATTGGGTCAAAGGTGAAGAGTGGAGAAACTACAGTATGTGTCAGCAATGTTATTCAATATTGTTCTGGACTACTTGAAATACATAGACAGTATAGAGTCCCTGATTATGTATCTGCTGGGACAGATGTGGCAAGTGTATGAGCATAAACAGAAAATGCTTTTTATATTTTGTTTTTTGGGCAATTGGGGTTAAGTGATTTGCCCAGGGTCACACAGCTAGTAAGTGTCAAGTGTTTGGTCTGAGGCCGGATTTAAACTCAGGTCCTCCTGACTTCAGGGTCAGTGCTCTATCCACTGTACCACCTAGCTGCCCCAGGAAATGCTTCTTATACAAGTAAACTTAGATCTAAATGGTTGAAATGATGTTTATTGTTCATGGGTAGGTAAAATCAATATAGTTTTTAGCAATGACAATTTTGCCTAACTGGTCTATTTATTCAATGTTATCCCAATTAAATTACTAAAAAAATTATTTTGCTAAATTAGAAAAAAAAATAATAATAAAGTTCATTTGGAAGAAAAAAAGGTCAGGAAATTCAAGGAGATCAGGAAAAAAGATGTAGGGGAAGTAGATTCAGCAGTATCAGAACTTAAACTACATTATAAGGGAGAGCATTGTTGAAGTGTAAAAAGGATACTTTTGATTCTTTTACATTAAAATTTTCCTGTATAATAAAACCTATAAAGCCAAGAACAGAAGGAATGCAGAAAATTGGGGAAAATACTTTCATAGACAGTCTCTCAGGACATGATTGGGTTGGAATATTGCTGTGGTGTAGGAAATGAGGAGCTGGTTGATTTAGAAAAACATGGAAAGATTTGGACCAATAAAGGAAGATGCTATCCATTTTCAGAGAAACATGACAGGTAGAAAGAAACATAGTATGGTCTTGTAGATATGTGTATGAGTGTATATATGTTAACAGAGATCTATGTATGTGTATATATATAGATATATGTCCATCCTTAACTGTAGCCTTCTTTAGCATAGGGGGCAGAGGGAGGGGAAAAATAAAATAAAAAGTACATAGCAGAGAACAAAAGAAAACTAACAAGGAAGCAAAGAAAAGCTGGGCAGTGTTGAAGACAATGTGTAGTATTTATCATATAAGTTTTCTTGAAGTGGAAATTTATTGTTTTATATTGAATCCTCTATTATGATCTGCTGTGTACATAGGGGAGAAAAGGTGAGTTGGAGTAATCAGCTTTGAGCAGTAATGTCCAAAATTTAACTTATGCTCCAGAACCTTATCTTCTGAAATAGAAATAGCTCTAGATTTAGAGCTCATAGATATGGATTGAAATCATACTTTTATATTTACTAGCTTTATCACCTTAGGAATGGTACTTCCCTACTATAAGCCTCTTTCCTCATTTATAAAATGAGGGGTATTGGACTAGGTGTTTTTAAGGTTCCCTTTCAGTTCTGAATTCTGTGAATACATCTATCAATGTCCTTGTTGTGATGAAATACTTTGTCAATCTTCAAGCATTATAGCAATATGTTATTAATATAATTTCTCCCATTCTTGGATCCTATAGGAAGTGGAGACTGTTGCTATCTTAGATCAGCTGGTGGGATCAAATCCTTTGATGTGATATTAAGTGTTATATAAAAATCAGTGAAGGAAAAGTGGCAGTGGGAAGAGATCATTTTAGAAAGTTCCCCAGTTTTCTTTTTTTCAGGAGGCAGTGGCTATCATCTGAGTCCTTAATGATAACTTTTCATGAAGTCCCTACTGAAACCTGCCTGGAAGTAATTCTACCTGATTCCATAGGGACTCTTTTGGAACACCAAGGTGATACTTGGTTGCTATCATCATAAAATTTCAAAACACTACGTATTGTCTATGGTTGAGCCCCCAGCAACTTATTGGCAGAGGAAAACCCTAACTTCTGCAAAATATTCTTTACCTGTTTGCTGAAGTTTAACATTTCATTATGAGAGCTTCATTTAAAATTTTGTTTCTTGTTACATTGAAAATTCTCTGGTAGAGGTAACACTTTAAACTGTTAGTCCATTCTTGTCCTGAGAACAGGTTTTGATTAAAAAAAAAAGTTTTACAGGTATAGTTTCAGAAGTGAGAGGAGGTGATATAATTATTTACTTGGTCAGTAAGGGTCCCTGAGTTTTAATTTCCTCTATAAAATAAAGAGCCAATTATTAAGGACCTACTATATGCTAGTCATTGTCCTAGGCACTGGAGAGATGAAAACAAACGTGAAACACTTTCTGCCCTGAAGGGTATTATGTTCTATAGGGGAATACAACATGGATACATAAGTAGGTACAAAAATGTATGAAGTAAATATAAGGTAGTTTTTTAGGGGAGAGAGACAGAGAGAGAGAGACAGACAGAGACAGAGACAGAGAGACACAGAGAGAAAGACGGAGACCCAGAGAAAGACCTAGAGACGGAAAGGGAGAGAGAGAAAGGGAGACTAAGTTCTGGGGGTAGTCAGTAGAAGTTGAATGTCAAAGGTAATATTTGAATTGAGGGCTGAATAAAATCAGTGATTTGAAGGAGAGAGTTCATTCCAGCCATGAAAATGAAGATGAGATATTGTATATTAGGGACTTGAAGTGGGCTAGTTTAGCTGGAGAATGCAGCTTATTAAGCAGAGTAATATATAGGTCCAGAAAGGTAATGAAAAGTACACCATCTGTTGGAGTAGTTAATGATGAAAAAGACGCAAAAAGTTTGTGTGTGTGTGTGTGTGTGTGTGTATGTGAAAAGAAAGAGATTTATATTTATTATCAAAAGTCATAAGATAATGCCACCATTCTGGATGAATATTTAGATGTTTAATATGAGTAGAAAAGAACTTTGTTGTAATATACACTACTTAATATGTATATGAAGAAATAGCTTTCTGCTAGGATTTGGACAGTTTTGTAGAGTAAATCATCTGCAGTGTAGAAGTGAGGAGATAGAATTTGTTATCAACAATGTAGAATTATGCCTAGATTCAATGGGAACACTTTAATGTTACAAAAAGGCAAAGAAATGTTTTATTTATTAAAAACCTAAGAAAAATGTGATTGCAGAGAAACACAGTTTTATTGGTACCAAAAGAAACATACTACCACCATGTTAAAATCTTTAGAGAGCTATAAAGCACAATGGTAAGTCAGCTAAATTGTATATTCAGTTATCTCTTCCACATTGAGGGTGTTAGGGGTGTGGTGCCCCCTGCAATTTGGAAAATCCATGTAAAAATTTTTGGTCCTCCCTTGGTACCAGAGAAGAAGTCTGAATTATTATGTTATTAAAAGATAAAATATGTTAATATTATATAATAACATTTTATTTGATTATAAAATTATAATGTATTTGATTATGCAGACCTTTGTTGGCAAGGTAATATCTTTTATTTTTAACATGCTGTCCAGATTTGCCATAGCTTTCCTTCCAAGGAGCAAGCGTCTTTTAATTTCATGGCCATATTTGCTGTCTGCAATGATCTTTGAGCCCAAGAATATGAAATATGACACTACTGCTGTTTCTCCTCCCTCTGTTTGCTAGGAAGTGATGAGATTAGTTATCAAGATTATAGAATTCTTTTTGATGTTAAGCTTCAAGCCTACTTTTTCTTTCACCATCATCAAGAGGCTTCTCAATTCCTCTTCACTTTCTGCCATTAGAGCGGTATCATCTGCATATATGAGATTGTTGATATTTCTCCCAGCAACCTTAATTACAGCTTTTGATTCATCCAGCCTGACATTTCACATGATATACTCTACATATAGGTTAAATAAATAAGGTGACTACATATAGCCTTGTATTCCTTTTCCATTCTTAAACCATCCAGTTGCTCCATGTTTGGTTCTAACTGTTGCTTCTTGGCCCTCATTCAGGTTCCTCAGGATACCAGTCAGAGGATCTCATACTTCCATCTCTTTGAAGACTTGTCATGTTTTGTTGTGATCCACACGGTCAAAGTCTTTAGTGTAATTAGTGAAACAGAAGTAGATGGTTTTCTGGGACTCCCTTGCTTTCTTCATAATCCAATGAATGTTGCCAATTTGGTCTCTAGTTCCTATGCCTCTTCAAAAACCAACCTGCTTTTCTGGTAATTCTCAGTTCACGTGCTGCTGAAGCCTAGCTTGCAGAATCTTCAGCATAATCTTGCTGGCATGTGAAATGAGTACAATTGTCTGGTAATTTGAATATTCCTTGGCATTGCTCTTCTTTAAAATTAGGACATAAACTGATCTTTTCCAATGCAGTGGCCTCTGTTGTCTTTTCCAAATTTCCTGGCCTTCAAAGTATCTGACCAGAACCCAAAACAATTTCTATTCATATATATTCCAATAAGGATGAAGCAGAAGGGGAGACAAGAAGACCAGAAGATGGGACATGGGAAAGAGGGTTGTGAGGAGTTGCTGAAAAACTTCACCCTTAGAGCTCTGGTTGCCTTTCAGTGCCAACTATATTTGGACAAGGGTAAAGCTTTTGATAAGGGCTTCTTGCTCTCTGTTGTCACCTCTGTTTTGAGAATGAAAAGGATGATGGGGCAGCTAGGTGGTGCAGTGGATAGAGCACCAGCCTTGGATTCAGGAGGACCTGAGTTCAAATCCAGCCTCAGACACCTAACACTTACTAGCTGTGTGACCCTGGGCAAGTCACTTAACCCCATTGCCTATCCTAAAAAAAAAAAAAAGAGAGAGAATGAAAAGGATGAAGACAGTAACTGCTGTGGCATCCCTGGTAAACTGGCTTAAAGAAAGAACCTGAACTGTGTTGCTGTGAACTCCTTTTTACTGAGCAGGAGAGCATCCAGGTGAGTGAAAACCTGGCTAGTTTGGTCTTTATAGCCCAGTTTAATGAGCTTGGCACTTGTTTGACTTAAAGAGAATTGCATATTCACATTGAGAACTAACAGATTCTAAATACCCCTTTAAGGGAAATGATTAATTGAAAGAGTTTATGAGGTCTATGTTCAGCTAGAAATGAGGATTTACCCAGTTGAAGAGTAGTTAGAATCAACAACAAGCAGAGAAGCAGTTTTTTATAAACAGACTAACAATACGGAAGTCTACAGTCTAGAGTTGTGAGTCATGCTAAGCTCATTAATTATCTTCCCTCATGTGTTTCCATGCCAGACTCCCTGAAGTATGTGATCGTTCTTCACAATAGCTATTGAGTGCCTTAGTCTGATCTGGATTCATATGAATATCATGATGCAATTTACTATTTGTGCCTTTGCTTTAATATATTAATATTTATAATGATATTTATTTTACTTTATTGTTAAGTAAATGGTTATATTCAAGATCTAAAAGTGTCATTATTGAGAATGATTGGTTATATAAATATGCAAACTATGGATATACTGCTTTGTGAATACCTGCTTGTGTAGATAGAAAATACATTGCATAGGAGATTGAGAGCTAGAGTGGTAAATAGGGAATATATGTATGTATGTGTATAGGTACGTGTGTGTGTATGTGTGTGTGTGTGTGTGTGTGTGTGTGTGTGTGTGTATACATATGTATATATCCTCAATAAGGTTACCCCTTGCACCCTAAGAGAGTTTGAATATAACCATGTGGTAGCACTCTATTTCTGGTTACTTAGACTTGTAGGTAAGAGAGTAGGCTAGAGGAAATAAAGTCAAACCCAGAGTGAGGCGGAGGTATTTCACATACCTAGTTTTAAGATGTGAGCCTCCAAGTCCTTTATGTTGAGGGTACCTCACTGTAATCTATAGACTCTTCCTTCCACATGTATGGTGTTACAATTGATTGGAGTCAGATGGTGAAAAGCATGAAATGCCAAATAGGCCTAATGCCTAGGGGCATTGGGAAACCACCAGAGCTTACTGAGCAAGGGAGTGACATTAGACTATTGATATAAGAATTTAACTTTGGCATCTGAATGGCATATGTATTGGTAAACAGAAACCTGGACACAGGTAGATCACTTAAGAGGCTTTTTCAATAGTCCAGTTGAGAGCTGATAAGAGTCCTAACTAGGGTGATGCTCATGTGAATATAGAAAAAGGAATAGATGAGAGATGATGTAGAGATAAAATCTAAAATATTTGACAATTGACTAGAAATGGAGAGTAATAGAAGGCCAAAAGATAAGGGTGACTCTGAGATTGTGAATCTGAGTGACTGGAGGGATGATTTTAACCTGAGCAGAAATAGTAAAGATGGAAAGAAGAGTACAGTTTAGAGTATATGTTGAGATTGAGATATCCATGAAATATCAAGTTGGAAAAGGCTAATGGAAAGTTTGTGACTCAAGGCTAGAATTCAGCAAACAGACTGGGTTGGTTTATGTAGATATAAGAGTCTTTTGCATAGAGAGGATAACTGCATCCATTAAAGCTAGAGAGATCACCTAGAGACAAATTGTAGGAAAATAAGTCTTTCAATTCTAGTATTCTAAATGAAGAAGGTTTGAGAACAAAGTTCAACTACTCATCAGTCTTGTTTAGGGTGGATATTGGCTGAGAATGACCTTTTGATTTGGAAAAATGTAGTTCAGGGATCACTTGATGGCTTTAAAATCTCTCTGATGAGCAATTATCACTGATCTCAAAAGAGATCAAACTGAAACTGTTGTTGGTTTAATTTCTTAACATAAGAATTTGATGGCTTATTTTGACATTATCTTTGCTATGATGTCCCCATGAATTTGTTTTTCAATACAATTCAATCACTCAGTACTCTCTAGAGTGAGGAAAATTCTCTATTTACATGGTATAACTAATTTCTACAAATTAGTTTGTCTTTTTTCTAACTAACAAGCATATATTATTTTGCTGATAAGTGTATACTTATTGAACAAAAAGACACATGAATGTCAAGCTTATGTCATTGAGAAGGATTGAATATTGGATCAATTTCCTATTGCATCAAATTTAAATTCCCCAGTCGGCAGAGCTAAGACAACAGAGTGGCAGGAAAATGTACAGTGAATTCCCTCTCCTCAATCTCCCTTTGCACCCCCAAATCCACCTTATAAACAGATCTAGAAAATGTACTTGACTGTATCCTGATTGGAAAATCTAAGAAATCTAAGAAAAAGTGATAGTGTATCATATTTCCAGCCTAAGTTGGCATGTGGAGATGAGGGTGGGGTCTGGCCAGGAGCATACCTGGTAGGGCATTTCAGTTTAGGTATAGGTTGTGCATCTGGGAAAGAAGAGGTTCCAAGCCCATCATGGAAGGGCTTAAACTTATGTAGGGTGCACAAACAAGTCCGACTGACATTCAGTACCCAGTTTCAGGTCACAAATTAAGGGTAAATAGAGAAGGCTCCTATGTCTAGGAGTGGAAATGCAGGGGCAGGGTAAAGAGCTAATGTAGGCTCTGGCCTGTTTCTTTTTCTTTTCTTTTTTTTTTGCTTTTAGGAAATTTGGGTTAAGTGACTTGGCCAGGGTCACACAGCTAGTGTCAAGTGTTTGGTCTGAGGCCAGATTTGAACCCAGGTCCTCCTCACTTCAGGGCCGGTCTCTATCCACTGTGCCATCTAGCTGCCCCTCTCTGGCCTGTTTCTTGAGGAAGAAGAAAGTTCAAAAGCAAGCAGCAGTGAGGTGTCTTAGGCCCCAGACATAGAGCAGGATCTAGGTTCCAGCTTCTATCTCATTCTGAAGCCTGAAGAGGAATAGTCAAAAAAGGAATCTGAGACTAAAGGTAAGCCTAATAATAGTTCTGTCACTCTGAACATCAGAGTTTTCTAGCTGACTAAAAGGGGCTAAGTCTAACAGAAGTCTGCTGTTGCTCAGACCCAAATGTAGATCAGAAGCTTGCAGAGCTTAGACTAGTGGGACAACAGATGCACTTTGCCCTGGGTCAGACCACTTTGGGAGCACAGATAGCTTGCAGGTTCCCAGCCTGAACTGTCCCTGAGAGCCTGGATAACACAATAGGCAGTATCCCAAGAAAACAGTAGCAGGAAGAATCAGAAGTACACAGAGCTTTGTGCTAAATCAAGTCTGAAATTAGAGTATGCTGGAAAAGTGAGCAAAGAAAAACTAATTCCACAATAAAAATCTATTATGGTGACAGGGATGCTCAAAATACCGAACTAGAAGAAGAGAATGACTAGAATTACTGGAAGGAGTAAACTAGAAATTTTTAAAAATGAGTTTTTTTAAAATATAAATGAAATAAGAAATATAGGAAAAGAAATGAGAGTTATGGAAGAATAAGAATGGAAAGGAAGGGAAGAGGAATACACTGGGTTGAGAGCAAGAGGGAGAGGACCATAAGGGAAAATTAATTACGTGATCGAAGGAATGCAAGTATAAACCTTTGCAAACATTTTTTTTTGAAGGGAGAGTGGCTGACACTTCAACCTCACTCTCATCTGAACTGGTCTAAGGAGGGAAAAACATATACACACAATTATTTTTCTTGGTCCCAGAGGGCAGAGCTAGAAACAATTTTATGGAAGCTGCAAGAAATGTAAGGAAGAACTTCCTAATAATTAGAGCTGTCCCAAATTCAAGTAGCAATAGGTTCTTCTCACTAAAGGTCTTCAAATAAAGACTACCTGAATGCTTGTTAGTAATACTGTAGAAAGATTTTCTGCTCAGATACAAGTTGGGCCACATGATCTCTGAGAATCTGCCCAACTTTGAGATTCTAGGACTCCAAAGTGCAACTTAGATTCATATAAATAAATCTTATTTGTCTCCACCCTTGTTAACTCTATTCCTCTTACTGCTTCTCTACAAATAAGTATCAATTACCTACCTTATTAAAGAATTGTTGACTCCAAAGTGCCTTTTCTGGTCAACTGTATCCTATCCTAAAGCAAATGTTGTTTATTTTTCTTACATAGTGTTTATTTTGCATATGGTGTGTCCTGATTGCTTTAATTTTGTAGTTGTTTTCTGTTTGAGAATTTTGTAAGCTCCTAGAGGTCAGGAACTACTACTTAATTCAATTCAACAAATGTTTCTTAAGAATTCACTATGATCCAGGCATGGTGGTAGCTGCTGGGGGATGCAAAAACAATAAATGAAGCAGTTTCTGTTCCCAAAGAGTTACTTTCTGTTTGGAGTATATACCAAGTACATATACAAATATATATAAAGAATATACATATTATGTAAAAGACATACTGATATATTAAAAAGAGCACTGGGCAGTTCTGTGTTTGAACCCATTATGCCACTCATTAGCTAGGTGTTCTTACGCAACATTTATCTACTTCTTTTGTCCTCCACTTCATAGATAATAGGGATGTAAGGGATCTTAGAAGCCATCTAAGCCTCCCATTCATTTTACACATAAGGAAACTAAGGATGAGGGGAAATGTAACTTCCTAAACTTTTCAATGTGTTTAAAATGAAAAGATTGAACTAGAGGATCCTCAAGGTCCCTCCCAATGCTAATATCCTATGATTAGAAGGAAAAGTTGCTTCTATTTTTTTTGTCCACTGTATAGTACCCAGCACAGGGCAGAACACATAGTCGGTGATGCATAAATACTTATTGAATGAGCTTGAATTCACCATCCCCAGCTTGTCACAATATCTCTCCTAATAATGGGGCAAGTATTTCTTGTCCAGGTATTCTTGCAGTGCTGGAGTGCGGCTCATGGAAAATCAGAACTGCATCTTTTATTCATTCTCAGCTCTTTGGTAGGTTTATAGAAATGGCTTCCATTTGACAACACCATATATTTCAAGGTTTACAAAGCATTTTCCTCACAACAATCTCAGGAGGTAGTTAGTGTATTATTATTTTCATTTCACAAATGAGTAAGCTAAGATTCACTATCTTGTGTAAGGGTACCTAGCTAAAAATTCTGGTTTTCTGACACTAAGTCCAATGCTTGTCCTGTGTCATCATCTTGCCTCACCTACTTCCCAAATAAAAGACTAAAAATCATTAAAAGTGTGCATGCTAGAAATGTCACATGGAAACCTACCTATACTTTCAGAAGTTGTATTGAAAAGTAGCATCTTGTTCAGGAGTGCATTGATGATCAAATAGGAGATACTCATCTGTAGGTCATTGGACTGAATGAACACCTGGGGGGATCCAAATTGAAAGTTGTTCTCAGGGGCAGCTAGGTGGTGAAGTGGATGGAGCATTGACCCTGAAGTCTGGAGGATTTGAGTTCAGAAATGGCCTCAGACCAAACACTTGACACTTACTATTTGTGTGACACTGGGCAAGTCACTTAACCCCAATTGCCTAAAAAAAAAAAGTAAAAAAAAAAGAAAGTTGTTCTCATGTATAACCATGCCTGTTGGGAATCAAGGAGGCAAACTTTTAATCTTACTTTTACCATGCCTTATAGGGAGTAGATGTATAATACCAGCTTATATTTATGTAGTACATTAGGATTTAGGAAACCAAATCATAGGGAAGCAAAGTGTGTCTAGACACACTTTGGGGCACAATATTTTAGAAAGAACATCTGCAGACAAGAGCATGTTCACAGAAGGGTAGCCAAGACAATGAGAGGATTGGCAACTGTTCAGTACTATGACATCTGGGCTCTTAAACACAGCCTTCAGATGAAGGAAGGTCAAGTGTCTCATAACAGGTACAATAATGGTAATAACATTTATATAAGGCTTACTATGTGTAAGGCAATGTGCTGAATAGTTTGCAATTATTATCCCATTTAATCCTCACAACAATCCTGGGAGGTAGATGACATTATTATCTCCATTTTACAGATGAAGAAACTGAGGCAAACAGAAGTTAGGTGACTTGTGCAGGATTATACAGCTAGTAAATGTCTGAGGCTGGATTTGAATGCAGATCTTCCTGGCTTCAGGTCCAGTATTCTATCCACTATGCCACCTAACTGCCCATAGAAGGAATCAAGCTGGATATATCTCCAGTCAGCTTTCTCCTCATAGATTCAGCCTTTACTGAAACACTTGCCTTTGTCCTTCAGGGAAGGTACTAAGTATTGTCACAGTTCTTCAATAGTAGGAGGAAGGAAATATGTCCATATATGCTATCCTGCATTTACCTCCCCAAACTCCTGCCTATTAGCACCCACTAGGAAGACACCGAGGTGCACAGATATGCATATAAGAAAAATATCTCCTCAGAAAATAGAAAATACAGCAATACTGTTCCCAAGATTATAGAGTCCTTTAAATCTTACATTTTCTATGTGAACAATCCCAAATGTCTAAAGCAAGAATCCTTAACATCTTTTGTATCATGGACCCCAGTGGAAATCTAACAAAGTCTGTGAATTCTTTCTTGGAATAATATTTTTAAATGCATAAAATAAAATGCATGTAATTACAAAGGAAATTAATTACTTTAAAATTTTAACTTATTTTTTTCAATTAATAAAAATGTGTCTTCTCTGCTCCTACCTGTTTCCCAAATGAAAATGAAAGAAAACTGAAGCATTTTTTAGTAAATATGGATAGTCAAAAAAACAAAGTCCAATATTGACCATGTAAAAATGTATATATCTCAGTTTCCTCCCTGTGTCCATAATCTCTCCATCAAGAGGTAGGTTACAATTTTTTTTATGAGTCCTTTGGAATCATAGTTGATCATTGCATTGACAGGCATTTTTTCAGTCTTTCAATGTTATTTGTCTTTGCAATAGGAAACCAATCATATGAAATAGTTTATATATATATATATATATATATATATATATATATATATATATATACACATATATATATACACACACATATATGTATATATATACATATAGACAGATATAACTGTATTATATATGTATACACACATGCATATATGCACAGATACCTACATACATGCATGCACACCCAGAAATTCATAGACCTCAAGATTAAGAACCTCTGTGCTAAAGGTGCTAAATCTGTCTTATCTAGTTCAATTTATTAGGAATGGTCTTTCCTCTTTGTTAAATACTTTGTGAGAAACACCACTACTAAACACAGCTATGTCAAACTCCCAAACCCCTGCTGCTATTCTTCACCTCAGTGCTGAACCAGATGTGTACTCTGCTACCACTGGCCATGGTGCTGACTGGTTTTCTGATAACAGTGCAAGCACATAGCAACAATAAGGAGGGAGAAGAAAAGACTTGGATCAGTAGAGTGGGGGTCTGGTGTGTGTGTGTGTGTGTGTGTGTGTGTGTCTGTGTGTGTGTGTGTGTGTGTCTGTGTGTGTGTGTGTGTGTGAGAGAGAGAGAGAGAGAGAGAGAGAGAGAGAGAGAGAGAGAGAGAGATGATCAACTGACAACTTCTTTTAAGTAACTGAAAGACTTCCTTATGGATAAGGGATAAACCTATTCTGCTTTCTCCAAAGGGCAGCACAAGACAAATAAGGGGAAATTGAAGAAGAGAAGATTTTAGGTCCATATTAGGGATTCTCCCCCTAAAATTAGAGTCACCTACCTCCCTTCTCTCTGATGGATTGATAGAAATTATTCTGAGGTAGGTATCGTCTCTCCCTTTAGAATGTAAGGTCTTTGAGGTCAAAGATTGTTTTTGCTTTTCTTTTGAACCTCCAGTGCTTAGTTCAGTCCCTGGTACTGTAGCACCAGCAGAAGTAACAACAACAATAATAACTAACATTTGTGTAGTGCTTTAAGATTTCAAAGCATACATGTAGATAGCCTCGTAACCACTATATGAGGTAGGTCCTTTTATTATCCCTATTTTACAGATGAAACTGAAGCAGACAGAGGTTGTGGCATGCCCAGGGTCACACAGCTAGTAAGTGTCTGCAGTAGAATTCCAACTCAGCTCTTTCTGACTCCAAGTCCCACCCTCTATCCACTGTGCCACTTAGCTACCTAGCAAATACTTAACAACTACTTGCTGATTGGTTGGTGATGCCATTTTTATAGACAGTTATCTAGCAAGGAGTAAGACTAGCTTAGCTAGGGGACTGAGTTTGTGGCTACTGTTAGAGCTGTCCAGCAGTGAAATAGTCTTCAATGTTGTCAAATGATTACTTTTCACCAGTGCTAAACTCATTTAGATGCATGGATTTTTTCATGGCTTTGGAATTATTATATACTGTAGTAAACTACCAATAACTTGTAAGTGTATTAAAAGCCTACAAATTAGATACTAAGGTTCATCAAAAATCGCAGACATCAGAATAAAAAGAAAAAAAAAGTGTCTCCTTTTCTTGACCTAGTCATGATTTTAGAGACAGAATTTAATCTATTTGTGAATATGGACTGGCCTTCTATGAACATAAGGATGTATATAATGTATATAATATATATACATTGTATATATATATTGTGTATATATATATATATAGTATATATTTATAATGTATATAATAAGAAGTAATAATATGCTTATGTCACATTTTAAGACTTACAGATCAGAAAACTTGGCTTAGAGACATAAAATACCTTACGCCAGGTCACAAAGTTATTACATGTCAGAACTAAGATTCAAACAGAAGTTTCTTAAGTCTAAGAGAATGTACCATCATGAGTCCATCCATCCTCTTCTCAGTTACCAAAATAATCTTCTTAAAGTACATATCTGATCATGTCATCTCATATTCAGTAAACTCCAGTGAGTCCCTATTACTTCTGAGATCAAATATAAAAAAAAAAGTTAGGTTTTTAAAGCCTTTCGTAACCTAATCCCTTTTACCTTTTTAATCTTCTTAAGCTTTCATCTCCTCCATACACTCTATGAAGCAGTGACATTGGCTTTCTTCTTGTTCTTTTGACCAGATACTCCATCTCCCAACTCTGCTTCTTCACTGGTTATTCTCCATGCCTAGAATGTTCTCCCTCTTCCCCTCAAGTCATAGCTTCCTTGGACTCCTTCAGGTCTTTGGTAAAAATCATACCTTTTGCAAGAAGATGACCTCTATCTGCCTTAATGCTAGTGCCTTCTCTCCATGATTATCTCCAATTTACCTTCTATATTTCTTATATGTATATAGTTGCTTGTGTGTTGTTCCCCTCCCCCCTTAGAATGTGAACTCTGTGCGATCAGAGACAGATTTGACCTTTCTTTGTACCCCCAATGGATGGAGTGTCTTGTGAAAAGAATTTAAAGGAGGCCAATGTCACTGGATCATAGAATACATGGAGGGGAAGAAAATGTAAGAATGCTGAAAAGGGGCTAGGTTGTGAAAGACTTTAAAAGACAAACAGGTGATTTTATGTTTTATACTTATATTGATTATAGGTCCTGGCACATAGTATGTACTTAATAAATGCTTATTGATTAATTGATGAATTAGTTGGTTGAATGAATAATGCATGATAAGCTGGGCAGTAAGTTCATATGAAAAGTCAACTTGAAGCTCATATTCCATTTTCTATGAGATTCCTTTTGTGATCTCTTTATTTACCAGTGTTCTTTCTCTCTTCCACAAATTATCATATACATGCATGTATCTGTATGTATATATGTGTATTTGTTTATATATGGTGTGCCCTTAGTAGGCAAGGGGCAGCTAGGTGGTGGAATGGACAAATTACTGGGTGTGGAGTCAAGAAGACTCTTCCTCTTGAGTTCAAATCTGGCCTCAGACCCTTACTAGATGTATGACTCTAGGAAAGTCACTTCACCCTGTTTGCCTCAGTTTCCTCATCTGTAAAATGAGCTAGAGAAGGAAATGTCCAACCACTCCAGAACCTTTGTCAAGAAAGCCTCAAATGGGGTCACAGAGAGTCAGACATGACTGAACAACAACAAACAACCCTTGGTAAAATTTAATCTTCTTGAGCATAGGAACTTTTTGAATTTTTGTCTCTGGATCTCTCCCATCTAGCACAGTGCCTTGTATGTAGGAGACACTTAATAATACATGTTCGATTTTATTGGATATGGTCTATTTTTAAAGACTAGAAAATGTAACTCTTTTGCTATCAAAAAAAGTGAATGCAATCCAGAGTTGCCAGACCCCTCTTTCCAGATTGGTGTGGGTGTATGTGTTCAGCAACAAACACTTACTAAGCACTTGGTATGCTCTAGGCACCTTGACTGGAGGTGCAAAGAAAACCAAAAGCCAATCCTTGCTGTCAAGGAGCTCACAGTATAAAGGGGAGACAATCTGCAAATGATTATGTAAAAACAAATTAGATGCAACATAATGCAACAGAGGGAAAACACTTGAATTAAGAGGGATTGAGATGAGTTTCTTGTAGGAGGTGGGATTTTAGCTGGGACTTGAAGGAAACCAGGAGAGTCATGAAGTCAAGATGAGAATAGAGAGCATTACAGGCCTGAGGGATAGGCAGTGATATTTCCTAGAGTCAGAAGATGGGGTGTTTTGAATGAGCAATAGTAAGGAGGGGAGAGAGAGAGAGAGAGAGAGAGAGAGAGGAGAGAGAGAGGAGAGAGAGAGAGAGAGAGAGATTAGGTGAAAGGAGATAAAAAAAGGTGTGTGTGTGTATGTTGGGGGCCGGGGAAATGATGATGAAGGACTCTGAATGCCAAACAAAGGATTTTATATTTGATCTTGGAGATGATCCTGGAGCCAATGGAATTTATTAAGTATGAGAGTGGTGGTGAAGTGGTGGTGGTAGAGTCGGACCTGTTCTTTAGGAAGATCATTTTGGCAACTGAATGGAGGGAGGAGGAGGAAAACACTTGTGGCAAGGAGACCAGTTATTAGGCAATTGAAATAGTCCAGGTGTTAGGTGATAAGGGCCTTTATTAGGGTGATGGCACTATCAGAGGAGACAAAGAAACATAGGTAAGAGATGTTGCCAAAATAAAATTGACAGGCCATGGCAAGATTATATGAGGGGAATTAGAGAGTAAGGAACAGAGGATAACATCTAGGTTGTGAGCCTGGGTGACAGTGGGGATAGTAGTACTTTTGACAATAATAGGGAAGTTAGGAAAAGGGGAAGGTTTAATGGAAAAGATAAGTTCATTTAAAGTATGTTGAGTTTTGGCTGTCTGTAGGACATGCAGTTCAAGACATCCAATAGTCACTTGAAACATGAGACTAGAGGTTAGAGGAAGAGTTAAGGGCTACACAAGTAGATCTGAGAGTATTCTGCATAAAGATGATAATGGAAACCATGGGAGTTGATAAGATTACCAAGTGAAATAGTATAAAGCAAGAAAAACAAAAGGCCTAGTATAGGATAGAACACCCATGGTCAGTGGGCATGACCTGTATGAATATCCAGCAAAGGAGATTGAGAAGAGGTTGTTAGAACTAGGAGAGCATAGTATCATAAATACCTAGAGAAGAGAAGGGGCCAATCAACAATGTCAAAGACTGAAGAGACATCAAGAAAGATGAGGATTGAAAAAGGCTGTTAGATGTGGCATTTAAGAGATTGTTAGTAACTTCAGGGAGATTAGTAATGCAGTTAAAGGCCAGATTATAGAGAATTAAGAGGAAAGTGAAAGGAAATGAAGTGGAGGGATATTGTGGTATATGATTGTGATGGAATACTGTTGTGCTATAAGAAATGATGAAGGGGATGGCTTCAGGAAAAAAAAACCACAACAACCTGGGAAGACTTAAATGTACTGATGCAAAGTGAAGTAAGCAGAACCAAGAGAACATTGTATACAGTAAGAGCGATATTGTAAGGATGATCAGCTGTGAAAGACTTAGCTACTCTGATCAAGACAATGATCTAAGGCAATTGCAAAGGAACAATGATGAAAAATGCTATCCACCTTCAGAGAAAGAACTGATGAATACTGAGTGCGGATTAAAACCTATTTTTCTTTATTTTTTGTTTGTTTGTTTTTTGGTAACATGGCTAATATGGAAATATGTTTTACATGATTTCATATGTGTAATCAATATCAAATTACTTGCCTTCTCAAGGAGAGGAGAGGGATGGGAGGGAGGGAAATGATTTGGAATTCAAAATTTAAAAAAAGAATGTTAAAAGTAAATGAATTAGTTTTTTTTAAAAGGATGAACATGTAGGAATAAATTGCACTTCTATGGCACTTTAAGTTTTATAAAATGCTTTCTTTACAACACTATGAAATAGGTAGTGTAACAATTTTTATGAAAGGCAGCCTGTCACAGTGGATAAAGTGCTGAATTTGAAGTAAAAAAAATGGGTTTAGATTATACATCAGAAACTTAATTGTTGTGTGATCCTTGGAAAGCAACTTAACTTTCTTAAGCCTAAATTTCCTTATCTATAAAATGGTGATGTATCACCTACCTCGTGGGGCTATTGTTAACATCAAATGGTACAATGAATTACACTACTTTGCAAATCTTAAATCAGTATATTAATGTGAGCTTATTATTATCTCAATTGTGCAGTTGGGGGACACTAAGGCCAAGCAGTTCAATGACCTATTCAAGGTCATGAAGCTTAGTGTCAGAGCTAGGATTAAAACCCAAGTTTCCCATGTCCAAGTCTAGCATTTTCTATTGTAATTTAAAAAAAAAGTAAAAATAAGTAAAATTTATTGAGAATAGAGAGGATAGGATAGGATAATTTGATTTGCGACCTGTACAAATTCAAGTAATAAGAAGTCATGTGCTTATGAATTTTTCATGTAATTATAATATAATTCTTATAGTTAGAATCCATCATTATATTTACAGTATTTTAAAATAATTTACATACCTATGAGACATAGGCATGAGTTTTCATATTTCGTCCACGTCATTCTCACCTGAACTATACTTAGGCACATTTTCCAGAAGTGATAAACGACATCCAGTTGTTTTCATTGTAGATCTCATTCTTCCCCCACGCACTTTAAAATACATATTCTACACTGCAGCTCAATATCAGGAGTTGGCTCTGTGTAATTATGCACCCACTTGCAATCATTCTTGTCACAAAGTGTCAAGAAGAAACCTTTAATAACAGATTGAACCCAGTCTAATGTAATTCATTATTTATAGTGTTAGATCTGCTACTGGAAGAATGAGATGCTCCCATGAAGTTGTCTACTGCTCCCTCTTGGAGGTCTAAGTGTCTCCTAGCCTGTAACTAATATCCTTATTTTCCAGAGGGCTGCAGATTTCTAGAACCCTTAAAATAGAAAGTTTCTTTTTGATTTAGCCAGCTGATACTGTTTTCTCTGAAAGGGTTGGATTGAGATTCTTTCCTGAATTATTGCTCATTCAGCCATAGGAGCCAAGTCAAGCAAACCCAGGACATAGACTATTACAAAAGACTGGGCTTTCTTGTATCCTGAAATAGTGACACTGCCCTCTGTAATGCTGGCTTGTGCTGATTTCATAGATTTGCTGACTGTCTGAGTTGTTAGGAACATTGGAGAGAATTTATTCCACTTTGAACAGAATTACTATCTATAACATTCCTGACAACCAGTAATCCAGCCTCTGCTTGGTGTAATAGAAAGGATATTGGCTTTGGAATCAGAGAACTTGGATTAAAAAGCTTTGGCTCTAGTATATACTCCTTGTATGACCTTGGGCAAGTCCCTTAACCTTGTGGAATTTAGTTTCTTCATATAAAAGAAAAGAGTATTGGACCAGATGATTTCTAAAATTGCTTCAAGCTTTAAATCCCATGATCCCATAATATCCTATGATGAGGATCATCCATTCTATTCTTCCAATAACCACCATAAATTATCATCATTAAAAAACTGCGAAGTATATTCTATTTTCTGCAATAGATAGGTAAAGGAAAGAATAAAAATAAATCTAGTGAAAATTTATCTTTGGAGGCAAAACCTATTATTTAGGTTAACTACTCAAGATCATCTAAGCTATAAATGAAATTATGAAAAACAAACACAAGATATTTTGATCAGAAAACAGCTTTACCAGTGCTGAACTGTAGTAAATATGTCTGTTGTTTTCCTTGACAGCTCAGTAGTTTTGTTTTTTCCTTTACAGGATTCCTCTTTTCTTTCCCATTGAGATGTAATGCCTGACATATATGCTGACTCCACTAACTTAAAGTGAGAATGTTATAAATAAAATTCCAAGTGTGGAAGCACTTTAGTGTTCTCTTTGTATCGTGTAAATGACAGGAAAACTTTTTAAAAAAACTTTCCAACCAGGGAAACAAAGGTGGGTTTGTGTTTAGTTTATATTTTTGGCATTTTCTCAACTTTTCCTGCTATTTCTTTGTCATTACTTATATCTATGTTTTTGACATTAGCTGATGAGATTTTGAGTAAAATGAGAGTCTTTGTTTCACTTTATATTTTCAAAGAAAAAAATGAGCAAAAGGTAACAGACCTGAAATAAGTTGCTCTGAAATGGACAGTAGAGGAAGAAGAGTTGGCTGACCTGACTGCTGGTTAACAGCTTTTTAGCCTCTTTGTTATTTCCACAGCTATTATTTTCAAAATCACTGACCTAGACTTGCTAGAAAGGCTCTATCAGAAGATATTTAGCTATATATGGGAGTATGACATAGAAAAGAAGAAGAAAAGTAAGAAATTGAAAAACAGGAGGGAGGAATAAAGGGAGAGACAGAGAGAGACAGAGTGACAGAGAGAGAGAGAGAGAGAGAGAGAGAGAGAGAGAGAGAGAGAGAGAGAGAGAGAGAGAGACTTAGAAAATGTTATTTGTTGAACATGTAAGTCCTGAAAAAAATCTGTGTGCTTGTGAGAAAATTGCATGTGACTATCAGTGTGCAGTGTCTGTGAGGTATATATACTACTGTATATATACATTTGGGAGGCTATGTTTGAGTAATGTTTTCCTTTCTTTTGAAGCCTGTTCTATAATCTATAGTTTTTATAGTATAAGCCACCCAGAATTATTTCTTCACCGAATTTTCATGGCAAAAACAATGGAGCTGAATCCTTCTGCTGTGTCTTCTCTGAGTATGTTTTCAAAACCTTTCTTCTATAATCATATCCATTATGAATCACTAGGGGTCCAAGCAAAACATTTGCTTGGTTTTGCATTTGGTGTTTTCATAAAATGAATGTTAGGCAAAGAAAGTGAATGAGACATCGGTTTCTAGCTATCTGGAGCTCAAAATTGTAAATCAGTATTTGAGAAGAAAGAATAAATTCCTGCCACTCATCTTTGATGCCCAATTTACATTTCTGCACCCAATAATTAGTTACTGTGGAAAATAAAGTGATTTTCCCTTTGTAATTGTAGTAATAATAATAATAATAATACAAATTATGGATCATGCCATATGAGATAGATAATTCCTTACTATTTCCCCAGCTGACCTAGAACCTATTAGGAAACACGGTTTAGTGGCAAATGAACCAAATTTGGGGTCAAAGAACTAGGAATCCAATCCCAATGTTTTTTTTAAATTTCTTTGTGACTTGGTATGAGGTATTTTACCTTTTGTCTTAGTTTCTTCTCTTGTAAAACGAAAAGGCTGGAATAGATTATCTCTAAAGTCCCATCCGGCACGAAATCCCAGAATGCCAAAATGGAATCGGTTGCCTCATGAAGTGGTGAGTCCTCATCAATGGAAGTATTCAAGCACAGGATGGATGAATAATACCTCATATGCTATGGTATGGGCATTCTTGTTTTAGTAGGGGTTGGACTAGATGGCTTTTGAGACTCTTTCAAATTCTGACATTCTGTGTTTCTGTGACTTTGTGGCTTTTCTTCCGCGCCCCCACACGCCCACAGCTAAGAGGGAGTGAAAGCCTCTGCTCATCCCTAAGCACCCTCTCTCTCGCTGAGTTTGGCCTGTCAATAATCTAGGAAGGTGAACACCATTAGTCACCAGAGGGCGCCACATCCTTATGTACCAAGACCGGTGCTTGGAAGTTCAGACGCTCCATGGCAAAGGCAGTGCCTGCGTGGACTGCATCCCGGGCAAAGCAGATCACCAGGCAAAGATGAAGCGAGCACCACTTGGCCAGGTTCCGCAGCGCTTCCAGCCTGCGCTACCCAGAGTGTGAGCCCTACTTCGCAAAGGTTTGTGAACAACCAAGCTCTAGGGACTCTAGAAGGCCAGTCTTAGTCCCTGTTCTGAGCTGACTGGTGCACTCACCCTCTTTGCTGGTCAGTGGCTGGGTGCAGGGTGTCAGGATGCTGTGTTAAGGCTATTTGTGTTTGCTAGGCTTTGTGTCCTGCTGTTGGGGTTGTGCTGGCATGGGAATGATATTTTTGGAGGGCTGGGTGTGTGTGTGTGTGTGTGTTTAGGTGTGCCTATAGGTACATATATGCTCCCTCCCTCTCTCTCTCTCTCTCTCTCTCTCTCTCTCTCTCTCTCTCTCTCTCTCTCTCTCTCTCCCTCTCCCTCTCCCTCCCTCCTTCCCTCTCCCTTTCCTCTTTCCTTCTCCTTCTCCCTTAATACTATCCAATGCTAAAATGATGGTTTTAATTAGGCGGAGTCTGTGCACCTTGGAATAGGTGGTTTGTTTCTTTGTGCGTCCCGAGGGTCCTGCCCTATGTGACCGTCTCATAAAAAAGTCCAGCCCAGAAAGGCATTCTGAGTCTCCAAGTTGACAATGTGGCATAGATGCCTCAGATAGGGCGAGGTGGGGGTTCGTGTGCATGACTGGAGGCAGCGGGTTCGAAATTAAGTTAAGGAAAGAGTTTCCAAAATGCCCTTCTTTGTGCCCAGGGAAGCCAAGTCCCTAGTCAGAAAGAAGGGGGTTGGAGAACGGAAAGGGGAGGGGAGAAGGAGGGCCCGGGAATACGCCCTCCGTGGGATGTAGTCCTTGGGGAAGGTACTGGGGGTGGAGGGTGGGGGAATGGGCAGAACCCGTCAGAAGACAGGTCCCGTCTCTTTACCTCCTGGTCCTTTTCAGGAAGCCTGGAGTGCTGCGGAAAGCACCCTGGCCTTCAGACTGGAGTGGTGATGCAGAAGGAAGGTGGAGGGTCCTGACACCCGGGTTGGAGTCTGGTCCAACCTAAAGCGAAACTCGGGGGAACCCAGATGTGACCCAGCTCCAGGAAGTGGGCGGAAAGAGCTTTTCTTGGCCAGAGACTCCCCACTGTGCTCTGTCTGACCAGCCTTCGAAGGAACCACTCACCCAGTAGCTGAGAGAGGTCAAGCTCGGACCAGAACCTCGGAGGGACTTGACAACCGAGGTCAGCCAAGGTTTGAGGCAAGAGTCCCTCCCAACTTCTCTTTTTTATTATCAGCACTAAGGGGGCTGGAGAGAAGGAAGGGAAAAAAAATGTGTGTGCGCGGGTGGGAGGAGGCTGACGCCTCATTTCCATAGTCTCTGGGGAACCTTTCCTTGATTGCCTCTCGGGATGAAGAAACCCCAGATCCCGGAATAATAGTTCCTCACTTGATGGAAGGTCCAGCTCCCTAGGCTCTTTCTCCAGTGGAACATGCAAAGCACCTCCAGGTTCATCGGTAAGCCTTGCAGCCCTGAGCACTCTGCTCCCTAAATGTGAGGAGTTCCAGGATGGGTGGGAACGGGGAAGGTGGAAAGGCTTCTGTACTGCCCACAACTCACCTACTCCTGCTTCCTGCTGGGTACCCCAATGTCAGACTCAGAGGTTTGTTTAAAAGTCAGCTGGGGACCAAAAATCATCCCCACCCTTCCTCACTGAATTTGGCAATGAAATTGGAGACCTGGCTCTTTTTCTACCGAACTTCCAGCTACCAGACCCAGGCCCCAAAGCCTCTGATTAGCCCCTGTTTTCGTTTCGGATTAGATTCTAAGCTACTAGCCAGGAGACAGACTCTGATTTTTCAAGCTGAGGTAGTCTTACATTAACAGGTACTCATAGCTAGACCATTCAGCTACAAAGACTCAAAAATGTCATTGTTAAGAAAGTCCTTAACATAAAATACCTTTGTTTGATTTGTTTCTAGGGCTAAGGAAGTGGAAATTAGCCAGCAAAGAAGTCCAGGAGTTTCTCAATCCAGTAACAGAACATCAAGCATCCATCCAAGAGGTCATATGGAGGATGCTAAACACCAAACAAAGGAGCACTTCTGGATGTGGATGTTGGGAAATTACATTATAAATTGAATGTCATTTAACTTGACAGGCTCCAGTGGGACTGCCAAGACAGAGGAATGGACAGTAGATTCCTAGATTTACCTCTGTCCGTAGGATATCCACCTAACAAGCTCTCCTGTGTGGTGGGTATCTCTCTGTGGAGATACAGAGAGGGATACAGAAGGGGCCAGCCAGACTCTGGAAGGGCTCATACTGGAACTGGAAAATGGAAATCATCAGCAAATTCTAAGATGCCAAGGTAACTTTACTAGCACTCTTGTGGGACCTGGGTTCAACTCCTAACTGTGATTTATTACCTGTAGACTTTGGGCAAGTCACATCTGGACCTGTTTCCTCATTTTTAAATTAGAGGATTGCATAGATGACCTTGAAAGTTACTTGCAGCTCTAGTCCTTTGATTTTGTGACTTGGGTTGTAAATTATAAATACCTATCCAAGAATTTAGTGCCAATTGTTACTGGAATATAGACATCCATGTAAGGGTGAAGAGATTGCAACAGAAGCTCTGGATCAGCTTGGTGAGTAATTTACAAAGAACTGATGGATGAGTAACCCTTGCATGGGGAAGGAACAAAAAACACACTGAAACACACAATAGATTTCCCCCTACGAGACATAATGCCCTTGAATGACACAACTATGGACAGAGGAGGGCTGGTAGTGGAAAGGGACTTCTCCTTCAGAATCCTTACTGCCTGCTTCCTCTCACTGTTGATCTTGTCTACACTTTTGGGAAACACATTGGTATGTGCAGCTGTCATCAGGTTCCGCCACCTAAGGTCCAAGGTGACCAATTTCTTTGTCATCTCCTTGGCTGTTTCTGACCTCTTAGTGGCTGTCTTGGTCATGCCCTGGAAAGCTGTTTCAGAGATTGTGGGGTTTTGGCCGTTTGGCTCCTTTTGCAATATCTGGGTGACATTTGATATCATGTGTTCCACAGCCTCCATTCTAAACCTCTGTGTCATCAGTGTTGATAGATACTGGGCTATCTCCAGTCCCTTTCGCTATGAGAGAAAGATGACCCCCAAGGCAGCCTTCATCTTGATCAGTGTTGCTTGGACTTTGTCTGTGTTGATTTCCTTCCTTCCAGTGCAGCTGAATTGGCACAAGTACAGAGCCCTGAGCTCACCAGATGGGAATGTTAGTTCCCAAGGTGAGACAATGGACAACTGTGACACTCGCCTGAACAGGACATATGCCATCTCTTCTTCTCTCATTAGCTTTTACATTCCCGTGGCCATCATGATAGTCACATACACAAGGATCTACAGGATTGCACAGAAGCAAATACGACGAATCTCAGCTTTGGAGAGAGCAGCTGTCCATGCCAAGAACTGCCAGAACACAACAGGGAATGGGACTAAGGTAGAGTGTTCCCAATCAGAAAGTTCCTTCAAGATGTCCTTCAAGAGGGAAACCAAAGTTTTAAAGACTCTGTCAGTGATCATGGGAGTGTTTGTGTGCTGCTGGCTCCCTTTTTTCTTATTCAATTGCATGGTCCCCTTCTGTGAATCTGATTTACCTTCTGGGGAAACAAAGCCCTTCTGTATTGATTCTATTACCTTTGATGTTTTTGTGTGGTTTGGATGGGCAAATTCCTCGCTGAACCCCATCATTTATGCCTTCAATGCTGACTTCCGCAAGGCATTTTCGACTCTCTTAGGATGCTACAGGCTCTGTCCCACTGCTAATAATGCGATAGAGACAGTTAGCATCAACAATAATGGGGCCGTGTTTTCAAGCCATCATGAGCCCAGAGGGTCCATTTCCAAGGAGTGCAATCTGGTTTACCTGATTCCACAAGCTGTTACCTCCCCACGAGACTCAAAGAAGGAAGAAGGTGGAGGATCAAAACCATTGGAGAAAACCTCTCCAGCTTTATCTGTCATTTTGGATTATGAAGTTGATGTATCTTTGGAAAAGATTAGCCCCATCACACAGAATGGACAACACAAGACCTGAACCGTAAGATGAATCCTGTAAAATATGCTATTCAAAAACACAAACCTTACAAGATTCCCTTTTGTTTGTTGTTGTTGAGAAACTAAGCTACGGTGAGATTTCATGCTCATCACAAAAGAGCTGACTGCTGCTTCTACTCAGCATACAACTTTGTTTTAAAACCCAGCCCAGTGTACTTTTGATTTGTAGGTATTTCTGTATTGCTCATACTGAATGAAACAGAGACTCAGCTAAAAGGTAGAAGACCAGGAACATCTCATCAATTCTATAGCTATTTATAGAAACTAGTTTCTATCTTAGTGACTGAAAATAGGACAAGAAATCAAGAATTAACAGTTACACTTAAAAAAAATCACCACTCCCAGAAAGAAACAAGAACATTGAGTTTGCCATGTATAAATAGGTGCTAACATGTTTCAAATCAAGTTTTTAGACTGTAAAGTTAGGTAAATGCCTTTGTAAATTATTTCTGGGAAAAAAAATGAGCCTTATAGTAAGAATGAGTATTTTTAAGTTTGGGAGATGCTTTGTTAATACTGGTTTTATTTATTTATTGTTTTAAATGCTATGTTTTAATATGTTACAGCAAATTTCTTTATCTTATTTAAAAATATTGTCTTCTGGGAGATCTCTGAGACCTCATGATTACAATTTTTTTGATCGTTTGACAGGTCAGCATTTTAGTGTCAGTTGGTAATGAAACTGTTGAGAAAAACACACATAGTTGGAGTAAATTTGCTTGTGTATACCTCAAAATTACAACAAAAGCTAAGAGGGAATAATGTTGAGCTCTGACATTTCTTCTGAATTCATCAGAGATCAATACAGGATCAGAGCTGACAAGGAAAAAAAAATGACTGCAACTTTTTTTTCTAATAAGGATTTAAAACCACAATGGATTGCTGCTATTCTTTTCATTATTTTCCCATTACAAAGAAGTCTTCTCAAGAAAATAGTCAGCAGCTTTGTAAATAACTTCCACAGGAAAACCAACTGAAGAGGAATCATGCTTCCAAGTTGAGATCTTAGCCCCTGGCAACCAGAAGCATCAGATGCTTTGTATTTATGTAAAATAATTGGCTTCTCAGTCTTTTCTTATTTCAAGTGTTGGTTATCTTTTTTTTTTCCTTCCTGAACAAAACCAATGACTGATGATAGAAATGCATAGTGACTCTATTAAATCTTGTTATCTACCACCTGTGTATTTACAGCAACACCTATAGAGCATACTGTGTGTCATATTCCTTTAACATATGGGCTACTTCTCTGCTTTACTTTGCAACCGGGAATCAAATCATTTTTCAGTTTTATCTATGAACAAACAGCAGTGCCTCATTCCCATCTAGGATTAAGATGTTGCTGGAGGGGTTGGACAGGGAGCCCCGCTATTTTGCAATGTGCTGCCAGCATCTTTTGTGGCTACAGATGCTTCCACTGTACTTTCAGCAAAGTTCCTGTTTCTTTTGTTCCCTCTGGGCTGTGAAGAGCATTCCTTTTGCAGCAACATCCAGGTGATGGAATAATCCTGTGTGCTCCAAGAGAGGAACTTGGTTCATAAATGCTCGACTGCATCTTCTTCGGGAGGAACTGCTTAATGGAGTACTATGGGAGGGGGAAAGTAAATATTTACTGAAAGAATACATCCTGCATCAGGTCTGTGTTATATGTGTATTGCGAATGTTTTCCTAAGGTTTTTTTTTTTGCTTGTATGCTTTCATACATATAATAAAATTATTTTGTGAACACAAATGGAAACAGAAGCATTTACATTGCATTCCTTAAAAACACATTGCTTTGGGTGTTTCAGATTCAGACATCAGGAGGAAAAAAAAATATACAGGGTTCACATTCAAGTAGCAGTCTGGTGAATGAGAATGGAAACTGGATTGTGAGTCAGACTGGATTTGATTGCATCTTGGTATTGATATTTACTCATCATGTGACTCTGGAAAGGGAACGTGAACTTCTGTGAGTCTTAGTTTCCCCATATACAAAATAGGCGCATACTTCTTGAACTCCCTTCATCACAGGGCTGTTGTGATAAAAGTACTTCTTTGTAAACTTTAAGGCAATAGAGAAATCAGTTATCGTTTTGATAAGTACATGGGGTTTTTAGTGGAAATGTCTTCTGTTAGATGCTGTGCTACTGTGAAAAACATAAGGATGCTAAGAAGCAAAAAATGTGTGATTTCAAAAGTATCTCTATGCTTTTAGCTTTAAGTGTCTTAATCTTGCCTTCATTTTGCATCTTTGAAAAGGAACAGTCTTTTGGGTTTAAGAACATTTGAAAAGGAACACTCTTTTGGATTCTGGTTATGATTTCATATACTTGAAAGGTTATTAAGAACTGTTTTCTATTTTCAACCCAAATCATTTCAGCAAAGATTTATTAAGCAAGAGTGTGTTGCATTGGAGAAAAAAGCATTGGCTCAGGAGTCAGAGAACCTGGGTTTAAATCCGTTCGACTACTTTGCTAACCTTGGGCAAGCCACTTAACCTTAGTTTTCTCATCTGTAAAATGAAAGGGATGTATCACGTGGCTCCTGATGTACCTTCCAGCTCTAGATCTTTGGTTTTCTGCCCTACAATATGCAAGGGTCTGTGATTAGTTCTGGGGATACAGAGATAAAAGACAACCTAGCTTCTACTTTTAAGTGTCTTATTGTCTAAGGCTACTTATACTGGCACACAGTTTTTTCTTTTCTTTCTTTTTTAAAAAAAATCAAATAGCTAACAACTATTTAGAGAGTAGTTGTTTGGTGTTGAAATCTGTTGTTTGTGGTAGGTAGCATTGTGTAGCATGTGGACTTGGAGCAAGGAAATCTGAGTTTCATTTGTAGCCCCCCTTTAAACCTCTGGTCACTTCCCCTCTCAGTCAGTTCAAAGCACTGTGTTAAACATTTTGGATGCAAAAAAAAATTAAACTAAACTAAATTAAACTAATGAACTAATAGAAAAAAAAACATCCTCAAGGAACTAGAATTCTAATGAGGAGACAACATGTAAACAACTTTGTATATATAAGATACATGTGGTGTAAATGGTAGGAAATAAAGAAGGCACTTGAATTCCTCCTTTAAAATGCCAATGGCTTGAATTATTGTACTGTTTTAAGGTTTTAAGGTCCTTAGCAGAACCTCTTGGATTAAGCAGTACAGGTATTGTCATTCTCATTTTATAAATGAGGAAACTGAGGTTCAAAGAGTGGAAATGATTTACTGAGCTAGTTAGACTGGAGGAAACAGAAGTCTAATATATTATGCTGTGTTCCCGACTCTTAAGTTTCCATTCCCGTCTAAACATGCTGTGATTCTGAGATAGAATAAAATATATACATAGCTAGATGCAGGATGTTTTTATTCTTTGCAAGAATACATGGATCATTCTACTGGATTATCAAGTGCTCCCTGCTAGGAGATATCCCTTGATGCTACTGAAAATGCCTGATCTTGTTAAGAAGTCAATTTTTTCCCGCCAGAGGAACGGTGGTGACTGACCAGTAGGTGAAATGGAGGATGGGCTAGCAAGCAAAGGATTAAGTCTACCATTCTGAATATCACACAGCAGATGGTGTCTTTTCAGTTTCCCCATTTGTCTTCCTGGGCACTAGAAGAGAAAAAACTTGTCTGCAGTTAGCACCCAGAATGCATCATGGTTTTCCTTTTAGCCATATTTGTTTTTTTTCTGAAAACTTTGCTACACTGAAGGAGAGTTTCCTTTCTCAATGTGAAGTTGCATATTGTGGCAACTAAGGTGCTCTAAATGATATCATTTTCCAATTGAGAAAATGAAGTAAAAAAAAACACCTATCCCTTTTTTGTGCTCAAATTATAAACCCAGATACATGATTTACTTTGGTGAAAGAGAACAAAGTAAATGACATACCTAGAAATCATATCAAACAATTGCAGGATTCAATACAAGATCAAAAAGACTATAATTTTCTCTCTTGGCATGTTGGATTGATAGATAAAATGCATCTTAGTAAATGTTAATTTCACTGAAAGGAGCTTCGAAAGAACTCAATTTGCAGCCCTAAAAGCAAAATTATAGCATGACTTTCATTTAACCTTTAACTATTCATTGCTCTACCTTATTAATGCAAAGTCTAAGTAAAACACTGTACTAATATAGACATTTAATTTGAGTGAGGTTTTCCCCCATCTTTCTGAGAAGGCTCTTTTTTTCCTTTCTCATAATGAAACAGATAAGAAACTCTAAACTGGTGGCTAAAATGATAGGAGACTGGGTAAAATTGATGGAGCAAGAAGCTTGGGATTCAAGAGATATGAGTTTTAATTATGGCCCTCTCATTGACTTTCCCCTAAGGTGTAAGCAGGGGCAGTGTAAGGCTCAAATGAAAAAATGCATGTAAAATGCCTGCAGACCTTAAAGTGCTATGTAAGTGCTATTTTATTATCATTCAGTTATTATGATATTATTTTATTACAATTATTATTATTATTAGCCTGCAGTCTCCAGGTTTCCAGTCTGATGATGACTTAATTCTCCAAGTCTTCTGCATTCCTACTGAGCTCAATCAAATACATATAAGTATGTATATATATCTAATATAGATACATGTATACATACATATATGTGTATATGCATATATGTGTATATACATACATATATAAAGAGAGAGAAACACAGGGTCATGCTGGTAAATATTTAACAACAAAGCTCAACAGAAAGGAAAGGCAGGCACACTCACTTTTAAGCTTAATCCGCATTATTAACACTTTCTTAAGTCTAGTAATCAAGAAAACAATAAATCAAGCTTTGATCTGAAGTGACTGGCAATTTCTGAGGTGCAAATGCTCATAATGAAAATTTAATAATCAGCTTGGAGAGTCAGGTTATAGCTGGCTCCAGTACACCCCTGGATATAAGGCAAGTTATTTAACTGCTTCGCTTTTGATTTTTCCCGTTTGTATCATGGGAATGATAGAATTCTCTATACTTTTGGTAACCCACATCTCTATCCTGGAGACTCCATAGCCAAAATTATAATTGACATTTTTACAGCACTTCAGGTTTACAAGGTATTTTATAGTCTTTATATGGTACACAGTAGGGTTTAATAAATGCTTAATGACTGATTATCTTTTAGTTCTCACAACAAAATTGTAGTTTTTATGCAAGATGTCCGAAAAGTCTTAGTGCCATTTTAAACTTTCAATAGCTTAAAATTGCGCTAAAACTTTTTGGGTTACCCTGTATATAGAGTGGTTAGTATCATCATAATACAATAGTTATAATTATTCTTATTTAAAGATAAGGAAACTGAGGCTGAGAGGGTAAGTTACCCAAGGACACAGCTGGTAAATGGAAAAGCCTACGTTGATCTATTGGCATTCAAATAATTTCTTTTGAGGTTTTTTTAATCTTTTAGAAATACCTTTTGTCTTTGATACTATAGGCATTTCCAAAAATAATCCTTTCACACTTAACATAAACATATGTTAAATCCTTCTTTGAAATGAAGAAAAATAATAAGCAAGATAAACCCACAGAGTGGCTGCATCTGACATTGGATGCATCTCACCTCTGTAGTTCCCTACTTCTCTAATGAGTAAAAGAAAGAGTGTAGCATTGTCTGTTTCCTGGAACTGAGATTGGGCATTTTATTTAAATGAGATTTTTAACTTAGGCATGCTTTCATCTGTCACCGCTCAGGAGTCAATGTGTACCCAAGGAATAATAATAGTAAGAGTAGCCTAATTTAAAATAAAAAATTAGAGAAATAACTTTGCTGCAGCCACATGTACACACATGTATTCTACCCTTCAAAAACTAGTCCAATTTAAAGATGTTTTATAAGTGTGTGTGTACATACACATGCACATGTGTGTTACCATAGTCATTTCTGTATATTCTTTTTTTTCTTCTAGCATTGAATTCTCCCATGCAATAAAGAAAACCAGTTAAAGAAAGCCAACCAATATGGTGACTACTTCTGTCAATGTATGAAACATTCTGCTTCCATAGTCCTCCACCTCTCTTCCTAGAGTCCAAAATAATCATACACATTGTATAGATTGCATGTTTATTTGGATTATTGCCTCCAAACTGGTAGTTAATTTAGAGTTGCCTGTGACTGTAGATCAGAGGCGTCAAACATGCTGGCCACAACACTCTCTGTGACATGAATCAATTTAAAATGTAATTGGGAAATATTTAACAAAATAAACGAAAATACAATAAAATACACATAACATTACATTTTAAAATGAAGTCAATATACTGCCCACAGGGATACTTAAGTACAGATTAATGGCTTCTGTTTCAATTTGAGTTTAATACCACTAGTCTAGATAACTTGGGCAGATGCTATGTATGGGCTTAGATTACTTCGATAATCACCTTAAAGATTCACTGTGCTTTTCTGTAAAATGGTGATGTGAAATTTGCCACGTGTTTACATCTTCCCAGAATCCTTGTGAAGCACACTGACATGATGGGCACAGGTACACAACAAGTTGCTACGTGCAGAATGATGGCCAAAATCTAGCTTTCATTGCTTAGCTGTCAATCGCTTGTGCGTTGCTGATCCTCTTGTATTGCAACAAAGGCCATTTGTTTGGTAATCCTCCTGGCTTGGTCACCCGGATCCCTCAGGCTCCTTACAGTTCTAATGTTCTGTGATTCCACTTGAGAGAACGATCTACTGCAGACAAAAATAACCCTTTTCCTCCTGAATCCTCTGCACTGTGGCTTCAGTCATCCCTGTCTCTTTGTTGTTGGGAAACTGTTGAGGGAGCAAGGCAGTTTATCGGAAGGAGCTAAGAATATTTTGGGGTTTGTATTTTCATGAGTGTCAGGGCCCCTGTGGCACAGTGTTCTCCTGTACTTAGATACATACTTTGATCTTTGATAGTACTCTTGACCTTGTCCTGAAATCTTAGGGAATTCGGGAGCAGGCGAAAAGACTCTGGGGTTTGCCTCTTCTGTGTAAACATTACAGCGCATGTATATGGGAAATGACTCATTTTCAAGTAGACTCAACTTCTCAAAAATATGATAGTGTCTGTATTTGTAAGAAGCAAAGCATGCAAAATAATTAACCAGTTAGAAAAAGCTCCTAAAACACTCAGGTCCTGAGGACACGTCGTGGACAAGTAAGAAATATAGAAAGCCAGTCCCAAGTTGTAGAATCTCTGAGTTGGAATAGAAATCAGATGTCACCTAGGCCAAACCTGAATAGTAATCTCTTCTATCATGTCCCTGAAAAGAGACTGTTCCATCTTTACCGGAAAAATCTCCAGTGATAGGGAACTCATTACCTCTAAGGGCAGCCCATTCCACCCTAGAATAGCTCTGCCTGTAAGGTAAACTTTCTAACATTGGACAGAAATCTTTTTTTTCCATTGCCACTACTTGCTTCTGTCCTAGGCAGAATAAGTCTGCCCTTCTTCCCTCCCCCATTTGCCAGCCTTTCAAATACATGAAGGCACATATTGTTCTCTCTGAGTCTTTTATTTTTTTTTTGGGGGGGAGAATGGAGTAAGGGGTTGACTGAGGCTTGACTGGAGTCAGGGAAAAAAAAGTATGTATCATTTTAAATTCTTCTAAATACTTTTCCAAATTTGTCCAGAGCATGTTTATATAAAGATGGGATAGTTATTGTGTATGAGGCATCCCATGTACCTTCAACTTACATATGGAAGTGGGCATGGTCATGGATTTGGAGGTAAAAGACTTGGGTTCAAATCTGTGTTTTTCTTATTTACTACCTATGTGACCTAGGGCAAATCACTAAATTTTCCTAGGCCTTGATTTCATCATCTCTACAATAACATTGTCGGATTAAATGGCATCTGATTCTAGCTCAGAATCTCAGCTCTTTCCATCAGATGAAGCATTGCCTGTGGGCAAAGAGTACTGGTTTTGGAATTAGAAGACATGATTTTGCATTTGAGTTTTCACATGCTGTATGACTTTTGGCAGGTAATTTTACCTCTTTGAATCTTACCTTATTCATTTGCAAAATGGGCGTAATAATACTTGTATTTCTTAAGTCACTGAATTATGATGAGGAACCCATTTTGCAAACCATGAAATTTAGAGCAAACCTGAAGGCCTAGGGAGGCAACATTCAATTGACTAATCTCAAGTGTTCTTAACACTGGCAGAATCCTGTTCTGATTTGTAGGAATAACAAGCTAGATAATCACTGGTGCAGAAATGTGGATTCATTTGCTTTGTTTGCTGTAATGTCTCATGAATTTACTGGAATATCCTGATCATATAAATATAAACATCCATTAATGTGTTGCTCCTAGCTGTCATAAAATAAGCTTTCTGTGTTAAAATAATTGTAATGGACATTTATACAGCAACTTAAAATTTTGAAAATACTTTACAGACTATCTTCTTTCCAGAAGTATTTATAGATTTCTCTATCGTTAATCAAGGGCAGGTAAGTGGCACAGTAGATAGAATGCCATGCTTGGAGTCAGGAAGACCTGAGTTCAAATCCATCTTCAGATACTGACTAGCTATGTGACCTTAGGCAAATCACGTAACCCTATTTGCTTCAGTTTCCTCATCTGTAAAATGAGCTGGAGAGGGAAATGACAAACTTCCCCAGTATCTTCACCAAGAAAACCCCAAATGGAGTTGCAAAGTGTCCAGTTTGAAAATATTTATTTACTAAGAGCCATATGTGTGAGGCACTGCACTGGGGCTATGAATACAAAGACAAAATTATAAATAGCTCCTGCCTTCAAGGAGTTTACATTCTACTGAGGTGGACACAGGATGTGAGTGGGTAAGCATATACATGGCATTTGTAGAAGGACTATACCAAAGCTCAGGAAATACTTTCTGTTAGAAGTGACAGACAAGATGAGCCTTGAAGGAATCTAAGGATTCTAAGAGACAGAGGTGAAGGGGGGGAATGTATTCCAGGCATGAAAGACAAAGACAATGGTAAATATGTGGAGGTAGAAGCTAGGATGTGGCTTTCAGAGAACAGTAAGTAGGATGCTTTGATCAGAACATAACATATATAAGGCAGAGCAATGAACTGTCTAGAAAGGCATCCTGGAAGACTTGTAAAGGGCTTACAATGCCAAATGAGAAGTTTTAATTTTACCCTACAGACATTAAGGAGCCACTGAAGATTTTTGAGCCGGGAGAGTAACCTAGTGAGACTTTGTCTTTAGCAACCATGTGGATGTTGGAAGGCAATGGTAGAGGTAAGGGTATCTGTGTAACACCCTGCTTCCCCCCACCCCATGCCAGGGATCATAGTGGAAAGAGCATTAAATTTGGGGTCAGAACACCTGGGGTCAAAAGACCCAGATCTGCCAATTACTACCTGTGATCTTGGGTAAATCTTATTTCTTCTCTGCATCTCAGTTTCCTTCTTTGCAAAATGTGGGGTTTGAAATTGAGTATCTCTAAGATCCTTTTCAGCTGGAAATCCTATAAAGCCTTAGTTTAAGTTCAGAAGATAATGGCAAAGCACCTTTTAACAGTGAACTGGGTCTGTCATTTTGTTTTAATGTCTCGAGGTAGGTGTCTTTTAAACAGTTCAGGGAATTAATGGAGCAAAATGTTGTTGCAAATGTGTTCCTGGATCACCTCAATAGTCCATGCAGTTTTCAGGGATGGCATTTTTTAGGTCAAATGAATTTGGCTTTGTGGATATGTTGACTGTAATTATGATAATGACCAGCTCAGTCTGAAAGATACACATTTAATGAACACACTGCTGTTTATTTTCTGCTAAGCTGCAAATGAACACTGCAGGGGAAATTTCTATTAATCTGCCAGTCTAAGTTTTTGACTCTGTACAGACATGGTCTTCATCTTTTGAAGTCATTTTCCCCTTTAGGTCCTGCCAAGCAAAGCTCTCTCAGTGCAGAATAAGGAATCCAGCTGGCAAATTTGCTTGTAAGATAGCTACAGACTTGCTTGTAACCTGTACGTAGGGTCCTTAGTGCCAGATGATGGGTCTTCTGCGAGCATTCTATGTAGCTGATAACAGCAGGGCAGGACTATGGAAGTCCTGTATCACCCCAAAATGAGGCTGGAGTCGGCAATGTGGCTGCTCCAGTTCATTCAAAGATTGTTGCTTTTCAGTTGCTTCTGACTCTGCATGACCCAGTTTGGGGTTTTCTCAGCAAAGATGCTAGGAAGGAACTTGCCATTTCCTTCTCCAGGTTATTTTACAGATGAGGAAATTGGGGCAAACAGGGTTAAGTGAGTTGCCCAGGGTCACACAGTCAGCAAGTATTTGAGGCTGGATTTGAATTCAGGTCTTCCTGACTCCAGGCCTGGTACTCTATCTGCTGTGCCACCTAGCTGCCTCTTTATTTGAAGGGCCTAACTCTAATGATCAGAAAAGATAAAAATAAGTTATGTCACTTTTAGGTAGTGGTGAATCACCAAAATACAGAAACTCGGGGTATATTTGATTGCTAGCCATGCAACATGATTGAGTAAATTATAGCTCTATGAGGAAGGCGTTATGATGTTCTGGAAAGAACATTGGATTTTGAGTCAGCTGGGTTTCAAAAGCTTGCTCTACTACGTACTCCCAGTATGCCCTGGGACAAATCAAATGAACAAGCATTTACTTAGCTCCTACTATATGGCAAGCATAGGGCTAAGTTCTGGGGTTACAAAGAAAGGAAAGCATGTTCCCTGCCCTCAAGAAGCTCACAATCTAATGGAGAATACAACATGCCAACAACTCTGTACAAACAAGCTTGATACCGGATACACTGGAGACAGTCATCAGAGGAAAGGCACTAGCATTAAGGAGGCTTGGGGAGGCAAGTGAATTCCCTTCTTTGGGCCTCTGTTTTCTCATCTGTCAAATGAAAGAGTTGACTTAGTGTGTGGCCGTGAACAAGCCACATACTCTCTGAGATCAAAGCTAAGTAGATCACTAAGACAACTGTATCAATTATAGGGGCCCAAGAGAAGCTTCCCCGTCTCTCAATTATTAAGGTTCCTTCCAAATTGAAATCCTATGATCCTATAAAATGTGATATTTTTCAAAGGACTAAACACATGAGTTTGACCTATCATTGAAGACCTCACAATACGTCGTGTGAGTTACAGTGAAAATAATCTGTAACTACTAGGCTGACCCAATTATAAATTGTACTTTCTCTTCTCCGTATGGAATCTGTATAAAACCCATGCTCAGCCAATAATATTGTTTTTCACTGAGCCATGTCCTTTAAATATACATACATATATATACACACACGTGCATACGTGTATAACATATGCACATACATATGAACACATGTCCATATGCATGTATATAGAAACAGAAATAGAGAAACAGGGACTGTACCTGTGATCTCGTTGGCATAAGGAATTTCCAGGCAAGGTGCAGGTTGACACCTTTTTTACAACTTCTAGCCTTATAAAGTTGACTAGAACATCAGAGAGGTTAAGTAACTTGTCTAATGTGTGTCAGAGGTAGGATTGAAACTCAAGTCTTTCTGGCTTAAGGACCAGCTCTCTATCTACTATGTTATACTACCTTATGCATGCATGTATGTATAGGATGTTCTAAAGTCTCAGTGTAGTTTTAAGCTTTTAGAGCTTAAAACTGAAAAGTTTAAAACTGCACTAAGACTTTTGGGACATCTTTTGTTTGTATATGACTGAATAAAGCATATCTATCTATCTGCATATATATACATATCTATCTCTCTATATACTTATATAGAGAAATAGATATAAATACACTTGCACACATATCTATGCACATATATATGTGTGTGTCTCCTTTAAATATAAATATCCTATATATTTAAGCTTTACATTTAAAATCTAAATAAATATTTAGAATATACATACATCTATATCTGGGTGCCTGGAGAAAGAAATGGCAAACCACTCTAACATCTCTGCCAAGAATACCCCAAATGGGGTCACAGTGAGTCGGAAATGACTGAAAAGTGACTTAGCAACAACAAATGTCTGAGTGCGTATATATGATAAAGATATAATTTGTGGCAAATCTTTCAGGGATAGCCTATATTCAGATCCCTGAATATAGTTTCCTGTTTATTATCTTATGTTTTAAAAAATTGTTTCTCATTAAAATGGAGCTTTCAAAGATATCCTCATAAGATATACTCCAAAGAGTCAATTTTTACCCTATTAACCATTTCTTAATATTTATTCTCATTATTTTTAAGGATTTTAAAATATAAGCTTTTCCTTTTTTGGTGCTTTACTTTTTTTGTCTTTGTACCCCCAGTCTCTGGCACCATGCCTGGCATACAACAGATGCTTAATAAATGCTTGTTGTTAATTAATTTATTCACATTCAAAGCAGTATCTTTGTCAAAACAAAAGTTGGTGGCACAGTAGATAGAGAACTGAGCCTGGAATCCAAAAGACCTGAGTTCAAATCCAGCCTCAGACAATTACGAGTTACATGACCCTGAGCAAACGACTTAACTTCTGTTTAACTCAAGTGTAAAATGGTGATAATAATAGCATCTACTTTTCAGAGTGGCTGTGAGGATCAAATGAAATAATATTGGTAAAAGGTTTTTAACGTGGCATCTGGAACATAATAGGTAATATCTCTATATCTGTGATCTATATGTATGTGTATTATTCCATTCCCCCTTCCCTTTCCTTTAAAATATTGGGTAAAATAATCAATAAATCAATAAGTATTTATTAAGCACCTACTATGTTCCAGGCACTGTGCTAAGCACTGGGGATACAAAAAGAGGCAAAAGGTAGTCCCTGCCTTCAAGGAGCTTCCAATCTAATAAGGGAACCATGTAAACAAATATATACAAAGCAAGCTACATACAGGATAAATAGGAAATATGTGACAGAGGGAAGACACTGGAAAATATTAATAAAATCCTTTTTATTTGCTTATTAATTTTTTTTTCACTTGCATGGCTAGGCCATATTTTAGTAGAAGAGAAGACTTGTATACATCATGTAGAAACACTCTTTTAAAATACTTTTTTCAGAAAAAAAAGGTGTGAAAATGCCAAGTTAGACATCCAAGGCTCAGAGAAAAACATATTTAGATCAGCATTAGAGGAAGAGACTGGAGTCAGCTTCCATTTACAACCCTATTTCTTTGAGATCTTTCATAAAGGATCTTGCATATTTTATCAGAGTATTCCCCTTCATGGCCAAGATAGCTGGGTCGAGAAGAAGGAAATGACTTGCCTAAAAGCCACACAACTAATAATCTGGAATATGATTCTTATATCAAGTTTGGTAACTCTGCATAGCACCATTCTGGGTGTGTCATCAACGAATCAAATGAACTTTTCATTCATTCATTTATTTATTTTAAGCATATGCTAAGTAACAGGCACTATGCTAAGTGATGGGAATATAAGGACAAAAATAAAGCCATCCCTTGCTATTGAGGTGTTTTCATTCTATGTCAGATCTTTATTGGAATTGTGTATTTATTAGATTTAATAATATATAGCTAAATAGCACTTCAAGGTTTTAAAAGTGCTTTACAGCTAAGTATCTCATTTGATCTTTCACAACAGTCCTGTGATGTAGGTGCTGTTACCTCATTTTACCAATGAGGAGAGTGAGACAGAGATTAGGTGACTTGTCCAGGGTCACATATCTGGTAAATGTCTGAGACAGGATTTGAACTCACCTTCCTTAATCCAAGTTCAGTGCCATACCACACAGTTGTAGATGAATTCTTTGCTCTTAAACCCAAAGAAACAATCTTAAGCATGTAGCATATGCCACAATTACTCTGAAAGCAAGGGACGGGAATAGGAAGGAAAACAAATAAAAATAGAGATATTATCAAGGAATAAGAAAAACTGCTTGTCAGCTAATTCTATAATATTTATGAGTCTGGTTGGTTGCTTGGTTGCTGTCCTTCATTCTTGAGGAGGACCAAGAAGATATCACTTTGTTGGAGTCAAGGGGCAGTGTGTCCAACTGTGGCTGATCAGACCAATATGAGCTCAGAAGGCTGTACCACAGGTTGGGCACAAATAGTCCGTATGAACATTTGGAGTGGATATATCTCTAAATTTGCATGTCTCATGTTTCTTTTGAGTTACTGCAATTTTGCTTTGCTCATAGAGCACAGTGCCTTCTTGGATGTGGGCATGTCATGCTGGGCTTTACAAGTGCTAGGAAATTGTGGTCAGATTAAGTGTTATAATAGTGTTAAGGTATTGTGAAAAGATGTTTGCATTTGAAGTCAGAAGATCTGTGTTTCAATTTTGACTCATGGATGGGAGTATTGTGGTTTCATGGTAGGAGTGTTAGATTTTGAGAAAGAATCCCTGGTTTTGTGTCCTGGTTATTTTCTTTTCTACCTGTGGAAACTTGATCAAATCAGTTAGCTTCTCTGAACCTCAGTCTCCCCTTTTGTAAAATGAGGAAGTTTGATACCAATGGCTTTTAAGGTCCCTTCCAGCTCTAAATCTATAATCTAAATTGTACAAGATACTGCATCTTCCATCTCTGGACATTTGTGCTGGCTGTTCCTGCTGGCTGGACTTCTCTCCCTCCTCATCTCTGCCTACTGGTATCCTGAGCTTCTTTCAGTTCCCTGTTAAAACATTGCTTTCTACAAGAAAATCTTTCCCTGATACTCTTACTGCTAGTGAGCTCCATGTTGATTATCTCCAGTTTGTCATGTATATATCTGGTTTGTACATTGTTTTAAAAAAATTGTTATCGTTGTCACATTGCCTTCCTCATTAGACTGTGGGCTGTTTGAGAACAAATACTACCTTTTGCTTTTCTTTGTGTCCCTAGAAATTAGCACAGTGCCTGGCACAGAGTAGTTACTTAATAAATGTTTTTTTTACTGCCTGCCGATAACTGGGACTTTGGTCAAATGACTGCTCCTCTATGAGTCTCAGTTTTCTCTTTTCCAAAAGAGGGAGTTGTACTAGATGATTTCAAAGATCCTTTCCAGCTTTATTGCTTATAATTATGTCATTTCAGGTAATTTAAGTTATATTCCTTAAGTATACTAAATTATTGTAATACACACACACACACACACACACACACACACACACAAAGTGTCCCAAAAATCTTAGAACAATTTTAACCATTAATGGCTTAAAACTGCACTAAGTATTTTGAAACTCTCTCTCTCTCTCTCTCTCTCTCTCTCTCTCTCTCTCTCTCTCTCTCTCTCTCTCACTTGTCCTGTCACTATTTCTTCTCTCTCTCTTATGTCTTTCCTTCTTTCTCTCTCTCCTTTTCCCCTCTTTCTTCCTCCCCATTTCCCTTCTTATCTCTTTCTCTATCTCTCTTTTTCTCTTTGTTTCTTATTACCCATATGTATATATGCATATAGGTATGCATGTATATATATTTGAAAGAGCTCTCTCCAAAGTTATTCACGATCTCTTAAGTGATTATCAGATTTGATGATCTTGTCTCAATCTTCATCCTACTTGAGCTCTCTGTTGCATTTAATACAGTTCACTAACCTCTTCCCCTAGATAATCCCCAAAGAAGGTCCTAAAAGAAAAAGAAATATCTTAGTTATATAGATTATTAATGGAAGTATTTTTTGTGGTAGTAAAGTGGGAACATAGTGGGTGCCCATTGATCAGGGAATGACTGTTCAAATTGTGGTTATGAATATAATGAAATTACAGTAAGAAGTGACAAATATGAGGAATTCATAGATATATGGGACACTGTATGCATTGATTTATAGCAAAACAGAGCCAGAGGAACTATACATACAATGACTTTGATAATGTAAAGGTTTGTTACACTTTAATTTATTGATTTGGAGTGCAAATCACTTGCATTGATTAAATGTCTGGTGTTTGTTGTTGTTTTCACATCTAGATATAGATATTTATATTATCCATACATATCTATTTATCTGATCTTGGCAAATATTATAGCTGGGCTGAGACTGGAATTAGAAGGAAGATAACAAATTATAATCACATTTTGGAAGTTGTATAGTTCTTTCAATGACCTCTGGCTTTCCTTTGAAACAGACAAAAAAACTCCTACTTTTTAATATTAACATTTTTCTTCCATTTGTACTTGGCTATGACTCATTAAGTGCCATTGATTCCAAATAATTGAAATATCAGATCACCAAAAAGGCAATGATGAATATATACAATATACAATAAAAGGTATTATAAATATAATTAAAGAGATATGTCACAGGGGATATAGATGGGCTGGTTTTGTGCGAAAGTAAGGGATAAATAATATCCAGTCTATGTTCCATAGGGATACCTACACAGTATTGAGACCCAGAAGAACATCCTAGGATGTCAGGCAGACCCTCCTAAGGAGAATTTATGGGATGAACATGGACAGGAATCACATATAATAGAATGCATGAATGAGTTGTGGCATGCATCATTTGGAAAAGTACCTATAGTGATGAGATCACAGACACATTGAAGTTTCAAAGAGATACCTTTTAAAATATTATGTACTTGCGTATTTCAAATATTTTTTAAAACAGTTTTTGAATTTCAAATTCTTTCTCTTTCCAGTTCCTCTCTCACCTATTGAGAAGGCAAGTAATATCATATCAGTTATACATGTGACATCATTCAAAACATATTTTCATATTACCCATGTTGCAAAAACAAAACAAAACAAAAACAAACCAAAACCAAGAAAAATGAAGAAGGTGAAAAAGTACACTTCAGTTTGTACTGAATTCATCAGTTCTTTCTCTGGAGGTAGATAGCATTTTGGAATTATCTTAGATCATTAAATTGATCAGAATAGTCAAGTCTTTCACAATTGATCATCAATACAATATTGCAGTTTCAGTGTACTACATTCATGTGTTTCTGATCAGCTCATTTTGCATCAATTCATATATGCCTTCTCAGATGTTTCTGAAACTGTCCTGCTCATCATTTCTTGTAGCCCAATACAATTGTATATGACAACTCGTTCAGCCATTCCCCAATTAATGGGCATATCCTCAATTTCCAATTTTGTCACAGTAAAAAAAGATGCCACAAAAATATTTTTGTACATATAGGTCCTTTTCCCCTTTCTTTGATCTCCTTGGGATATAGTCCTAGTAATGGGATTGCTAGGTCACAGGGTATACACAGTTTTATACCCCTTTGGGTATAGTTCCAAAATGTTCTCCAGAATGGTTGAACTAGTTCACAATTCCACCAACAGTGTGTTAGTTACCTATTCCCACCCCCCCATCCTTGAAGAAGTATTAAGCAGGGGGTAACTAAAAACCCTACTATCCCCTGCTCTGTTCAGACAATATCCAACAAATTATATTCAGTTCCTGACCCACATTTTAGCTCAGAAATTGCTAAGCTGGAGTGTGCTTCGGAGAGGGCTAGGATAGAGAGGAAACTCAAAGTTGTGCCATATCATTATCAGTGGAAGGCACTTTGACTGATTGAAATGTTTCAGTTAGCAAAGAAAAGACCTGCTAGGGAGCCGGTGGTGGAGCAAAGTGACACGATGCCATTTTTATGTTTTTGGAGTGCTGTTCTTTCGCTGAGGAATTAAATCTACTTTGCTTATCCTCAGAGGGCAGGATAAGGAGAAACAGGCAAAGCAGAGTTTTAAAAATGTAAGATAAAATTTATTAATATTTAAAGCTGTTCCCAACTGGAATAGGCTGCCTCTTGATGTGGCGAATTCCTTCTTGCTGAAGATTTTCACATAGAGACTGGCTGACTACTTGGGAGATGTCATAGAGTAAATTGTAGGAGAAGAGGTTAAAGTAGATTAGAGTTATGAAATGTGGCCCATGCACCAGCTGCATACAGCCCACAACACTCTTTAGTGCAGCTCATAACAGGTTAAAATGCAACTGGGAAATATTTGACAAAATGAATAAAATATAGTAAAATGTGTATAATAGCAGCATGTGGTTTTCTAAATTAAAATGAGCCCCATAGTAACCCTTATGTCTAGGTTAATAGTCCCCATTTCTATTTCAGTTTGACATTGTTTGACTAGATGACCCCTGAGATTCTGTCCTTTCCTGAAAGTCTATGTTACTATGACATGAAAGGTCATGGTCAAGAATTCTTGATTAAGAAAAAAAAAACCTCAATAAAGCGGTTTTCGGTTAAGTAGGAATTGGTAAAAATGGGATCCTATTCATGGAAGACAAATTTCTAATAAAGAATTAGAAGAAATGAACTGCCTTGGGAAATACCACATAGTCACTCATGGTCATAGAATCACAGAACTCTAGAATCCTAGCCTTTAGTGTTGAAAAAAGTCTTGGAAGGGAATAATTCCCTCTGTTTACAGATCATTTTAAGGCTCATAGTGGTAAAGTGAGCTAGGATATGAACTTGAATGCCTTGTACCAATGAAAGCAATGAAAAAACTCAAATATTATTAATTTGATGAAGGCATGATGTAGGAGAAAAAAAAGTTGGCTTAGTGCCAGAGGTCTTGAGTTTCTCACTCAGCCATACATTTCTCTTCCCCTAAAAAATGGCAGGTGGTGTAAAGTAAAGATCTTAAAGATCTTAAAGATTTGCCAAAGTCTGAAATTCTAGCTCATGTTCTAAGTTCCCTTCACTCTCTGATGTTCAGTGTTCTTTGAAGCTCTTGTAGGGTTAGCTCCTGGAGAACAGGGACTATGTTTTGCTTCCATTTCTATTTTGTTTTGTTTTGGGGTGCGTATATGTATGTATGTGTGTGTGTGTGCATGCATGCATGTGTGTGTGTGTGTGTGTGTGTGTGTGTGTATTTTTTTTTCTGTATCCCCAGTGTTTAGCACAATGCCTGACATTTAGTAGGTGCTTAATAAGTGACTGTTGACAAGAGAGTTGACTCTGAGCTAGATTCTAGGGCCTCTACCATCCCTTGTCTTTTCATGTCCCACAAGTCTATGTTCTTTAAGATCCTTTGAGGCTCTAAAACTCCACGTTATGAGATCTCTTCTAATTGAAAGATTCCTTTTTTATATTCTAAGGTCCCATCTGGCTTTGACATTAATGCTAGGAATGAGAATGAGAAGGAAGATAATCATATATATTCTACTTCATGTACGTCACCTAATTTGATCATGATAAATCTGTGAGGAAGTCGCTCATTTTAGAAGTGATGAAAATGAAGCCCAGGCAGCTGGAATGCCTGGCCCATGGTCACATGACTGCTGAGTGTCAGAGTGAGGATTTGAGCCCAATCAATCAACAAACATTAATTAAGCACTTGTTATGCATGAGGTCTCTCCTAACTGCAAGTCTCATACTCTTTGTAACACTGCATTTACTTTCATTTTGCAAATTAACTATGGTCTCTTGCAGGGCTTACATTCTAGAATGCTTATGAATAAATGATTATAATTAGATATGTGTTTATACTTACTGACTCTGCAATTTTCATTGACATAGGGAACTGCTGGTGATGAATGTCATCTTTTAATTCAGATCAGGCATCTCTTTGGCAATTTATGGTCTGAGAAGGCTGCCTGGGCCATTGTGAGGTTGTGACTTACCCAAGGTCACATGTCTAGTAAATGTCAGAAGTAGGACTGAACCCAAGGCTAATTCTATAACATCCACTATTCCGTGCAGCTTCTCTGCTTTAATTATATTAGGATGCAGAATCTGACCTCTTAATTAGGGCTGGTTCTAAATTGCATGGATTTTAATATCTAAATGATTAGTAGAGTAAGAGCTCATTTTTAAAAAATGGAGCTGAATTAGTCAGTGTAGGAGGCAGCAAAGCTTATACAGGTGAAAAGAGAATCATCTTTAACATTAAAGAAAAGAATGTAGGAGGAACTAGTCAGGAATGGATTAGTAATTGTGTATAGACCACAGAATATGACACTGTAGTCGGGGGTAATTTGAACAAGAAGGTTGAGTTCTGAAGAAAATTAGGCTGTTATACGAAGGGCAATTCTAGAAGCAAGTTATGGCATCATATTGCTATGGAAAACAGATGGCCCTCTGCCCCAAACTTCTCCTGCATTCTAAAGTATTTCCCTATAGAGTTTTTACTGTTATATAAGGTAAATGGAGTATGGTAGATATCTTTCTGGATGCCAGTGATTTCTAGTTTAAAAGCACCAGGCACATCAATTGACATAAAAAATCTGCTTGATCCGTTGAATTATTCTTGAAATTCCAGTCTTCTACTAAAGGTGAACAAGTAGGAAAACATTGTCTAACAATTCTGGTACTTAGAAAAGCAACATAAAAACAAATCAACTTTTAAGGATGAATTTAGTGGGCAGTAAAGAAAGACCTTGGAGAGTGACCACAAGGCCTCACGGGGAGGCAACACTAGGAAACTGCACTTTGAGAGCAAGGGGAGGAGGAGGATAGGTGGGACAGAGACCCTGGTACTCTGCAAGGTCACTCATAGAGGAAGGAGAAAGTGAGGGCTGGTCTAGGGAAGAGCTCATGTGGGGTACAGCTGAATGAGGAAAGGTGTCATAAGGGGAGGAAGAAATCACCTTATAGTTTTATTTTTTTTTCTAACACGTACTAAGATCAGTTATTCCTATTTGATGAAAGAGTACAAGTGCTCTCAGCATCTTCTAAATTTTAACACTTGGGGGCAAAACTTTTGTCACTCCACCTTAGTTGCAGCTTTGGGTTCTAGACCTGCAGGGATTGCTCAACACATATTTGCTGAGTTGAATTGGCAACTCCATTGTGGTTTGTTCTAAAAATGTTACTGACCTTGGATTTAACATGGTGTTACAATGGCTATACACTTTGTGCTACACAGGATTGTAAGCTGGAAGGGACCTTAAAGACCAACTAATAGATCTTTGTGACTATGTCAGATTCAGGCATCCCTGGGAGATTGTGTCAGTCTGATTTGGTATCCTACTATGTTAGGGCTAGAAAGGGCTTTGAATCATGGAACATGAAATATCAGGACTAGAAGAGATCTTAGATAAGTGAATACTGAAAGAAGAGTTGAATACCAGTGAGTGGAATATCCAATCATTGACAAGATAAGGAAAATTAAGTCTTGAAAGGTTAAGTTACTTGCCCAAGATCACACAGTTGTTAAGTAGCAGGTCTGTGTACAACATATCCAATGTTCGTCTCTATATCATGCTGTATTGTAGGATACCAGGCTGGTTCTATAGGAGGCAGGATTTGAGAATGCATATCTGTGGTCCTGTCCTGAGTTGGACTAAATGTTGGATCTCCCCCCCACCATTTAAATCAGAATTTATTTAACAATTATTAAGATTTTATTATTTGCAATGTAAATTAAAAAATAATTATTTACTCTGCATGGTAAAGAAAACTTTATGAGAAAGGTCAGGGTCATGTCCTATTACCAAATAAGGAAACTGAAGATTGCTAACAGTATCACACAGGAAGTCACAGAATTGTATAAACAAATGAAAATGATATCCACATTTTAGTACATTGCAAGAATTAATTCACTATAATATGCATGTGCTGGGTTTCAAATTGTTAATGGACTAGAAAGTGAGGATAATTAAGATATTATTTGACTAGAATAAAAGTTAACTATTTGTGCTTCTCTGATCATCTCTTCTTTTAGAAAAAAATTAGTAAAGCAGCATAGTGTAGTCAGTGGATAGAAGACTGGCCTTGGTGTTAGGAAGACCTGGGTTTGTGGGACCCTGGACATATCACTTAACCTCTCAGGGTTTTAGGCTACTTTCTAAAACTGTCACTTTCAGAACAGGTGCTGATCTGCACTGGAAACTCTTTACACTGAAGAAATCAAATACAACTTAAAAATGATTTATTGTTGGCTTTTGTTTTTACAAGGCAGTCATTTCCCCTTAACCATGTCCACCAACAGCCTTTCCATTAAGCCCTTGTTCTTTATGAAGAAAATCATTTGGAGAGGCTATGCCTGATTGTATTCCACACTCATAGTCAACCCACCCATAATGAAATTAACAGACCACACCTGATAAAGTATACAACATTGGTAGTCACCCACTTTTCTATTGACAGGAAAGTAGAGTGTTTTATCATTAGTTCAACAGGAGGAAGATTGGTTATTAGAATTAATCAGAATCGCTACCTTATGGTTTTGTTTTTGCTTATATTACAGTAATTATATTCTATATTGTTTTCTTGATTCTGATTATTTTATTATGCATGAGTTTATACAATTCTTTCCAAGATTCTTTGAATTCCTCGTATTTGGTTACTATTTGTGGCACAATAATTACAATCATTCAACCATTCCAATCCATGGTCATTCATTTTGTTTCCTGTTTTTTTAGTGCAAGAACTCTTGTGTTAGAGTTGGAGTTAGAGTATCTGGGTTCTTAAGCCCATAGTGGGATTTAGATTTGTAAGGGATTTTAGACAACAATTAGTCTACTCTTGCTCATTTTACAGGTAAGAAATCTTAGGCCAAGAGAGTTGAAGTGTAAATCATATTTATATATGTATGTATGTGTAAATATATGTAAACATACATATGAGTTAATTATCTCAGTGTTTCTTTCCGTAATCATGACATATGATGAATAAACAATAATAAATTTCCTCATAATAAACTAGGGAAAAGGGAAAGGGGGGCTTCTAGTTGGAGCCATACCATTTATATTTGGGGCCATGATACAGTATGGTTTTGGTCCTAAACTAGAAGGTGTCATAGAGATTACCTTTTCCCATTCTTTACCATAAGGACATATCTAGGTGGCTCAGTAGATAGAGCACTGGGTATGGAGTTAGGAAGACCTGAGTTCCAATCCAATATCAGATACTTACTAGCAGCATGACCCTGGGCAAGTTACTTGATCTCTCTTTACCTACATCCACTGGATAAGGAAAGGGCAAGCCACTTCAGTATCTTTGCCAAGCAACCCCAAGGGTAATATTGGTGTGCTATGGTCCATGGGGGTAATGAAGAGTTGGACACAACTGAATGACTGAACAACATCCTTTACCTTGATGTCTCTGAAAAAGGGGTTGTGGCTAGGAATTAGTGAGGCCACAGCCTCTGCATTCATATATTTTCCTCCTGAAAGAGAGTTTATGTAATGGAAAACATAAGGTTTTCATATCCCAAGATGATTCCTCCACAATTACAGGGAAAATCACTTAGTCAAGATCACATTGGAAATGAATTCTGGAGAGGGGTTAGAGAATATGAGAAGGTATTAGGGGTGGAAGGCAGCTTACTTCATTTCAGTGTGTAAGTAGCATCCTCCTAGACAGCAACAAGAGAAAATGCTGACTAATTTATGGTCTTTGCTATATACATAGCTAGGGAAAAGGGGAAGGGAGACTTCCAGTTGGAGACATACCATTTATATTTGGGGCCATGATGCAGTATGGTTGTGGTCCTAAACTGGAAGGGGTCATAGAGATTACCTTGTCCTATCCTTTACCTTGTCACTTCCATGCCTTTCTTTGTCACCTATTGTTTTCTCATTTAAAGTTGAATTGCGTTGAGGAAGAGTTCAGGTGACTTCTTTCTTCTCAGTGGCAGCAGGAAGTGGTGGAGGGAGAAGGGGAGAGCCCTGGAGTCTCAGACCTGAGTTCTGAGTCCTACCTGCTATTTACCATCTGTGGGACTTGGAAATGCTCATTTCCATCTCTCTCCTATGGAAGATGAAGGATTTGGACCACTGGATGATACTGCTTGCAAGCCTAAATATTACTATCCTGGCTGGAACAAGCATGAAGGAAAACGTCTCTCCAGCCTGTGTGGTGAGGGGAGCCCAAATTCAGGCATTTCTCTCCACTAAAGCTTTGTTGACTACAATTTTGGTATGGATTCCTTCTATTAGAACTTGAGTGAGGACTGCTGACACATCTCATTCAGGTACCACAGTTACAGTATAGGCTGGCTAACTGGTCCAAATCAGTCCTGTCTTGATGAGGGCTAGCAGCACAGGAGAAGGGAAAGATCGTTAGTTTAGGAGTTAGCTGGCTGGTGGAAACTACTGGCTTTGGATCCACAGCACCTGGTTCCATTCTTGGCTCTGCAACTTATTGCCTATGAGACGTGGGACAAATCACGTTATCTCTAAGGAATTTAGCCTAGGGCAATCAATCAATCAATCAATCAGCACATATTAAGCATCTTATATGCCAAGATCAGTGTAAGGGTCTGGGAATACAAAATACAAAATGAAATAGTCTTTCTTCTCAAGGAGCTTACATTCAATCAATGATTTATAAGGTCCTTTCTAGCTTTAAATCCTGTGTTTCTATAAGTTACACAAGTGTTGGCTTTACCTCTTAAGTAGCTATGTGACCTTGGACAAGTAATTTCACCTTACCAAACCATAGTTTCCTCATCTGTAAAATGGTCATAATTATGTTTATATTGCCCACCCCCACTCCTAGGCTGTTGTGAACAAAGTACTTTGTAAATTGTAGAGGCTCTCTGTATAAACATTTTCTGCTGTTTTCCTCTACTACATGCTACTACCAAGATAGAATCTGGACTAGCAACAGCAACAACCACAACCACAACCACAACCACAACCACAACAAAAGCAAACAAACAAACAAAAAGCATTTTTTAGTCATCAGCAAAACCTGAGGGGACTCTTTTAGATAATCATAGAGCTGGAAGGGTCTTTAAGGAATATTTAATTCAACCTGTACTTGAGGAGGAATCCCCTCTATGCATCCTTGACAAGTGGACATTTAGCCTTTGCTTAGAGACTTTCAGTGACAGGGAACTCACTACCTCTTGATGGGGGCATTCCAGTTTTGGATGGCTTAGAGTATTAGGAAATTTTGCCCTGTGCTCAACTAAACTCAGCCTCCACTATTTCCTCTTATTTTGTCCTGCCTGTCATCCCTGGAGATCTCTCTGCATGGTATGTAGAATTTACTAGCACAGGACCCAACTGTTTTCACTGAACTGCTAATTAAGCCCATGACCAAGACAGATTGGAAAAGGTATTTTCTCTCTTACCAATTTATGCCCTTTGATTTGGAAGATACATCATTTTCCCTCCATTTTTTTTTCTTTTGGAAACAACAGAAACCCAACATATGGCCCATTTAGAGGTGTAGTTAGACATTTCCAAATTAAAATATTTTGTTTCAATGAGGAGTTGAACAGACTGGGAACTGGAGATTCTGAATTCAATTCCTCCTTTGACTGAGTAATTTGTTTCTGGCTTCAGGAGCTTTCTTAAGTCTCAGCTAACACTCGATCTTCTACAAGAAAGAAGCTTTTCCTGATACCCTTTCTAGTGGTTTCCTTCTGTTATTTCCAACTTATTCTGCCTATTACTTGTAGTTAGCTGTTTACATGTTGTCTCTCCACTAGACTGTGAGCCCCTTGACAGTAGGAACTATCTTTTGCCTTTCTTTATGTACCCAGAGCTTAGCACAGTAGAAGGTACTTCATAAAAATGTGTTGACTTAACACGTTGACTCAACATTTTATGATCCGGAACTTCTGTGTTTTAAGGGATTCTGGGTCTCCTCTGGTGGGCACTTTGTTTGCTGGTGCAGATCACAACCATCTCATACCTTCTCATTTTGTGGTATTGTTATCTTTGTGAATAGCTTACACAAATCAAGCATCCGGCTGGAGCCCCTACTCTATTTCATGCACATTGGTGTGATATTGGTCTCTCCTGCTATTCATTGCTCTCACTATATCAAATAGTGGCCTCCTTTTCATACTGTACATGTGCCTGATGATGTCTGTGATGGGTCCAGAATGATGTCTGTGATACTTAAATTCTTTATGCCTCATTTTCTCAAGCTATAAAAAAGGAAAATAGTGAGACCTGTCACTTATCTACTTCTCAGAGGCACAATAGTCTTCCTTGTCTTTATTCAAGAGATTTCTGGGAAAGCTAGGTTTGTAAGCAGAGTGGTAGATATGTTATTTAAAATTAAAAAAAAATTTCATTAAATATTCCCCAATTACATGTTAAAATTTTTTTAACAATCATTTTTAAAGATTTTGGGTTCCAAATTCTCTCTCTCCCCTCCTGCTCCTCCCCCCTCCTTGATAAGGCAAATAATTTGATATCAATTATACCTATGAAGTCACGCAAAACATATTTCCATATTAGCCATGTTACAAAAGAAAACAGACAAAATATAAAACAAGAAAAATAAAGTTAAAAAAAAATATGTTTCAAGCTGTATTCAGAATTTATCAGTTGTCTCTCTGGAGGTAGATTGCATCCTTCATCATGGATCCTTTGGAATTGTCTTGGATCATTGCTTTAATCAGAGTAGCTACAACTTTCACAGTCGATCATCCTTAAAATATTGCTGTTACTGTATATGATATTCTCCTGATTCTGCTCACTTTGCATCATTCACATGAATCTTCCCAGGTTTTTCTGATATCGTCCTGCTTGTCATTTCTTATAGCACAACAGTATTCCATTAAAATCATATACCACAGCTTGTTCAGCCATTATCCAGTTGATTGGCATGCCCTCATTTTCTAATTTTGCTGCTATGAAAAGAGCTGTCACAAATATTTTTGTACAAACAAGTCCTTTACCTTTTTTTTTGATCTCTTTAGGATATAGACCTGGTAGTGGTGCTGGGTCAAAGGATATGCACAGTTTTATAGTTCTTTGGGTATAGTTACAAATTGTTCTCCAGAATGGTTGAACTAGTTTAGAACTACACCAACAGCACATTAGTGTATCTATTTTTCCCTCCAGCATTTATCATTTTCCTTTTCCGTCATATTAGCCAATATGATAGTTATGAGACGGTATCTCAGAATTATTTTAATTTGCATTTCTCTAATCAGGTTAGATAACTTTTTCATGACTCTAAATAGCTTTGACTTCTTTTGAAAATTGCCTGTTCTTATTCTTTGACCATTTGTAAACTGGGAAATGACTCTTATTTTTGTAAATTTGGTTCAGTTTCCTATATATTTGAGAAATGAGGCCTTTGTCAAAGATAATGGCTGTAAAACTTTACCCCCAGTTTCCCATTATTCTCCTAATTTTAGCCACATTAGTTTTGCTTATGCAAAATTAAAAAAATGTAATCAAAATTACCTATTTTACCTCCTGTGATCCTCTTTATTTCTTCGTTGGTCATAAACTCTTTTCTTTGCCATAGGTCTGACAGATACATTTCCTCATGATCCTGTAGTTTACTTATATAACCCTTTATGTTCAATCCTTTATCCATTTTGACCTTATCTTAGTATACAGTGTGATATGTTGGTCTACGCCTAATTTCTGCCAAACTGCTTTCCAATTTTCCCAGAAATTTCTGTCAAAAGTTGAGTTCTTATCCTAAAAACTTGAATCTCTGGGTTTATCAAACAGTAGATTACTATGGTCATTTACTACTCTATATTGTATACCTAATCTAGTCCACTGATCCACCACTGTATTTCTTAGTTAGTACCAATTCTTTTGATGATTAGTTAGATATTAGTCATCATTTTAAGAAAGGCTCTATTTATTCCTATGCTATCTAGTGTTTTTAGCAGGAAGGAGTATTGCATTTTGTCAAAGGCTTTTTCTGAATCTATTGAGATAATCTGAAATTATACTGTATGCATATAGTATAACTAATATAGTAGCTACAAGTAACTATCAAATATATACAAAATTGTTGCAGAGAGGGGAATGCTACTAATTGGGGAGGACCAGGAAAGGCTTGTCTTAGGTTGTGGTACCTGAGCTGAACCTTGAATGGAGCTAGGGATTTCAAGACATAGAGTTAAGGAAAGAGTGAATCCTAGGCATGGGGTTCAGCCTGTCCAACATGGAGAAGGGAACACATTCTGCCTGTGACACTGATTAGATACATGATTTCATGCTAGATATTAGGACAAATTATAGAGTCAATAGAATTGACTATGCGTCTGTTATAAAAAGCCTTGCCAACTCTGGCAAATACCATTCGAGCAGCCTATTATGTGCCTAATCCTTAGTTGGGTAATTCTCAAAATGTATAGCCTCAAGAGAACATTTTGATATGTTAGAAGATCTCATGGGGCTTCTTCCACTGATAAATAGACAAGAACTTCTATTTCCTAGTACTTAGGATTTCATCAGTTGCTGTGGCTAAAGTCATTCATTACCTAGTGGTCCATCTTGTGGCACCAAACTTTCTTATATTTGGCTATGCTGGCCTTTGCAGTATAGACACACAAGGTCATTAAACCCATACTTGTCTGTTCCAGTTTGTGAGGACCTCTCCTCAGGCCTACACTCACCATGCTGTCTCTGCTCAGATGATCACCTTCACTTTCTTCCTACTGGTTACCTGCCCTCTGCCCTCTGCTGTGACAGGTAATCTTTTGCCTTTTATTGCCTAATCCAAGGCTCCACATTGCTTCCTGCAATGATCCAAGCCATGCTGAGTATGCCTCCTTCCTCTTCTTTCCTTCCCCTCCCTCTTTAGAATGTAATCTCACTGCAGGTTTATACTATCTTGCTTGCTTGTATTTGTATCCCTAGAGCTTATTATAGTGTCTGTAACATACAAAATGTTTAAGAAATGCATAGTAGATATTTAAGAAATACTGTTGCCCTATCCTCTGAGAACCTGGGGTCATTTTGACTCCCCATTAAATGTCTGATAAGGAATTTAATGGAGGGAAGACAGTAGGAATTTTTTCTTCTTCTCTTTTCTCTACTCCAATCCTGGAACTTTCTCCTTACTAGGTCCATGGCATATGTAGCCTATGAATAATAGAAATAATTAAAAGCTGTCATTATTGTCATTAGTGCTTCATGGTTAAAAAAAATGTCACTGGATTCTCCTCACAACATGATGACATCGACAGGTCAAGTACTCCTCCTACCCTGCCCCAAGTATAATGCAGTTTCATTTACAGATTAATGAATACAGTAAGGATTTTTATGCAAACCCATAGAGACTTGGGAGCTCTCTCTCCCTGCTTACTGCAGAGCCTGTAGAGTCACTGTGACTTACAGTACAACTCTAGTGATATTCCTGTACCAAAGGTGAGACTGGGATTCACTATCCCCCTCACTCTCCATTCTCTCTTTTTGGATGGCAAAAGATGTTACCCATTCTTTGTAGACTCAGCTCATTCTGTGGCTCAGCTCCCAGCACTTATTAGAAGAGATCATTTAACAGATGAGAAAATTGAAGCTCAAATAGGTAAAAATACTTGCCCCTGGTGATGTGGACAATAAGGAATAGAGGCCGGGGCCTAAAGAGCAGAGGATCATTGGTGGACAGATGGAAGGAACCTCAGAAGCCATCTGGTCCAAGCCCCTCATTTCACAGATGAGGAAAGCTAGGTATATGGAGCTAAGTGACTGGCCCAAGGTCCCACAAGCAGTACAGAGAAGAGGAGGGATTTGAACCCACACCCTTTGACTCCAGAACCAAGTATTCTTTGCACTGAACCATGCTGATGACAAGTCAGATGCTTTATCCACTGCCATGTGGTGCCCGAAATATGGTATTGTTCTGTTACTCTTGTGGGTTAAGGATAAGTTAGTCCTGAATCCAAAAGTGAAATGCTATGCCACAAACTTTTTCATCCTGACCCAGATCATGAAGAGCTGCCAGAACTTTAGGAGAAAGGCATCAGTGCAGGTATTATTGGCACATGTCGCACAGAAGATGATCCGTTTATAACTTGACAGCTGTGATGGGAAGAGTGGCGAAGCTACAGCTCCTGTGCATGTGATGCTCTGGTTTTTGGGTTTCTCAAAAGAGCTGGCAGAGCTAAATGCATCCTGTCAGTTAGTGCGGGTGAATCATTTTATTGACTTTCCTACCCAACAATCAAATGTTTTCTGTTGTTCTCTGCCTCTTACTTTGCCCAAGCAGTAAAAAGGATTTTTTCTTCATCTAACGTGATTTGCTTTGAGCTAAGAAATAGATTATTAACGACGGCTAATAGTTTGAAGGCGCCAAAATTCACTGGACAGTGAAGATTCTCAACGGTGACATTGGGCTTACTCTGTCAAAATGCCTGCCTCCTCCCTCCCACATCTAGTCCAACTCAATCTCATAAACATTTATTAAATGCCTACTATGTGGCAGACACTGTGCTAAGAGCTTACAATCTTTTGGGGTGTGTGGGACCCAAGTGCTTGGCAAGGGGACTTCTTGTTCTGTGGAGTTAAAACCAGGCAGAACAGCAGGTGTAGAGTTGTTGTTCAGTTGTGTCTGACTCTTCCTTGACCCATTTGGGGTTTTCTTGGCAAACATACTGGAGTAGTTAGCCATTTTCTTCTCCAGCTCATTTTACAGATGTGGTAACTGAGGCAAAGAGGGTCAAGTGACTTGTCCAGGGTCATACAACTAGAAAGTGTCTGAGGCTGGATTTGGACTCAGATCTTCCTGACTCCAGGCCTAGATCTCTATCCACTGTGCCACCTAGCTGCCACCTAGGTGCTGAGTGAAATGAGCCAAAAAGTCCAGTTTCTGCCTTCCATAAAGGAATCCATGGGTGGTAGTTTGGTATTCTACCCTTTAGCACTCTAATCAAAGGGTAGAGGAGGCTGAAGGAAGTGGAGTTAGTTAAGACTTGAGTTAGCTGCATGGTAGTGCAATTAGAGGTGACAAACTTAACCAGGACGGGGCACCTTGTTTCATGGAGTTAAAACGAGGCAGAACAACAGGTGAAGAATGAAAAAGGGGACCTTAAAGGAGCCACTTGGGGCAGTGAGGTGGTGCAGTGGACAGAATACGTGGCCCAAAGCAAGGAAGACTCATCTTCTGAGCTTAAATCTGGCCTCAGACATTAATCGGTTGTGAGATGCTGGTCAAGTCACTTAACTCTGTTTATCCCATCCTCATCTGTAAAAAATGAGCTAGAGAAGGAAATGGGATACTGCTCCAATACCTTTGCTGGCAAAAGAAAATCTCAAATGGGTCATGAAGAGTCAGGCATAACTAAAGCAACTGAAAAACAATAACAAAATGGTTTTATTCATGGAAACTTTTCCTCTTCTTTTTAAAATTTCTGTGTTATAGTTTTTATTTGTCTCCCATTTCAGGTTTCTAGGGGTTTGGAGATATGGGTACGGTCAGGAGGGAAGTGGTGGCTCTTGTTACTCCATACAGAGTCAATAAGTAAAGATTGGTCAGGATACATTACAAAAATCTTTAAAAGATAAATCAAACCATAGGAAAAAATATAGCACCTTAACATTTCTGTCTAATGGCAAATGAATTTGGGGATATTTATAGTGTTTCTATGTTACCAACAAATAACGATTTCCCTACCCACTCTTTGAGCTGCCAGACTGAAAGGAGTATGTGCACAATTATTCAGAATGTCAGAAAAGGCACATTTATCATTTATTTCAGCAGATTGAGTGAAAGATGGCATCTTTTAAAATATAAATCTTAGTTTATTCAAATACATCAGAGTGTCTTTTAGTGTAGAGTGTGACTAAAAGGGACAGACAGGAGGAAGTTTGACATCTTTGTCCCAGTCCCTGTAACTCCTAGAGAATTTCACATAATTATTTTGTTTCACACAATTACTTTGTTTCTGAAGTGCGTTCAGAAGTTTCAGATGAGGAAACTGAGGCCTTAAGAAAGTGGAGTGATGCACCCCTGGCACACAGCTTCTGAAGAGGATTCTCATTGCCATGATTATGTCCCACTTCAGAGTCTTCCTCGAGAAGACTGAAACCAATCTAATACTTTTTTTTTTTAATCAGATAGGTACAAAACCCAAAGACAATGTGGCATAGCAGATTCAGGGCAGATTCCTGAGTCAGGAAGACCTAGATTTACACACCACTTTGAGTCATTTGAAGTCGTATCTTTTTCTAATGTTGTCATTGCCCAAATTGGTCTCTTGGTTCTGCCCACTGCCCCGTGCATTTCTGTTTATATGGGCCTTTCAAAAGGAAGCAACTTAGCCAATGTCACACAGGATCTATTCCTTTATCAATAGATATGCATGGAGCAATCCACCAGTCTTCTTAATTGTGGACTTTCTCTGTTATGTCTCCTATACTGACAGGATCCCTGTGGATTCTGTTGGCTCTTATAGAAGAGCAAATGTTGTGCATACCCTTTGACCCAGCAACAGACCTTCTAGGGCTGTATCCCAAAGAGATGATACAAATGGGAAAAAGACCCACAGGTACAAAACTGTTTATAGCAGCTCTTTCTGTAGTGGCAAAGAATTAGAAATTGAGAAGATGCCCATCAATTGGGGAATGGCTGAACAAGTTGTGGTATATGAATGTAATAGAATATTATTGTGCTATAAGAAATTATGAGCAAGTGGACCTCAGAAAAAGCTGGAAAGAGTTGTATGGACTGATGCTGAGTGAAGTGAGCAGAACCAGGAGAACACTGGGCACAGTAACAGCCACGTTGTGTGATGACTGACTTTGATAGGCTTAGCTCTTCTGAGCAATGCAATGATGTAAGGCAATTCCAAAAGACTCATGATAGAAAATACTACCCACAACCAGAGAAAGAACTATGGAGTCTGAAGGCAGATGGAAGCTTACTATTTGCTCTCCTCTTCTTTTGTTGTTTTGTTTCATTTCCTCTTTCTTGTGGTTCTTCCCATTAGTTCTAATTCTTCTATACATCATGGCTGATGTGAAAATATGCTTAATATGAATGTTTAAGTAGAGCCTATATCAGATTGTATGCCAACTTGGGGAGGGGGAGGAGAAGAAAATTTAAAACTCAAAATCTTATGGAAGTGAATGTTGAAAACTAAAAATAAATAAAGTATTTAAAAATAAAAAATATGAAACACACACACATGCACACACACACAAAGAAGAGCAAATGAAATCCAGCAACTGTATTTCTGTTCTTATTTCCTCTCTGCCACGTAACAGCATTTGGGAGGAGAAAGTCCTGTGGGAGAGACTTAGATATACATGGTTCAGTGATGTGGCTAGGAGATCAAAGAGTCACTCCTTCTTCCCTAATAGATAGCAAATATTCATGATCAAAGCTTAAGTTTCAATATCATCCTTCAGACTCAATTCTTTAGTGCCCACCTGGGGTGTTTATGTCATACCTTATTTTGATAAGACTGAAGGTTTTATCAATAAGACTGAAGGTTTTATCCAGTGTGGTTTTGTACTTTTGTTTTATTTTATTTTATTTTGCCTAAACCTATGGTTTCATTAGTACAGGGGACTTCCAGTGAGGAAACTCCCTCACTTGATATTCTTTTTGTTTAAACAACCTGTAGTCTTAGAAAATTGGTCAGAAAAACTGAGAGTGAAGTGACTTGTAGGGTCAGAGTAGGAGGAAGGTCACACAGCAAGTACATGATAGAAGTGAAGACTTAAATCTAGGTCTTCCTGACTCATAAATCTACCCTAACTCTGTTGTGCCACATTATCTTTGGGTTTTGTACTTAGATGATTACAAAAAAGTATTATACTGGTTTTAGTCTTCTCAAGGATTCCCAAATGGGACATGATGATGGTAAGGAGATTACTTTTCATAAAGTGTTTAGGGAAAGGAGTACTGTGGAATTTAATTGGAATGAAGGCCGGCAAAACAGGATTCAGATGAAAAGAGTCAATGTGGATCCTATGTAAGAGTTCACCCTCCTTAAAGGTATTCCAGAAGAGGCGAGGTGATTGCTTGTTATATGTATTGAAGAGATTCTTGTTCAGCTGGAGGTTGGACTAGATTATCTCTGGGATCTCTTCCCACTCTGAAGTTCTGGGGACTTAGTAAAAGACAAGAAAGAGTTCCACTTCCAGGTGCCAAGATGGTGGAGTGAAAAGGTAGCTGCTCTCACTCTCCCCTATCAACTTCTGAAAACCCAGAAAAAACACTGGAATAGCTGAACTAGAAGAAAGACAGGGAGCAGCAGTGCAGCAGCCCAGCAAACGGGTCTCCCAGTGCCTTGGCAAAAATAAGGGAGGCAGAACTACAAGGGGCCCCAGGCTGATAAGTACCCTGTGGCATTCTGAAAGGAGGTGAAGAAAACAACCTAGAGGCTTCCTAAAGCCCCAGCCTTGCTGGTTGTAGCCAACACCAGGTGAGCTGCCTGAGCCCTGCAGCCTCCAAATATGAAGAAATCCTGAAGCATAGGTGATAGAAAAGGCAAACACCAACACCTGGACCTCCCTGTGCCTCAGTGAGGTGGAAACCAGCTCAGAAAACCACCAGGTGCCTCAGCACTCTACCTCAAAGGAATCTCCCAGTGCATTAGCAGAAACCAGGGAGACAACACTGCAGGGGCTCCCAGGCAGACAAACACCCCGCAGCACCCATCTAAAAGGAGCTGAAGAAAGCTAAAGGAAAGGAAAAGCAGGCAACCTAGAATTGCCTGAAAGTTCCAGCCTTGCTGATTCCAGCCCAACAGGTAAGCTGCCAGAAACCTACAGCCTCCAATTGCCAATAAGAGGCCCCAGCACACAAAGCCAGTGACCAAGACCTAGGCTCCCAACACAAGAAGCTTGGGTCAGTGCCCTCTGTTCCCAGCAGGAGAGCTCAATCTCTTTAAAGGCCAGGGAATAAAGAAACACCATGAGTAAAAAGAAATGTACCATAGATTCATATTATGAGAAGAGTGAAGATCAAGACAGAAATTCTGAAGAGGACAACATTGTCAACAAACCCACATCTGCAACAACAAAAGGGAATATGAACTGGTCTGAAGCCCAAAAAGCCTTCTTAGAAGAGCTCAAGAAGGATTTTAATAGTCAAATGAGAGAGGTAGAAGAGTCCTTCAAAAATACAATTGGCCAATTGGAAAAAAAATACACTGAAGAAAACAAGTCCCTAAAAAACACAATTGGCCAATTGAAGAAGGAAGTACAAAAACTAACAGAAGAAAACAATCTGTTAAAAACTAGAATTGGACAAATGGAAACTAATGTCTCTATGAGAGAGCAAGAATCAGTCAAACAGAAACAAAAAAATGAAAAAATAGATGAAAATGTAAAATACCTCATCAGTAAAACAACCGACCTGGAAAATCGACTCAGGAGAGACAATTTAAAAATTATTGGACTACCTGAAAATCATGATGAAAAAAAGAGCCTGGACAGTATCTTTCAGGAAATCATAAAGGAAAACTCCCCGAAGTCCTAGAACCAGAAGGGAAAATAACCATAGAAAGAATCCACCGATCACCACCTGAAAGAGATCCCAAATTGACAACCAAGGAATATAATAGCAAAATTCCAAAATTACCAGATGAAAGAGAAGGTGCTGCAAGCAGCCAGAAAGAAACAATTTAAATATCATGGAACCACAGTCAGGATTACACAGGACCTTGCAGCTTCTACATTAAAAGACCCAGGGCATGGAACATGATATTCCAAGGCAAAGGAGCTTGGAATGCAGCCAAGGATCAATTACCCAGCAAAAATGAGCATCATTTTTCAAGGGAGGAGATGGATATTCAACAAAATAGGAGACTTCCAAACTTTCCTGATAAAAAGACCAGAGCTCAACAAAAAATTTGATCTTCAAGTACAGGACTCAAGAAGGACTTAAAAAGGTAAATGGGACAGAAAGATACAATATGTTGTTAATAAGGGGGGGCTGTTTAAACCCCTACAAGGGAATATGACACTTGCAACCCTTGAGAACTGTATTGTTATTACACCATGTTAAAGGAGTATACATAAAGAGGGTGGATATTAGTTGACTTTGATGTAATGATAAAAAAAAATCTAATCAAGTGGGTTAAATGGATCCAAATAAGTGGATCAATCTGATCTTAGAAAATGTACTGAGAAAGGAGGAGGCAGACAAGGGTAAATTACATTACAGGAAAAGACACAAAATCCTATTACAGCAGAGGGAAAGAAGGGGGGGCGGTGAGCATTGTTTGAACCTTACTCTCATCAGATTTGGCTCAAGAAGGGCATAACATAATCAGTTAGGTATAGAAATCTAACTTGCCCTATAGGCAGTAGGAGGGAAAAGGGGAAAGAAAAGGGAGGGGGAAGAAAAGGGAGGGGGAAAGAAGGGAGGGAAGAAGCAGTAAGAGTAAAGGGGAAGAAAAGGGAAAGGGATAATAAGAGGGGGAGGGACTGAAGGAGGCTGGTCAAAAGCAAAACACTAGTGAAGGGGGAAAGGAAAAAGGAGAAAGAAAAGCATAAATGGGGGAAAAGGATGGAGAAAAAGACACAGATAGTAATCATAACTGTGAATGTGAATGGGATGAACTCTCCCATAAAACAGGAAAGGATTGCAGAATGGATTAAAAACCATAATCCTACAATATGTTGTTTACAGGAAACACATTTGAAAAAGAGTGACACATACAGGGTAAAGGTAAAAGGCTGGAGCAGAATATATTATGCTCAGCTGAAGTAAAAAAAGCAGGGGTAGCAATCCTGATCTCAGACAAAGCAAAAGCAAAAATAGATCTAATCAAAAGAGATAAGGAAGGAAACTACATCCTGCTAAAAGGCACCATAGACAATGAAGTAATATCATTACTAAACATATATGCACCAAATGGTATAGCATCCAAATTCTTACAGGAGAAGTTCAGGGAGTTACAGGAAGAAATAGACAGCAAAATACTAGTGGGGGACCTGAACCTCCCCTCTCGCACTAGATAAATCTAACCACAAAATAAACAAGAAAGAAGTTAAGGAGGTGAATAGAACATTAGAAAAGTTAGGTATGATAGACCTCTGGAGAAAACTGAATGGGGATAGAAAGGAATATACTTTTTTCTCAGCAGTACATGGCACATACACAAAAATTGACCATGTACTAGGGCATAAAAACCTCACAATCCAATGCAGAAAGGCAGAAATATTAAATGCATCCTTTTCAGATCATGATGCAATAAAAATTATATGTAATAAAGGGCCATGGAAAGATAGACTAAAAAATAATTGGAAACTAAATAATCTAATCCTAAAAAATGATTGGGTCAAACAACAAATCATAGAAACAATCAATAATTTCATTCAAGAGAATGACAATAATGAGACAACATACCAAAACTTGTGGGATGCAGCGAAAGCAGTTCTTAGGGGAAGTTTTATATCTCTAAATGCTTACATAAATAAAATAGAAAAAGAGGAGATTAATGAATTGGGCATACAACTAAAAAAACTAGAAAAAGAACAAATTAAAAATCCTCAACTAAACACCAAATTAGAAATATTGAAAACCAAAGGAAAAATTAAAAATTGAAATTAAGAAAACTATTGAACTAATAAATAAAACTAAGAGCTGGTTTTATGAAAAAAATAAAATAGATAAACCTTTGGTTAATTTAATTTAAAAAAAGAAAGAAGAAAACCAAATTACTAGTATCAAGAATGAAAAGGGTGAAGCTACCACCAAGGAAGAGGAAATTAAAACAATAATTAGGAATTATTTTGCCCAACTATATGCCAACAAATTTGACAATCTTAGTGAAATGGATACATATTTACAAAAATATAAATTGCCCAGATTAACCGAAGAGGAAGTAAAATACTTAAATAACCCCATCTCAGAAAAAGAAATTGAACAAGCCATTGATGAACTCCCTAGGAAAAAATCTCCAGGGCCAGATGGATTTACATGCGAATTCTATCAAACATTTAAAGAACAATTAATTCCAATACTATATAGACTATTTGGGAAAATAGGTGAAGAAGGAGTCTTACCAAATTCTTTTTATGATACAAATATGGTGTTGATACCTAAACCAGGAAGAGTCAAAATAGAGAAAAAATTATAGACCAATTTCTCTAATGAATATAGATGCAAAAATTTTAAACAAAATACTAGCAAATAGATTGCAGCAACTTATCACAAGAATAATACACTATGACCAGGTAGGATTTATACCAGGAATGCAGGGTTGGTTCAATATTAGGAAAACTATCAGCATCATTGAGCATATCAACACCAAAACCAACAGAAACCACATGATCATCTCAATAGATGCAGAAAAAGCTTTTGATAAAAACAACACCCATTCCTATTAAAAACACTAGAAAGCATAGGTATAAATGGAGTCTTCCTTAAAATAATAAATAGCATATATCTAAAACCTTCAGCAAGCATTATATGTAATGGGGACAGGCTAGAAGCATTTCCAATAAGATCGGGGGTGAAACAAGGATGTCCATTATCACCACTGTTATTCAATATTGTACTGGAAACCTTAGCTTTAGCAATAAGAGAAGAAAAAGAAATTGAAGGCATTAGAATAGGCAAAGAAGAAACAAAGCTATCACTCTTTGCAGATGACATGATGATATAGAGAATCCTAGAGAATCAAGTAAAAAACTACTTGAAATAATAAACAACTTTAGCAAAGTTGCAGGCTATAAAATAAACCCACATAAATCATCAGCATTTCTATATATTACCAACAAAGCCCAACAGCAAGAGATAGAAAGAGAAATCCCATTTAAACTTACTGTAGACATTATAAAATATTTAGGAGTCTACCTCCCGAAACAAACCCAGGAACTCTATGAACACAATTACAAAACACTTTTCACACAAATAAAATCAGATCTAAATAATTGGAAAAACATCAGTTGCTCATGGGTAGGCCGAGCTAATATAATAAAAATGACAATCCTACCTAAGCTAATTTACTTATTCAGTGCCATACCAATCAAACTACCAAAAAATTATTTTATAGAGTTAGAAAAAATAATAACAAGATTCATTTGGAAAAACAAAAGGTCCAGAATATCAAGGGAACTAATGAAAAGAAATGCAGGGAAAGGTGGCCTAGCAATTTCAGATCTTAAACTGTATTATAAAGCAGCAATCACCAAAACTGCTTGGTACTGGCTAAGAAATAGGGAGGTGGATCAGTGGAATAGGTTAAATATGCAAGACACAGTAGTCAATGACTATAGTAATCTATTATTTGATAAACCCAAAGACCCCAGCTTCTGGGATAAGAACCCACTCTTTGAAAAAAACTGCTGGGAAAACTGGAAAAGAGTATGGCAGAAACTAGGCATAGACCCAAATCTCACACCATATACCAAAATAAAGTCAAAATGGGTTCATGACTTAGATATAAAGGCTGATACCATAAGTAAACTGGGAGAACAAGGAATAGTTTACCTATCAGATCTATGGAGAACAGAAGAATTCATGACCAAACAGGAGATAGAGAACATTATGAAAAGCAAAATGGATAATTTTGATTACATTAAATTGAAAAGTTTTTGCACAAACAAAGCCAATGCAACTAAGATTAGAAGGAAGGTAGAAAATTGGGAAAGAATTTTTACAACCAGTCTCTCTGATAAAGGCCTCATTTCTAAAATATATAGAGAATTAAGACAAATTTATAAGAACACAAGCCATTCCCCAATTGATAAATGGTCAAAGGATATGAACAGACAGTTCTCAGATGAAGAAATTAAAGCCATCTATAGTCATATGAAAAAATGCTCTAAATCATTATTGATTAGAGAAATGCAAATCAAAACAACTCTGAGGTACCACATCACACCTATCAGATTGGCCAACATGACAAAACAGGAAAATGATAAATGTTGGAGAGGATGTGGGAAAATTGGAGCACTAATACATTGTTGGTGGAGTTGTGAAATGATCCAACCATTTTGGAGAACAATTTGGAACTATGCCCAAAGGGCTACAAAAATGTGCATACCCTTTGATCCAGCAATAGCACTTCTAGGGCTATATCCCAAAGAGATAAAACAAGTGGGAAAAGGACCCACATGTACAAAAATATTCATAGCAGCTCTTTTTTGTGGCAAAGAATTGGAAATTGAGAGGATGCCCATCAATTGGGGAATGGCTGAGCAAGTTGTGGTATATGAATGTGATGGAATACTATTGTGCTGTCAGAAATGAAGAACAGGCTGACTTCTGAAAAACTTGGAAAGACCTATATGGTCTGCTGCTGAGTAAAGCGAGCAGAACCAAGAGGACTTGGTACACAATAACAGCCACATTATGCCATGACTAATATTGTTAAACTGAACCCTTCTCAGCATTACGAGGATCTAAGACATCTCCAGAGGCCTTGGGATGGAAAATGCTGTCCACATCCAAAGAAAGAACTGTGGAAGTCGAATCGCTCTCACTTATTTTTACACTCTGTTGAGTTTTGTTTGATATTTCTCATGGTTCCTCCTATTGGTTCACTAATGTGAAACTATGTGTAATAGGAATGTAAATGTAAAACCCATATCAGATTGTGCACCATCTTGGGGAGGGTGGGGGGGAGGAAAAGGGAGAAAACTTTTCAACTCAAAAGCGTATGGAAGTGATTGTTGACAAATCAATAAATTAATAAAATTGGGGGAAAAAAAGACAAGAAAGAAGTAGTGTAGTATATTGAATAGAATGCTGGGATTGGAATCAAGAAGACCTGGGTTCTAATCCAACCTCAGACATTTATCAGCTAGCTAGGTGAGCTTGGGCAAATCACTTAATCTGTGGTTTTCTCATCTGTAAAATGGTAATAATGATAGTACCTAACTCACAGTGTTGTTTGTGAAGATCAAATGAGAATACGTATATGTGTACACATATATACATATACATATATGTATAAACATACATATGAACTGCTTTGCTAACCTGAAAATATATGTAAGCATTATTCAGTGAAATGTCAGCACCTTGAGGGCAAGGACTATTATCTTTGCAGTCCTAGTACCTGACTTAGTGGCTAGAACCTATTAAATCATTGTTGAATTGAATTAAATTACTATAGAAAAGAATGACAGAAGGTGTGAATGAGTTACAAGCAGCACCAGAAGAAGCTAAACCACATCAGTTTGATAATGTATTGAAAGACATAGTCATCAATTATGACAATTGAAAGATGAAGGTCAAAGAAATGAAAAGCAACCATTTGGTGTTGACATTGTAGTTTTTACTCTGAAGCCACTCAATAAATACGAATGGATCACTGTGGAGCAAGAAGTTCTGAAAACACTGCAGGTTAGGTTATGTTTGGAATGTTTTTTTTTAGCAATTGTTATCCATACAATTTCTACTACTGTCTCTACCCTTTGGGGTTCCATTACTGATAATTTATCTCTCGTGGTTATCTCTGTGTACAGCTTCAGTTGGCTACACAATATTTATGATGTATAATTTCAATGAATTTAGAGTCAGAAGGGATCTTAAGAATCATCTAGTCCAATCTCCTCATTTTAGAGAGAGAGAAATTGAGACCCAGACATGTTAAGTGCCTTGTCCAAGTTCACACAGTGAACAAATAGCAAAGGTTGAATTTGAACTTAGAGGTTCTTTGACTGAAAAATCGATTAGTCTTTCTACTACTCTACTACTCTCCTTAGCTGCCTTAGATTTCTCATTTTTTAAATAAATTTTTTTTGTTGTTTCCATTGTTATCTGCTTAGTTTTTTGGGCTAGAAGGTGGAATCGTTAGAGGGTAGTAAGAAAATCTCAGAAACTCAGAGCTAGAAGGAACCTTATAGGCTACTCAATCCTATTTGTCGTTGTTATTGTTCAGTCACGTCCAACTCTTGGTGACCCTATTTAGGTTTTTTATGTCAATGATACTGGAATGGTTTGCCATTTCCTTCTCTAGCTCATTTTACAGATGAGGAAACTAAGGCAAAGAGGATTAAGTGACTTGCCCAGAGTCATACAGCTAGTAAGTTTCTGAGGCTGAATTTGTACTCAAGAAGATGAGTCTTCCTGACTCCAGTCTTGCCATTCTATCCACTGTGCCACTTAGCTGCCCAATCTTATTTTTACCCGAACATGAATTCACTCTACAACATTTTTGACAAGTGGGTCACACCAATTTATTACTACATGACAAAACCAACTGGGATGCAGAAGAAATAACTAAAAGAAGAGTAATACATACTCTGGCTATTTTTTGCTGTTAGTGGCCATTTATGTAAGAATGTGGATTTTAGACTCAAAAATCATAGAATGTCAGAGATGGAAAGGAGCTTAGATATAATTTAGTTCATTCCCTTGTGGATACCCCCACTCTAGTATCCTCTTGGGGGATACAAAATGGAGAGTCTCTTCCTCCCCCATCTCCCTCTCCACTGAGAAGCACAGATAATCTGTTTCCTATCAGTAATGAGAAGTCCTTTGATTGGTTGCTGAGCCAGAGCTCTGTAGCTAAACTAAAACTGTAGTCCTTGCTCCTCAGTCCTTGTCTTTATGTTAACCTCTAGGTGTAAGGACAACTCTTTGAGTTCTCATCTTAACCCCACAGGGCTTGTCCATGAGTACAAGGCCTCTTTGTTAAGTCTGTGCCTGGTTTGGAACTGCCTCATATTTTCTTGCCTTTGGTATAGAGCTTTTGTAAGATCTCAAAGGCAGCTGGCATCTTTCCTCGGACAAAATGTAGCATAACTACTGGAGTAGTTGAGGCAGTGGTATAGGAAATAGCAGGCTGGCTGAAGAGGGTAAGAATCACCAACAGAGAGTAGAACACTCAAAAAAGAAAGGACCCCGCTTGATATTAATTGAGCTATACTCAGTAGAAGTGAAATGTGAAATAACTCATGAGCAGCTCTTTTGTGAATGTCCCAGGTTTCAACTAATTATAATCATTTCATGATTTTTTATTACTTAGCATTTCACTTTATGTGTTGGAATACAACTTCTTACTCCTCTATTTCAAGTTTGTAGTTTGGGGACATTTTTACTTCTCCTCTGCCTTACTCCACTTCCCACCCACCAACCCCCAATGAATACACCTTGGGAAGATCCGTTAGAGTAGAGCCCAAAATAGAATTGTTGGTCAAGAATTAGAGGTAGGGGTAGAACTGAAGCACTGGGAGTCTGGAATTTGTTTACAGCCAGTTTTTACAGGTATTTGGAGGGGTTTGGGGGAGAGCTCAGGCAAGTCACTGCTTTTACTCCACCATCTTGTCTGTGCCCCACCTTGGAACAGATTAAATTGTAATTGAGAAATATTTAACAAAATAAATTCAGATGCAATAAAATATAGATGATATTACATTTTAAAGCTAAGTCATTCTGTGGCCCCCCAAGGATCTTTATGTACAGATCTATTTGAGTTTGACACCATGGCACTAGACCCCCATCCCAGCTCACCAAGGCTATTGAAACAAGCTCCAGTTTGGATTCCTGGCTTTTAGTCTTTGCCTTCTCCAATCTATCCTCCACAGAGCTGGCAAAACAATTTTCAAAAAGCATAAGCTTTCCTTCTCGACAACCTTTAGTGGCTTGATTGCTTTTAGAATAAAATATCAATTCCTCAGCTTGGCATTTAAAACTTCACATCCTAAAAGAGATAGAAAAAAGACATTCCATTAAAAATAACTAGAGAATGTATAAAATAGCTGGGAGTTCACCTTCCAAAACACCCATAGACATTATATCACTACAACTCCAAAATACTCAGAAATAAAGACTGGCATAATCAAGGGGCAGTGGATAGAGTGCTGGGACTGAAGTCAAGAAGACTCATAGCCCTGAGTTCAAATCTGGCCTCAGACATTTATTAGTTGTGTGAACCCGGGCAAGGCATTCAACCCTGTGTGCCTTAGTTTCCTCATCTGTAAAATGAACTGGAGGAGAAAACGGCCAACCACTTTAGTATGTTTGCCAAGAAAACCCCAAATATGATCGTGGAGAATTGGACATGACTGAAGTGACTCAACAACAAAAAGCAATCAATAATATTGATTGCTCACATTTTAATAGTGCTAATAAGAATTATAACTTTACTTAAATTAATGTGCAGATTCAGTGCCACGTCACTCAAACTACCAAAGGGTTACCTTGTAGAATTAGCCAAAAAAGTAGCAAAATTAATCTGGAGGGACCAAAAATCAAGAATCTCAAGTCTCAAGGGAATTAATGAATAAACATGGAAAGGAAGGTGGCTTAATGGTGCCAGATCTGAAACTACAAAAAGAAACCATAACCAGAAAATTAGCTGCTGCTAGTTAAAAATAGAAAGTCCATCAGTGAAATAGATTAGGTATACAATATCCAGAAAGCAATCAGACAGGATAGCACAACATTCAGAAAACCCAAGGACAACAATTCCTGGCTCAAGGGTTTTTATTCGACTAAAAGTCTTGGGTCAACTTGAAAGCAGTTTGGCATGAATTAGGTTTAGGCCAACACCTTACAACATATGTGACAACAGTCTCCAAATGGATATGTGACCTAGATACAAAATGTTACATGAACAAATCAGGGAAGCATATTACCATGAGTAGGAGGAAAGTTCGTGACCAAATGAGGGAGAAGAATAAAATTAATTTTTGATTATTTAAAATTGAAAATATTTTGTACATACACATGTGTATGTATACATAAAAATTTCAGCTATTAAGAAGGTGTGAATTTGTTTTGCTTGAATATACTTAAGAAGGGTTTTCATTTGAGATTGGAGGTGGGAGGGGAATTGTGTTTGGTGATACCATCTTAGAGATCAAAATGAGAAAGAAGGAAAACAGTTCCAATGAAACATTTAAAAACACTGAGAGGAGAACAAAAGAGAGTTCAGCAGGGGACACAGAAAAGTGTCTTGAGAGGTACTTTAGAGATTACTTAATCTAGTCCTCTTATTTTATGGCTGAGGAAACTGAGACCCAGAAAGGTTAAGTTACTTGACCAAAGTCACACTAGTTAGTGGCTTAGCTTGGAACTGAATCCAGTCTCCTGAGTCCCAGTTCAGTGTTCCTGCTACTGTACTTCAAAATTATTCAGAGTAGATTAAATTTATAGAACCCAATGTCTCATATGCTATTTTTGTGGGGAAATGGGAAATAGAGTTTTATTACAGTTTAGAAGACATATTCTTAGGCAATTTTTCTACCTTTTTGGCAAACCCCACTAGCCCACCCCTTCTCTCTCACTCTCTGACTCAATTCTAATCAGCACCCTCTCCACCACTCACCTGACTAGCTATTTGAGGCTCCCATATGACATTACCAGAGAAGCTCAAAGGCTCAATCGAGGTGACCCCAACCATCAAGTCTCTCAGCCACCTCTAGGCTGGACTTAGGGCAAATAAGCTATTTTAGTATTGGACGTAACCAGGGAGTGATGTATAGGTATCTGTTTGATTTGGATCAGAGTAGATATTCCATAATTTATAATTTCAGATATAAATGAAATAATATATGGGCACAAGGTATGCCATTAAAATCTTTAGCTTGTCATGACATAATTACAAAAATATTCAACAGATACTTTAATATGAATATCCTTTCACTATATATTTCTATCCAGATGAAAACATTTAAAGTTCAGGGGCCAAGGATAGGGACTGGAACTGTAGTTTCATACATGTATGGAACTCCAAGGTGAGGAAATTCGCCCCACAAAACAGGTCAATCATTTCTCTAGAACTTATATTTTTGTAGAACTGCCCAGAACACTGAGAAATTAAGTGACTTTTCTAGTATTATGTAGCCAACATGTGTCCAAAGAATGATTTTTCTTGGCTTCAAGGCCACCTCTTTATTCACTAGGTCAGGCTACCTCTCAAAGCTGTGAGGCCAGGGACAGATCCTAAAAACCACAGAATATTAGTGCATTAAGGAAGCTTAGAACATAGAATATCTGTGTTTGAAATTGACATTAGAATGCAAAATATATGCATTGGAAAGGATCTTAGAACATAGAATCAGAAATGGAAGAAACCTTAGAATGTAGAAGAATATGCTGCAAAATGGTCTTAGAACATAGAATATCTGCGTGGGCAGGAACTATAGCACATAAAACATAGTAATAAGTGGAAAGGGTCTTAGAACTTGTAAGAACTTTTACACTGGAGGGGATTTTAGAATATAGAATATCAGGACTAGAAGAGACCTAGAGATCGATTAGTTCAGCCACTTTATTTTACAGAGAAGAAACCAACAGCTGCCCCTCCAAGAAGTGATTTGCTTAAAGTCACATAGCTAGTAAGTGACAGAGCTAAATCTGGAAATCATGTGTCCTAGCCCACTCTTCTGGTTTTTTTTTCCATTAGGTTCCACAAAGAAAGTCTTTGAGAACATCAGCGCCAGTCTATGTCCTTTCATTTCTTTGACTTTGGAGCCCAGAGAAATCAGAACCTTTCCCAGTCTCAGTTTCCTCAATAATACCGTATCATTTTCAAAGAATCCAGATACTGAGCAAACTACATATAGAATCAGAGGGTTTTCTTTCCTCATTGCCTATTCTAATTTCTTCAATTTATTTTTCTTCTCTTACTGCTAAAGCTAACATTTGTAGTACAATATTGAATGATAGTGGTGATAATAGGTATCTGTGTTTGACCCCTGATCTTACTGGGGAGGCTTCCAGTTTATTCCCATTACAGATAATAACTTGCTGATGATTTTATAGTTGCTACAATTCATCTGATTTTTAATAATAGTTATAACTAACACTTATATTGTGATTACTATATGCCAGACACTGTAGTAAGCATCTCACAATTATTATCTCATTTGATCCTCACAATAATCTTGGAAGGTAGGTGCTCTTATCATTCTAATTTTACAGATGAGGAAACTGAAGCAAACAAGGATTAAGTGACTTATCCAGAGTCACACAACTGCTAAGTGTCTGAGGCTGGATTTGAACTCAGGTTTTCCTGACTCCAAGCCCAGAACTCTATTCGTTGTCCTACCTAACTGTCTCTAGTTGAAGAACTTTAGATACAAAAAGGGGAGCAGATTTGCTCAAGGAGCCCACTTAATCAGCATCAGAATCAAGATTTAATCCCAGATCCTTTGACTCTAAACCTATTGTTCATTTCACTACTCCTCAAAGCACCTGGTTGAGAGTAAATGTCTCATGATTTTTATGGCAAAGATAACACTAGATCCACTTACTGAGTTTAAAAGACATTAGCAATGTGCCAAAGGCTCACCTTGCCACAAGTGGAAGTTTGGAAAATATTCAGATTCAGAAGAGTTGGCTCACTGTCCCACTTAGTGTGCTTAAGGTGAGAAGCAACAATTTCTTTGGTCATCAGAATCACTCAAATAAGGGAAGAGCAACGGAGGTTTGCCTTTGTGGGATGCAATGGAACTTAGTCACCAAATGAAGGAAAGGCATATTGTTGCTAGTTGAACATTGCTAACACATACTAAGTTAATTGGAACTAAAATTCTCATGGTGATCATCAATCTCAGGGCTAGATGGGATCTTTAGGCCAACCAGTGTCTGAAGTCCTCAGGAATCCTGTCTGTATTTTTGACAAGTGTTCATCCGTCCTCTTGACATCTTCCAATGACAAGGAACTCATTACTTCCTGGAGTAGACCATTCCACTCTTGGACCCAAATTGTTAGAATTTTTTTTCCTTAAAGTTTTACTGAAAGCCATTCCATTTTACTTTTCTTCAAATATGTCTTCTTCTTCTTCTTCTTCTTCTTCTTCTTCTCTTCTTCTTCTTCTTCTTCTTCTTCTTCTTCTTCTTCTTCTTCTTCTTCTTTTCTTCTCCTCCTCCCCTTCTCCTCCTCCTCCCCCTTTTCATCTCCTCCCCCTCCTACCCCCCTCCCCCTCCCCCTCCCATCCTCCTCCTTCTCCTCCTCCTCCTCCTCTTTCTCCTCCTTCTTGTTCTTCTCACACTAACACACACTGGCACCCACATTTTTGGCCCAGATTTCCTTATTTCATTGATGTAGGGACACTGGGTAAGCAAACTCCTTCTGTCAATCCAGAATGGCAACTGTTTTGTAGTTTATAGGCTTGAATTGCCTGAAACACTACATAGTTAAGTCACTTGCCCAAGGTAATATTTAGTTCAAGTCAGAAATGGTACTTGAACCTAGATTTTCTTGACTGTAATGCTAGATTTTTCCATTATGCTATGATCCTTCATTTCTTTAGCTATGGGTATTAAAATAACTCATAGGCATTTTTTCCCCCTGCAAGTAACCTCAGTGGACTTCTGGACCGTATTGCACAGGAGGAATGTTAGGTAAAATAAGAAGGTAGAGGGTTTTTTTAAATTTCCAATTCATGCTGAAGTAGTTCTCTCAAAGCACAGGTCTGACCCTATCACTCCTCTGCTCAAGAAATTCCAGGACTCCTTTGCCTCTAGGATTAGCATTTAAAGTCCTTTGAAATCTGGCTCTAGTCTACTTCTCCAGGCTGACTGCATGTTATGCCCTTTCACATGCACTCTATATTCCTGACAAACTGGCCTATTTGCTCATTGCTGTACCTAATTTAGATAGTGCTTACTATGTGCCATGTAGCACACTAAGTGCTTTACAGTTGTCTATTTGATCCTTGTGCCAACTCTGGGAGGTAGGGCAATTATCATCTCCATTTTACAAATGAAGAGAATGAGGTAAACAGAGTTCAGTGACTTGCTCAGAGTCATACTACTAGTAAGTATTTGAAGCTACATTTGCACTCAGGTCTTTCTTACTCCAGGCCTACTGCTTTATGCACTGTGGCACCGTTTTGGTGCCAATATTCCATAACCCTCTTCCATTCCTTTGCACAGGCTCTATCCCACTTGCTTTGAATCTATGTCCTCCTCACTGCTGCTTCTTAGAATCCTATGCTTTTTGCAAGGTCCACCCCTCCAGTTGCTAGTGTACTGTCTTTAAATTATTTTACATTGTTTATCTATCTGTCTGTCTGTCTATCTTTATATGTATAGAATATATGTACACAAATATGTACATAGATACACTCTATATATCTATATATGTATATATGCATATGTGTGCATACATACATATAAATATGTATATACACAGAGATTATATAGATGGAGACACAGAGAGAGAGAGAGAGAGAGAGAGAGAGAGAGAGAGAGAGAGAGAGAGAATTTTTGTATATGGAAATGTTGTACCTCCATAGTAGAAGGCAAGCTCCTTGAGTGCAGGGACTGCCCTATTTTATTTTTGCTTTGTGTTTCTCTTGTTATTGCTCAGTTGTTTCAGTCTCAATTGTATCCGACTCTTCCTGACCCCATTTGGGATTTTCTTGGCAAAGATACTGGAGGGATTCACCATTTCCTTCTCCAGCTCATTTTCTAGATGAGGAAACTGAGGCAAACAGAGTTAAGTGACTTGCCCAGGGTCATATAGCTTGTAAGTGTCTGAGGCTGGATTTGAATTCAGAAAGATGAGTTTTTCTGACTGCAGGTTGGGCACTCCATTCACTGTGTCATAACCACCAATCCCCAGCACACTGGGGATTAAGTAGGCACTTAATAATGCTAGTTGAAAGAATAAAAGAAACATCTTCCTCAAGCTCAGTAAGTCTTAGCAGTTCTACAAGATCTTTTTTTTTTTTATTAGACATAGGTTGAAATCATGTTTCTGTCTCTGGTTCAATAGGAAATGTTGGACCACTTCTTTTTGGGCTTCAATTTCCTCATTTGTGAAGTGGAGAAGCCTGAAGTTTCCTTCTAATGTTAAGCTTCTGTGGCTTTATGATTTACAACTGGCTTTGCAAAATACTTGTAATACATTGAAATCCTTATCAGAAACATCAGAGTGTCTGAATTTGACAACCATGCTCCTGACCTAATGGAGTTAGGACACTTGGGATCACATCTTAGCCCTAACACTTGCCAGCTTTGTGACTTTGGGATTATCAGTTTAGACCTCAAACACTTGTAATTTCAATAGTAAGGACACTGACCTCTACCCCCACCCCCACCCCTCACTCCCACCAATGAAGACTGCAAATGTTTGATCGTAATAGATGGTACTCATAAGTTGCTATGGCTGGGAAAAAATGTCCATTTCTGTTGTATAGACAAAGTAGTTAAATTCAAAATAGTTAAGGAGGCAGGACATTAGCATCTGAGGGGAACAAGGTTGCATGAAGAAAATGGCACATAAGCTGCATCTTAAAAAAGAGAGGAACTCTGAGTTAAGGAGGGAGAGTGCTGAAGGTATCTGGGATGGCAGATGCAAAGGCATGGAGATCAGAGAGTTCCTGTCATTTGGAAAGACAGTTAACATGGAACTGTTCAGAGGAACTACATCTCTCTACTTTTCCCTAGTGAAGAAATGGTATAAACACATATATGTTTATGTGTGAAGAAGAATATGTGTCTGTGGGCAGGAGGCTTGTTCTTAATTAAGAGATTAATAGCTTTTCAAATTAATGATCTATCCTTGCTACTGATTAATTGTTCAAACTTCTGCTTGTACTTAAGGAAAAACTTAGAAAATCATATAAGCAAATGAAGGGAAGGGACACACATTTGGGGAGTATTCACACCATTAATTCCTAACAACTCGGAGATAGACAGAGCCAATATGATTACCATTATATCATGATGGATATCATTATTACATCACAGGTATAATCTCCACTGAAGTCCTTCATTGATTCCTCATCTTGGTGAGGAGAGGAGCTTGCAATCTCAAGTAGCATACAAGGGGAACACAACTTCTAGCAGCCCCTACTCGCCTGGGGACCCTTCCTAGTATAAGCCAATCAACAGATTCCATCAAGGACCAGCCTAGCATAGTACAAAAAGAGTACTCACCAGGAGTCAAAATAGTGTAGCATAAGGATCACGGTCAGAGAACCCAAGTTCACATTCTACCTCTGATAGTTACGCCCCTGTCACCTTGGCAAGTCACTTAATTCCCCTGGGTCTCATTTTCTTCTTCTGTAAAATGAATTGCATTAGATAACCTCTGAGATCCCTTTGAGCTCAAGATTTATGATCCAGTAATTGTTGATTTCTCTGTATTTCAAGGAATACGAACCAGGCTCAGACCACTATACATGAAGCTCACACAAAGAGCCAAATTAAGGAAGAAACAGTATGATTTGGAAAGTAAAAGAGACAGTTTTGTAACTTCATAGATTTTGGATATACAAAGTAATCACTTTTGGCTCAGGCATTTAAACTTCTTAACTGTCTGGAAATCCTGCCTAATGGATTCTCTGCCATATATTACTATCCAATCTTCTCAGGAAAGATTAATAATCTCTTCTTATCCCTCTTTATTCTGGTTAACTTCATCTCTGTTATTTAAAAATGAAGCCCACATAGGATTTCTCTCGTTGGGTCTTGTTCCCAGAATGGCAAGGAACAACTAATTTCAGTTACTTAATATACGGCAGCAAAATACATCATGAAGAAGAAAAGCATCTGGACAGGTTCAAGTCCATGCACCTTGGCTTAGTAGTGAAGACTATTCAATGTTTAAGTCCTTCCCATCCATTTGAAGGTGGGACATAATTGATGGTTAATACTTTGATGGACCTAGGAGCTCTTTGGTGTGAGAACTCCTCCTGTTGTTTCAATTTAGAACTTCTTCACACCTTCCAATTTTCTCTTTTCCTTCCTTCCTTCCTTCCTTCCTTCCTTCCTTCCTTCCTTCCTTCCTTCCTTCCTTCCTTCCTTCCTTCCTTCCTTCCTTCCTTCCTTCCTTCCTTTTCCTTCCTTTCCTTCCTTCCTTCCTTCCTTCCTTCCTTTCTTTCTTTCTTTCTTTCTTTCTTTCTTTCTTTCTTTCTTTCTTTCTCTCAGTTCATATAAGCCTTTTCAAGGTTTTTTTTTTCTGAAGCCATCTATTTCATCATTTTCCATAGCATGATAGTATTCTATCACAGTCATATACCATAGCTTCTTCAACGATAGGAATCATCTCAGTTTCCAATTCTTTGCCACCACAAAAAGAACTGCTATAAATAATTTTGTAGATCTGGATCTCTTTCTTTTTTCTTTGATCTACTTGAGGATATAGATCTAGTCATCATATTATTAGGTCAAAGGGATACATAGATTTTTTTGTTTTTTGTTTTTAGGTGATTGGGGTTAAGTGACTTGCCCAGGGTCACACAGCTAGTAAGGGTCAAGTGTTTGGTCCGAGACCAGATTTGAACTCAGGTCCTCCTGACTTCAGGGCCGGTGGGGATGCATAGTTTTATAGCCCTCTGGGCAGAGTTCCAATTGTTGTCCAGAAATGGTTGGACTAATGCACAGTGTGTTAGCCTACCTGTTTTTCCACATCCCCTTCATCATTTGCCATTTTCTTTTTCTGTCATCTTAACCAATCCAATGGGTGTGAGGTAGTACCTCGTACTTTTTACTTTGCATGTCTCTAATTATTAGTCATTGAAAGCATTTTTCTTGTGACTATTAATAACTTTGATTTCTACTTCTGAAAACTGTTTATATCCTTTAACCACTTATCAATTGGGGAATGGCTTTTATTTTGTGTGTGTGATTCAGTTTTTCTTATATTCCTCAAATGAAGCATTTATCAAATAAACTTGTTATAATCTCCCCTCACCAATTTCCTTAATTTCTTCTCATTTTGGCCACATTTGGTTTCATCTGTGCAAAACCTTTTAATTTGATATAATCAAAATTATCCATTTCACCTTCTGTTATCCTCTCTATCTTTTATTTTGTTGCTAACTCTTCCCTTAACCATAGGCTAGATAGGTAATTTTTTTCATGCTCTTTTAATTTGTTTATTATATCACCCTTTATGCCTAAATCATGTACCCATTTTGAGCCTATCTTAATATATGGTGTGAGATGTTGGTCTATGCCTTCAATTATATTCTTATACCAAAGTTTGTTAAGATGATGGACACCACTTTGTTTTGGGGTCTGTTCTGTGATAAAAATATTGCTGTTAATACTTTGCTATGTATTGGACCATTTTGTCATGGAACTCTTGGTGATATATTTGACTGGGTGCTTATGTAAATTCTCAGATGATAGTAGCTAAGATTCATAATATTGTATGCATTCTTTTGAAATAATTTGATCTGCAAAAGCTATTTGTGACATAGCTACTCTGGGTTTTATTATACCCATATTACAGATGAGGAAATGGAATCTCACAGAAGTTAAGTGAATTGCCTATTTTTCATGCAGCCAGTTGGAGACAGAATTTAATTTCCTAGCTTCATGGTTCCAAGCTTAGTACATTTCCCGCCATGTCATAGTGATTTACCAAACACACTAACAACATTTCTATAGGTTACAATAACATTATCATTAACATTGTCATTAACAACAAGAACAACCTATGTCATGTGTATCCAGGAAGCATTTGGATTTTCCTTTTGTTATACCTCACTCTGACTACTTGACCAGCTCATTTCCTTTCCCAGGCAGATGAATGAATGAACAAAATATTTATTAATCATTTATTATGTGCTAAGCAATGGGGATTCAAACAGAAGAGTAAGTCAGTCCCTGCTTTCAAAAGTCCGCATACAAGTGGGTGAGAAAACATCTTTTTAGCTTTTCGGTTTTTGGAAAATTTCTTACTGATGAACAACCTACTACTTAGGCTAAATCCAATGGCTATTTCTCAGTCCCCTTTCTATGTCATGTTTGTGTAGCTTTCACCGCCATCAAACACCCCCTCCTCCTGGATATTCTCTGTGACAATGTTCAACCTTGGTTTTCCTCCTACTTTTTGGATTGTTCCTCAGATTCCTTTAATGACTCATTAATTGGGGTCAACAACAGCAAGAACAGCAACAATGATAGTATCCTTTCCTCAGTACTTTAAAGTTTTCAAAGCATTTAAAACTATAATCTCATTTTATCCTCACAAAAACCCAAGGAGGTAGATGTAATTATTATAATACCCATTCTGCAGATGCAGAAACTGAGGCAGACAGGTATGAAGTGACTTGCCAGAGTCACAAAGCTTGTAGGTATAGGAGGTCAGATTGAACTCAGGTCCCCCTGATTCCAGATCCAACAGCCTATTCTCTATACCACCTAGCTTATCACCTAAAGCTCTGTTCCAGACTGTCTTCTCTCTCTTCATTCTCTGTAGGTGATCTCATTAGCTTTTATGGGTTTAAATTATCCTGTATATGCAGATAACTCCCAAGTCTATATAAACAAGCCATTTATCTCCCTGAATTCCTCTGTCTCATGAACAACTTGATGGACATCTTCATCTGGATGTTATATCAGCCCCAAAACCTCAACATGTTGAAAATGCAACTAATTATATTTCCCCCAAAATTTGTGCCTCATCTAAATTTGCCTCTTTCTCTTGAAGATACTGTTATCCTTCTAGTTACCCAAGTTGGTAATCTCAGGGTTACCATTGCTTCTTGACTCCTTTTACCGTTTATTTGACCAGTGGCTAAGTATTGTCAATTCTACCTCCAAATCTCTTGTATCAGTCTTCGTATCTTCCCCTATAAAAGGCTACCACCCTAGTTCAGACCTTTATCACCTTTTAGCTGGATTATTTGCATAATCTTTTTTTTCCCATCTCCCTATTTCCAGTTCCTCTTCTCTTCAATTTGTTCTCCTTATAGCTGCCAAATTAATCTTTCATAAATCCAAGACATGATCATGTCACTTACCTGCTCAAAAATCAGAAGTGGCTCCATGTTCTTTCTTTGATAAAATGGTCTGAGATTTAAGTACGTTTACACTCTAACACCTGCCTATCTTTCTAGACTTATTTTTACATCATTCTCCTTCCTGTACTCTAAATTTAACCAAACTGACCTATTAGCTTTTCCTCAAATATGACATGTGATTTCCAGTATCTCTGCTTCTGTACAGGTTATTTCCTATGCTTGGAATGCATTTCCTCCTCACTTTCTTTTGGAATTTTTGGTTTCCTTCAAGGTCCAGCTCAGGTATGGCTCCTTGAATAAAATGTTTTCCTGGTCTTTGTAATTATTAGTACTTTCTTCCTCCTCAAATTATCTTATATATACTTATCCACTTACATGTCATATTCCCCAGAAGAATATAAGCTCCTCAAGATCAGGGACTGTTTCATGTTTTTTAGGGCAATTGGGGTTAAGTGACTTGCCCAGGGTCATACAGCTAGTAAGTATCAAGTGTTTGGTCTGAGGCCGTATTTGAACTCAGGTCCTCCTGACATTAGGGCCCGTGCTCTATCCGCTGAGCCACCTAGCTGCCCCTGAGTGTTTCATTTTTTTCTCCATGTATTCCTGGCATCTAATCCAATTCCTTTTAGTGGGGCATAATAGGAGAATATTGGACTCAAAGCCAGGAAAACCTAGATTTGAACCCTACTCTGACATTTACTCTCACAATGAATATGGATAAGTCACTAAATCTGCTGGGCCTCAGCTTCTTCATCTATTAAAGCTAATAATACCTCTAATGTCTATCCTACAACATAACTGTGTGGTTCCAATGTGACAATGCAAGTATTGCATTGCTTTGAAAACTTTAAAACACTATATAAAGTCAGTTATTATTATTATTGTCATTGTTGTTGTTACCGCTATGATAGGGGCCACATAAATGTTTGTTGAATTGAATTGAGGCGGTACATTCTGGTTTGGGAGAGCTCTAGTAATAGGAGGCTCTTCCTTCCAACCCCCCAAATTAGACTTTCTTTCTTTTTTTTTCTCTCCAGGCTAAGCATTACCTCTTCTTCAACTGACTTGATTCAATAAAATAATGGATAAAAAGTATGGATAGCAATGCCATAATAGACTAACCTTTTCATAGATTTTAATATACTCTTAGATCTGAGAGAAAGCTTAGAGATCACCCAGTTCAACCTCCTTTTCCCCCTCAAAGAACAGAGTCTTTTGTATTGAGTACTTGTTCAGCAAATACTGGTTTAAGATAGTAATAGAAATGGTGTACTGGGTTTTTTCCCCCTGTAGGCTTCTTAAAATATTCCCACGGGCCTTGAAAAACTGCTCACTTGCTTGTCCCTGACAAGTAAATTCTCTAACTTGATAGGCAGAGCAAAGTGTATTTTCTCTAGGCTACAGTTTTTGCAATCTGGAGGAAGCTGGAGAAACCTCTTGTGAGTTTTGTGTTCCATTGATTCCTATGAGACCTACAAATCCAACAGTTAAGCAAGAGAGAAGGAAAAACTTCCTAATCATTACAGATGCCCCAAAGTAGAATGGGCTGATGTGGAAGGTAGTGAGTTCCCTGTTACTGAAGGTCTTAGGGAATAAATAAGTGAAACAGTTCACAAAATTCAGAAATGGTGTTCTTGTCTTTCCTTCTAACTCAAAATCCTATGCTACTGTAAGCCATATTTTCACAAAATCTGTCACTGGTCATCGTTACGCAAACACATGAAGGATCTGCAACTGCATCAGCTTTGGGAGCTCCCACTGTGGGAAGCCCTTCCAGCAGCACAGATCACAACCTGCCTGTGAGACTTGGTAGATAGATACTAGTGATTTGCCTTAGTTATAATGTGATTAGGCGACTTGTCCTGAGTTACAGAGACAGTACATATGAGAGGCAGGATTTGACCCTGGATCTTTGTCACTCCAAACCCAACACTCTATTCACTACAATAACACTCCATAGACAGTGCTTTGCTAGGTTCTACATAGGCAAATGAGATGGAGAGACCCCCCTACAGGTACTTTCCATCTCGGAACAGGATCTTGGAGATTTTAAAATAGAGTAAGGCAATTGAGTGAAACTGATTTCAAAGAAGATTGGAGCTAGCCTGAGACTTAGTCATCAGTCAGTCAGCAACCAGTTATGAAAAAAAGTGCAATATGTATTAGGCAATGTTCTAAGGCAAAGAAAAGCAAAAACATAGATTCTGCCCTCATGTGAAAGACATTAAATTCTAACAGAGGAGACAACATTAAAAAGAAAAAGGAAGGTGATCTCTGAGGAAAGACACTAATGGGCAGTGGTGGGGAGAGTCTAAGTGAGGAGTAGAAAAATCCTCAGGTGAAATGGAGGATTTGAGCTCAGTTCTTTTTTTTTTAAATTTTTTTTTTGGCAATTGGGGTTAAGTGACTTTCCCAGGGTCACACAGCTAGCACGTGTCAAGTGTTTGGTCTGAGGCCTGATTTGAACTCAGGTCTTCCTGACTTCAGGGTCAGTGCTCCATCCATTGCACCACCTAGCTGCCAGTATTTGAGCTCAGTTCTGAAGAGAGCTCTCTCTGCTAGGAGGCAGAGGTGAAGAAAGACAGCATTCTAGGCATGGAAGACAGTCAGGGAAAAGGCATGGGCTTGGGAAATCTAGTGTTGCTTGTAAGGAACATCAAGATTAGTGTCATTTGATCATAGAGTACATGGAGGGGAATGAAGTGTAAGAAGTCTGAAAACATGGGGAGGGACCAGGTTGTAAAGGGCTTTGAAAGCCAAGCTGAAGATTTTATGTTTGATCTTTGAGATAATTTGGAGCCACGGCAGTTTATTGATTAGGGTAGTAACATGATCGGATCTACACTTTAGAAAATCATTTTGATGGATTTGAGTGAGGAGAAACTCAAGGTAGGGAACTCAACAAGGAAGCTATTACAATAGTTCAGAGTGAGGGGGGAGATAATGAGATCCTCCATCAGAGTTGCCTGAGACCTCAGGTGTTTAAGTGACTCAACCACAGTCCTATAGCCAGGGGTCAGAGCTAGGATTAGAACCCAGGTCTTTCTTATCCTAGGTTCATGAATCAATCCACAAACCATGCTGTATCTCTGACTGAGGAGAGTTATTTGATTTAAAAAAAATCTTTAGTTTTGCTTTCTCCTTAGGACTCAATAAAACATAATTTGAGTTTTCTCGAAGATGAGAAAAGAACTTGTGAACAGAGTAGGGTGGGCTCCTTTTGGAGGGAGCAACTCCTTTCCCACTGGAGTTCTTGGAATGGAGGCTTTACTGACCACTAGTAGGGACAGACACTATAAATAGGATTCTTACTCATTTATTAGTTCATCTAAGTGACTGATAGGACCCCTTCTACCTCTGAATTTCTGTAATTCTAGTAACATACAAAAAACCCTAATATGATATTAGGTGGTATTGGGAGAGTTATAACTCCCAGAAATAAGAAGATGACATCTGAACTTCACTCTCGCCAGACCACAGATGGAAAATTTTTGCTGTCCTGGACACAATACTTTAGAAAGGACATTGATAATCTGGAATGACCCGAGGAGGGCAATCAGGATGGTGAAGAGACCCAAGTTCGTGCAGTTTGATATGTGAGGCTTGGCCACTTGAATAGGGCATGTTTAGCCTGGCTAAGAGAAGGCCTGGGGGTAGGGCATAATAACTGTCTTCAAGTATATAATGGGGTGTCACATAGACAAGAGATGACACTTGCTCTGTGTGGCCCACAAGACAGAAGTAGAAGCAAAAGATGGAATTTGCAAAAAGACAAATTTAGATTTGATATATAGAAAACTTCCTAATAATTAGGAGGATACTAAAATAGCATGCACTAGCTTGGGAAGTAATAGGTTCTACCTCACTAGTCTTCAAGCAAAAGCTGGGTGATTACTTGTCAGGTAAGAACAGGTTGGACTAGATGGCCTTGTCAGTCCCTTTGAAATCTGGCATTCTGTGTAGGTGGGGGTGGATGATGAAGTATCAAATGTATTGAACACCACATTATCATGCCTGGCTCCCTTTTTAATTAGAACACAAATGAAAAGACACAGTAAGTGCTTTCTTGAAAAACACGTCAACTCAACGTAGGTGACAATTGATCACAAAAAAAAGTGACTTTAAAGGAAGCATGGCATATTATGCATGGACAGTGGGCTCCAAGCTTTCGTTGAAAGAAGAAAAGCCTTGGAAATGTGTTGTCATCACTGCTCTGAGTAAGAGTTGATCACTGTGCTATTGTAAACCACCAGAGAAATAAAGCTTTCAGGTGGGGATGAGGCTAGGTGCGGGGTACACTTATTGATGCAGACAAGTTCCATAGCTTTTAGCATGGGCTTTTTTTATGGATATAGTTCCTTGGGTGCTACCCAAGGTTAAAAATGTTGCAGTGTTTATTTAAAATGTGTGGTGTCTTGGAAACCTCACTTAACTTAGAGTCTGGAGACCTGGGTTTGAATCTAGGCTCTAACACTTAACTAGTCAGGTGTCACTGGACAAATCACTTAGTCTTTTCAGTGTCCTGGCTCTTAATTTCTTCATCTATGAAATGAAGATAATAATAATGCCTGCCTCATAGGGTTGCTGTGAGGATCACATAATATTATACACATACACATAAACACATATATGTGTGTGTATGTACGCATATGTCTATCTCTGTCTATCTACCATTCCCACAAATCTCAAAGCCCCATAGAAATGTGAGTTATCGTTACTATTATTTGCAAAATAAAAATAAATGCAGCTAATAAAAGCACCTACCTCACAAGGCTGTTATGAAGTTCAAATGAGATACCATATATTAAGTGCCCTGCCAACCTAAAATGCTTTGTAAATGTTAGCTATCATCATATTCGTCATGAAGTTGTGGTTTGAAAAATATTTTATTTTTCCCAATTATATATAAAAACAATTTTTAATATTCTTAATTTTTTTTTAAATTCCAGATTCTCTCTCTCTTCACCACCCCTGATGTTGATAAGCAATTCGATATAGGTTATGCCTCCATAATCATGTAAAACATATTTCCATATTAGTCATGTTGTGAAAGAAAACACAGACCAAAACAAAACAAAACAAAACACTACAAAAAAGAAAGTGAAAAATTGCATACTTCAATTTGCATGCAGACTCCTTCAGTTCTTGTTCTGGAGGTGGATAGCATTTTTCATTTGAGTGCTTTAGGATTGTCTTAGAACATTGTATTGCTGAGAATAGCCCAGGCATTCGCAGTTCATCATTATACAATGTCGCTGTTACTGGATGCAATGTTCTCTTGGTTCTGCTCGCTTCACTTCATCATGATTTATTGTTGTTATATAATCTGCTTCACAAGTTAGTCATAAAGAAAGTGCTTTGTAAAGTTTACCATGATACACAATTAAGTTCTTATTAGTATGACACACCAAACCAATCAGGCTTACCATTTTCCAAGAAAACTTATCTTTAATCCATCTCTCCCAACACTTTCCATGAGATCACACACAAATATGCTCACATTTGCATGTTGGTACAATTATCCTTATCACCTCCTTTTCATGTTACACTTTTCCTTTTCACTATTTCCTGTCCCCTCTTTCCCACTGATTTTTAAATACAATTTTGCAACTTTGATGTCAGAATATTGTTTTGACTTCATTAGTTGGTTGAACTGAATTATCCTTATTTAGGAGTCACCTTTGACTCTATTCTCTACTTTCTCTCTCTCCCTAACATCCAATCAGTTACCATTTTGTTGATTTCACCTCTAAAACATCTATGACATTTGTCCTCTCTATTCACTCAGCTACTGCTCTAGTTCAAGACCTCATCATCTCTAGGCTGGGCAATTATAATAGTCTCCCAACTTATATCTGCTTTTAGTCTCTCCCCACTCCAATCCAACCACCTCACAGCTGGCAAACTAATTTTAATGTGCTAATCTGACCCTGTTATTATCCTGCTATAGAATAAAATACAAACTCCTTAGCTTAACATTTGAAGCCCTCCATGATGTGTTTGACAATATGTATATAGTGAATTGAATTGAAATTCAGTTCATTTTTTTGATTTTCCATTGTGAGCATTACTGTGGTTCATTAAAATATCAGATTGTCTCTAGACCCAAGCAAGATCCTTGAACAAAGTGTTCTTGTTAAAAGTGCACCATGCCTAGAATCTAATTACTAGGAAACACACTCTCATTGGCCAATGCTATCTGTTCAATGATATGCAGATCAGAGCTGCAGACTTTCTTTGCCCTCTCTATTAAAACAGAAAGAGATGATTTAATGCAATCAGTTACATTTTCTGAAATGAAAGAAGAGCTTCCTATGTAAAGGATATGGAGATCCATTCATTAAAAAAAAAACACTTTTAAGAGCCTTTTGTGCACAGAACACTGTACTGAGTGCTGGGGTGTGTGTGTGTGTGTGTGTGTGTGTGTGTGTGTGTGTGGTATTTAGTTGAGATAAAGTCCCTGCCATCATGGAATTCCCAGTTTAGTAGGGGGATATGACATAGACATTGATTAGTATAATACTCAATATTACATGATAAATAATTAAAGCTCTAGGCAAGATATGAAGGGGAAGACAATATTGCCAGGTAGGCTCAAGTAAAGTGTCCTGGAAAGGTGTTGGGCTTTAATAATAATGACAGCTAACATCTGTATAGCACTCACACATATTATCTCATTTGAGCCTCACACCAACTCTATGAAACAGGGGCTATTATCATTCCCATTTCACAGAGGAGGAGACTGAGGATGAAGTTACTTTCCCAGGAAAATACAGCTATTAAATGTCAGAGGCAAGATCTGAATGCAGGTCTTCCTGAAGACAAGTGCTCTATCCACGATGCACTTAGTTATCTTGAAAGGATGGCTAGAATTTCCTCAAGCAAAACTGAGTCAGAATAAGAGACTAGTTTGGATTATAGAATATGTGAAAAGGAATAACATGAAATAAGGCAGGAAAAATAGAGTGTTGGAAGAGTTGGAAGAGTAAGGAAGGCTACCAAACTTTATTTGGTAGGCATTAAGGAGCAACTGAAGGTTGTGGTTTTTCTGCTTGTTTTTTTTTTTTTTTTAGCAGAGTAGTAACAGTCAGATTCATGAAGGGAGGAAGGAATGAGAGAGATAGAAGCAGAAGGCATATCAGTTTGTGGATATAAAGAATAGACATAGGGAAGACAGAGTGGAGGTGGAAAACAGCAATTTTTGAGGCTAATGTAATTTATCTTTCAGTAAATCCCAAGGACAAGAAAACCAAGATTATTTTTCTTCAAAGAGTTCAAGATAACAAGCGAGTTCCTTTAATACAAAGAGAATTTTAAATCCAAACCTCGCCCTACCAAAAGGCCTTTATATATCCCCAAATAAAATTGTGCTAAATAGATTCAAAATAGGTACAAAAACGTTTCTCATGAATCAAAATTACTGTATTATCTTACTTTGTGTGTCTCTCAGAAAACTGAATCTCAAAGGGAGATCTTGAGGTTTTCAAAATACTTCCCTTACAATAGTCCTATGAGATCATATGAGTATCGCTGTTCTAATTTTCCAAATGAGGAAACTAAATCTCAGAGAAGTGAGTATGAGTTCTTTACCTAACAAGTCACATGAATTATTACAAGTTGAATATATATTGCGTAATCAAATATCACATAATGGAACCCTTGTATTTGACAGCTGTTGAAACTAAGGTTCAGAAAAAAGGTGTTCAATTCAATAATCACTTACTAAGCACCTACCATGTTCAAGTCACTGTGCTAGGTGCTGGAGATAAAAAGATAAAAACAAGAATTCCTGCCCTCAAGACACTTATATCCTAGTAAGTGATAACAATACGTACCAAAGTAAGTACTCGTAAAGTTCATGCAAACTAATTTCGAGAAGAAGTGGGTGCAAATAAATGGGGCAATTAAATGATCACAGGACTGGAGCTTTAGAGGCCATGCAGCCCAAGGCTTTGTATAGGAAGTAGCACCTGTATTCTATATGAAGGAATCTAAGGATTCCATCGTGCAGAGGGGAGGTGGGAGCCCATTTAATTCTGAGGGGCCGCGTGCGCAAGAACATGAAGGAAAGAGATGGAACGCTGTATACAGGGAAGAGCCAGCAATTCTGTTTGATTGGGATAATATCCCAATCAAGAGAGAGTGTATTCATATGAAAAAAGCAGATTAATATGAAAGAAGAAAAATGACATAAGGGAGATGGGGGTCAAATTGTGAAGGGTTTTAAATACTAGGGTGAGAAATTAGTATCCTAGAGGTGACAGGAGACAAGGGAAGATTTTTTTTTTAAGTAGGGAGGTGAGACATTTAGATTTGTGTTGCAGGAATTTGTAGTTTTGGTAGCTTTGTGTAGAATAGATTGGAGAGGGAAGAGAGTGAAGTCTGGGAAACCAGTCTCTTCTTTCCTCCCCACTTCACAGTACCCTTCTACATGTTCTCTTCCTACATCAGAATGTAAGCTCCTTGAGGGAAAGGACTATTTGCCCATTTATATTTGAATCTGCAGCACTTAGCGAAGCAGCTGGCATGTCACTGTTGTTGTGTTCCCAGAGAAGACCAATGCCATCACAAGGGTGAGGTCTTGACATATGCACATGATTTGGGTCTGGCATGTGGTAGATGCTGAACAAATGCTCGTTCTTCCTCTGTCTCTGCATCTTTTTCTGTCTCTGTCTCTCTTTGTCTCCCTGTCTTGGTCTCCCTTCTCTGTCTCTCTGTCTTTGCCTCTCTCTTTCTCCCTGGATACTGAGATAGTCTAGGCAAGAGGTAACGAGGGATTGAATGCTTGAAGACAAGAGAAGGAATACCCCAGACATGGTTACGGATGGATGGAAAAGATATGGCAGCTTATTGGATATAGAAATGGAAGGAGGGGTAACAGTCAGTGATAACTTCAAGAAACTGGGTGACTGCCTGGTGGCATCTAAGTAGCACAGTGGATAGAGTACTGGGCCTGGTTTAAATTTAGCCTTATACATGTACTGGCTATATGATCCTAAGCAGGTCACTAAACCTCTCTCTGCCTCAGTTTGCTGAACTGTAAAGAGGGGATAATAACACCACCTACTTCCCAGGGTTGTCGTGAGGGTCACATGAGATAACATTTGTAAATTATTTAACGCAGTGCCTGGCACATAACAGGCAATTAAGTGTTTGTTTCCTTTCTTCCCATGAGGATAGTAGGGGAAGTGGGGGAAGTGACTTGTCATTACAGGCACTTGATTGCACATTCATCAGCAACCTGGTATGATGGACAGTGCTGTATTTGTAACAGGAAGACCTTGCTCTCCTCCCTGTGTGACTTTAGGTAAGTCATTGGACTAAATTTAAATTCCCTTCTCTGCAAAGGAAGGGGATTGGACTAGCTCATCTGGAATACCATTACCAGTTATCAATCCTTTGAATCTAAGTATTTGAAATGGGGTTAAGATACTGAATTCTTTCTATGACATTATCCAGCATGACTTGAGAGGGTGATGTTTCATTTTGGGAAAGAACTAGTGGGCATCCTTTATGATAGGGGCTTGCCAACTGACTGTTCAACTGAGGGCTTTTTCAAGGGAGACAACTATTGCGACCCCTCTAGCTTTGGTCTCTTCATTTCTCAGTCTTTCGGGTAAATGCCAGTTAGGATAACAATTAAGGTGTGATTAGTTCTGGTCGAGGTGGTAACTAGGGTAGAGCAAGGAATTAATTTCATTTAGTCCAGCTAGTGTGTCTTGCCAAGAGATACTGAAGTTAGCCCTAGGGTGTTTAAGGTACAGACAGGCTAAAAGGATCCAAACTAGGAGCTCGCCTTGTGGGTTTCACTGAAGGGAGTTCTGAATTAGAGGAATCTGCCGTATCTTCACGAGTTTGCTACTAGTTTGAGAAATATTTCTGAGGGTATTTGGGGAGAGATCTTCTTGTTTAGAGCAAGAGGGTATGGTGGAAAGAACAATGTGTTCAAAACACGCTTCAAGCACTTACTAGCTGTATGACTCTCAGAAAGTCACTTAAATTCTCCCTCTCTCAATTTCTTTGTATGCATGCATATACATGTACACACATGTTCACACACAACATACACACATATATGTATACACACACACATACATACAGAAACCTCCTAGAAAATAGAGACTGGGAGAATTTAAGGGACTTGCCAAGGGTCACACAGCAAGTGTCTGAAGTTGGATTTGAATCTAAGTCTTCTGACTCCATGTCTGCCCTCCTTTCTATCACGTCATACTACTTTAGACAAATGAGATCCTTCTACAATTGTCCTTATAAATAGGTCTATAAACATATAGTAGGTTCCTCCAATTTAAAACCTTTTTAGTAAATATACCAAGGTTAGATCTTAGTTTGTTCTCATCTTTTTTTTTAAATGTTAATTAATTGATTTATTTTTAGCTTTCAACAATCGCTTCCATAAGCTTTTGAGTTTTAAATTTTCTCTCCTTCCCTTCTTGTACTCCTCCCAAAGATGGCATGCAATCTGATATAGGCTCTACGTATATATTCCTATTAAACATATTTTCACATTAGTCATGTTGTAAAGAAGAATCAGAACCAATAGGAGGAACCACAAGAAAGAAGAAACAAAATTAAACCGATGAAAAAAAGAGCAAATAGTATGCTTTGACCTGCATTTAAACTTCATAGTTCTTTCTCTGGATGTGGATAGCATTTTTCATCATGAGACTTATTTTGTTTTGTTTTTTTCCTTTTGGTGAGGCAATCGAGATTAAGTAACTTGCCCAGGGTCACACAGCTAGTAAGTGTTATGTGTCTGAGACCGGATTTGAACACAGGTCCTCCTGACTCCAAGAGCAGAACTCTATCCACTGCGACACCTAGCTGCCCCACCATCATGAGACCTTTGGAGATGTCTCAGATCCTTGCATTGCTGAGAAGGGCTAAGTCTATCAAAGTTAGTCATCACACAACGTGGCTGTTATTGTGTACAGTGTTCTCCTGGTTCTGCTCACTTCACTCAACATCAGTCGATACAAGTCTTTCCTGGTTTTTCTGAAGTCAGCCTGCTCATCATTTCTTATAGCACAATCATATTCCATTACATTCACATACCACAACTTGTTCAGTCATTCCCCAATTGATGGGCATCCCCTCAATCTTCAATTCTTTGCCACCACAAAAAGAGCTGCTTTACATATTTTTGTACATGTAGGTCCTTTTCCCATTTTTATGATCTCTTTGGGATACAGCCCTAGAAGTGCTATTGCTGGGTGAAAAGGTGTTCTCATCTTTAAGCCTGTAGTTTTCTTCTACAGTTGAGAAAAAAAAATACATACATATGTAACACACACACACACAGTCTCACACACCCCTCAGTTTCCTCCTCTGCAAAATTAAGGAGATTAAATGGAAGCAGCATGGTAGAGTGGAAAGTGATTTAGATTTGACATCAAAAGACCTTGGTTCAAAATCCTGGCTTTCTGCCTAAATGCCTATGTGACGCTGGGCCAAGTTACTTAACTACTTTGGGCCTCAGTCTCTTCATTTATAAAATGAATAGGTTGCACTAGATGGCTTCTAAGGTTCTTGCAAACTCCACATTTATGATCCTGTGAATATAGAGAGATTTTTGCCACAAATCCATTTTGTCATATTTATTGGGTAACCCCCAGAAGAGAACACTATGGTGATTCTAAAAGATTCATTGTCTAGTCATTAATTCCAGTAGCACAACTTGAGGAAGCTAAAGGAGGGAATTATTTACACACAGATAAGCCATTAGTGTCTCTAGCGCTCTATCAGTAGACAGCTAAGTATCACCTTATTAGGCAAGTTACTTAGAAGCACCTAAATGGCATAGTGGGTAGAATGCTGGGCCTGACATCATGAAGATCTGACTTAAAATCCAGCTTCAGACATTTACTAGCTGTGTGACCCTGGATAAGTCACTTAACCTCTTCCTGCCTCAGTTTCCTCAACTATCAAATGAGGATAATAAGAGCACCTGCCTCCTAGGGTAAACTCCTTGAGGGCAGGTAGTAATTGTTTCATTTTTGTAATTGGTTCCCTGGCACCCAGCACAGTGACTGGTAAATAGCAGACACTAAATAAATGCTCATTGAGTTGAAAGTTAAACACACTCCACTTCTGAAGTTGTTCTAACTAAAAAAATACATCAGTGGCCAGGCCACTATGGATAAGCTTTTCCCATTGAGTGCAGCCACTACTTGAATAATAAGCAGAGAGTCCATCATTTGGTCCATATTCAAAGGCTGCCAGATTGGCGGGAATATGAGAGCCCAGATTACACAGAAATAGTGTCAAAGTCCCTTAACCCTGTTTGCCTCCATTTCCTTATCTGTAAAATGAACTGCAGAAGGGAATGGCAAACCACTGCAGTATCTTTGCCAAGAAAACCCCAAAATAGAGTCACAGACAGTCAGACATAACTGAAAATGACTGAAAAACCCCCCTCCCAAAATTGATTCAAAATGAAATGAAATACGTTGTTAATTCTTATTTACCAGTCTGAATTAGAAACTTAACTTTTTCTAGCTGTGTGACCCTGGGCAAGTCACTTAACCCCAACTGCCTAAAAAACAAAAACAAAAACTTAACTTTTAAAAATTTAAAACTAACTTAGAACCTCTTTAGTAAATATACCAAGGTGAGATCTTAGTCTGTTCTCATCTTTATGCCTGTAATTTTCTTCTACAGTGGAGAAATAGACACACACACATATGTAATGCACACCCACGTGCACACACACAGACACAAACACACACACACACCCATCAGTTTCCTCCTCTGCAAAATTAAAGACATGGAATGGAAGCAGCATGGTAGAGTGGAAAAACTAACTTAGAATTTAGTGTGACTGATGTTTGAAACAATTGTTCCCTAATCTATTTCTACAGTATTTTGTCCTTTCAATTTCTATAAGCATAAATACAATAACTATAGGGTTAAATACTTATTAACTGATAAACCAGATGATAATATTGAAGCAATGGAATTGGCCCTAGTCTTATGAAGAGTCTGAAAGGGTATTCCTTTTGGGGTAAGAAGCAGGCATTCTTTTAAAGTGAATTTTAGGATTCTGGTGAAGCTAATATATTCATTGGTATCCAGTTGGGATGGAAGAATTAAGAGGGTGGGCAGTCTACTTCCCAAAAGATACTTATATATTCTTGGGTCATAAGGAAAATCATCTCACCTCATTAGCATCTTTTATCCTAAAGACCAACAAAGGGTTTGGCTGTTTTTATAAGCAATCACTGCCAGAACCATAGTTTCATAGGATCTGAGGATGGAAAGCATCAGTCGGCACAGTTTACTCATTTTTTTTGGTGGGGGTTGGGGGGCTAGGCAATGGAGTTAAGTGATTTACTCAGGGTCACACAGCTAGTGAGCATTATGTGTCTGAGGCTGGATTTGAACTCAGGTCCTCCTGACTCCAGGGCCAGTGCTCTATCCACCAACCCACCTAGCTCTCCCCGGTTTACTCATTTTAAAGGTGAAGGAATAAGATTTACAACCAGGTCTTCTGAAAATAAATCTGGGGCACTTTCCTTTAGAATATACTGCTCCTCACTGCTTTCCACATACCCATTCCCTTCTCTCCAGTCATATGGCTACCATGGAGTTCAAACCCTCATTCCCTCTTGCCTTGCCTGTTATAATAGGATGGTCTCTTTACCTCAAGGCCCTCCTTTCTCCAATCCACCTTCCACAATGCTCACAAAAACCAAAGCATGGTTCTGATTATATCATTTCTCTGTTTACAAAGCTGTAATGGCTTCCTTTTGCCTCTAAAATCTGAGACAAACTCTATATTTTGGCATGGAAAGCCCTTCACAATCTAAATCCAGTCTATATTTCCAGACTTATTATATGTTTCTACCTATCATAAACTCACTGGTGCCTTCTAGCTGTTCCTCATGCATGATATTTCATCTCCCTTTACAGAGTTTGTTTCGTAGCCCAGAATGCATTCCCTCCTCATCTTTGCTGCTTAGAAACCTTAGCCTCCTTCAAAATTCAATTGAAATGTTACTTTCTATATTAGATCTTTTCTGAACTCCCTCTTCTACCCACCAACTCACCAGAAAAAGGGAATAGTGAGAAAGAGAGAGAAAGAGAGAGAGAGAGAGAGAGAGAGAGAGAGAGAGAGAGAGAGAGAGAGAGAGAGATTATCTATTAAACACCTATTTTGTACCAGATACTGTGCTAAGCTTTGGTGATACTAATGCAAGCAAGAAAGAGTTTCTGCCCCCAGGGAGCTTACATTTTAATGGAGGTGTAAGCATAGTGTAGAGATGACCAAGTGAGACTGAAGCATGTGTTTTTGTGTGTGTGTGTGTGTGTGTGTGTGTGTGTGTGTACGTGTTTGTACCTGGGGGCAAAGTCTGAAAATGTATTGAGAGAAATGAAAACGATGGATGGAGCATAGACATCATTTTGAGACAAGGAAGTCCTGTAGAGGCCTGGTTCCTGGCAAAATAAAGCTTAGTGCCTCTCACTTGCACAATTACCTTGCATGTATTTTGAAACTACTCTGCATGTCATTGGTGCTGATCTTTTGTTTTTGAAGAGGAACAGTGACATCATGGCTTGGATAGCTTGACTTGCGTGTGAATTGGACTTATGAAAGGCTGAGTTGAGCAAAGTCAGCAGCCTCACTCTCTCTTCTGAGTTATTGAAGTCCAGTAGCAAGGCAAAAATCAGGACTATGGCTGATGCCCCAGGCTGCAGTGAGAGACTTTGATGTCTTCGGTTATACCCAGCTCCACATGCTCCACAGCGTCTGCTTCAGCTGTCTTCATAGCCAATGGAACAAATTGTTCTCATCTGCCCATTCTTGCCAAGTATGAGGACTTCTGCAATTGGCTGCTGAGCTAGGTCTCTGTGGTTATACTGAAGGGATAATCCCCTCCTTCTAGGCCTTGAAGTATAATGATGACTCTGAGCTCCATTAGGTAGATGCCCTTCTTCACATTGGACTGGAAGATGAATGTATGGACTCTGATGTAAGCCTGTATCTGGGACAGGGCCCTCTCTTGTTTGTGTCTTTTTTCTCTGGTACAGGGTCTTCTGGCTCCTCAGAAGGCAGTTAGCTGACGTCTTCTCTTTCTCCAAACACCTGAGTGTCCAGTTGTTGGTTACTGGAAAGCTTGTAGGGGCCATAGCAACAGTGGCACCAGCAGAAGCAGAAGCAGAGGCAGACAAACCAATAGGGACAGAGTCATCCACAGAGACAGAAAACATAAGAAGAAAAGAGACTTCATAGTCATGTCAGGGTTCTACTCAATGGAGGTTAAAAGTAAAATAGTTAATAAGCAGATCTTTTGCAAAGTTCTCAGCTAAGTTTGTGTGCTAGCTCCTCAACTTATTGTAGTCATTTTATTATTCTTTATTGCTTAGCAATTCCCTTCCTGTGAAGAAAACAAATTGCTTTGTCCATACTTGATTCACGTTTGCATTCTATACATGTTTATTATTCCCTCCTCCTTTTTCTTTCCCCCTTCCTATCCCCATTGGAAAGAACCCATTAAACAAGAGGCAAAATTAGAATGGTTACTTATGAATCTGAGGTGGGGGCGGAATTAGGGAGCCTGGTTTTCCTATTAAAAACAGGCAACCCAGGGCAAACTGCGAGGGCAGATGAAGGACAGGGACTGGCAAAGGTCTTCAGTCTTTGTGGCCTCAGCTAAGCGGTGCTTGCCTAGCCCCTGTGCTAGACGTGCCTCTTATTTTCTGAGATAGAACATCGGCACCTCAAGGACAGGGGACGTTTTGTTTTTCATCAATGGGAAACTTGGGGGAGGGAGAATGTGATGGCTGACAACTTCTCTCTTTCAATTGACTTAAAACAAGTCATGGGAACAAGGTGATCACTGAAGATATCTCTAATTGCCACCTCTCCAAAAGGGGGAACTGTGTATTCCATACAATTCTAACATATTATCTATTTAGTTTGGACTTTAAAATTCCATCCCAGAAGCACAGGACCCCAGGATTAATATCACAGAGGTCATCTACTACAACTTTCTTACTTATGAATGAGAAAACCAAGGGCCAGAAAGGCTGGAGGATTTGCCCTAAGCTACACATTCAATTAAAATTAGCAAGCAATTTTTAAAGAGTACTATGAGCCTGCTATTATGCTAACCACAGCTGAAAATAGAAACAAAATAGAAGATGATTTGCTTTTTCTCCTATGATGGCCTAATATCTAGAAAAAACTTCTCACCATTTGCATAAAACGTCCTGGAGTACTTAGGATAGTGTCCTGTGACTTCAGGTTGAATTAGGAATCAAAAGTGTTGTGTTCTATCAGTCAATAAGGTTAATGCTATTTTAGAGGCTTAGTTTTTGGAATCAGGGAGGTGACAATTCCATCGTTCTCTGCCCTGGTCAGACCGAATCTTGAATATCATGTTTAGTTATAGGTGCTAAGATTTTGAAAGAATGAAGACAAATTGGAGTTCATTCAGAGAATGGTGACTAAGATGGGGGGAGGTAACAGTGAGGACTCAAGATGGTACAGAGGAATAGAGGCAACCTAAATACCGCATGTCAAAAAGGTGGAAACTTTGTACTCCTCAAAGCTGTACTGTGTTCCCAGGTACTGTCAGGATGGACTTTAAGATCGAATTGCAAGATTTTGCTTGGAGATGAGAGTTTAGGTTAAGAAAGAGAAGATCAGGGAATTGTTGTCCTCGCGGATCAATAGAATACAAATTTCTTGAAGGCAGAGTCTGTTTCATTTTCATCTTTGTATCCTCTGTGCTTAGTAGAGTTCTTGGCACATAGTAACTGTCAAGGAAATGATTTTTGACTGATTCGAAGGACTTTCACAAGGAAGAGGGATGAAGCTCATTTTGCTCAGCTCCAGAAACAATAACTAGAATGGGTGGATATTACAGGAAGGCAGATTTTGATCTGACCTAAGGGAAAAAAAAATTCTAATTGTTAGAGATATCCAAAAGTGAAATGGACTGTCTCAACAGGTACTGAGTTATTCATTTCTAGGAGGTATTCCAACAAAACCCGTATTACTCCTTGTCAGGGATGTAACAAAGGGGATTCCTGCTCAGGAAAGGTTATAGAAAATGACCTGAAAGGCTCCATCTCACTCTGATTTTTGATAAAAAATACGCATATAAGATAAGTAGAGAACATTGCTAAGACATTATGTAAGCAAGAAGATAAAAGTTCTTATGAAGTATACCACAGTGCTGACAGTTAGTCAGAGTGAAGGAAGTGTCATTGTGTAGCAGAAAGAGTGAACAGAGATTTCACTGGGAAGTGATTCTGCTGTATCATAGATAAGAAATTTTAGTAATAACCAGACTGAAAATTGGACAGTTAATAATGAAATAAGAAGGCAATCCATGATGACAGTTTTGATGCTGGTATTAACAATACACATATAGGTTGTAAAAACCTTTGAGTTATTAAATGCTTAGAGAGGTACAGTGTAGGGATTAGAGAAAAGATTGATCTTAGAGTCGGGAAGATGTGAGTTTAAATCCTGTCTCTGACACATACTACTTATGGGACCTTGGTCAAGGTACTTCATGTGTCTGGACCTCAGTTTCTTCGTGTGCCAAATTAAGGGGTTGTTCTAGATCATCTCTAAAGTATTTTCTGGCTCTAAATCTATTATACTATGATCCCATGTAGGTTCTAGTGCTACTTCCTATTTATGCTGGTTATGTGACCCTGGGCAGGTTGCTTAACCTCTCAGTGGCCCCAGCAACTGTCTCATCAGTCAACAAGAATTTGTTAAGCACCTACTATATTTCAGGCACTGTGCTCAGTGCTGAGGATACAATGGAAGTCAAAGGACAGTTCGTGCTATCAAGGAGTTTATGGTATAAGGGGGAGATAATGTGCAAACAACTCAGTATAGAAGATAAATTGGAGTCAATCAGCAGAAGGGAAAACACTAGCATTGAGGGAGACTGGGAAAGGCTTCTGGAAGAAAGTGGGACTTTATTTTTTTAATTAATTAATTATTTTTAGAAAGTGGAACTTAATTTTTTTTCTCTTTACTCATTTTTATTTAATTTATTTTGATTTATCAACAATCGCTTCCATAAGATTTTGAGTTTTAAATTTTTCTCCCCCTCCCTCCCTCTCCCTCCCCAACATGGCACGCAATCTGATATAGGCTATACAGATACATTCCTATTAAACATATTTTCACATTAGTGATGTTGTACGGAAGAATTAGCAGCAATAAGGGGAACCACCAGAAGAGGAAACAAAACCGAACAGAATTAAAAAATAGCAGATAGTATGCTCTGATTTGCATTCAAACGCCATAGTTCTTCTTTGGATGAGGATAGCATTTTCAATCATGAGACCTTTGGAGATGTCTTAGATCCTCGCATTGCTGAGAAGAGCTAAGTCTATCAAAGTTAGTCATCACACAGCGTGGCTGTTATTGTGTACAGTGTTCTCCTGGTTCTGCTCACTTCACTCAACATCAGTTGATACAAGTCTTTCCAGGTTTTTCTGAAGTCAGCCTGCTCATCATTTCTTATAGCACAATCATATTCCATTACATTCATATACCGCAACTTGTTCAGTCATTCCCTAATTGATGGGCATCCCCTCAATTTCCAATTCTTTGCCACCAGAAAAAGAGCTGCAATAAATATTTTTGTGCATGGTCCTTTCCCCATTTGTATGATCTCTTTGGGATACAGCCGTAGAAGTGCTATTGCTGGGGTCAAAGGTTATGCACATTTTTATAGCCCTTTGGGCATAGTTCCAAATTGCTCTCCAAAATGGTTGGATCATTTCACAACTCCAGTAACAATGCATTAGTGTTCCAATTTTCACATATTTTCTTTAACATTTATCATTTTCCTGTTTTGCCATGTTGGCCAATCTAATAGGTGTGATGTGGGACCTCAGAGTTGTTTTGATGTGCATTTCTCTAATCAATAGTGATTTAGAGCATTTTTTCATATGACTATAGATGGCTTTAATTTCTTCATCTGAGAACTGTCTGTTCATATCCTTTGACCATTTATCAGTTGGGGAATGACTTGCATTCTTTTAAATTTGACTTAATTCTCTACATATTTTAGAAATGAAGCCCTTATTAGAGACACTGGTGGTAAAAATTCCCAGTTTTCTACTTTCCTTCTAATCTTGGTTGCATTGGTTTTGTTTGTACAAAAACTTTTCAATTTAATGTAATCAAAATTATGCATTTTGCATTTTGTAATGTTTTCTATGTCCTGTTTGGTCATGAATTCTTCTATTCTCCATAAATCTGACGGGTAAACCATTCCTTTCTCTCTCAGTTTGCTAATAGTATCAGCTTTTATATCTAAATCCTGAACCCATTTTGACTTAATTTTGGTATATGGTGTGAGATTTGGGTCTGTGCCTAGCTTCTGCCTTACTCTTTTCCAGTTTTCCCAGCAGAGTTTTTGTCAAATAATGAGTTCTTATCCCAGAAGCTGGGGTCTTTGGGTTTATCAAACAGGAGATTACTATAGTCATTGACCACTGTGTCTTACATACCTAACCTATTCCACTGACCAACCGCTCTATATCTTAGCCAGTACCAAACAGTTTTGATGATTGCTGTTTTATAACACAACTTAAGATCTGAGATGGCTAGGCCAGAAAATGGCCTAGGAAGGAAGCCAGGGAAGATATGAGGGGAAGGCAAGAAGGGAAAGATTTCTAGGCATGGGGGGTAGGAAGCGAAAATATAGGACTGAGGACATGAAGTTTCCTGTGAAAGAAATGGAGAGGAGGCTGGTGCCATTGATTGCAGAGCTCATGAAGGGAGAGGGAAAAGATGGGAGAAGACTGAAAAGTTAGGAAGGGGCCAAGGCACAAAGAGCTTTGGTTTCTATATTTGATCCTCAAGGGAATAGGGAGCCACAGTAGTTGATAGAATAGTGGCATAGTCAGATGTGCTTTTGGAAGATCAACTTAATAGTAGAGTGGAGGATGAACTAGACTAGGCAGAAACTTGAGATGGGGTCACCAACCATTAGGCTATTACAGTAGTCCAAGTGTCAGATGATGAGGGCATGAATGAAGAGGGTTGCAGTGTCAGAGGAGCAAAGGGGGTATGTAGGAGAGATTGTACAAAGGCCAAAATTACAAAACTTGACAATTGATTAGACACGTAGGGTAAGAGAGAATAAACAGTCAAGGATGACAACTAGATTTGAAGCCTGGGTGACTAAGAGAGTGATGGTACTCTCCACATTAATAAAAAGTTAGGAAGAGGGGAAGGGTTTGGGGAAAAGATAATGAAGTCTGTAAGGCCAGACATGTTTAATTTAAGTTATCTATGGGATACCTAGTTCAAAAAGTCCAATAGACAGTTGGGGATATGGGACTGGAGGTCAGAAGAGAAGTTAGGGCTGGACAAATAAATCTGAGAATCATCGGCACAGAGATAATGGTTGAATCCATAGAAGATGAGGTCACCAAGTTAAATAATATATAGAGAAAAGAAGAGACACCTCCTCTGGATGTCTTGGGGATGGGACACTAGTGGCAGGCATGACTTGGATGAAGATCCAGTGAAGGAAACTGAGTAGGAATACTCAGACAGGTAGGAGGAGAACCAGGAGAGACCAGCATAAAGAAGAGTTCCAAAGAAAAGGTGATCTATTGATTTGTAGAAGGGTAGAAATTCTAGAAGAGTAGTTGTTTGTCTTCAGGTTGTTTCTCAAATGAAAAGTTCCCTACATAGGTAAAATCAAAGATCCAGAACTACCATCCTCTTTACTCCTACTTTTGGAAAAATAAACATATGAACAACTGGTTCTATTCTAGCATAGTAGAATATCTGTAAATAGAATTCCTGAATATATGGTACTTGGGATACAAACAGAATGATTTTTGTGGAGATGGGTACAAATATTGTGAACCTCTGTTGAAGGCACAGTATTGTCTAGTGCATTTACATTGTAATCCTGTATGTATATGATAGGACCATAGATTTAGAGTAAGAAGGCACGTTAGTGGTCACTGAAACTTCTTATTTTATAGATGAGGACAGTGAGACATAATTTAAGTGCCTTGCCTGAGGTCACATAGCTAGTAAATATCATAGACAGCATTCAAATAAAAAAGTGAGATAGTCTCTGTCCTTGGGGGAGGTGGTGAGAACATTATATTATAGGGATACACAGTCACAGAAAATAAAACACCACATATGTACAAAATCAATAAATAAATGGTGATTTGGCAGAAAAAAATTTGATTCTGAGTTATGCCCTATCCATTATGCTACACTAAATTGAATTCTAGTTCTTATATTCTGAATTCTAGTGCTTAATTAAATTGAATTATTGAGATGGTGTTGTAAGCACACTAATCATTATGTTGGTATGTGAGACCTTATCATAACCCTTTGTCTTAAAGGTTAAAAACAAAAGAAAAGAAAAGATGCAGAAAGAGTGTTAAGCTGGGATAAAGAAGATGAATTCTAGTCCTAGCTTGGCCACTAATTAGCTTCATGACCTTATGAGGGACTTTGAGTTTGTTATTTCTTAAGTCTACCTGAGTTCTGACATTCTGTATCTAAGGTCTCCTCTAGCTTATAATATTTCCCTAGCTCTAACAATTTTCTTAAATTTTTTTGAAGTTTAATTGATATCTTGTTGTTAATATCACAACCATTTCTAGAAATAGTCCCCCATATGGTACAATAACCATGCCTGCAATATGCATAACAGTTTACCCTAGTGGTGCTCTGTCTATCTGCTGAGAAGAAGAAGGTTTGTTTTATTTTCTGGAACCACTGCTGGTTTTTCAACTAATCAGAATTTACTTTGCTTTTAGTAATATTTTAAGTTACGTTATTGCCCAAATTTTATGTATAACATATGCATATATGTATGTATGTTTGCATGTATTTATTTCTGCCTATTTCACTATGTGTCAGTTCAATCAATCAATTGACAAGCATTTATTATCTACCCACTCTGTGCCAAGCACTGTGCTAGAGCTATGGATAGAAATAAAAAAGTGAGATAGTCTCTGTCCTTGGGGGAGGTGGTGAGAACATTATATTATAGGGATACACAGTCACAGAAAATAAAACACCACATATGTACAAAATCAATAAATAAATGGTGATTTGGCAGAAAAAAATTTATTTTAACCTACAGTCAATGGGGAGTTACTAAAGCTTCTGAAATAGGGAGGCAATGTGGTCAGATGTTTACTTTATTATCTCTATTTGGCAGCTGTGTGAAGAGTAAAGTAAGGAGGAGAGAAACTGGGTGTATGACTGATGAAGAAGACATTATAATAGATTAGGTAAGAGGTGATGAAGACCTAGACAAAGGTGTGTGTGTAGGGGGTCATGATGTGGGTAGAAAGAGACAGATGTGAGAGATGGAGTGTAGTGGATGTAGGTGGAATCAACAAGGTTTGACAATTGATTGGGTATGGGGATAACGCCTACGTTGTGAACTTGCATGACTGGAAGAATCATGGGGCCCTCAACAGAAATATACAAGAGAGGATGAGAGGTAGATTTAGGGGGAAAATTCTGAGTTCAGTTTTTTTTTTGTCTGTTGAGTTTGAAATTCAAATGGGACATCATAGTGACAACAACTAGCAGTTCGTATAAATCTGATGTCTCTCTGGATTTTTCATAATATTCATTTCTTACTGCACAATAATAATTTCTTACTACAACTACATTCATAGACCACAGTTTATAATTGTCCTGCTTTGCTTTTATTTTTTGTTTGTGTGTTTGGTTTCTTTTTTGCTATCACAAAAAGTGCTGCTATAAATATTTTGGTATAAATTAGACCTTTGTTATTATAGCTGACCATAGAGTATATGCTTGATAACAGGATTTCTGAGTCAAGCAGTATGTACAATTTAGTCAATTTTCTTGCAAAATTCAAAATTGATATTCAGGACAGTTAAATGAATTCATAGCTCATCCAATAGAGTATTAGTTATTTCTGTCTTCTCACAAATTCTCCAACATTGATGATTCCTTTTTTTTTTTGTAACCTTATCCAGTTTGTAGGGTGTTAGGAGAAACCTCAGAATTGTTTTAATTCAGACTTTTATTATTTTGTTTGGAGTTTTGTTTTCAAATGATTATTTGGAGTTTACATTTCTTTTGAAAACTGTTCAAATCCTCACAGCACTTACCTATAGAATAGCTCTTGTTCTCACTTTTTTTTTTTATCAATTATCTATATAGCTTGGATTTCAGACTTCCATTAGAGATATTTAATGAAAAGATTATTTTCCCACTGAACTGGTTTCCTTCTTAATCTCTCTTCATTGAGCTTGTTCATACAAAAGATTTCTAATGTTATGTAATCAAAATTGACTATTTTGTCTTAAATGATCACTAAAATTCCATTTTCAAAGTTTCCTTATAATTGAAAATATGTATTATATATATATATATCTGTCTGTCTGTCTATCTATCTATCTGTCTGTCTGTCTGTCTGTCTGCTGTCTGTCTATCTGTCTATTTATCTATCTCAGGAAAGCAAGCTAGAACTCCCATTCACAAGCTTATGCAATTGTAGCTTGTGAAGCCTTGATCTCCAAGGCATCTTTCAGCCCCAAAATTCTGTGATTCTATATACTCTTTGTCCCTTCATTCTCTCAAACCTCCTACATGTTTAATCATAGTATAATAGCTCACAAGGCTATTCTTGGTCAGAACAATGACACATAGGAATTAATGCAAAAGTATGGTGGCATCAATTTGCATTTCATCGAAATAGAACACCAATGGGAATAGTCACCAACTTCAAAATGTCGGAAAGCATACGAGGATGGTGCTTGATGAACATTTTGAGGACAAGTTCCTTAGATAGTTTCAAGTATAGTATAAGGGGATAGAGACACATAGCTTCAGTTTGCATTAATATGGATTTTGCAGCTAAATCTTTATGTATAATTGGACAGTTAGGGGATTTTTCCAGTTCTGTTCTAGCTGTTTGGGCATTACTACATGCTGCTAAGGTCTCTGGCATTAGAGAGATTAAAGCATTCTCAATCGATAAAGAATATCTTTCCATTTAGAATTTTCTTTGAATTTTTAGGCACCTGTTATGAAGTTGCTAATCCTCCTACATAGAAAAGATATATGCTCAGCTCCATTTAGTGTTTGGGTGTTTTGCTGTTTTTCAGATCTCATTTATTAATTATACTCAGAGCCATTTGGCACCAGAGTACAAATACTAGCATGCTTTTAAAAACAACTTTTTTTGGGACGCCGTGTGTGTGAATTTTTTTTTCCAGCCAAGGCTACTTACTTTATTAGATAAATTACTATATATTACATGCGCATGTATTGGCTTTTCATTTATGCCATAAGGGCACCATCCAATTATGTCTTGGGATGGAGCTATTTTGAGTCTTCCAAGAAAGAATAATAGTGACAATAATAACAGCAACAACAACATTTCTCCCTTTCACCTGCTTTGTACTTATCTCTCTGAAGTGCGGAATGCAGTAGCACCAGCACCATTAGCCTAGCTTCAGTAGGACTTAGGACTGAAGTAAAGGTATCCATTACCCTTCTATTCTCTCAGAGGAACCATCTCAAATGACAAGAAATTTGCCCCCAAAACCCAAGGAAGGTCTTACTTAAGCTAATAAATAATTAACATTTCTAATGGAGCTATAGACAAAAGGACAATGCATAAATCTGCTGAGTTAGATTGAGTCCTCTGTTGATCAGTTGTTTCAGACATGTCCAATTCTTCATGACTCCATTTGGGGTTTACTTGGCAAAGATACTGGAGTGGCTGGCCATTTCCTTCTCCAGTTCATTTTATTCATGAGGAAACTGAGGCAAACAGAGTTAAGTGACTTGGCCAGGTCACACAGCTAGTAAGTGTCTGAGGCCAGACTTGAAATGAGGAAGATGAGTTTTCCTGACTCCAAGCTTGTCACTCTATCCACTGCCCCACCTAGCTGCCCTATTCTGTCTTTACCTATCATATTATTAAGTAAGCTTTGGATTGTTTAGCACAGTGCCTTGCATATTGCTTATTGACTGACTGGTAGGCTAAAAGAAAACATCAACATTTAGAGCATTATCCATCTGCTCCTCCACCAAACTCCTATGCTTATCTAATCCTGTGTTAGTATGGGGGCAATCCTATATCAGTATGGGAACAAATTCTGTTAAGTCCTGAGAAGCTGGAAAGGTCTCAGTGAACATAATCATAGTTCACATGTATATATATTTTTAAGGACTGCAAAACAATTCATATACATTATCTTTTATTCATCCTCACAACAATCCTCTGAAGTGTTATAAGTATCCCTGTTTTACAGATAAGGAAACTGAGATTAAGAGGGTATTATTTAGGGTGAGATTTGACTTATTTAGGGTGAGATTTGAATCTAAACCTTGTTATGGGCTATGTATTTGTCATCTGAGGACCAGCCTAGCTAAGTAGGGAGAGGCTCACCATTAGATTGGCCACAAAGTGGTAAAGTTTTTGATCATAGTGATTCTTTAAGATACACTTGTTGGTTGATGGAGGGGGTGCTGGTGGTTACTGATTCAATTATTGTGGATCTTTGAAGAGTTGAAGGATTTTCCTCTACCCTCAATATATTAATCTGTGTCTGCCAAATAATTGTTCTGAAAAATAAAGGAACCTCAATTTTCACTTATTATAGATTTCTTTTCAGAGGGTTTGGGAAGGAGAGGGAAATTTCAGTGCAAGCATCTCAAGAGCCACTAGGAAATATAAGAGGCCAAGACTGAAGAAGAGCAGTATTTGGCCCAGGCTGAATTGCAAAGGAGAACTTTAGTGCTTCCTCTCACTGAGCATTCGGGATCTCAGACTGTGCATAGCACAGAGGACATGAGAATGTCTTAAATATTTTTAGGACTGCACACAACCCCGTCTTTGGTTGTTATGGGCAGGCCTCTTTCTTCCTGTACACATGCAGGGGATGAGGAGCCATCTGTTGAAAGATTATAAAGAACTCAATCACAGATGCCCAAACCAAGTCTTGGAAACAACAATAAAAGCTCGTATTAGAGGATAGAATGCACTACTCTTCAACTTTTCTAAAAACAACAAAAAAAAATCTCCACATGTACAATTAAGGAGAAATTCAACCATTTACCCAACAGCAACAATAGCAACAACAAAACAGATTTAATAAAAAGACAAAGGATGTAGCTTAGAAGAGACTTCAGGTGAGTCCCAGCAGGTCTGATAAGTAACACCAATCATTTTAAGGGGGGGAAGTAGCCTTTGCTTTTATGCAGTTACAGAACTAGAGACGTTATCTACATGCCATAGTTTCACCAGAGAGAAAAGACTGGTAAAAAAAGCTACAGAAAGGCCATAATCTGACCTTTGTATTCTGAGTTTTTGCATTCATTTTAGGTAATCCACTGGGCCTTGTTCACATGTCTGTTGAATAGATACTGGCAACTGGCCATCATGTCTATACTCAAAAATTTTCAGTGACTCCCTATTACCTGTTGGGTAAACTTTGGATATATTTGTCTGGAATCCCAAGGCTCTTCTCAACACGGAAATATCCTGACTTTTCAGTCATCTATTTTCTTCTAAACACTCCACAGTCTAACAGTTGAAATTACTCACCCACTTCTCACTCTAAGTACATTTTTTAACCTCATTATTTCTTTAGCTCACACGCTTCTCTGGATTTTCCACTGTCTTCTGTCCCCCTTTTATCCATTTATTCCTAGCCAGTCTTTAAATCCATATTCAATTGATACCTCAATCAGGAAGACTTCTATGATCTCCATTGTTGGTAATGACCTTGTTCACTTAAGGCTTCAAATAGTTTTTTGTTTTATATCTCTCTCAATCACTTATCGCATTGTTTTTATTATAATTTTCTGCATTTATATTTTAATGCCTTTCTAGGATGTAAGCTGCATGAAGCACAGGGTGAGTATCATCTCAACTCCATACCCTATACAGGGTACATGTACTCCGTCTCTTAAATAGAGTGCTCTACCATGTAGACACTTAATAAATACTTGCTCATAGAATCATAGGCTTAGAGCTAGAAGGAATTTTTGAGGATATAAAATCCAAACTTTTACAGATGAGGAGAGATACAGAAAGGTTAAGTGACATTCTTAGAGTCACATGGGTAACAAATGTGTAAGGGAGATAAAAAACATTACTACTAAGCGATAATGTTTTGGTCCACCAATACCACTTTGAAGTCTGTACCTCAAAGAGATTGAAAAAAGTGGAAAACAATAAATCTCTCTCTCTCTCTCCAAATATGTGTGTGTGTGTGTATATATATATATATATAATATATATATATACACACACACACACATATACATATATATATGCACACACATTAAACTATATATCAAATTACACATAATAATATATATGTATATTTAATTATAGGTAAATTCTATATCTGTATATGATTACATATAGCTAGTTATAGTTTTATATCTGTAAGTATACGTTATTGTTATTTAGTCATTTTTCAATTGTATCTGACCCCATTTGGGATTTTCTTGGCAAAGATACTGGAGTGGTTTGCCATTTCCTTCTTCAGCTCATTTTATAGATGAAGAAACTGAGGAAAGCAGGGTTAAGTGACTTGACCAGGGTCACACAACTGGTACATATCTGAGGCCAGATTTGAACTGTCCCTCTATCCATTGTACCACCTAGCTGCCCCATAATTATATATATGTACATATATAGTTTATATATACAAACACATGTATATAATGCATATATAAATGTATAAATGTATATATGTATATATAAACTATATATATACCTATAAACCACATTTTATATATATATATATATATATATATATATATATATATATATATATACACACACATGTATATATGTATATGTGTTTCTATAGTTGTAGTATCTCTTTGTGTAGTGGCAAATAATTAAGTGCATATCCATTAGAGACGAATGGTTGAACAATTCATGGTATAGGAATATAATGGAATAATATTGTTCTTTAAGAAATAATGAAAGAGACCATTTCAGAGAAACCTGGGAAGATTTCTATGAACTGATGCAATGAAGTGAGGAGAACAAGGAGAATGATTTGTAAAATGGCAGCAATATTGTAAACACACATAGCTTTGAAAGACTTAAGAATTCTGATCAATTCAACAATCAACCATGATTCCAGAAATCCAATGCTGAAGCATGTTACCCACTCCTCACTGCTTGTTATGGATTCAGAGTTTAGAATGAAACGTATTTTTGAACATAATGTGGTAATTTGATTTTCTTGACTGTGAATATTTGTTAAAATATTTGTCTTTCTTTCCTGTCTGTTTTTCAATGTGGGAGAAAGGCAGAAGGAAGAGAAGACAATTTTTTGTTATTTGAAAATTTAAATAAAATTTTAAAAAAATTATCTAAGGAAGAAATTTAAGCCCTTAATTTTCTGACTCAAGTTCAATATCATGTCCATTACTCTATACTGCCTGAATTGAGCTAAATTGTATTAAATTATTGAAAAATAAGGCCTAAATACAGGACTCTTCCTTTCTCTTAAGGGAACCACATTTACTTGTAGTTTGCAGCATTGAGGAGGAACAGGAATATGATAGGTGTATGGATTCCTTTTTCCCCTAACTCCTTTTAGATATCAGGTACAGTAATCTAGGATGGTAGTTCTAAAACACATTTCTGTTTCAATTTTTTTCCTATTTTATCTTCTTTCTATCTTTACTTTTTTATTTTAAAAGCTAGAATCAAAACTTTCTGTAGACAGCTAGGTCATACAGTTGGTAGAGTGTTGAGCCTGGAGTCAGGATGACCTGAGCCAGAATCCTGCCTCAGTATATGATCCTGGGGAAATCATCTAACTCTCTCAGCTTTAGTTTCCTCATATGTAAAATGAAGATAATAATAGCACTTAATTCCAAGAATTGTTAGGCTTAAATGAGATAATATCTGTAAAGTGCTTTGCAAATCTTAATGTGCTATATGGATGTTAGCTAATATTCTTATCTTCCCCCTTCACACAAAGCTCTTTCATATTTAAAGCCATTTAATGTGATTTCTATTTGCCAAATATATGAGTCAACAAACATGTATTAACGCCCATTGCCTACCATCCCATCTTTCCCTCCACTGTAATAGGTTTTTCACACCTCCTCATGTGGAATATTTCACCCCATTCTATCTCTTCCTTCCTTCTGCAACCAGTGTATTGCTCTTTCCTATACCTTAATTATTTGTTAGCGTCATTCCTTCAAATTCCCCTTATATCCGTACTTTCTTTGTTTATTGCTTCTAGCTGCGCTCTGAGTGGTATAATTTTTAGGAATTGTAAGTGTCCTCCCCGCAGGGATGTAAACAGTTCAGCTCCATGGAATCCCTGATGTTTTCTTTTTGCTTTTTACCTTTTTAGACTTCTCTTCGGTCTTGATAGTGGAGATCAAATTTTTTGTTCAAATCCGGTCTTCTCCCTATAAAAGATTGAAATCCTTCTACTTCATTAAATAGTCTTTTCCCCCCCTTGAAGTATTATGCTTAATTTTGCTGGGTAGATGACTCTTGATTGCAGTCCCAGCTCTTTTGCCTTCCAAAATATCATATTCCATGGCATCTGTAAAATGAGGGAGTGAGGCTATGTTTTCACAGAAAAGCAGCTGTCCACTGATAGATCATTTGGTAGAACATTACTATGTCATTGATAAATATGTTAGTTATGTGTCCAAAGGTCTCATCCAGCTCTAAATAGATTATCCTATGAATTTTCTATGCAAAAGCATTGCAATGTCATGTAATCAAAATGATATTTTATCTTTTGTGATTGTCTTTTTCTCTCTTGTTCTTGCTTAAGAATTATGATTTGCCAAGGAGAGTCAATACTTAAAGACATAACATGCCAGGGTAGTGGATTATGATTTTACACTTTTCTTGAAGTTCTCATTTGCTGAGAGCTTGATTTACTTGTGACAGGCTTAATTTCTTTCCAGACAGGAGACCTCATACAGAGTTGCTAATTTGTAACATCAACACATTACTCTCTGAGAATCACTGTCCGTGCTCAGACAGATGTACTGAATTCATGGAAAAGCATGCTAGTTCAGCTCTTCAGGATTGCATGGGCTGAAGGTGTGCCAGAAAATCTATTTTAAATAATATTTGTAATCACAGAACCCCATGTTGGACCCTTAGTGTTTTTGAAATGATTGCTTTTGATTTTTATCTGAGCTTACTCTGGAGAATTTCCAGAGCCAAAGTTCTTTCCTTACAATGGTCCTGAGTCTTGACTTTATCACATGTTTCCTGGGTAGCCTTGGGCAAGTCTCTGCCTCTTTCTGAGCATCAGTTTCCTCATCTGTGAAATGAGGGGATGGCATAGACAAGATGGCTTCTGCAGTCCTTTTCAGCTCTATGTCTATAAGGAATAGAATAAGATGAGGTGATCTTAGTTTAGGAATGCAGGAATGCACTTCAGAGAGCATCTTATTCAAATTCTTCATGATCTATCTACATCTGTCTATCTATCTATCTATCTATCTATCTATCTATCTATCTATCTATCTATCTATCTATCTAGATATACACTCCAAGGCTCATGGCAGATTAATAACTTGCCCTAGCTCACATGGGTAGTGAGCAGCTGATTTAAACACAAGTCCTCTGACTACAGGGAAAATGCTGTTTTCTTGCTACAACAATGCTTAGAAGCTCAAGATTTGGATAGAATTTGTTCCAGGCTTTCTTTAGTGGGCTGAAATCTGGGGTTTGAAATAAATAGTACAACTATTTGTCGAACCACGAATTTTGGCATAGAATGTCAGTACTACATTGGAGGGTAAGATCTGGAGCATGCCTGAGCAGTTGGTGCTCTGATGCAATGCATCCTCCCAAAGCTCGGTCATTTTTATGGCACCTGCTGACATTCATTAACTCTGTCCTTTGTTGACATTCTGAGTTCACGGTGTCCATTTTGGACTCAGTGTTACCAGAAAGGCCTTGTGTTTGGCACCTTCCTCTTATACTCCCATGTTTTTAGCTATAATGGAATATGTGGGTACACTGTTCTATTTCAAAATGAGTGCTCCATTTCAGGATGCCTCAAACTTAGTTGGAAATGTCTCCTTTCTTTCTCCACTAAATTACTTATTCCCAAATCCCATAAATATTTAAAGACTCCACCAGTACAAAATTGTTTCATATAGTACACACACACACACACACACACACACACACACACACATGTACATTGTCCAATAGCATCCTTAAATACCTTAACATTGGTCCATTGCCCCTTCATCTAGACTCAAGGGAACATCCCCACTATTGTGTACTGTTATTGATCTACTCAGGTCTAGATTTGAAAAATGAAGCACTCTCTTTTTCCTTGGCTTATCAGAAAAGAGAAGGTAATGCAGTATATTGAAAAAGGTATTGGATCTAGGGTCAAGAGAACTGGGTTTGAATCCCTGTCCTGATGATGTTGGGTTTCTGACTTTGGGTAAATTGCTTCGGATCCCAGGATCATAGCTCTAGAACTGGAAAAGACTTGACATCAGGAAAAACCTCCTTCACTTATTAGCTATGGGACTCTGGGCAAGTTGCTTAAACTCTCTCAGCCTCAATACCCTCATATGTAAAGTGGGGGTTATAACAGCACTTGCCTTTTGGGGACAATGTGAGGATCATCTGAGATAACATCTGGAAAGCACTTTGCAGACCTTAAAGCACTTTACACATTTTGGCTAGTATTATTTAATTCAGTGACACAATGGAAAAAGTAACGTCCCCAGAGTGGCAAGACCTAGTCTGGAGTTCTACCTTTGACACTTGTAGCTATATGACTTTGGGTAAGAAGATTCATCTTTCTGAACTTCATACTTTCTCCATCTGTAAAATGGAGATGGTAATAGATACGATATGAGTTCTCAGATTACCTACCTATTAAGCAGAGTTATTGTGAACAGAGTGATTCTGAATTTTTATGTGCTATGTATGTGGGCATTTATTATTATTACCATTTTTTCAATAATCCCTTCACTCTTCTTCCTTAGTTTGCTAAAGTAATTGCATATTTCAGTGACATACATATCTGAAATACATTTTGAAGATGTGTGTAAATAACATTCAGGGGACTGTATTTAGGAAAGTACATTAACAAACTGAATCTAGACGATATAAGGAACTTGGAGCCCATGCCATCTAAAAGTAGTTAAAAAAACAAAGATGTTTATTTTGGAAAGACTTTGAGGGGGTTGGAAAACTTGATTTTTTTCCCCAAAGACTTGAAGTGTTTTCATGTGGACAAAGAATTATGCTTGTTCTGCTTGGCCTCATGGGACTGACTAAGGCCAAAACATGAAAGTAGCACAGAGCTTGATTTCAACTCAAACTAAGGAAACTTAAAATTTAAAGCTGTTTGAAAGTAGAATGGATTGCCTCAGGAAGCAGCACTTTTCTCTGTCATCAGAAGTTTTCAAGTGGAAGCTGGTTAACCACTACAGAAGCGATTTTTTTTTTCAGGTCTGGGTTGGATTGGGATCCATTCTTATCCTGAGACTCTTCAATAATGCATTAATATCACAACTTCATATTGGAGCATATTCTTGATTCAATTCAAATGATCCTAGATTTAGAATTGAAAGGAACCTTAGAAATCATACAGTGAATCCCATGAGTTTTACAGATGAAGAAAGTGAGGACTGAAGAAGTTAGGGGATTTACTCAGTCATATGATTAGTGAGTGACAGAGTAAGTGACTGACTTCAAATTTATGACCCTTGCCACTTTATTATGCTACAGAATATATTCATTCATGCATGCATGTGTGTAACATAAAAAAACTCAATGAAAAGATAACAAAGTGACAAAAAATACCTTCTCTTCTGAACCAGTCTCAGAAGTTATCACAGCATCAATGGGTGAGGACACTCAGAGGCATATGTGAGTAATTATATGGGACAGTAGGTACAACACTGGGGCTGGAATCAAGAAGACTGAACATATTCACTGTGTGACCTTGGATGAGTCACTTAACCTCTGTTTCAGTTTCCTCATCTGTAAAATGTGATTAATGGTAGTACTACTTCCTAGGGTTGTTATGAGGATTAAATAACATAATGTTTGTAGAGAGTTTTGCAAAACTTAAAGCACTGTGTAAATGCAGTTAGGTGGCACCATAGTGCACAGAGTTCTGAGCTTGTAGTCTGGGAGACTCATTTTTCTGAGTTCAAATCTGGCCTCAGACACTTACTAGCTGGCTGACCCTGGATAAGTCACTTAACCCTGTTTGCCTCAGTTTCCTCATCTGTAAAATGAGCTGGAGAAGGAAATGGCAAACTACTCCAGTATCTTTGCCAAGAAAACTCCAGGTGGTGTCATGAAAGATCAGATGAATGAAATAACTGAACAACAAAATTATGTGGCCAGAGACCTCATATGGAGGGTGCTCACATAGGTGACTAGGCAACTAACACCTCTGATGCCATTGAATGACTGTTGTTGTCACACTGCTATTTCTGTTTGGCATCTTGTCTCTGTTCTCCACTGTGGGCATACCTCCTGCAACTAACTTCTTCATCTCTTCAGGGCTCCTGCTGGCTATGTCTAGGATGCAGTAACTAGACCATTTCTTGCCAGTAACAACAGGTTGAGAGCTCTTCAGTCCTATCTAGAGACTATGACCTTTAGAATAAAAACCAGGCAGACCCAAGAAATATCAGAGCCAGGGTTTGAACTCAGTTCTCAACTCCAAGTTGACTTTTTTTTCTTCTTGAAACATATTTGACTTTCACATGGCCACTACCTTAAAAGGTTTCCCACCTCCCCCAAATTGGAGTTGAAGAAATTCCTGCAGCTAAAGTAATTAACGAAACTGTTCCTCAAGATTATTAAAATAGAACATACAACTTGTCAATACAGATGGGTAATTCAGTTGGCATCAAGCATGGTCTGACCTGAGCATACTGTTCCTTCAAACTGTTAGAATCCTTTACATTACTCAGGCTAGGTCTCCACAGACTTAAATAAGGGGAAAAATAGTAATTATCTCATGAATTCTGGACTGTACAACCAAGAAGTTCCATAGATCAAAGCTTCTCATGGTTCCCCTGGAGCAATTATCTATGAATGTAGCCTGTTACAGATACTCAGACTTTCTCAGAAAAATAAAGTGGATGAGGCAGTAAAAAGCATCATGGATTTGGAGTCAGAAAACCTGGATTCAAACCTGGGTTTTTCTATATATCATCTGTGTGACTTTGGGCAAATTATTTCCTGGAGCTTAGTTTCCTTATCTGTAAAATGAGAGCTTAATTAGATGGTCATCAACGTCCCTCCTAATTTTGGGACCAACATAGGCCATTCCAGAACCTTCCCCTTTGTTTTAACTTCTCTGCTATTTACTTAATGTTTATTTGGCTTAGGGAAAGTTATTGCATCTTTCTGGGCCTCATCTTCCCCCACTGTGTAATGAAGAGATTAGATATTGCTAAGGGGCAGCTAGGTGGTACAGTGGATAGAATGCAGGGCCTGAAGTCAGGAAGACTCATCTTCCTAAGTTCAAATATGGCCTCAGATACTTAGTGGCTATGTGATCCTAGGCAAATCACTTAACCCTGTTTGCCTCAGTTTCCTCTTCTGTAGAATGAGTTGAAGAAGGAAGTGGCAAACCACTCCAGTATCTTTGCCAAGAAAACCTCAAATGGGGTTGCAAAGAGTTGAACATGACTGAAATGATTGAACAACAGCAGAAAGGTCTCTTCCAAGCTCTAAAATCTACAAACAAATAATGGTAATAAAATTATCATTTCTACAGCACTTCAAGGTTGGCAAAGCACTTAATAAATATTCATTAATTTTGTCCTCACAACAACTTTGGGAGGTAGGTTCTATAACTAATCCCATTTTATTGATGAGGAAACTGAGGCAGAGGTGAATAGACTTGCATAGAGTCATATAGGTAGGATACATTTAAGATCAAATTTGAACTCAGATTTTCCTGACTCCTCATACAGCACTGTGACACCTAGTCTCTTAACAGTCCTCCCTCCCTGTCCCTACCCATAGCCATTATTTTCAATACTTTATATAATCTTTGAAATAGCAAATATTATTTTATACTCCATGATTCCATGATTCTAATCCTCATGAATCTAGTCATGTTTACTTTTAGGGTAAACAAAATTGATTGAGATGATCTTGAAATATGAATTTTATTTTGGTCTAGAGCTGTGATATCATTGCTTTCAGGATTTCCTGGGTGACTCCCCATTCCAATTCAGATTAGCTCCTGCTCTGCCATTTATAGTATTTGAGATTTGGTTAGAATGTTGAGATGTTCAATGATTAACACAGGGCCCCCAGGCAGGAGAATGAATTTGAACCTGAGTCTCCCTGAGTCTAAGACCAGCTGTCTAACCATCACTTCACACTGCTTCTAAACTATATTACAGTTTGGAAATAAAATTTAGATTTATTCCAGCCACATCTTGGGATTATTAAGCATAAAAGCTGATACTTTGTAAAATTCTTTAAATCCATTTGATCTAAATAAAAGCCTTATCGGGAAAGTAGCTCAGATATTACTATCCCTCTACAAAGTTATGATTTGCCTGGGCCTTCATTGATAGCAAGTATAGCAGATAGAATGAGAGCCTTGGCTTCCCAGGACTCTGAGGCCAATTCCCTTTCCCCTACCTCACCACACTTAGTATCCATCATTTAGATAAGTCTGAAACTTCTTAAATATGAAAATGATGTGGTTTAAGATATATCAAGTGTGCAGGATCAGAGACAAAACATATAGTTTTACAAATGTATTTGTTTTATAGTACTTCCTGTCATTTTGGAAGATATTGGAAAGGCTTTGGAAGGCAGCTAGGTGTTACAATGGATAAAGAGCTGGGCTTGGAGTCAGGAAGACTTAAGTTTAAATCTTCCCTCAGATACTTCTTAGCTGTGTGACCCTAGGCAAGTCACTTAACCTTTCTTAGAATCAGTTTCTTCATCTATAAAATGAGAATAATAACATCCACTTCACATAGCTGTTATGAAGATGAAAAGAGATAATGTTTGTTAAGTAAACCTTAATGTGACATGTCAATAGTAGGTATTATATTATGACACATGGAAGTTGTTTTCCCTTCCTTTTTAATCAATCAATAAGCATTTATTAAGTGCCTACTCTGTGTTAGGCACCATGCATGCAAAGACAAAAACGAAACATTCGTAGGATCATAGACAAACTTCAGAGAGCATGAAACCCACATTCCACAGGAAAGAGGCTGAAGAGAGGTTAAGTGACCTTCTCGTGGTAAGACAACAGGGAAGAGTCTGAGGAAGATTTAGACTTGATGCTTCTGACTCTAAGCCTGACACTATCCGTTGTGCCATCTACATGCCTCTAACAGTCGGTCAATGTTGTAGACAAGCCTTATGATTGTTCTGGGGGTCATAAAGCTCACATCCTATGTAGAACTCTAGCTCTCTCACCCCTCCAAGGTGCTCTCAGAAAAACTGTGAAACTCCTTTTGCATCCCTTTCTGCAAGGTGTTAACCATATAATGGGTTCTAGAGAGATACAGATACCTCTTCTGAAAATATCAGCTATCATAAATTCCTGATGGACTTCTACTAAGCCATGAGAGCCTCATTGAAATGCTCGAGGGAAATTTCCTTCTGAATTCCTCTGTAGTTTTTGAAGAAAGGTTGAGTGAATTAGAGAGGCTAATATGCTTTGAAAGAGCAGATGCCAAGAGCTGATTCATATTTAGAGGTAATAAGGCACAATCCAAGTACCTCAGGAACAGAACACACACATACACATAGCTGTACATATATAGATGTAAATGTATATCAAATACATTTTCAAAAATCATGAACTGACGCAAAGTGAAATGAGCAGAACCAGGAGAACGTTGTACACAGTAACAGCAATATTGTGTGATGATCTACTATGAATAACTTAGCTATTCTTAGTAATACAATGTTCCAAGACAATTCCAAAATAATCATGATGAAAAATGCTGTCCACTTCCAGAGAAAGAACAGATATTATCTGATTACAGGCTGAAGCATACTTTTTTTTCACCTTCTGTATTTTTTCTGTGTTCTTTTTCCTTTCACAATATGACTAATATGGTAATACGTTTTGCATGATTGAACATGTATAGCCTATAGCAAATTGCTTATTGTCTCAGTGAGGAGGAAGGTGAGGGAGGAAGAAAATATGGAACTCAAATTTAAAAAAAATGTATGTTAAAATTGTTTTTACATATAACTGGTGAAAAATATTATTTAAAATGATAAAAAAAATCAAATAAAACCCATACACAAATCATAGGACCCTAATTTTAGAGATAGAAGGAAATATATACATATATACATACCCACACACACACACACACACACACACACATTATATATATATATATATATATATATATATATACAGATGTAAATTATAATATGAAATTTCATATACAAACATACACATAGGGATGCTGAATTTGGAGTCAGAAGCCCAAGGTTCAAGACCTGCTTCTGTCACTTACTGCCTGAGTAACCTCAGGTAAGTCACTTACCTTTCAGGCTTCAGATACCTTATCTGTAAAATTAAGGGGATGGACTGATGACTCCTTAAGTTTCTTTCCAGTTTGAAATTTAGAGTAATATGGCCTGCTGGATGGGTTTTCTTTTAAAAATTCAAGTTAAGCCAGATTCTTTCAGAGTGTATACCACATTACTCAAAAAGAGTTTACTCCTAGAGACTTTTCATTAAAGTGCTAGAAGAGAGTTCCTTTAGTTCTACTTCTTCATTTTAGAGAGGTAACAAGAAGCAAAGTGACTTTGACAAAAGTCAGAGGGCTACAAGTGACCAATCCAGAATTAAAATTCTGGTCTTCTGATGCCAAGTTCAGTATTCTTGCATTGGACCAAACTGCCTGGAGGAGTTTGAATACAAAATACATACATACATACAAACACACATGTGTGAGTATGATTTAAAGCTATACTGCAGGAGTTTTTAATCTTTCTTAGTGTCATGGTCTCCCATGGCAGTCTGGGGAAGACCATGTATATCTTCTCAGAATGATGTTTTTAAATACAGAAAATAAAATAGATAGCATTACACAAGAAACTAATTAATTGAAAAATTGCAAAATTATTTTTAGAAGTCCATGGATCCCAGGTTAAGAACCCAATAGCAGATGGTTTATGATGGTTTGCACCAATCTTGGGAAATAGCTGCTCAGCAAAGGAAAGAATTTTGGTTAGGGAAGAAGTAAAGAATGTGGCTTATTTTGTTACAAGTTTGATTTCATGAAAGAAAATGGGCAGCAAGACACTTAAGCGGCTAGTAATGTTTTCCATTTAATTACAAGTTTACAGTTTGGGAGAAAGTGGCTCCTTCAATTTAATTTAATTTGACAAATATTTATTAAATGTCCACTAAAGACTAGGCCCATTCTAAATCATGCAGGGAACTTTTAGATATTTCATGAAATTCCATTGTTATGAGGTTGAATTAGAAGCCCTTTAAGGTTCCTTCCTATTCTAATGTGCTATGATCTCAGCATTGCTTTACCACATTCTTGACTCTATGCATTCTAAGAGAGTTTCCAAAAATGACATTTTGTATCCTATTTTCTAAGATCCCTTCCAACTTGAATACTTATTTTCCAAGGTCCTTTTCAGCTCTACTACTTCAAGAACCATTTTTCTCTTCTTTTTAAAATTATTATTAATTTATTTATTTTTAGTTTTCAACAATCACTTCCATAAGCTTTTCAGTTTTAAATTTTCTCCTACTCCCTCCCCAAGCCTCCCTCCCCAAGACAGTGTGCAATCTAATATAGGCTATACATATACATTCCTATTAAACATATTTTCACATTAGTCATGTTGTAAAGAAGAATTAGAACCAATAGGAGGAACCACAAGAAAGAAGATACAAAACTAAACAGAAGGAAAAAAAGAGCAAATAATATGCTTCTATCTGCATTCAAACTCCATAGTTCTTTTTCTCTGGATGTGGATAGCATTTTCCATCATGAGACTTTTGGAGATGTCTTAGAACCTTGCATTGCTGAGAAGAGCTAAGTCTCTCAAAGTTAATCATCACGCAACGTGGCTGTTACTGTGTACACCATTCTCTTGGTTCTTCTCACTTCGCTCAGCATCAGTCCATACAAGTTTTTCCAGGTTTTTCTGAAGACTGCTTGCTCATCATTTCTTATAGTACAATATACCACAACTTGTTTAGCCATTCCCCAATTGATGGGCATCCCTTCAATTTCCAATTCTTTGCCACCACAACAGAGCTGCTATAAATATTTTTGTACATGTGAGTCCTTTTCCCATTTTTTATGATTTCTTTGGTACACAGCCCTAAAAGTGCTATTGCTGGGTCAAAGGGTATGCACATTTTTATAACCCTTTGAGCATAGTTCCAAGTTGCTCTCCAAAATGGTTGGATCAGTTCACAACACCACCAACAATGCATTAGTGTTCTAATTTTCCCACATTTCTCCAACATTTATCATTTTCCTGTTTTGTCATGTTGGCCAATCTGATAGGTGTGTTGTAATACCTCAGAGTTGTTTTGATTTGCATTTCTCTAATCAATAGTGATTTAGAACATTTTTTCATATGACTATAGATGGCTTTAATTTCTTCATCTAGAACTGCCTGTTCATAACCTTTGACCATTTATCAATTGGGGAATGACTATGGTTCCATGATATTTAAATTGTTTCTTTCTGGCTGCTTGCAGTATTTTCTTTTTGACCTGGTGATTTTGAAATCTAGCTACCATATTCCTTGGCGTTTTCAATTTGGGATCTCTTTTGGTGGATTCTTTTGATGACTATTTTATTCTCTGGTTTTAGGACCTCAGGACAGTTTTCCTTGATGATTTCCAGAAAGATGCTGTCAGGGCTCTTTTATTTTCACCATTGTTTGCAGGTAGACCAATAAATTTTAAACTGTCTCTCCTGGATATATTTTCCAGGCCAGTTGTTTTACCAATGAGGTATTTTATGTTTTCATCTATTTTTTCATTCCTTTGTTTCTGTTTGACTAATTCTTGCTCTCTCATAAAATCATCAGCTTCCATTTGTCCAATTTTAATTTTTAACAAATTATTTTCTTCTGTTAGATTCTATACCTTCTTTTCCATTTGGCCCATTTTACTTTTTAAAGAGTTCTTCTCCTCAGTGAGTTTTGTGTTTCTTTTTCCATTTGGCCAATTTTGCTTTTTAAAGAGTTGTTTTCTTCAGTGTACTTTTTTTCCAGTTGGCCAATTATATTTTTTAGGAACTTGTTTTCTACAATTAATTTTTGTGGTTCTTTTTCCAAGCTATTGATTCTGTCTTGTATACCTCTCATTTCTTTTCCCAATTTTTCTTCTACCTCTCTTATTTGACTTTTAAAATCCCTCTTGAGCTCTTCCAAGAAGGCTTTTTGGGTTTGAGACCAGTTCATATTCCCTTTTGAGATTTTGGGTGTGGGTATATTGATGATGTTGTGGTCTTTGAATTTCTGCCTTGATCTTCCCTGTCCTCATAATAAGAATCTATGGTCATTATATGTTTCTTCTTGCTCATGGTGTTTGCTTATTTCCTGATTTAAAAAAAAAAATTGAGTTCTCCTGCTGGAGAGTAGGGGGCATTGACCTAAGCTTCTTGTGCTGGGAGCCTGGGGCCTGGTCACTGACTTTGTGTGCTGGGGCCTCAGGTACTGGCAGTTGGAGGCTGTAGGGTTCTAGCAGCTTACCTGCTGATGGGCTGGAATTAGAAATACTGGAGCTCTAGGGGTAAGGGTGGGAATTTGGCTCCTGGAAGATGACTGCTCACCTGGGCCTTGCATTCCTTTCTTTGGTTTCTGCTCACAGAGGCTTTGCACAGAGATGTTTCACTGCTACAGGATGTTTCTCCAGGCTGGATCTTTATGTCTTGGAGTTGTACTTCTCAGAATTGTGCTGAGGCAGTGGGAGACTTAGCTGCTGAAGAACATTGTCACATGGGGTGGTTTTCTGAGCCGGTTTCCAACGGTTCCCCTGCCTGTACTGAGGGGGGTCCTGGTGTTGCTGCTTGCCTGTTCTACCAGCATGGGGTTCAGAATCACCCCCTGGCATGCTGAGGTGGGGCTTCCATTAGCTGCTGGGATGCCTCCAATTCTATACTGTTCCCCTTCACCCAGAGCAAAAGGAGCTGTTAATCCTGTTAATCTCCCAAGTTTCCTGGGCTACAAGACTATTGTACCCCATCTTTCTGCTGGTTCAGCTATTCTAGGATTTTTCCTGGGGTGATTTTTTGGGCTTTCAGAGGTCAATAAGGAGAGCTAGAGGGACTTATTTCTTACTGCACTATCTTGGCTCCCAGAAGTGGAACAAGAGCCATTTTTTTTAAGGTTCTTTCCAACTTTGATATTCTATTCTCTAATGTTTCTTTCAGGTCTAATATTCTATATTATATGTTGTAAGGCCTCTTTCTACCCTAATATTCAATGTTAGTTTCCTCATCTGTAATAATAGTGCTCACCTCCCAGGATTGATGCAATGATAAAATGCTCTCAGCATTATTATCATATATAAATGGGCTTTGGAGTCAGAGGACCTGGGTTCAAATCCTATTTCTGATGATTACTACCTGTGTGACCTTGGGTAAGTCATGTAAGCTTTCTGAGCCTTAATTTTTTCATATATAAAGTGAGGGAGTTGGGTTAGATGGCCTCCAAAAGTCTTTCTAGTTCTAAATATATGATCCTCGCATGCAGACAGTATTCCTGAGATGGATGAAAAAAAGTGTAGATATCCTCTAGCTCTGTAATCTGCAATCCTTAAAGCACTACATAACAGGGCTAATATAATAATAACAACAATTTTACATAAACTAATTTATATATTCAATGCCATCCCAATTAAATTAGCAAAAATTATTTTTATTGAATTAGAAAAACAATAATAAAATTGTTTTGGAAGAACAAAAAGTGAAGAATATTAAAAGAACTAATAAAAATGTAAAGGAAGGAGGTTTAGCAGTACTAGTTCTGAAACTATATTATAAGATAGCAATTATCAAAACTATCTGGTACTGGCTAAGAAATAGATAAACGGAACAGAGTAGACATACAATTTACAGCAGCAAAGAAATATAGTAACCTTGTATTTGGCAATTGTAAAGATAATATTTTCAGATAAGAATTCATTATTTCGTAAAAAATTATTGGGAAAACTGGAAAGTAGTATGGCAGAAATTTAGCATAGACCAATATGTTACACCATTTACCAAGACAAAGTCAAAATGGATACATGACCTGTTTATAAAGAGAGATATTATAAGAAAATTAGTAGAACATGGAATGTATTACTTATCAGACTTATGGATAGTTGAATAATTTTGAATAAATAGAGCAGTGTGAGGTATAAAATGGATAATTTTGATTCCATGAAATTAAAAATGTTTTTGTACAAATAAAACAAATGTAGCCAAGATCAGAAGAAAAGCAGAAAATTGAAAAAAAATTTATAGACTGGTTCTTATTTCAAATATATAAAGAACTTTGTCAAATCTGTGAGAATGAGTCATTCCCCAATTGGCAAATCATCAGAGAATATGAACAGGCAGTTTTCTGATGAATAAATCAAAAAAATTTACAGTTACATGAAAAAATGCTCTAAATCATTATTGACTAAAGAAATATAAATTAAAACAACCTTAAGATATCATTTTATGCCTTTCAGATTGGATAAAATGATCATAGGCGAAGCAAGAAATGTTGGAGGGAATATGGAAAAATTAGGACATTAATTCATTTGGTGGAATTGTGAAATGATCCAATCATTTTGGAGAGCAATCTAGAATTATGCTCAAAGAGTTATTAAACTGCCTCTACCCTTTGATCCAGCAATACCACTCCTAGGTCTATTTCCAAAGATGATTAAGAAAAAAAGAAAAGATCCTACACATTATAAAATCTTTATAGAAGCTCTCTTTGTGGTGGCAAAGAACTGGAAATTGTGGGGTTGCCCATCAATTGGGAAATGCCTGAATAAGTTGTGGTATGTGATTATGATGGAATACTACTATGCTATAAGAAACGATGAGCTTGAGGATCTTAGAAAAATATGAATGGACTTGCATTAAATAATGAAGAACAAAATGAGCAGAACCAAGAGAACAGTGTATACAGTGATAACAATATTGTTTTAAGACTAACTTTGAGTGACTAAGTCATTTTGACTATTATAAATACCCAAATTAACTACAAAGAACATATGAAGGAAGACACTATTTATATCCAGAGAAAGAACTGATAAATTGAAATGTGCATAGAATGATTTCATATATATATATATATATATATATATATATATATATATATATATACACACATACATACATACATACATATATATATATATACATACATACATATACATATTTGTGTTTAATAGTAATCATCTCTAGGGTGGATGGAGGGAAGAAAAAAAAAGAAAAAAAGAAATTTATATGATAACTTTGTTAAACATTTAAAAGGAATAGCAAATTGTAATTAGTAGATTTACAGTTTCATATACGATCTTTTTTATTATGCTATGTTATGGAAATGTTTGATTGCATAAATTAAAAATAAAATTAAAAAATTAAAAAGCATGTAAATGCTAGGTATTAAATGAGATTATAGATGCACATATGTATCTTTGAATACCTTAAATTGCTATGGGAATGTCTTAGCTCTAATATCCTATGATTCTAAGATGTCTTCCCATTTGAACAGTCTGTTTAAGATCTTTTCCACTATGAATTTTAAAGTCCTAATGTCCCTTTTTGTTCTAATACTCACTATTTTAGAAAGTTCTTTTGTATTTCTAATAGTATATGTTATTAAATCCTATATTGTGTGGCTGATTTGGAATACACCCCAAAAGATTCATAACTTCAGTGTGCTGATTGGACTTTGTTCCAAGGTGCTGTCAAGGAGACAAATACTTCCTTTCTTCTAAAGTCCTCTGACCTGCAGGCCTTTACTCAACCTGGTCTCATGTGCTCAAGTTCCAACAACTGTGACATCTTTTTCTGAGCCCCACGTTTCTCTATTATTTTACTCTATCCCTCCAGCTTTCTCTCTTCACATCCTTCTTGGAAGGAAGGTGTGTGTGTGTGTGGGATCAGGGTTTCAGAGTTGTGGTCTTTGCCATTGGGGTCCCTCTGAGGGATGGTATACCCCCTTTCCTAGCATAACTGTACCTCATTAGGGCAGACTGTCCTTAAATTCACAGCACACTTTTTACAGGAGGCTCCGGGGATTAGTAGTGCTGGGAGATATGGCCTCTACTGGCTGAGATGCAATTTCAAAGTTTTCCTCTACCCCAGGTGAACTTTTCTCGGCCTAGCTCTGCCCTTATGCCTCCCTAGCACCAGTGTTGGTGATGTGTGCCTCCCTTAAGGCTGTTCCCAGGGATCAAGTCTCTTCGTCTTCTTTTTCCCAGGCCTCCTCTACCCCTCCACACCAGAATTTGCCCGGGGCACCAGAATTCATACTTAAGGACCTGGACCTTAAAATCCTTTCATTTCACAGGAAACAGAAGCCCATGGATGGAAATAACTTTGAAAGTTCATTTAGGGAGTGAGAGACAGAATTATAGCAATATGTTACTGTTATTTTGCATCCAAGTCCAGCGTATAATATTCATGTGGTTTGAACTCTCTGAGTTTCAATTTTCCCACATGCAAAATTGGTACAGAAAATTGATAGAGTATTCTTACATAAATAGGTTTCTATCCGCATTCTCAAATATTCTGACGAATGAGCCTCTGTATAAAATACTTTCTGATGCCAGAATTTGACTGTGGATTAAAAATATTCTTTTAGAATCAGGAGTGACAGTAGAACATAGAACACAAATAAATATTCAGTTAAACCGAAAGTGTCCTTAGAATGTTAGATCTTGAAAATTGTGGAATCAAGACCTGGATTTGATTTCCATCCTTTCTACTAATTATAATGTATGACCTTGGAAAATCATTTAAAAATCTCTAGGCCTTAGTTTCTTGTAAAGTTTGACTAACTGATGCCTGAGTTCCCAATTGTGGTCTAAATCTTAATGTTCTAGGCTAAGTCTCTCACACTGGTGTTTCTTAATGTGGCTTCTGAGGAAATCTAGTATCAAAGCAGCCAGGTGGCACAGTGAATTGAGCGCTAGACTTTGAGTCAGGAAGACCTGAGTCCCAATCTTCTCTCTAACACCCACTAGCTGTGTGACCTTGGGTAAGTCACTTAACTTCTCCCAGCATCAGTTTCCTCCTCTATAAAATTGGGACAATAACAAGAAATGCCTCCAAGGGTTGTTATGAGGATAAAATGAGATCATATTTGTAAAGTGCTTTGCAAATCTTGAAGTGCTATACTAACGCTAGCTATTATTATCATTTCCAATAGTTAACTTGGACCCAGAGTAATGCCCTTAGAATTAATAGATCTCTGTAGCAGTGACCATATTTACTGATTAATAACAACAACAACAACGACCAAAACTCTAACCACATTCTGAGCCAGGAGCTTTTCCATCTATAAATACTGATTTTCACTCACATTTGCAATGCTAAATCAAGTTTTCAGGCTCAATCCCATTCTACCTTTGCGAATTCTACTTATGAAAGGAAAGAAAATCACAGTTGTATTTCAGCCAAAATGAAAGTCTTCCTTTTAAAACCACCTTGATTCATTCTGCTTCTTAGATTAGCCTTTATTCTTCCCACATTCATCTTATGTGGGAAACAATGCAGAGCCGATTAATTTATAACAGTATATGACACCTCCACTTTGCTAGAGGTCACAGAGCATGTCAGAAGTAATCTTGGATTGAAAGTTTGAGAGGGGCTGGGATGACAACTGGATTTAAATCCCAGCTCTGCTACTAATTAGTTATGTGACCTTGAGCAAGTCATTTCACCTTATTGGGACACAGTTTCCTCATCTGGAGAATGGGACTGGGCCACATCATTTCTAAGATTTCTTCCAGTTCGCAAGACCAATTTTTTCATCTCAGCATGCAGCAAAAGCTGGAGAGGTGCTTGGCTATATTTTCTCCTACCCACGATGTTGAAGAAAGTGCTTTAAGGTTTACAGAGCATTTTACATTTATTATTTTATTTGATCCCTACAACAGCCATGTAGGGAAGGGGCTATCATCATGGACATTTTATAGATGAGAAAATGGAGGCAGACGTGGTTTATGTAAGTTGCCAAGAGTCACACAGTAAGTATCTAGGGGAGGATTTGAACTCAGGTTTTATTGACTCTAGGTCTGGTAGTCTGTCCAATAAGCCATCTAGCTGCTTTAGCTGATATGGGACAAAATTGGGCTGAGATACATTTGAGGGGAAGTAGGGAAGAATTGGTGTCTCTGACAAGTCTCTAGATCTGTAAAAAGTAGTGGCATGGGTTCTGGAGGAAGATGTGGTAGGGTAGGGTGGGATGAGTTAGGGAAGTCATTGGGCACAAAGATCTATGAGTAAAATGAAATGGCAATGTATTACTGATCTCTGGTCACCTCCTGTGAGACCAGAACATAACAGAAGCTATAGCTCGAAGGATAATCCTGATCTGGGTACTTGGCCATAGCATTGACACCGGAAGTAGGGAGGTCCAGTGTCTCTAGTCAAGGCAAGGGAGTTCGGGAAAATTCGCCATAGCTATGAGAAAACAAACAAACAAACAAACAAACTTTTGAAAGGAAGACTTTGACTAAGGAACAAAAACTATATATGACAGGGCATGAGTATCATCTACTTGTAGCTGTAGAAAATAGCATAAGGAGTAGTGATGGATGGAAACACAGGTAGAGAGTTGCAGAAAGAAGGAGTGACTGTGCAGAAGAACCAGGGGAACTATGAATGAGCCAGTAAGGGGAGGCCATGGGGTATCATCTGATGGAACTATGAAGCCCAACCTTAGGAGCCTAAGACATAGGAATGACACTGGAGATACCAGGATCTTCTGTGTCTTGTGGGGGGAAATTAACTGCATCACTCATTAAAATTATAATTGTCTCCTCTACTTTTTTGTCACATTCTGAAAACTTAAGCAGAGTGTTCGTATTAAATTTTACACCTACTCATTTTGCTTCTTCCAAGGAAGGCATTATGCCTTTAGAGAATTTCTAATATGAGTTGTTTTATTTTCAATCTCACAGCGAATTTATAAGTTAGAAGGGTGCTCATCCTGGCCATCTAATCCACACATATCTGAACAAGAAGACTCTTTAAAATACGGAGGCACAGAGGCAATGTGGTGTAGTGGACAGGAAGACTTGGGTTCAAGCCCCACCTCAAAATTTCACTAGCTATGCAACCCTGGGCAAGTCGCTTGACTTTTTTTTCTTAAGTTCCTTATGTGTAAAATGAAGCGGTTGGACCTCATGACCCCGAAGCTACGTTCAAACCCCAAATCTCTGATCCTATGACCTCCAGCTGGGAATAGTGGGTAAGTATTCCCGTTTGAAGCAGGCGTTTTCCTTTGTAGATAGAGGAAATTTTCCTGATTTAAATCTAAATTTGCCACTTTGGAACTTCTTCCACTCATTGCTCCTTGATCTGCCTTCTGGAAGAAGCAGAATTAAATCAAATCCCATTTCCATGATAGCCCATTAAGTACTTCCTTCCCCCCAAGTGGGCAGCTAGGTGATGCAGTGGAAAGAATGCCAGGTCTGGAGTTAGGAGGATTCATCTCTCCAAGTTCAAATCTGGTCTCAGATACTTACTAGCTGTGTGGCCCTGGGCAAGTTACTTAACTCTATTTGCCTCATTTTCCTCATCTGTAAAATGAGCTGGAGAAGGAAATGGCAAATCATTCTAGTATCCTTGCCAAAAAATCCCCAAATGTGGTCATGAAGAGCTGGATATGACTGAAATGATGAAACAACAAGAGCCCCCTGTCACCTCTCCCCCTCCCATCCACACCAATGTTACTGTCTTCTCTCTGGGCTAAACATTCCTAATTCCTTTAACAGATCCTCACATGGCATGAACTTGATGTTCTTCATTGTTCCTCTGGACATTCTCAAGTTTATCAAAGTCTTTCTTAAAACACTTCTCCAAGAACTGAACACAATGCTCATAGGTGGTCTGACCAGGGCAGAATACAAGAGGCTCATTACCTCCTTATTTCTGGAAGCGATGCTTCTCAATGCAACCCAAAATAGCATTAGCTTTTTTTCCTCCCTCCAAATGAAAGTATAAATGGTCATGAGGTCAAGAGTATCATTTATCAATTATCTATTTTTCTTGCCCATGATGAATTTAAAGCATTGGCATCTCCATAAATTTGTTATGAGTATTACTTCCATTGCTACATTATAACACCAATTGAAGTTTAGAGCATCAAAAAAAAGAAAGAAAAAGAAACATTGCTTGTTGACAAATTTTATGAGTGAAATAGTTCCAATTGCCAAGTATGTGTCTAAAAAAAAGGGGAAAATGAACATGACAGTGAGAATTGCTTTTAACTATCCAGTACAGAAATAAAAAAAGGATGGACTATTAGGGTGAAAGGAAAGCAATTTTAACATAATTTTCATCTGAATCAAGAGAAAGATTTTCCCCACCAGGGGTCAATGAATCTATGCCTTTTTGTTCCCTAACTCTAGACCTCTGAACAGAAATAGAGGGCAAATTGAAAAACCTAAGAATGGGTAAGAGACTCAAATAACAAATAATAAAATGGGAATGAGAGATACATAGTGGTAAAGAAATGAGGGTCACACTAACCTGCTTTTATTCATGAAATGAAATAATCCTCAAAAGCCTGATTTCTGGCTAATTCTGTCCTACAGAACAGTAACTTAAATATGATTGTACTGCTGTCCCATATAGTCAAGTCAACAAAGCTTCTGTTGCTATTTTTTAAGCATCTGCTTATTACCTATGTGATCATGGGATCCTGTGATTTAGCCTTTCTGGGACTCAGTTTCCTCATTTGTAAAATGTTGTGATTGTAATAGATAATTTCTGAATTTCCTTCCAACTCTACATTTATTTATTTTTTCTCAATTTTATTAATTTATTGATTTATCAACAATCACTTCCATATTCTTTTGAGTTGAAAGTTTTTCTCCCCCTTCCTTCCCCCCCACTCTCCCCAAGACGGCACAAAATCTGATATAGGTTTTACATTTACATTCTTATTAAACATATTTTCACATCAGTGAAGCTGTAAGTAAAAATGAAAACCAATAGGAGGAACCATCAGAAAGATGAAACAAAACTCAACAGAAGGTAAAAATAAGTGATAGTGATTCAAGTTCCATAGCTCTTTCTTTGGATGTGGACAGCATTTTCCATCCCAAGGCTTCTGGAGATGTCTTAGATCCTTGTAATGAAGAGAAGGGTTCAGTTTAACAATATTAGTCATTGCATAATATGGTTGTTATTGTGTACAAAGTCCTCTTGGTTCTGCTCACTTCACTCAGCAGCAGACCATATAAGTCTTTCCAGGTTTTTCTGAAGTCATCATTTATTATAGCACAATAGTATTCCACTACATTCATATAGCCCAACTTGCTCAGCCATTCCACAATTGATGGGTGTCCTCTCAATTTCCAATTCTTTGCCACCACAAAAAGAGCTGCTATGTATATTTTTTTACATGTGGGTCCTTTTCCCCTTTGTTTGATCTCTTTGGGATATAGCCCTAGAGGTGCTATTGCTGGATCAAAGGGTATGCACATTTTTTGTAGCCCTTTGGGCATAGTTCCAAATTGTTCTCCAAAATGGTTGGATCATTTCACAACTCCACCAACAATGTATTAGTGCTCCAATTTTCCCACATCCTCTCCAACATTTATGATTTTCCTGTTTTGTCATGTTGGCCAATCTGATAGGTGTGATGTGGTACTTCAGAGTTGTTTTCATTTACATTTCTCTAATCAATAACGATTTAGAGCATTTTTTCATATGACTATAGGTGGCTTTAATTTCTTCATCTGAGAACTGTCTGTTCATATCCTTTGACCATTTATCAATTGGGGAATGGCTTGTGTTCTTACAAATTTGTCTTAATTCTCTATGTATTTTAGAAATGAGGCCTTTATCAGAGAGACTGGTTTTACAAATTCTTTCCCAATTTTCTACCTTCCTTCTAATCTTAGATGCATTGGCTTTGTTTGTGCAAAAACTTTTCAAGTTAATGTAATCAAAATTATCCATTTTGCTTTTCATAATGTTCTCTATCTCCTGTTTAGTCATGAACTCTTCTGTTCTCCATAGATCTGATAGGTAAACTATTCCTTGTTCTCCCAGTTTACTTATGGTATCAGCCTTTATATCTAAGTCCTGAACCCATTTTGACTTTATTTTGGTATATGGTGTGAGATTTGGGTCTATGCCTAGTTTCTGCCATACTCTTCCTTTTTTCCCAGAAGTTTTTTTTCAAAGAGTGGGTTCTTATCCCAGAAGCTGGGTTCTTTGGGTTTATCAAATAATAGATTAGTGTAGTCATTGACTCCTGTGTCTTGCATATTTAACCTATTCCAACTGATCCACCTCCCCATTTCTTAGCCAGTACCAAGTAGTTTTGATGATTGCTGCTTTATAATACAATTTAAGATCTGGAATTGCTAGGCCATCTTCCCCTGCATTTCTTTTCATTAGTTCCTTTGATATTCTGGACCTTTTGTTTTTCCAAATGAATCTCATTATTATTTTTTCTAACTCTATAAAATAATTTTTTGGTAGTTTGATTGGTATGGCACTGAATAAGTAGATTAGCTTAGGTAGGATTGTCATTTTTATTACATTAGCTCAGTCTACCCATGAGGAATTGATGTTTTTCCAATTATTTAAAGCTGATTTTATTTGTGTGAAAAGTGTTTTGTAATTGTGTTCACAGAGTTCCTGGGTTTGTTTCGGTAGGTAGACTCCTAAGTATTTTATAATGTTTACAGTAAGTTTAAATGGGATTTCTCTTTCTATCTCTTGCTGTTGGCTTTGTTGGTAATATATAGAAATGCTGATGATTTATTTTTTATTTTATAGCCTGCAACTTTGCTAAATTTGTTTATTATTTCAAGTAGTTTTTTCTTGATTCTCTAGGATTCTCTAAGTATATCATCATGTCATCTGCAAAGAGTGATAGCTTTGTTTCTTCTTTGCCTATTCTAATGCCTTCAATTTCTTTTTCTTCTCTTATTGCTAAAGCTAAGGTTTCCAGTACAATATTGAATAACAGTGGTGATAATGGACATCCTTGTTTCACCCCCGATCTTATTGGAAATGCTTCTAGCCTGTCCCCATTACATATAATGCTTGCTGAAGGTTTTAGATATATGCTATTTATTATTTTAAGGAAGACTCCATTTATACCTATGCTTTCTAGTGTTTTTAATAGGAATGGGTGTTGTATTTTATCAAAAGCTTTTTCTGCATCTATTGAGATGATCATGTGGTTTCTGTTGGTTTTGGTGTTGATATGCTCAATGATGCTGATAGTTTTCCTAATATTGAACCAACCCTGCATTCCTGGTATAAATCCTACCTGGTCATAGTGTATTATTCTTGTGATAAGTTGCTGTAATCTATTTGCTAGTATTTTGTTTAAAATTTTTGCATCTATATTCATTAGAGAAATTGGTCTATAATTTTCTTTCTCTATTTTGACTCTTCCTGGTTTAGGTATCAACCCCATATTTGTATCATAAAAAGAATTTGGTAAGACTTTCTTCACCTATTTTCCCAAATAGTCTATATAGTATTGGAATTAATTGTTCTTTAAATGTTTGATAGAATTTGCATGTAAATCCATCTGGCCCTGGAGATTTTTTCCTAGGGAGTTCATCAATGGCTTGTTCAATTTCTTTTTCTGAGATGGGGTTATTTAAGTATTTTACTTCCTCTTCGTTAATCTGGGCAATTTATTTTTGTAAATATGTATCCATTTCACTAAGATTGTCAAATTTGTTGGCATATAGTTGGGCAAAATAATTCCTAATTATTGTTTTAATTTCCTCTTCCTTGGTGGTAGCTTCACCCTTTTCATTCTTGATACTAGTAATTTGGTTTTCTTCTTTCTTTTTTTTAAATTAAATTAACCAAAGGTTTATCTATTTTATTGGTTTTTTCATAAAACCAGCTCTTAGTTTTATTTATTAGTTCAATAGTTTTCTTAATTTCAATTTTTTTAATTTTTCCTTTGGTTTTCAATATTTCTAATTTGTTTAGTTGAGGATTTTTAATTGTTCTTTTTCTAGTTTTTTTAGTTGTATGCCCAATTCATTAATCTCCTCTTTTTCTATTTTATGTAAGCATTTAGAGATATAAAACTTCCCCTAAGAACTGCTTTCTCTGCATCCCATAAGTTTTGGTATGTTGTCTCATTATTGTCATTCTCTTGAATGAAATTATTGATTGTTTCTATGATTTGTTGTTTGACCCAATCATTTTTTAGGATTAGATTATTTAGTTTCCAATTATTTTTTAGTCTATCTTTCCATGGCCCTTTATTACATATAATTTTTATTGCATCATGATCTGAAAAGGATGCATTTAATATTTCTGCCTTTCTGCATTGGATTGTGAGGTTTTTATGCCCTAGTACATGGTCAATTTTTGTGTATGTGCCATGTACTGCTGAGAAAAAAGTATATTCCTTTCTATCCCCATTCAGTTTTCTCCAGAGGTCTATCATACCTAACTTTTCTAATGTTCTATTCACCTCCTTAACTTCTTTCTTGTTTATTTTGTGGTTAGATTTATCTAGTGCAGAGAGGGGAGGTTCAGGTCCCCTAGTATAGTTTTGCTGTCTATTTCTTCCTGTAACTCCCTGAACTTCTCCTCCAAGAATTTGGATGCTATACCATTTGGTGCATATATGTTTAGTAATGATATTACTTCATTGTCTATGGTGCCTTTTAGCAGGATGTAGTTTCCTTCCTTATCTCTTTTGATTAGATCTATTTTTGCTTTTGCTTTGTCTGAGATCAGGATTGCTACCCCTGCTTTTTTTACTTCAGCTGAAGCATAATATATTCTGCTCCAGCCTTTTACCTTTACCCTGTATGTGTCACTCTTTTTCAAATGTGTTTCCTGTAAACAACATATTGTAGGATTATGGTTTTTAATCCATTCTGCAATCCTTTTCCGTTTTATGGGAGAGTTCATCCCATTCACATTCACAGTTATGATTACTATCTGTGTCTTTTTCTCCATCCTTTTCCCCCCATTTATGCTTTTCTTTCTCCTTTTTCCTTTCCCCCTTCACTAGTGTTTTGCTTTTGACCACTGCCTCCTTCAGTCCCTCCCCTTTTATTATCCCTTTCCCTTTTCTTCCCCTTTACTCTTACTGCTTCTTCCCTCCCTTCTTTCCCCCTCCCTTTTCTTTCCCCTTTTCCCTCCTACTGCCTATAGGGCAAGTTAGATTTCTATACCTAACTGATTATGTTATGCCCTTCTTGAGCCAAATCTGATGAGAGTAAGGTTCAAACAATGCTCCCCCCTCCCTTCTTTCCCTCTGCTGTAATAGGATTTTGTGTCTTTTCCTGTAATGTAATTTACCCTTGTCTGCCTCCTCCTTTCTCAGTACATTTTCTAAGATCAGATTGATCCACTTATTTGGATCCATTTAACCCACTTGATTAGATTTTTTTTATTACATCAAAGTCAACTAATATCCACCCTCTTTATGTATACTCCTTTAACATGGTGTAATAACAATACAGTTCTCAAGGGTTGCAAGTGTCATATTCCCTTGTAGGGGTTTAAACAGCCCCCCCCATTAACAACATATTGTATCTTTCTGTCCCATTTACCTTTTTAAGTCCTTCTTGAGTCCTGTACTTGAAGATCAAATTTTTTGTTGAGCTCTGGTCTTTTTATCAGGAAAGTTTGGAAGTCTCTTATTTCTTTGAATATCCATCTCCTCCCTTGAAAAATGATGCTTATTTTTGCTGGGGAGTTTATCCTTGGCTGCATTCCAAGATCCTTTGCCTTAGGAAATATCATGTTCCATGCCCTGCGATATTTTAATGTAGAAGCTGCAAGGTCCTGTGTAATCCTGACTGTGGTTCCATGACATTTAAATTGTTTCTGGCTGCTTACAGCACCTTCTCTTTCATCTGGTAATTTTGGAATTTTGCTATTATATTCCTTGGCATTGTCAATTTGGGATCTCTTTCAGGTGGTGATGGTGGATTCTTTCTATGGTTATTTTCCCTTCTGGTTCTAGGACTTCAGGGCAGTTTTCCTTTATGATTTCCTGAAAGATACTGTCCAGGCTCTTTTTTTCATCATGATTTTCAGGTAGTCCAATAATTTTTAAATTGTCTCTCCTGAATCATTTTCCAGGTCGGTTGTTTTACTGATGAGGTATTTTGTTTTCATCTATTTTTTCATTTTTTTGTTTCTGTTTGACTGATTCTTGCTCTCTCATAGAGACATTAGTTTCCATTTGTCCAATTCTAGTTTTTAACAGATTGTTTTCTTCTGTTAGTTTTTGTACTTCCTTCTTCAATTGGCCAATTGTGTTTTTTAGGACTTGTTTTCTTCAGTGTATTTTTTTTCCAATTGGCCAATTGTATTTTTGAAGGACTCTTCTACCTCTCTCATTTGACTATTAAAATCTTTCTTGAGCTCTTCTAAGAAGGCTTTTTGGGCTTCAGACCAGTTCATATTCCCTTTTGTTGTTGCAGATGTGGGTTTGTTGACAATGTTGTCCTCTTCAGAATTTCTGTCTTGATCTTCACTCTTCTCATAATATGAATCTATGGTACGTTTCTTTTTACTCATGGTGTTTCTTTATTCCCTGGCCTTTAAAGAGATTGAGCTCTCCTGCTGGGGAACAGAGGGCACTGACCCAAGCTTCTTGTGTTGGGAGCCTAGGTCTTGGTCACTGGCTTTGTGTGCTGGGGCATCTTATATTGCAATTGAAGGCTGTAGGTTTCTGGCAGCTTACCTCTGTTGGGCTGGAATCAGCAAGGCTGGAACTTTCAGGCAATTCTAGGTTGCCTGCTTTTCCTTTCCTTTAGCTTTCTTCAGCTCCTTTTAGATGGGTGCTGCAGGGTGTTTATCTGCCTGGGGCCCCCTGCAGTGTTGTCTCCCTTTTCTGCTAATGCACTGGGAGATTCCTTTGAGGTAGAGTGCCGAGGCACCTGGTGGTTTTCTGATCTGGTTTCCACCATTTCCCCCTGCCTCAGTGAGGCACTGGGAGGTCCAGTTGTTGGTATTTGCCTGTTATACCACCTGTGCTTCAGGATTTCTTCACAATTGGAGGCTGCAGGGCTCGGACATCTCACCTAGTGTTGGGCTGCAACCAGAAGGCTGGGGCTTTAGGAAGCCTTTAGGTTGTCTTCTTCACCTCCTTTCAGATGAATTCTGTAGGGTACTTATCAGCCTGGGGTCCCTTGTAGTTCTGCCTCCCTTATTTTTGCTGAGGCACTGGGAGACCCGTATCCTGGGCTGCTGCACTGCTGCTCCCTGTCTTTCTTCTAGTTCAGCTGTTCCAGGGTTTTTTTCTGGGGTGTTATTTTCTGGGTTTTCAGAGGTTGATAGGAGAGAGTGAGAGCTGCTATCTTTTCATTCCACCATCTTGGCTTCCAAAACGCAGAAATCCCAACTCTACATTTATGATCCTATCTCCTGCTTTGGGTCTAGCACTGTGGGAAATACCTAAGAAAGGCTGAATGGTGACATGGAAAATATCATAGGTTTGGAGATAGAGAACTTGAGCTTGAACTCTGGCCTCCCTATTTTGCTTTCTGTGTGACATTGAGCAGGCTGCTTCCTATCAACAGGCTTTAGAATTCTCTCATCTTTAAAAGAAAAGAGGCAATTTAGATGATCTATCCCTGAGGTCTCTTCCATTTGAAAAATATATGCTTGTATAAGGAAATAGACAGCACATATGCTGACTGGGTTTCTAACAATGGGGGAGAGAAAAATTGCCTTCCTAAATTACCCAGAAAACAATATTGAGTAATTTGGAGGAATGAAATATCATGGGGTGGAATACTCAGGGAAAGTTTTGTTAAGAAGGTTCGACTTGAACCAGTCTTGAACGAAATGTAAGGCTTGACCTGTTGGCCCCAAGTTTTTCAGGAGAAACTAAGGCCAAGGCCAGGAGGTGATAGAGGTCAGCGCACACTAGGGGATTAGTGAGTGAACTAGCCCAACTGGAATGCAGGGTTTGAAGCAGAATTTTCCTCCAGGTCAAGTGTTCATAGGATGGAGGGCTTGAAAGGACTTTAAAATCATTTAGTCTAACCCCAGAATTTTACAAATGACGAAAGCAAAGACTAGAATGTTAGTGTGCTTTCCCTTGCACTGTGACTGACAGTGGTGGGTGTTTGTTGATTGGCTGTCCATAGTAAAGCTGAGTGTTCAGACTCTCGAAATCTGAAATTCTTTCCACGGCTCCATGAAGTCAAGCAGCTGGGTTTTGTTGCACCACACTGTCTCTTAAGAGGCTTAACAGAGTCCTATGTCTATACCGACCCAAACTCACAGTGGACTATGCCCAAAGACACAAAATGGAATTGGACGAGGATTTAATACTCATCTCATGCAACTTAAACGTGCCATGTTCCAACTGAATAATAACAAGAAAAAAGATCTCTCTCACTGATGTAGGAACATGTTCTGTTGGCTGCTGAAGGACAGGCAGCAATAATAACTGCTATCTGTGAAGCAGAGGGAGGAAAGCTCCCCACAGGGGACAGCTGCCTTGAGAGAACGACCCTCATGATAATAATGTGGGAGAGGCATTTTGCTCAAATCAGAAAATGGAGTTGCCACTTGGCTTTAGAGTATCTACTATATGTGAGGGAGCAGGCAGTAGGGCAGAAAGGGTGGGAGGTATAGAGAAGGAGGGTGAAATGTAGGTGGAGGAGGATGAAAACACGAAGAGCTGGAAAATAAATGCTCACTCAGTGTGCTCCTTTTTCTGGTTAATTTTAATAAAGGATGGGCAACCCAGAGGTTCCTGACCTGACACCCAATTAGAGAATGGCAGATGGGAGGCAGATGTCATCTGTTTGAAAAGATAGTGAGTGTCTTCTTAGAAGTATATGTTTATAGTATTTCCACTTTTCTTTTGTGTTTGACTTTTCCCTTTTGTTCTGTTTCTTCTTTCATAATGTGACTAGTGTGGAAATATGTTTACATGATTGCACATGTATAACCAATTTCAGATCATCTGCCATCTTGAGGAGGGGGGATGGAAAGGAGGGGGAAGAAATTTGGAACCCAAAATTTTACAAAAATAGAATGTTGAAAACAATCTTTATGTGTAATTAGAAAAAAAAATGAAATGCTATTAAAAAAGAAGCATATACTTAGAAAAAGGCAGCAAGGAGGTAGAAGAAGTCCCCGTTCCAAAGAGGGGGAAGTCTTCTGATTATTCAATTCAACTCCACAGATATTTACTAAACACCTACTGCGGGAAAGATCATGTAGTAGGACCTGGTAACCCAGAGATTGGAAACAACAAATTATCTACCTTCAAGGGGCTTATATTCTAAATGGAATATAGAAGTCGTTTACTTAAAAAGGAAACTGGGTATCATAGTGGGTAGGATACTGGACTTGGAAGCAAGAAGACCTGTCACTATCTATGTGACTCTGGACAAGTCACCTAACTGCTCTGCATGTCACTTTCCTCACTCATACAATGGGAAGTTGAATTATATGAACTCCAAGTTCCCTTCTAGAGCTGAATCCATGCCCCCATGAAACAAATATGATACAAGGTAGTGTGGGAACGAAAAGAAGAGCTAGGGAAAGTTCTGTGTGAAGTCTGAGGGAGAGATTACAGTTACTTCAGAGGGGGCAGTCAGGAAAGGCTTCATGGAGGAAGTAGCATTTGATTTGGGCTTGAAGGAAGGGAGGGGTATCACTAGAGAGGGATGGGCATGGGGTAGAGGCGTCTATTCTAAGCATAGGGATGATGGGAAAAAAACCTCAGTGATAAAAAGCAAACAGTGAGAATAGGGGAAGGAAAGTGGTCCAGGTGGTTGGAATACAAGGGACATGGAGGAAAGAAATATGAACTGAAGTCCTATAATTAGGTTGGATTCAGTTGTGTTTGGTTTTTTTTAGTTGTTTGTTTGTTTGTTTTGTTTTGTTTTGGTTGGGCAATGGGGGTTAAGTGACTTGCCCCGGGTCACACAGCTAGTAAGTGTTCCGTGTCTGAGGCCGAATTTGAACTCAAGTTATTCTGAATCCAGGGCCGGTGCTCTATTCACTGAGCCACCTAGTCGCCCCATTGTGTCTGGTTTTTAAAAATGTTTAGTGTTCTATTTTCCCCAGTTGCATGTAAAAGCAATTTTTTTTGTTTGTTTTTGGTGAGACAATCAGGGTTAAGTGACTTGCCCAGGGTCACACAGGTAGTGGCAAGTGTCTGCGGCTGGATTTGAACTCCAATCCTCCTAGTCCAAGGCTGGAGTTTATCCACTGCACCACCTAGCTGCCCCTTAAAAACAATTTTTAACATTCATTTTTAAAACTTTGAGTTCCAATTCTCTCCCTTCCTCCCTCCCCACATCCGCTTATTGAGAAGGCAAGTAATTCCATTTGGTTGTACATAAGTAGTCATGCCAAACATTTCTATAATACTCATGTTGTGAAAGAAAGCATAGAGCAAAAAACCTCAAGAAAAATAAAAACCTATGTTTCAATCTGTATTCAGACACTATCAATTATCTGTAAAGAAAAAAAAAGGTACAATGCCTTCAGTACCTACTTTACAGGAATGTTGTAAGGATTGAATGAGATTGTTTATATATTCAATTCAACTCCATTCAATTCAATGAACATTTATAATGCACCTATTATATGCCAGGCACTGTGCTAAGTACATCTTGCATTCTACTGGAATGAAAAGTCCCTTGTAAACCTCAAAGTACTGTATTGATGTCAGATACTGTTGTGGTGGTAACTTTATCCTTATTTAAATTGCATTTTGTGGATATAGTCTTTTTACAATTTTATTTGCTTGAATTTTAAATTATGAAATAAAATAAGCATTTCCCTAACATAGTAGAATAAAAAAAAGATTGCACATGAAACTGCAAATCTATCACGTACAACTTGCTATTCCTTTTAAATATATAATAAAGTTATCATGCAACTTTGTGTTTTCCCTTTTTTCTTCCCTCCTCCCACCCTTGAGATGGCTACCATTAGACATAAATACGCATACACACATATATATGTAAAAGCATTCTATACACACTTCTATTTATCAGTTCTTTCTCTGGATGTAGACAGCATTGTCCTTCATGTGTCCTTTGTAGCTAATTTGGGCATTTATAATAGTCAAAATGACTTATTCTTTAAATATGTTGTATATGTAGTCTTTAATGTATGTAGTCCTTAAAATTTTTGCAGGATTATGACTTCCCTGGTAATTATCTAAATTATCATTCTTGTTAGTTGTAAAAATAGATTCTAGCAAGATGACAATTGTATGAAGTTATTTTTGGATGATTTGATGGGGATCTCTGGTTTCAATGGTGTGGGTACTTCCTTCATGGGTACAGAAGGGCTCTTCCGTGCCTCCTTATTGTCCTTGAGGACAGAGGCTTTGGTCTTTTTTTCCTTTTTTGCTTCCCTTCAGTTTAGCATAGTCTCTGTCATGTAGGAAGTGCTTGATAAGTGCTTATTGAATGACTGACTGAAATAAGTGAAAACAAGTGAACTGAAATATCCGAGTCAAATATAGTAGTAAATACACTACCTCGAGATGTACTAAAGGCTGGCAAATGGAAACATGACTAGCTGTCAATGTGAAAACATACATTAGAGATGGAAGGGTTTTTTGAGTACTCTACTCTGAGCCCCCCAGTTTACAGGTGAAGAAGCTGAGTCCCAGAGATGAGTGAGTTCCCCAAGATCCCATAACTGGAAAGTGGCAGGTAGAGCTTGGATCCAAACCCAGGTCACCGACTCTAATTTCGCTATACTAGACTGTCTCATTTCATCAATCTGAAACCAAGCACATTTGCTCCGCCACACGGCATTTGCTACAGCAAAATGCACGACGGCGTTAGTCCCAATGTGAAAACATCCATTATAATGCAGATGACATATACAACAGGGGAAAGCTATTAGTGAATGTTTGCTGTTGAGTTATTATTACTTGCTGACAAATGGAAAATAAATGCTAATCTCTAAGGATCTTTAAATATTTCTGTTTAGCCTTAACTTGCCAGTGACAGGTCTAGGAACATGTTATCACAAAATAAACAGAAAGCTTTGTTTCATTAGCTTATATGAGGAAATGAGCTCCCAAAACATTGCCCTGCCATCACTGTATTTTCTCTGGGCCTGCTGCCTAACCCAATTCGAGAATTCTGATGCATCAGGAAAACTGAGATGAAAACGAAATGAAATGGTTGAGCAACAGCTGATATGTGTGGAAATGGCATAAAATAAAATGTTGTCAATAGACACACTCAAGCCCTTGTTTTATAATTTGTATGGTTTAAAGTTTCAGTGAGGAGAGTGAGAGGAAAAAGCTGGCACCTCAAAAGATGAGTGGTATTAGAGAGGAGAATACTGGATTTAGTCTTGTCCTTAACTCTTCCTGGGTGTATAGCCTTGGACAAGTGTAGAGTCCTAGGATTTAATACTGGAAGGGATTGTAGTTATCATCTGGGCCAACTCCTCCTTTGAATTTTTTTCCAACTTAATAATGTCTTTCCTAAAATATGACATCCAGACTGCAGAGTAGATCAGGGCTATCAAATCTCTAGTGTCAGACATGATGTCTCTCTTGGAAAAAATGAATGAAAAGCCATTTGTTAAGTGCCTACTCTGTGCCAGGCTCTGGGATACAATGACAAAAGTATTAAGAAATATAATAGGTAATAATAATAGGTAATATAAATAATAAGAAATATAAATAATAATAATAACTAGCACTTACATAGCTCTCTAAGATTGCAAGCACTTTATGTAAGTTATCACATTTGATTTTCACAACAACCCTCAGAGATAGAATGCTATTGTTATCTGCTTTTTACAGATGAAGAAACTGAGACAGGCAGTAATTAAATGACTTGACCAGGTCACAGAGGAAGTAAGTGTCTGAGGCATGATTCCAGAACAGGTCTTCCTGACTCCAAGTTCATCACTGTATGTACTGTAGCACCTAACTGCCGAGGAAGATAATTCCCTTCCTCACGGAGCCTACATTCTATTAGGAGGCACAATATGTATGGTAAAGCAGTGACCTGGACTTGGGAGCTCCAGGGCTGGTGAGTTGATTTGTTGTGTAGTTGAATACCATTCGTTTTCCGGAAGCAATGGCAGTATCGAGTCAATGACTTTTCTCAGAGCAAGATGTAGAAATCAAGGGGTAGGGAGAGGAAGGTGGATGGCAACCAAGATGTCCAGAATCACAGAGTCAGACTTTGAGGGTGGGAAGGGACTTCACTGGTGATCCAGCCCAAGCTGCACATGAGAGGAATCCCGGACAGATCACATTTAACAAGTGGTCCAGGGCAGAGAGATGCAAAGTATAGTGCAGGTACCAGTTACACATATCATTTAACATTACAATAGCTTTTATTTTTGGCGAGCAATCAGAATTAAGTGACTTGCCCAGGGTCACACAGCTAGGAACTGTCAAGTGTCTGAGGCCAGATTCAAATTCAGGTCCGGTGCTCTATCCACTGCACCACCTAGCTACCCCCTACAATAGCTTCTCTTGATCCCACATCATGCCATTGATCCATATTGAGCTTTCTACATCATCTACATGCCACTCCAATAATGTTTAAAACCTTAGCATTTCCAATTAGGCCTGTACTTGGAAAAATGAGTTACCCAATCAATTAGGAGAAGACTCTGGAAAGCTTGGGAGCCCTGAAGTTGAAGAGTCCCTAAGGACCCCATCCAAAAGTCAAAGCATGGGGACAGAGCATGTGACTCCCTTCCATACTAAGTCAAAGTTCTGCAATCAATCCAATAAAAATATATTAAGCAGCAACTCTGTTCAAGGCCCTATATAAGACCCGGGGATACTCAGATCCCCATCAGACAAAGGCTATTTATGGAGTGATCTCAGAGACTAGCTTATTTGGAAGAACTCTGGATTTGTATTCAGAAGAATTACGTTCAAATTCTGGTCATTCTACTTACTATGAAGTCAAGCTAGTCATTGCCTCCTCAGTTCCCCAAAATTCGAAGCCTTTTTACTAGTAAAAGTCATAATCACTACAATGGGCAACCCTGTATGCAACCCAAGTGGGAATGACAAGAGACTGGAAGGCAGCTTGGTGCTTGAAGGCCAGCCCTGGCCTCTTACTGCTCTTGACCTGTTTTTCTCTTCCAGTTCTTTATTCGATTTCTGCTTGAGTTTGAGTAATGACTGCTGTAGGTCTTTTAGATAATTTCACTCCTTTATAACTGTGTTTTCATTGGAAAAATGGAAGTTGGTTGTATCTCCTGCATGTAAGACCAGATGAAGATGGATGTTAGCTTTTCCTTCTGGACTGATTTTCTGGTCTCCTCAGCTCATTGCTGCCTCAGTTTCCACATCCTGAAATAATCATCTTCATACTTCTCTGTTTATTTGCTTGTTTTCCCTAGTAGACTGTAAGGGTAGGGAATAGTCTTCATTCCCCCCCCCCCCAGTATCCTCAATGTCTTGCACAGAGTTGTGCCCAATAAATGTTTTTTTAAATTGGATTAGATCTGCCAAATGAAGTTAGACCAGATCACAGACTTAAAGCATTTGAAATTTGAAAGGGATCTCAGAGGCCATCGAATCTGACTTATACATAAGAGAAATCCTTACTACATCTGACAAACAATTGCTCAGTCTTTGAAGACCTCCAAGGAAGGGAACCCTTCACCTCCAGGGGCAACACATTTGGACAGCTCCAATTGGTACCAGGTTTTCCCTAATATTAAGCATAAGTTCTCTTCTTTGCAGCTTCTACCCATTGCTGCTGTCTCTGTCCTCTGGGGCCAAACTGAACAATTCTTTCACATTACAGTACTTCAAATACATGAAGAAAGATGGATCCTAAGACCCAGATCTAGTTCTGGGAAGAACCTCAGAGACCATCTAGTCCAACTCTTTTTACATGAGGAAACCAAGGCTCAGAAGGGTTAAACAACTCGCCTACAATCATACAGGTAAATAGACTTTGGAAGTGGGATTTGAACCTAGTTTCTCTGACCCTGCAGATAGCTTTTCCTCCTGTATCAAATTGTCCTGTTTTAAATCTGCTTTTCTCCAGGTCAAACATTCCCAGACCCTTCAATTGATCTTGATGTAGCATGTACTCACGGTCCTTCACAAACTTTGCTGTCTGCCCCTGGACTCCCTTCAGCTCCTCAATATCCTCCCTAAATTGTGACATCTGGAAGTGAACCTAACCTTCCAGATATAGTCTGCCTAGGGACAAAGGGACTATTAGCTCCTCCTTCTTGAAAAACTATACTTTTCTTAATGTGGCCCAAAATCTCATTAACTTTTTTGGTTGCCACATTATACTGCTGACTCATATTGAGTCATTTTTAAAAAAATTCCAAATCTTTTCTAGTTCCTTTTCAGCTCTAAATCATATGATCTTTTTCTTTAAGATCCTTTCTAGTTCAAATCCTATGATCTTTTCCTTCATGGGGTCCTTATAGAGGAAGAGAACTCCAACAGTAATAACTACCAAGCAAATCCAAAGCTAATCTAATTAGAATGCTACTACTAGTTGTCAAGAGCCTTTTTTTACAATATAACAGCAAGTGGCTGAAAATCGAGAAGTTTGTGCTTTGGGTATAGCCTTGAGAAGTATAATGCTATTCTCCTTTACGAATTGGAGCCCTGCCTCCTGAACACCATGGTTCAGTAGCATAGTTAATTAAGCTTCTGGAAGACTCAGGAGACTAAATGTTCTCTCAGAAATGCCCCACCAACTGATCTTGATAGAAGGATTCAGGAAGCAATTACATGTAATTTTGAAAGATGGATGGAAAACCTCCAATCTGAGAAAATGACTTAATTGTGAGGTCTTGACCTGAAGTAAGGAAGGTGCCTAGAAGGAAGATGAACTTCCTTAATTCCCCCAGTGCCTACACTGTATACAAAGGCATTTTTTTAATATTGCATGTCTTTGCTTCCTACTCATCTTTACTAAGTATGTTGTAGAACCAGATGGTTCAAGAGGGCCTTTTATTGTTTGGGCTCAAAATAAAACACACACAATTAAAGCTATTGTCTTTCCTAGAGGCTTCCAGGGAGCTAAGGCACCAAGCTCTTTCCCTAGGATAACAGGGTTTTGGATGAGAAGGGATCTTAGATATCATTCACAAAAACTTCCTATTTTTACAGAAGAAGAGATGGAAGTCCAGAGAGGAGAAGTGATTTCCTCAAAATCGCTAGGTAGTACCAGCTGCCTTCCTTCATAGCTCTGAAGGAAGGGGCTCTTGTAACATGGTTACTGTTGCTGCTTTCCCTTGGGTTCTGATCCATCTGTTCTGGCCTTTCCACTTACTAAGTATTTTCTGCTGTGTCTATTAAGTAAATGAATCATGGAAGGCCATGAGAAAATTAGCATGACCTAAACTATTGGATGTTCCACTTAAAGTCTTTTGCAAGTAGCTCTATCTGCTACCTCACAGTAAATCATTGAAGGAGAAGCTCTCTCTAGCCTCCCAACATCAATGACCAGGTTGCATAGTAGAAAAAATACTTGAACAGATGTCAGCAGGCTTGGGCTGATCCCCAGATCTTCCACTAATTTATTGTGACCCTGAAGTCACTTTGAGTGACTTAAGTCATTTTACCTATCTGGGTGGCAGTTTTCTCATCTATAAATCAAGAGCTTGAGAGGGAGAAGCACTTATGACAATGGTCTCCAAAGTGAGGACTGTGTTCTCAGAAGGAGAGTATGTGAGATGATTGGTGGGGATGCATGAAGGAAATTAGGGCCCAGAGCTTCGCCATTGGGGCACAATATGCAGAATCAGCCATCTTTGGGTGGTTGCAGTGGCAGCTGGGCATGTACTGTTTCTTCTTTGCATCTACACTTCCCTCTTACGGCCAAACTGGGGTAAATGGCAGCAGACCGGGCCTGAGCCAAGGGGCTGGGAGGGAGAGGCACCAGAGACAGATCTAGGCCAAGGAAAGGTCTGGAGTATCTGAATGGTAATAAGCCAATCATTATGTGACCACTGCATTAGGAACCAGGAAAGGCAGCAGTTGTGAGAGCTTGGGCTGATGAAAGCAGTCACATCAACAGAAGAAGGCCTGGTTCTTCTATTCCTTTGTACCTCACTACAAAGGACTGGGCAAGTATTGGTGGTGGTTTGGGCAGAGGAAGGATGAATAAGGGGCCGAGTCTCAAAAGGGAGGAGGCAAGACCGGGCCCAGCTGGTGGGCAACGACAATGAACCAACAAGCACTTTCCCCTCCTAGATCTAACCTCATGTTTATTTTTAAAAATTCAAATTAATTTTATTTTGCTTCAAATTCTCTCCTTCTTCACTCCTCTTCCACCCACTTACAAGGCAAGAAAAATAAAACCCATCCCAAATATGTAAAGCTATGTATAACACATTTCTGCATTAGCCACGTTCCCCCCACACCCCTCATCAAAAGCAAGACATAGGAGACAATTTGCTTCAATCTGTACTCTGAGTCCTTCAGTTCTCTACATGCTGATAGATAAAACGTTTCATCGTGACTGCTTTGGAACTGTAATTGATCATTGTATTGATCAGTGTCAGTAAGTCTGTTAAAGTTGATTATCTTTACAATATTGCTGCTTCTGCTCTATTTCTGCTCACTTAACTTTGCATCAGTTCATACAAGTCTTCCCAGATTTTTTTCTGAAGTCAACCCCTTCATAATTTCTTGTAGTGCAACAGTATTCCATTGCACTCACATCCTATAACTTTCACAAAGCGTTTCTGAACTGCTGGCTGTGTGTTGGGCATTGTACTAGGTACAACAACAAAAGTGGAACAGTCTCTGCCCTTAAGGAGCTTGCAATCTATACAAAATAAAAGCAAAGTTTTTTTTTTTTTTAGGAGAGGCACTAGAGTAGAGACTTGATGGAAACTAGGGCGTGTTTACCTAAACCATTTTTAAAAAAATGATAATGGTTCAGGATCAAAACACTTGAAGACTACTGAGTTATGATACCTGATTGAAGACTAACCCTACTCTAGAGTAACTGGGTGACCTTGGAAGAGACATTTCACTTTTCTGAGCCTCAGTTTTCTCATATACAAATTAAAAAAAAATTGGACTAGTTTATCTAGAAAGTTACTTCTGCCTCTAACAATTCACAGATTTATAGCCTCAGTGAAAACTTCATTTGGCTATATCTAAATGAAATTAAGTGGCTCTTTTTAAAACTATAAATGATTTTAGTTCATTCAGTAGAAAAACATCAGGAGCTTTATTGTTGATTACAAATCTTTTGAAGATGAGAGTTTACATTAAGTTCCAACCATTTTAAAGGTAGTAGATTTTCTGTTAGGGTTGCTACATTTTCCTTGGGTATTCCCTGCTAATAGCACAGGGAAAAAGACAACAACCTAGTTGGACTTCATGGTAATCCTTAGAAGGGCCCATCATACTTGAATGGTGAGACTTAATTTACAGCCTCTGGTAAGAAGTTTGTTCCAAGGTTAGGAGTTTCATGATCAATTACCAGTCAATCAATCAATCAATTAATCAACAAGCATTTATTGTATGAATACTATGTACCATTAGGCAGATAGAAACACAGAAACAAAATTGAAACACTCCCTGCCCTCAAGGATCTTACATTCTGTCAGAGGACACAATATATACATATGAAAGTATATGCAAAATAAATAATGTTGTTTTTTTTTTTTTGGAGGGGGCCCTAGCAGCTTTTAGAGTTAAAGTGAGTAGGGTGGACATGGCAAGTACCAGTGCCTTTCCTGGACCTGATTGAGACCAGGGAACACAGGGAATTGAACTTGATGGAAAAACTTTTATCCTTGAAGGGGAGGGAAAGACAGATAAACCAAACCTCTGCTATTTCCTGCCCACGTATATTCAATTATTTGTTGTATAAGTATTACTTTCTTTTAAATACTAGGATGAAATACCTTCCCTTTAAAAACTAAACTTTCCTCAGTTTTTGGCAGCATAGTGCTAGGACAAAGGGTACAAACTGAACTATCATGAGAGCTTCATTTGAATTATAAAAAAAATATTTTAGAAGTATAAAGGCCTAATTATCCTCTTCTTTTCTTTTTGGGTGCTTTCTTTACTAGTAGTTTGCATGATGCTACTCCAGGGAGTTCTCCTATCTGCCATTCAAAATCCATCTCTCTCTCTCTCTCTCTCTCTTTCTCTCTCTCTCTCTCTCTCCCCCTCTCTCTCTATCTCTGTCTTTCTCTCTCTGTCTCTCCCCCTCCTCCCTTCTCTCTTCTAGCAGAAGTCTCTCTGCCAGCCCGTAGTCACATCCCCCTCTGAATATCTGGCACATATATTAACAGGGTTCTCCTTCAGGGAAAGACCCCCTACCCACCTGGGTGGAGGTCTATATGCATAATCGCTGGAAACTCTACATGCATAATCATTGATTGGATTGAATGGTTGGCAAAACTAAAACAAGAAAAGCATAAAACAGAGGTTTGTCCCTGGGTGCTAAAGTTTTGGAGGGCGTAATTTCTCTTTCTATAGTCCTTAAACTTACTGTCTCACAACTTATAATCCTCCACTGGCTATGTCTGGGCACTCTCCTTGTTCTCAAGTTCTACCAGGCTTTAAAGAGGTGACTGTAACCGTGCCCAGTAGCTTCCTACTTTCACCTCTTCTTGGGATTTGGGGGAAAAAGGATTGTTGGCTATAATTTTAGGAACAGACTAGACTCCATGGAGGCTGAACTACCCCCTCTCTGATGGGACTACACACAAAGGTTGTGATTATTTCACATGAAAATCATTCATTAAAAAATGTCAATCAGGTCTGGCATGTGCCAAAGCTGAAAGACTTCTTAGTCTCCCCCTAACATATCATTGGCTCCAGAACTATTTATGGCTCTGATAGTCTGTGTATGAGTTGCCTACAGCTCTAATTCACAAACACTGAATTCACTGAAATAGGGTATCATGTTATTTCCATATTGGTTAACCTTATGGGCAGATATAGGAAATTGTTTCTTGAACTGAACATTTCCTAAGAGAATAATGAGTTTTGCGACTACTGGCCATTTAGATTTCATCAACGGAGTATCTATCATTTAAAAAACCAGAAGGTATATGTAACATGATTTTATAGGAAGCATGGTTTTCTGCCTAGGTGTTAAAAGAGGAGGTTCACTCAAACTCACAAAAGGCAGTTGCTTCATGGTCTCTGACCATAGGGAACTAAGAATCCCAGAATCAATGGATCAATGAATCCTGGTATTGCTTGGGACTTCACAGGTTATCTTATGCAGATCATTCCTGAACAGGAATATGCATCTGCAACACAGCCAACAAGGAATGAGCTGGCCTTTGAAAGTTTCTAGAATGGGATCTGGAACCCACTGCTTCTTGAACACATTATTCAACTTCTGGCTAGCTCTAATTGTTTGGAAATTTTTCTTCGTATCATCTAAATCTGCTTTTTTTTTTTTTTCTGACTCTTCCCTGAATTACTTCTAGTTAGTCACTTGGCACTCAAGCAAAATAATTCAAATCCCTTGCCCACATGATAGCATTTTAAATAATTTACAGATCACCATAATTTCTCCCACAGGTATTTTCTTATCACAGTGAGACGGTCTCAGTTCCCACCACTGACGTTCATAGGAGATGATGTCAATATTCTTCAGTGCCTTGCTGATAGTCTTCTGGACACCCTGCACTCATCACTGTCCTTCACAGACATATGTTTGACTGGCCCCTCACTTGGTCATTTGGCCTTTCTTATTGGAGCCTGATAATGATGATAAAGATGATGAGGATGAGGAGAAAGGTGAGGGGGAGGATGATAGCAATCATTTAAATAACCCCTTAAAGTATGCAAAGCACTTTCCACATACTGCCCCATTGAATCCTAAAATTTCATCCTGTTTGATGTCCACCTTCCACTGTCTATTCTTGTTCTTTGTAGCTCATTAAAACCCTCAGCTCTTTTTCAGATGAGCCATTATTTAGCAATCTTGTGTTTAGAAAGTTATTTTTTTAAACCCAAGTGTAGGGTTTCACATTTACTCCTATCTCTTGTTACATCTATCTTATTAAATACAGCCGATTATTCTTCCTCGCTTGAGATCTTTTTGGATATAGACTGTTATTGAAAGCAATACCCATCTCTTCTACTTTTATATCACTTGCAAATTTGGTGAACATTCCACCTCTTCCTCTTTCTAAAGCATAAATGAAAATGTAAGTTGCACAAGGTCAAGCACAGGTTTCTGGGGGCATCATATGCCTCGTTCCAAGTTGCCATTAAATGATTTATATGGATTCTTTGGGTCTGGTCATCAAACCAGTTCTGAATCAATACAACCATACTGTTATCTTTTCCAGACCATACTATCGTCTTCTTGTCTATAAGCCCAGTGTGAAAAATTTTGTCAAATGCTTTCCTAAAATCCAGACAATCCATATCTACAGCATTTACCTGATCTACTTGTCTGATAAGAAATGAGGTTAGCCTGACCTCATTTGTTCTTGATGAAGTCATGCTAGCTCTTTGTGACAGCAACTTCTTTTTCTTTTCTCCCAAATTTCAGCTTCTTAGCCTTTTTTTTCCATCATGGATTCCTTTGGCAATCTGATGAAATCTATGGACCCCTTCTCAGAATAATATTTTTAAATGCACAAAATAAAATACATAAGATAACAAAGGAAACCAATAAAATTGAAATACAATTATCAAAATGTTGAAAAAATATTTAGGTTCATGGACCCCCAAGTTAAAAACTCCTATTCTAGATGGTTATTAACTATCTCTTTAGTACCATGTAATAGAATTTGCCAACAATTGGAGTTAAGTTCACTGGCTTGTAATTTGCACATTCCTTTTTCTTACCTTTTTTGATGATCAAGACAATTGCCCTTCTCAAATTCTCTGGCACTTATCCCATTCTCCAACAATTAGGGGTGGGGAACCTGCAGCCTTGAGACCACATGTGGCCTTCTAGGTCCTCAAATATGGCCCTTTGATCAAATCGAAACTTCATAGAACAAATTCCCTTAATAAAAGGATTTGTTCTGTAACAATTGGACTTAGTCAAAAGGCTGCACCCAAAGATCTAGAAGACCACATGTGGCCTCAAGGCTACAGGTTCCCCACTCCTGTCCAAGATCCTTCAAAGATCCCTGACTGTGGTTCAGCAACCACATCTCCCAGTTCTTTCATTACCCTGGGGTAATGATTAGTTGGGTCTGATGACTCGAATTTATCCAAGGTTTCTAGGTGCTCATATTTGGGTTTCATCTCCCTATTAGTCATTTTCAATCTGTTCTTTTCAGTTCAGTATTCATTTTCCTTAGTAGAGAATAAAGAAGCAAATAAAAGTTGAATAGGTTTTTGTTTTTATTAATCTCTAACTGAAATTTAACATTTGCTTTCATTTGTTTTATACTGGGGTGTCCGTAAGTCACACCAAACTCTAAAGGGGTCCATGATTCAATACACATTAAAAGCCTCTGTCCTAGGATCAATGTCAACTTTTGCATTAATTATGAATCATCTGCCTTTACTTTCATCTTCTTTCTCTTTCATATCAGTTAGCATCCATATCAGTTTATTTACATATTTCCCTCTTTTCTTCTCTATTGAAATCATTTCTCTTTTCATCTCCAGAATTTTGTTCTTGAGGGCTTCAGATCCCTCTTGGGCTAACTTCTTTCTGGAATTTTATTCTGTGAGATCCTATTTATCCTTTCTTTGAAATGTTTTGAAATCTGCTTTCCATAAAATCTATATGTGCCAATCTATCTTTGAACTTCCCTCTTGTACTTTATAATAAGTTTTTAGATGGAGTGTTCATTTTATCACAAGGCCCTTGGCATTTCCCTACTGCCAACCAGCTTCTCCTTGTTGGCATTTGTATCCCTAGCACCTAACATACTTCTTTGCACATAAGTAGGTGCTTACTAAATGCTCATTGATTGATGCATTCATTGGTGAGAATCATGCCTGGAACTGCAGTTTTACTTGTTGGCTGTTCTACTTTTTGAAAATGAAATTATTTTTAAGATAAGCCAACATTTCCTTTTTGTCAGAGGGAGAGTTCCAGCAGATGTCTGGATAATTGAAGGCTTTCATGGCTACCATAGTATGCCTCTGTGCCAGGTTTGACATCTGTTTCCAAAACTCCCTGCTTCTTCCTGTCTAGGCGTTTGTGTTATTTTCCAAAGACAATGCTACTTCTATTTTTTTTCTTCTGTTGATATTTAGCCAGATACTTCCCATTAAGATTTCCCTGTTGAGACTTGAATTTTCTCACGTAAGTATATCTTCATAATCATTGATGCTATTTTTCTTCTCTATCTCTTTTACCTATCTGTTTCTTTTTGAATTAGTTATATACTTCCAGAAATCCATTTCTGTTGTGGGTCCCATATTCGTCAACTCTGTAATCTCTCTAATCTCAAATTCATCTCCTTCATTAGGATCTCTAGTTCACCTTGCTTCTTGCCCACACCTTGTGCCATTGGGCATAGATATCTGAGTCATGGGTTTTATTGCTAGCTTCTTTCTTGGATGTTGTCTCCTGTCAGTTTCTAGGCATCTTGGATGCTGTTCTTCTTATATTTTAGCTACTCCCTAAACTAAGTGATTTATATAAAGAGGTTTTGTTTTATTTTTCTCAACAGAGGAGCTGATATTTTCTTGACTTGCTGTAGTGATAATTTTGTCTTTTAAATGGTAGAAGAGTCAACAAGGGGGAATTCTCTTCTGTATCTTATTATCATTAGTAGAGAGAATCTAGTTGCTGGGGTGCAAGTTAAATTAAAAATTCTCCTTGGGAGAAATGACCACTCATTCCTAGAGGCTGAAAAGCAAATATAGTGCAGGCATAGGCAGACTACCTTAGATGATAGGAAAACAGAATTCAGAGCATTTGAAAAAAGATAGGATCCCATGAAAGAAAATGCTTCATAGCAATTTGGAATAGGAGGGATGGGAGCTGCTCAAGGATGACAGTCTGAAGACACAAGGGGAATTGACCTAATGGGAAAGAAAAATGGTATTTGTTTGAAAAGACTCACAGATACTCAGGGAACATATGAATCAGCCTTGATTTTTTTTTAAAAAAGAAATATATGGAATATAGAAGCAAGCCTAGATAACAGAGGACGAATATAAGAATGTTGTACAGTCCTGTATGTTATGAAAGCTAAAACTCATAATAATTTGAGGCCAGAGAAGAAGTTAAGTATAACAAAAAAGGGATGTTTTAGCTACACTGGGAGAAGCAGGAGGATCAAAGAAGACATAATATCCTTGCTGGGGGTAGCTGAGAAAATAACTGTTAAAAGAGAGAAAGAAAGGCTACTCAATTCTTATTTTGATTCAGTTCCCCCTCTTTCCCAAGGAGAATGACCTCAATATTAGAAAGGACAGGGCAAAAATGACTAACAGGGAGTTCAAGTAAGGAGAAAATGAGAGAACACCTAGTTTCCCTTAAAGAATTCAAGCTACCTATTCTACAAATAATGGGCATATATCATTGCTATATCATTCTTGGTGATATTTGAAAGAGCGTGGAAAACGAGAGGTGTACTACATAAATAGAGGTGGTCAAATAATGTCCCTATTTTAAAGAAAAAGAAGAGAACATATTCCACAAGTATAGGCTTGTGAACTTGCCATAAGGTACTGAGTATAATATAATATAATATAATATAATATAATATAATATAATATAATATAATATAATATAATATAATAAAATAATATAATATAACATAACATAACATAACATAACATAATATAACATAATATAATACAATACAATATAATATAATATAATATAATATAATATAATATAATATAATATAATATAATATAATATAATATAATATAATAATATAACTTCCATAACTTTGATTCTTAGGAAATTCCTAAAATGGATCATTAAAGAGATGGTTGCAGAACATCCAGAAAGGGAAACAATGATTACAAAAAGCCAACATTTCTTTAATTTTTATTTTGGGATTGTTTGTTTTTTGGAATTTGAACATTGCTAAAATCCACATTCAGTTCACTAATCCCCTCTTTTTTAGTTTGTTAGTTTAGATTGTAGGGGATATAGTCTTTCTTCTTAACACTGCTTAAGCTTTATACCAGAAACTTAGGTATGCTGTCTCATGATTATCATTGGCTGTCATGTAGTTAGTAATTGTTTCTTTGATTTGTTTTTTGACCAACTCATTATTTAGAATGCCACCATTAAACCTTTATTTAGGTCACTGTCTTTTGTTTGTGCTCCCTAAATTGATTGCTATTTTTCATCATTTTTCATCCTCTAAAGGATTTATTTAGTATTTTTTTCTTTTATATATGCTTTTGCAATTTCTTTATGCCTTAACACCTGGTCTATTTTTTTTAACATGCCATATGTGGCACTGATAAACATGCATATTCTTTAGTGGTCCTGTTCAGAAGGTGCCATAGATTTTTAACTCTAAATTATCTAACAGTTTGTTCAATTCTATTTGGTTTTTTGTTTGTTTGTTTGTTTATGTTTTTGGTAGATTTGGCCAACTTTGAGAGAGAAACATTAGAGTCTCTTATTATTATTGTGCTATTATCTATCTTTTTAGAATTGTATTAATTTTTCCTTTATGATGCTATAAATGCTATACTATTTTGTTGCACATAAGTTAAACAACAATATCGCTTTATTTTTTATGGTTTCTTTAAGTATAATGTAACTCCATTGATATCTCTATTGATGCTTTTAATTTTCATTTTTGTTTTGCCTCATAGCATGACTGAAACTCCTCCTTTTTTTATATGATGTTTTAAATTGTGTTCCAGGCTTTCATTTGGATTCTATCAATGTCTTTGACTTCTTAAAAATAATTAATTAATTTATTTTTAGTTTTCAATATTCGTTTCCATAAGATTTTGAATTTTAAATTTTCTTCCCTTTCCTCTCCTCCCCTCACCCCAAGACAACATGCAATCTGATATAGGCTCTACATACACATTCATATTAAACATATTTTCCCATTAGTCATGATGTGAAGAACAATTAGAACTAATGGGAGGAATCATAAGAATGAAGCAATAAAACAAAACAACAAAGGAAAAGGAGAGCAAATAGTATGCTTCCATCTGCATTCAGACTCCATAGTTCTTTCTCTGCATGTGGACTGCATTTTCCCTTATGAGTCTTTTTGAGTTGTCTTAGATCCTGGCACTGCTGAGAAGAGCCAAGTCTGTCAAAGTCAGTCATCTCACAGTGTGGCTGTGACTGTGTACAATGTTCTCCTCATTCTGCTCATTTCACTCAGCATTGGTTCATGTAAATAAGTCTTTCCAGGTTTTTCTGAAGTCTGCTTGGTCATCATTTCTCTTAGCACAATAGTATTCCATTACATTCATATACCACAACTTGTCCAGCCATTTCTCAATTGATGAACATCCCCTGAATTTCCAATTCTTTGCAACAACAAAAAGAGCTGCTATAAATATTTTTGTACATGTGGGTCTTTTTCCTGTTTTTATGATCTCTTTGGGATACATACCTAGAAGTGGTATTGCTGAGTCAAAGGGCATGCATAATTTATGCCCTTTGGGCATAGTTCCAAAGTGCTTTCCAGAATGGTTGGATCAGTTCACAATTCCACCAACAGTGCATTAGTGTTCCAATGTCCCCACATCTTCTCCAACATTTATCATTCTCCTGTTTTGTCATGTTGGCCAACCTGATAGGTGTGATGTGGTACCTCAGAGTCATTTTTATTTGCATTTCTCTAATCAATAGTGATTTAGATCATTTTTTAATATCACTATAGGTAGCTTTAATTTCTTCCTCTGAAAACTGCCTGTTCATATCCTTTGACCATTTATCAATTGGGGAATACATGTCTTTGATTTTTTAAAAGGAGTTTCTTGCAAGCAACACTGTGGGGTTTGTTTTCTTATTCACTCTGTGATACTTTCATTTTATTGGATTAATAATATGAATTTAATGTTGTGAGTTAGGTTTATATTTTTCTTTTATTTGACTAGTATTGCCTTAAAATAGTTTTCCCCTTTCTCTTTTAAACTAGTATCCCCACCCCCAGTTTTATTCAAAATACTTTAATGTAACCCATTTCCCTTTACTCCCTGTTCCCCTTCACAATCCCAGTTTCTCTTAGTTTGGGAGTTTTTCTTGTATCACTGATTTCTTTATCTTTCTTTTATTTACTGAGTTATCAATTTCTTCTCCTGTTTTCCCCTTATTTTTCCCCTACCAGTTAAATGATTAGCTCCCCAATCTTCTTCCTGCACCTTTCCCTCCCAGTTCTTTGGTTTTGGATTTCTTTTCTGTTTCTTTTTTTTTCCCCTAAGAGCTTTGCTTTGTACTCTTAATTGTTTTTTCTTCCTGTTTTTTTCTGAGCTTTTATTCTCTTATTCATTTTCTTATTTTTATTTTACTTATCAGTTCCTTAAATTTCTTTGTTTCTCATGAAATTATTATATCACCTGAAGTACAAGTTTGAATAACTTCTTCTAACCAATTTATATGTTATTGTCATTATAGATGTTACATCTTTATCCACTTTTTTTGCTATATTTCAATCTAAGAAGTATCAATTCATGTGAGAAGTAATGTGAATAGCTTCGGCGTCCCTTGGTAGAAATTACCTTGTGTGCCAGATCATGCTGTCCAATGCTCCTCCTTACCTTTTCAATAACCTATCATCTTATTGTTTGATTCATGCTCTCCTTTGACTTTCTGGATATCAGCTGCTCTTAGCAGCTTGAATTTCCTTTATCTTGAGTCAAAATGTTGTCCATGGGGGAATAATACTGTATCAGAGCAGATGGTCTGCCTATGTACCAAATGTCCCAATTAAGCCATTCTTATTGCCTCAATCTCCCATCACCGGCATACACATTCCTCCGTGAGAATGTTTGTCAGTGTCCTTTGATGTGGGGAGCCTGTACTTTTTGTTTCACCAGTTTCAATGCCTTCCTTCTACTATCCTTCTTATTCTCCTGCAACATTTCTTCTTGCTGAAAGATTATGAGTTATCATATTTGTCTTGTCAGTCATGGACTAAATGAGACCATTACACATTCTTCTCTACCCTCTAAATCCCTCTCTACATCAATACATCCTCTTGTGGAGGCTAGATTTGAACTAAGGTTTTCCTGACTCTAGGCTTAGAGTCAGGAAGACTCATCTTCCTGAATTTAAATCTGGCCTCAGACACTTACTAGCTGTATGACCCTGGGCAAGCCATTAAACCCTGTTTGTCTCAGTTTCCTCACCTGTAAAATGACCTGGAGAAGGAAATGACAAACCACTCATATCATTGTGTGGAGTCATGACTAAATTGACATAATTGTCTAATTTATTTTTCTTCATAAAACTGGTTCCTAGTTTTATTTATTAATACAATTTTTACTTTCAATTTTATTAATCTCTTAATTTTCAGGATTTCCAGTTCAATATTTTTTTGTGGAATTTTAATTTGTTGTTTTTCTAATTGTTTTAGTTGCATGATCAATTCATTGATCTGCTCTTTCTCTATTTTAGTGACATAAGCATTTAGAGATATAGATTTTCCCCTAGGTACTGATTTGGTACATCCCACAAATTTTTGCATGTTGTCTCTTCATTGTCATTTTCTTTAATGAAATTATGGATTTTTCTATGATTTGGTCTTTGACCTACTCTTTCTTTATGATTACATTTAGTTTCCAAGTAGTTTTTAATCTATATTTCCATGGCTCTTTATTGAATGAAATTTTTATTGTATTATGGACTGAAAGAATGAATTTAATATTTCTGCTTTTCTAAACTAGTTTTTGAGGATTTTATACCTTAATACAAGGTCAATTTTTGTAAAGGTGCCATTTGCAGCTGAGAAAAAGATCCTTCACTAGTATAGCTTTACTGTTTTTAACTCATTAAACATTTCCTTTAGGAACATTGAGGCTGTGCTGTTTAGTGCATATATGTTTAGTATTAATATGATTTCATTGTTTATGATTCCTTTTAGCAAAATGTACTTTTCCTGCTATCTGGGTCTATTTCTGCTTTTGCTTTGTCTGAGATAATGATTAATACTCCTGCCTTTTTAACTTCAGCTGAAGCATAATAAATTCTGCTCCAGCCCATTATTTTAATTCTGTGTGTATCTCTCTGTTTCAAGTTTGTTTCTTGTAAACAGTATATTGTTGGATTCTGGTTTTTTAATCCATTTTGCTCTCTGCTTCTGCTCTATGAATGAGCTCATCCCATTCAAATTCACAGTAATGTTCACTAACTGTACATTTCCCTCCGTCCTATTTTCTTCTGTTTATCCTTCTTTCTTTTTTATGCTGTCCCTCCTCTACAGTCTGTTTCGTTTTTGACTACTGCCTCCCTTAACTTGTCCTCCTTCCCCTTCCCATTTTTCTTCTTTCTTGGGTAAAACATATTTTATGCCCAACTAAATGCATATGCTTATTCACCCTTTGAACCAATTCTGATGAGAGAGAGGCTTAAAAATTGTCTACTTTCTCCCTCCACTATAACAGCTCTTCCCTGTATGATTTTTTATGTGAGGTAATTTTCCCCATTCTTCCTCTCTTTTTGCCCTTCTCCCAGTGTATTCCTTTTTCTCACCCCTTATTTTTTTTTAGATCATCCTCCTTACTTTCTGTGGGTTGAGAGCTCTTACAACTGCTCCTGCTGCCCCTTCTATCTCTATATCCTCCAAGGCCCACTGCTTGTGCTGTTGCTACACTCTGGGCCATTCCCCACCCTGGTGATACAGAGTTCTTCTGCTGTGATGTTTAAAAAGTCCAAGAGACATAATTTCTGAGTGATTTAATTTTAATCATTTTATTAATAAGGTTATCATGTTATTAATAAAAAGAAGTCAGTGGTACTCTGGAATGACAAAGACCTCTCTTGGCAGCGGGCTCACAGTTTATATGCCTTTGGAAGAACAGGTGTTCCTGAGGGTGGCAATAAACTCTGACTGGTTAACAATTAATGAAAAATGAATATTTTCTGACCTCTCAAATAACAGGTCTTGGGGGTATGTGACTTGGATCACCTAAGTCTTGGTCAGAGAGACTTATGAATTTCCATGTCCCCTGTCTGACAAAAGGGGGAATCCACATTTCCCCAGACCTGTCTGAGTAGATACAATGAGAATTCACCAGTTCTCTCAGTCTGGTTGGCTAAGTCTTTGTCCAAGATTTCCCACACTGGTTGATTTCTGGATAAGCAAGTAGAAAAGAGGAAAAGCTTGGTCCTAATTCAATAATTAATTATTAATACAAGAGATAAATAACCATTTCTCTCACTGCACACTTCCTAAATTGTCTTAGGCTGGAAAAAATGTCTCACCTAGAACTTTTATTTGCTCTGCCTCTCCAAAATTTGATTTGAGGTGTCATTTAAAGGTTATTTGGAGGGGAGAGTTAGGAGAGTTCAGATGGGTTCAGATGCCTGTATTTTCCCATCTTGGATACACCTTGAATTCTTTCTCAATAGACTCCTTATCTTATTTCCTAAAAACACTTTCCAAAACTTCTCTCCTCTTCCCACTCTATCCTTTCTCCACCTCTCAACTAAGGACCATACGTTTGACTTTATTAAGAGAAATTGAGACCATTCAAAGCCAACCCTCTTTTTTTCCGTGTTTCATCTCAAATCCTCTTGATGAACATCAATCCTCACTCTCTCCTTCTTTCTTCCATTCTCTGACAATGACATCCCCATTTGATTGCAAACTCCTTGAGGGCAGGGGTTATCTTTTCCTTCTTTTTCTATCCCCAGTACTTAGCCCAGTGTCTGGTACATGTTAGGTGATTAATAAATGTTTATCGATTAACTGACAGACTGAAGTGACTGTTCTCCTTGTCAAAGCCAACTCACTTACATATACCTTTGATAACATTCCTCTTATTTGTCTGGCAGAATGGAACCTTAATTATCTCTTATGTCTGTGGCATTAAACTTCTTTCTATTTACCAGTTTCTTTCTTACTGCTTTCAAACATGCACAAGTCTCCCGATCCTTAAAAACATCTTTACTAGACCCCACCTTCCCCTCAAAATGGCACCCTAAATCTCCCCTCCTTTCCTCAGCCAAATTACCAGGGGAAAAATGTCACTTATTGTTGCTGCTTCTCTTTTGTCTGCTCTCAATCTCCCCTGAACTCTTTGCAGGCTTCTGAGCTCATCACTGGACTGAATCTGTTGGTTCCAAAGTCAACAGTTATTTCTTAAGTATCATATGCAAAGGTCTTTTTTCAAGCCTTGTCCTTCTCGGCATACTGCTGCACTTGACCCTGCTGATCACCATCTCCCATATGTTCTCTCTTTACTAGGGCTTTTGTGACATTATTCTCTCCTGGTTGTCTTATCTTTCTGATCTCTCCTCAGTCTCCTTTGCTGGTTATCCAAAAACATCACATCTCCAACTGTGAGAGTTCCCTAAGGCTCTGTCCTAGGCCCCTTACTTTCATTATTTTTTTTTTACATTCTATCTCAGTGACCTCATTCATTTCCAATGGGTTTATTTATCATCTCTGTGCCAACTATTCCCATCTATAAATATCAGAGATATCTCAAAGTTAACATGTACAAAAGAGAACTCTCTCTCTCTCCACACCAACCTGTTTCTCTTCCCAACTTCCCTATTTCTGTTGAAACCACCAACATTTTTCCAGTCTCTCATGTTTGTAACCATGGCACCATAGTTACAATGGCACCATGACTTCTCACTTTCTGTCACTCATATATCCAATTAGTTGCTAAAACTTTCTGTTTCTACCACTACAATACCCTTTACACCCAACTCCTTTTCATTCTCACAGTGACAATCTTAGTTCAATCACTCATCACCTCTAACCTAGATGACTGCAATGACCTCTTAATTGGTTCTCCTGCCTGAAATCTCTCCCCATTCGATTCATCTATCATATTGCAGTTCAAGTAGTTTTCCTTGAGCACAGATTTCATTCTTCTACTTAAGTCCAGTGGCTTCCTGTTACCTCTAGAACCTAACTTTTAAAACCCTTCCCATGCTTCTCCAATCTATCTTTCCAGCTTCGCTGTGTATCCCCTCCCTCACCTCGATAATCCATGATCTAGTCAAATTGAATCTCTCTCTGTTCTATACACACATGACACTCCCTCTTCTATCACCAAACTTTTGCACTGGCTATCCTCCATGTCTGGAATGCTTTCCCTCCTTGCCTCTGCCTCTTAGAATCCCCTCTTCCTTTTTCAAGACACAACTGAAACAGTATCTTCTACATGAAGCTTTTCCTGCCAACTGCTATTATCCTCCCTTCTAAACTTCCTTGTATTTAACTATTTTATATTTATTCACCTTATATTCATTATGTGCATAATTATATAATGTCCTTATTGTCTCCCCTGTTAGGAAGTAAACCCTTTGGGGGTGACATGTGTTTTATTCTTTGTATCCATTGCTCCCCAGAACCTGGAACAGTGCCTAAAACTTAATAGACATTTAAGTAAATATTTTTGATTGATTGAATAAATGAAATATTCACGTAGCCCTGATACCTGTGGCTAACTAACTTATTTCAGTGCTATCTCTCATCATTTCATCACTGCAAATACTTCCTCTAACAAGGCCAATTGAAGCTCCCTCCATGAACTTAGTTGATTGTTTAATTGTAGCATGAATATTATCATTCCCACTTTATAGATAAAGAAAGGGAGACTCAGAAATATTAAATTATTTGCCCTAGGTCATGCAGATAGTCAGCATTGAGCTAGGATTTCTAACATTATAACATGCTGACTCTGTGACATAACATAATCATTACCTGGGGGCCAACTCTCTGATAATAATCTTTCCTGAAAGGTAGATTATTTCTTGGATGAGAGACATATAGTCAGACATTAAGGCTGAATTCAAAGTCTTTCCAGCTTGGTAGTCAATCAAACATGTATTAAGTGGCTGCTATATGTCAGGTACTGTGCTAAGCACTGCAGATACAAGTAAAAGGAAAAGTGTGCCTGCTCTCAAAGAGCTTATAATTTAATGGGGAAGATAATATTCAAGGAACTACATATGTATCAAGTTATATATAGGATACATTGGACATAATGGAGGGAAGGCTTACCAGAGTTGCCAATCTGCTGGCCATAGAATCCCAAGTCTCCTCATGAAATAATGTGGCATCAAAATATAATTTTATAACATTCATTCCTCTTAATCAAGAAAAAAAGATTGACTTTAAAGCATGGTATAATTATTAGTAAAATGTGTTTTTTTATATATGAATGCCTGTAAGAAGATGACTGAGTTCAATCAGATAACTACAATAGTTATGAAAACAACCAACTATTTAAAAAATTAAGCTAAGCAGAAATGCAATGTGTGCATACACACACACACACACACACACACACACACACACACACACACACACCCCTGTATGGAGCTGGTTAGAAAGGTGCTATCGTGATTTTTATTGACTAGGTAAAAGAGGCCATTATCTTCCTCATTTCTTACCTAGCCTTAATCATTGAATAGGCATTGACTCAGTCAAACTGAGACCTGTTTAAGATCTGAGCTTAAAAAAACAAGGTCTCCCATTGCATTTGAGGCCATCTCCAGTTACCTTGACTTATGTCTTGCCACTGGACCCAGACAGCTCAGGAGGAGAAAGAGGCTGGTGACTTCGCATAGTCCTCCCTCAGTTAAATCTAATTTACTTGCATTTTATGGTCTTACCTCCTTGATGTCATGGTCCTCTTACACAATGAAGGACAAACAACAATAACTATAGTGAGGAGCAAAAAAAATCCCACTGATCTGCAAGTCAGAAGACCTGGGTTTTAGCCTGGTTTAGAGTTTAGAACCTACCACTTCTAACTCACTGTGTGGCCTTGGGAAAATCTCTTCACTTCTCTGGTCAGCAGTTTCACCATATTTAAAATGAGGGGTTTAAGTTAGGTAATCTTTAAAGTCCAGGCAATCTCTGACATTTTATTTGCTACAGTTTAAGGTCTCTCTCATATTTAATATTTAAGTTCTAAGAGATTGTTTATATTTTATATTCTAAAATCTAATAATTTTTTTGATGCTACTATCTTATTACAGTAATGTTAAGCTGAAACAGCTAGGAAGGAAGAACATGGAGCATTTGAGAAAATCAGATCCTCCCAAAGCACTGTATTATAAGCTTCTGTCTTATTGAAATCTTAATGGTGAGGATCTTTTTACTCCTAAAATCAAACTCTAAAAATTAAATTTTTATGATAAATAACTAGCCTTGCCAGTACAGAAAAATGAATTAATAATAAAACCAGCATTTTGAAATAATGCTGGAAAATTGGTTGAAAAGCTTCTGCTGGTGACATTTTCCTCTGAAGACAAGACACAAAGATAATATTCTGTGTAAGTACCTACATGTGCACTGGTAGATCAGAGAGGCTGATTAAAAGTTATATTTTGGTTCCATCATCATGGGCACCTATTTATGGTTAGATAATGATTTCTAAGAGTGGAAGTTGATTAGTTCCCCCTGAAGAAAAGTCACTTATCTTTAGATCTTTTCCTCCATAAGATAATTAAAAATGACACATCTGTCTAAAAGAAAAAAAATAGAGGTTATCGGAAAAACTGGCTCTCTTCAAAATTGTAATGGAAAGGAAATACATATTTTCAGCACCTGCTCATACAGAATGCACAGTGGTCTTGAAATTCAGTAAATAGTTTGCTTTTTTACTTTTACTGCAGGTGGCTGGATGATTTTGATTGAGGATTGTTTATTTGAACTCTCTGGCTCTGACCTGGAACCATTACTGAAACATGTTCTAAAGTTCCCCATATTCTTTATTCTCATAATCTATTAATCAACCAATATTTATGGATGTTAGTACTGCGCTAGGTACTAAAGAGAACTCAGAAAAAGGTAGGAGACATAGCCTTTAATCGCCGTCATTAAAAAAGCTCTTTAATTCTATACTGTGTGCCATACTGACAATACTTCGTGATAAAAGTTCAGAGAAAAGAATTCAGGTTAGTTGTACTTTCAATACAATCTGCTAACATTAGGTGTGGGAGGGTCCTTACAACATGGAATATAAGATGTTAGAACTAGAAGGAACGTTAGAGAACAGAATGGTAGTGCTGGAAAGGACCTTAAAACATAGAATTTAAAATATCAGAAACTGAAGGGCTCTTAGCATAGAGCTTGGAAGAAATTTGGGAAACATAATGTAGAAATCTCCAGCTAGGTGCAACCTTGGAGCTTAGAATAAAGATTGTCAGAGCAGAAAGGGGCTTTAGAACTGAGAACGTAGAATGCTGGATCTGGGAGGTACTCTGGAATATAGAATGGACGATGTCAACACTGGCAATGATTTTGAAACATCGAATGTTGACTTCTGAGCTGAGAGGAACTTTAGAACGTAGGATGTAGATTTTCTGAGCAGGGAAGGACCTTTCTTTACTTCGATAGGCATGTGGTGCCATTGCTGTACAGTGCACAGATCAAACCATATACATCATCTCATCCTGTGTGGTTCTCTCCATGATGTTTCATGGAGATCTGTCCATTGTACTTTCCTGTACGTTTTTTAACATTTAATGTTACCACTGCAGCACTTGGGTCCTATCCAGCTGCTGAGTTCTTTATTTGATTCTCCAAGGTAGAAGTTACCTTAAAGCCCTATTTCCTTCCTCTCTTGGGGCTAGGATTTTGCTGTTGTTGTTGTTGAGATGATGGTGATAAACTCTAGCTAGTCGCACTGCATTGTTCTCTTAGTTAACATTTAACAAATATGCGATTTCAGAAACATTCAGCACTTACTATGTGGTAGGGACTGAAAATACAAAGACAAAAAATGAAATGATCCCTTACCTCAAGAAGTTAACCTTTGGGAAAGCATCTACTGAGAGTTCTAAGCCTAATTCAGCCTTAGGCTTCTCTGGGCCTTGGTTTCCCCTCCAGTGGATCATAAATCTAAGGCTGAAAGGGACCTTAGAATCTATTTAGTTTAGTCTCTTCATTTTACAGATGGGGAAATTAATGCCTAGAGAAGTTAAGTGATTTGCCCAAGGTTACACAGATAATAGTCATCAGAAGAAAGATATGAATTCATGGCCTCTGACTCCAGAGTCTATCAGGCAGTCAGTCAAGAAGCATTTATTACGTGCCTACTATGCATCTGGCACTGTTCTAAGTACTGGTGGTGCAAAAAGAGGCAAAAGACAATTCCTGTCCTCCAGTTCACAATCTAATGGGGGCCACCCCATACTGCTTCCTCAAAATAATTTATTTTTTATATCCTACTTGAAAATACCTTAAGTTCATTTTAATCTCATAATTTTTTTTGCTTTTTTTTTTTTTGGTGAGGCAATCGGGGTTAAATGACCTGCCCAGGGTCACACAGCTAGTAAGTGTCATGTGTCTGAGACTGGATTTGAACTCATGTTCTCCTAACTCCAGAGCCAGAGCTCTATCCACTGTGCCACCTAGCTGCCCCTTAAACTCATAATTTTAAAAAGCATTTTAGCATCCACTATCTCCGGACTACCTTTTTCTCTACTAAGTGTCTCCCATAACTGAGGCAGAATGTGTCTCTCAGCTTCTCAAATGTTTGATATCTGAGTTCTATGAGGTTGGAGAGAAGGAAGAAAGTTTTCTCTGTGATGGGAGTCAGGCCCTCATGAGGTAGGTCATTGGGTGAAAGTTTTTCCTCCCCCCATTTCCTTTGCTTGCATGCAGTACTTGGCCCTTGAAGTGGGGGTTAAGATTTAAACTGGAATCTTTTTATATTAGAATTAATAGATCTCCCAATGAATCTGAGTCTACATATACTCAGCTTCTGGACACTGTGATCAGGGAGCATGAGGAGATGAATAATCTATTGAATTAGAACTCAGGAGTCCTGGATCTGTCAGTAATTAGCTGGCTAAATTTGACACATTACTTCTATGCTCTATTCCTTAGTCTCCTCTTTTCTAAAATAAAATTATATAGCTAGCTTATACTGCAGTTGAAAATCAATGTCTGAAATTGAATATCTTGGACTATTTGGAGGAAGGTGATTTAAAAGTGTATGGCATAGCATTCAAGTTATATTTATAGCATCAGAACCCCCCCTCCATAAAGTTAGGGAATTGAAGTACAGCGATGACTCACCTCTCTGGCATCAATGAGGAGACTCTATTTCCCTGCACTCAGTGGAGAGTAGAAGAGTATCCTAATGATGGGGAATCTTGCAGACACTAGTTCTTATAAACGGTTCTTCTTGCTTGAGAAGCAAGATTGTATAGGTTTTAAGTTCCAGCATCCCAGAGTATTGCTCTTTACTGAGACTCTCAAACACAAGCTCAGCAAGTCCCAGACCACCTCTTTAAAAGTAATTAAAATTAAAATATTCTGATTCATTGGTGATATGATTATTTATTTAGAACATTATGGGACAGCAAAGAAACTAATTGAGACAACAGTTTCAACCAAGTTGTAGACTATAAAATAGATCCACAAAAATCAACAATGTTTTTATATAATTACAACAAAATTCAACAGGTAATGATAAAAATAGAATTACCATTAAAATAATTTCAAAATGTATAAAATATTTGAGAGTCAATCAAGCAAACACAATCAATATTTGTAAACTTTCAGTTATGAACTGTTCCTTAAAGAAAAAAACCTAGTTGAAATAATATTCAGTGCTCATGATTGAATCATGCCAATAGTTAATCTAAAATTTTAATGCTATACCAAACAAAGTGCCATAGGGATACTTCACTGAATTATGCAAAATTAAAAAAAAAAGAAAGCTCATATGGAGAAGCAAAATATCTAGAATATTCAGGAAAATAATGAGAAACAAATTAGGAACTAAGGGAAAACATCGTTTCCAGACCTCAAACTATATTAAGTCAACAAGACCATTTCATATTGGTTAAAAAAGTAGAAAAGCAGATCAATACAACAGACTAGACAAAAGAGAATCAGAAATAGTAGCACTCAATAACTTGTTGTCAAATAGAGAGCAAAACATGAATTATGTAGAAAAGAATGCCATATTTATAGTAATTGCTAGGAAAACTGGAAAACAGTCCAGCAGAAATTAGGCTGAGGCCAACCATCTAAAACTATATTCCACAACACATTAAAAATAGACACACGACCTTAATGTTAAAGATCATACTATAAAATTACATAAAGATCATATGATAAAATACATATGAATAGAAGATGAATTGTGACCCAAAAAAAAAAGAGATAAAGTGGACACTTTCACTTATGGAAAATAGAAAATCTCTTGCACAAACAATACTAGTGGAACTAATATCAGAATGGAATGAGTCAAATGGGAACAAATCTTTGTATTAAATTTCTTTTTAAAAAAACACTTATATATTTTTAAAATTCTTTTTTAAAAATAAATTTTGATTTCCAAATTCTCTCCCTCACCTACTCACTGAGAAGGCAAGCATATGAAATCACACAAAATACATTTCCATATTAATCACATCATAGAAAAGGGAAAAAAAGGGAGAAAATTATACTTCAACTTCCACGCAGTTAATCAGTTCTCTCTCTGGAGGTGAATTGCATTTTTCATCATGAGTCCTTTAGAGTTGTTTTGGATCATTGTATTGATAAGAGTGGATAAGTCTTTCACAGTTGATCATCATTGTGATATTGCTGTTACTGAGTATGTACAATATTCTGGTTCTGCTCACTTTACTTTGTATCAGTTTTCAAGTTTTTCTGAAACTATCCTACTTGTAATTTCTTATAGCATAATCATATACCACAGTGTGTTCAGTCATTCCTCAATTGTTGGACAGTTTCTCAATTTCCAGTTGTTTGCTATCACAAGAGGAATTGTTATACATATTTTTGTATGTATCTGTCCTTCTTCTTTTTCTTTGATCTCTTTGAAATACAGACCCAGTAATGGTCTTACTAGGTTAAGGAATACACAAAGTTTCATAGCCATTTGGGCATAGTTCCAAACTGTTCTCCAGTTTACCACTCTACCAACAGTTCATTAGTGTGCCCATTTTTCTACATACCCGTCAGTATTTGTTATTTTTTAAAAAGTATTTCATTTTTTCCCCAATTACATGTAAAGAAAGTTTTCAACATGCACTTCTATAAGATTTGAAGTTCCAATATTTTCTTCCTCCCTCCCTCTCCTCCCCACTCCCCAACACAGCAAGCAATCTGATACAGGATATACATGTACAATCATATTAAACCTATTTCCACATTAGTCATATTGTGAAAGAAGAATCAGAACAAAAGGGAAAAAACACTAGAAAGGAAAACAAAATAAAAAAAGGTGAAAAAATGTGCTTCAATCTACATTCAGACTACATAGTTCTTTCTCTAGATGTGGATAGTATTTTCAATCATGAGTCTTTTGGAATTGTCTTAGATCATTGTATTGCTGAGAAGAGCCAAGTCTATCAAAGTTGATCATAACACAATGTTGTGGTTACTGCACAGTGTTCTCCTGGTTCTGCTCACTTCACTCAGTATCAGTTCATGTAAGTCTTTCCAGGTTTTTCTGAAACCTGCTTGTTCATCATTTCTTATAACACAATAGTATTCCATTACATTCATATACCACAACTTGTTCAGCCATTCCCAATTTATTGGCATCTCCTCAATTTCCATTTCTTTGGCACCACAGATGAGTTGCTATAAATATTTTGTACATGTGGGTCTTTTCCCCTTTTTTATGTTCTTTTTGTGATACGTAGTATCTTAGCAGTGACACTGCTTGATCAAAGGGTACACAAAATTTTATAGTCCTTTGGGCATAATTCTAAATTGCCCTCCAGAAGGGTGGATCAGTTCACAACTCCAACAATGCATTAGTGTTCCAATTTCCCTATATTCTCCAACGCCCATAATTTTCCTTTTCTGCCATATTAGTGAATCTGATAGTGTGAGGTGGTACCTCAAGTTGTTTTAATTTGTTTTTCTCTAATCAATAGTGATTTAGAGCATTTTCATATGACTATAGATAGCTTCAATGTCTTTATTTAAAACTGCCTGTTCATATCTTTTGACCATTGGGGAATGACTTGCATTCTTATAAATTTGACTCAGTTCCCTATATATTTTAGAAATGAGGCCTTTATCAGAAACACTGGCAGTAAAAAATGTTCCCCAGTTTTCTGCTTTCCTTTTAATCTTGGTTGCATTGGCTTTGTTTGTGTAAAACCTTTTTAATTTAATGTAATCAAAATTATCTATTTTGCATTTCATAATGTGCTATATCTCTTGTATGGTCAGGAATTCTTCCATTTTCTGCAGATCTGACAGATAAAATATTCTTTGCTCTCTTAATTTGCTTACGCTATCACCCTTTGTGTCTAAATCACATAGCCATTTTGACCTTATGTTGGTATATGATTTAAGATGTTGGTCTATGCCTAATTTCTGCCACACTGTTTTCCAGTTTACCCAGCAATTTTTGTCAAATAGTGAGTTCTTATCCCAGAAGCTGGAGTCTTCAGCTTCATCAAACAATAGATTTCTATAGTCAATGACTACTGTGTCTTGTGTACCTAATATATTCCACTGATCCACCCCTCTATTTCTTAGCAAGTACCAAATAGTTTTGATGATTACTGTTCTGTAATATAGTTTCAGATCTGGTATGGCTAGGTCACCTTCCTTTGCAATTTTTTTTCATTAATTACTTTGATATTCTTGACCTTTAGTTCTTTGAGATGAATTTTGTTTTTTTTTTAGCTGTATAAATTAGTTTTTGGTGATTTGATTCATATGGCACTGAATAAGTAAATTAATTGAGGAAGAATTGTCATTTTCATTATATTAGCTCAGCCTACTCATGAGCAGCTCATATTTTCCCACTTATTTAAATCTGACTTTGTGTGAAAATTGTTTTGAATTATGTTCATACAGTTCCTGGATTTGTCTTGGAAGGTAGACTTCCAAATATTTTATATTGTCTACAGTTATTTTATATTGAATTTCTCTATCTCTTTTGCTGGACTTTGTTGGTAGCACATAGAAATGCCATTTATTTATGTGGGTTTGTTTTATATCCTGCAACTTTGCTAAAGTTGCTCATTATTTCAAGTAGTTTTTTAGTTAATTCTCTAGGATTGTCTAAGTATGCCATCATATCAACTACAAAGTGGGATAGTTTTGTTTCCTCATTGTCTATTCTCGTTCCTTTAATTCCTTTTTCTTCTCTTATTGCTAAAGCCAATGTTTCTAGTACTATATTAAATAATAGAGGTGATAATGGGCATCCTTGCTTCACCCCTGAGCATTCATCATTTTTAATAGGTGAGGTAATGACTCAGAGTTGTTTTAATTTGAAATTTTCAAATCAAATAGTGATTTAGAACATTTTTTTTCATATGACTATAGAGAGCTTTGATTTCTCCTTCTCAAAACTGCCTGTTCATATTTTTTGAGCATTTGTCAATTAGAAATGGCTCTTAATTGCCTATCTTTTTGAGAAATGAGGCTTTTATCAGAGAAACTTGTTATAAACATTTTAGGCATTACTTTACTGTCAATGCATATTTTATGCTAAATATAGTTTCTCTGATTATCTCCTTAATTAGGTTTATTTTTGCTTTTGTTTTGTGTGAGGATGTGTTTTTGACCCTTGTCCTTTTACTTCAGCTAAAGCATAACAGCTTCTGCCCAAGCCCTATTTTAACTCTGTGCGTCTTTCTGTTTCAATTGTGTCTCAGGTAAACAACATATTGTTGTTTTCTAGTTTCTAATCCATTCCACTATCTGCTTCCATTTTATTGGTGAGTTCACCCCATTCACATTCATAGTTATGATTACCAACTATGTATTTCCCTCCATGCTCTTTTCTTCTCTTTATCCTTTTCTATCTCTTTTGATCTCTCTCCCTCCCCAAATGTCTTCTGCTTCTGACCATGCCTCCCTTAATCTGTCTTCCCTTTTATCAGCTCCACCCCTTTCTCTTATTCCCCCTCCCTCCTATTTTTCTGTTGGGTAAAATAGATTTCTACACCCAACTGAGCATGTCTATACATATTCTTCTCTTTTTGAACCAATTCCAATGGGAGGGAGGTTCAAGCATTGCTCCTCTTCCATTTCCTCCCATTGTAAAAGCTCTTCCTTGTGTGCCTCTTTTACATGAGATAATTCCTCATTCTTTTTATCCCTTCCCCCTTCTCCCAGTGCATCCCTCTTTCTCATCTCTACATTTTTTTTGGACATCTGACATAATCAACTCACATCCATGCTTTCTGTATATCCAGAGCCATTGTAACTGCCCTAATAATGATAAAACTCTTAGGAGTTACACATATGAGGAGATCCAATTTGCTTTCACTAAGGATTTGATCAGTTCGCAACTACACCAACAGTGCTTAAGGGTCCCAATTTTCCCACATCCTCTGCAACAGTTGTCATTTTCCTTTTCTGTTATATTAGCCAACCTGATAGTATAGAGTGGTACCTCAAAATTCTTTTAATTTGCAATCCTCTAAGAAATAGTAATTTAGAGCATTTTTTTCATATAACTATAGATATGTTTGATTACATCATCTGAAAACTGTCTGTACATATTTTTTGACCATTTATTAATTGGGGAATGGCTCTTACTTATATAAATTTAATGCAGTTCTCTCTATATTTGAGCAATCAATCAGGCCTTTATTAGAAAACTTGCTGTAAATCTTTTTCACAGTTACAATTGCTATGTTTTTCCCTCCATCCTATTCCCCACCCCATTTACCCTGCTTTCTCTGTCTCTCAGTCTCTGCCTCTTTCTCCTTCTGCCTCTCTTTGTCTCTGTTTCTGTCTCTCTCCTTTCATTCTGCCAATCTTCAGAAGTATTTTGCTTCTGACTAATGCTTCCTCCAATCTATCTTCATTCCTAAAAGCCAGCCCCTTTTCTTATCCCCTTTCCCTCCTACTTTCTTATAGAGTAAGATAGATTTTTATACCCAACTGAGTGTGTATGCTATTCCCTCTCTGAGCTAATTCTGATGACAGTAAAGTTCAAATGTCCCCTCCAGCTCCCCCCACTTCCCCTCTACTATAAAAGCTCTTTTGTGTTTCCCAATTCTATTTTTAAGGTGTTATTTTCTTCAATATTTTTTGAGTCTCTTTCACCAAGTTGTTGACTTTCTTTTCATAATTTTCTAGCAACATCCTCATTTCTTTCCTCAATTTTTTCTTTGTCACTCATCTCTTTAATTATTCCTAGAATTCATATTGACTTGATGTCAAATTATTTTTTTAATTTTAAAGTTTAAAATTACAATTTAAATTAAAAAAAATTCTGTCAAATTTAAATTTTTCTTGAGGCTTTGCTTATAGCTGTTTTCACATTATTGCCTTTTTCTGACTTTGTGTCTTGACCTTCCTTGCCACCATAATAGGGGTTTTTTTGTGGTCAAGTTCTTTTTTGTTGTTGTTGTTTGCTCATTTTTTAGCCAATTTCTTAACCCTTCGAGCTTTCTGTTAAAGTTGGGCTCTGCTCACCTGTAGGTGCAGAGGTATTGTCCCAAGTTTCAGGCTCCTTCATGCTGCTGCTTTCAGAGCTAGTTCTGGGGGTCTGCAAGATTTTGCTGCTTCCAAGGGGTGTGATCCAGAAAGAAGTGTGATCCCTGTTCTCCTGGTCTCCATTCTTGTTTTTACCAGGAAGTGCCCATGCTACCCTCCAGCAGCAAGTGCTAGAGCTCTTCTCAGCCCTGGAATTGTGACCTGGTACCATGTGCTCGCGTAGTTGCAAACTCTAGCACTCCTCTCCACCATGAAAGTATGACTCAGAATGACATATAAGAAAATGAGTTGCCAACCAGTGCCAGGTTCTGCACCCACTGCCAACAAAGGGTTCCTTGTAATCTATTTCTGACCAGTTGCCCCTCCCCCTCCGTTTACTTTCTCTGAACTGAGAATCCCTCAAGCTGCTGCTGTTGCTGTCGTCTCCAAGGCCTGCAACTAGTGCTGCTTATGCACGAGCGCTGGGCTGGTCCCCCCATGGTTCCACAGACCTCTCTCAGCTAACTCCTAAGTTGTCTTAGTCTGGAACAATGTCTTACCCGACGTTTTTTTGGCTCTTCCCTTCCAGAATTCAACTTTGGGCATTACTTTGAAGTTATTTGGAAAGGAATGTTGTTAGAGTTTGACTGGGTTGCTGTCTCTACTGTGTCATCTTGGCTTCATCTCCTTTATATTAAATTTCTCAGATAAGAGTTTGGTATCCAAAATATATAGAAAAGAAACAAATATGCAAGAACAAAAGCCATTCCACGATAAATAAATGGTCAAAAGATATGAATAAACACTTCTCACTTTAAACATGGACTGGCTAATGACTCACTGAACTACTTTCCTACCTCTGTCCCAGCAGCCACCAGAAACCTTTATTTGAGGAAGCTTCCATGTCAATTGTAATATTACACGTGTTAATTCATTAGAGCCTCAGAATATCTCTATAAATTAGATACTATTATTATCTCCATTTTGCAGTTAAGGAAATTGAGTTTGAGAAAGGGTGAGTTACTTGCCCAGGGTCACACAGCTCAATAATGGTTTGGGATAGGATTTGGACTCAGGTCTTCCTCACTCCAACATTCTATCCACTGAATCACCTCCCTCTATCCTGTGGTTCCCCTTCCTTCTCTGTTCCCTACTCCTGCCTTTTTCCTTGCTTGTATTTCTATTTTCATTACTTAGTACATTGCTTTGCACATAGTTAAGAGCTTAATACATGTGCTTTCTTCCTCTGTCTCTTTCTCTCTTTGTCTCTGTCTTGTCTATAATTTATTCTCTCTCTTTCAAAGAAAAAAATAAGAACAGTAAGAAATAATGTCTCAAATCACAATAATAAGAGACACAAAAACCAGAACAACTTTGAGGTTTCATTTGACACCCAGAAATTTGTCCAACATGATGAAGAATGGGAATAGCTGATGTTGAAGGAGTTGAGGAAAGACAAGCATGTGAATACATCTTGGTGGAGATGTAAATTAGTACAAATGTTTTGGAAAGCAATTTGTAATTACACAAAGAAATCACCCAAAATGTCTATGCTCCTTTGACCCAGAATTTCCACTACTAGACATACAGATTAAAGAATACAGTATAAACAAAAGTTCCATGTACACCTAAATATTTATAGAAATACTTTTTATGTGTTAGCAAAGAACTGGAAACAAAGTAGATTTTGCCCATTTATTGGGGAATACCTAAGCAAGTTATGATACATGGATGTAATGGACTAATATTATGATGTAAGAAAAATTAAATATTATGAATACAGAAAGGCATAGAAATATTTACATGACCTAAGCAAAATGAAGTAATCAAAGCTAGGAAAATAATATACACAATGACCAAAATAATGAAATTGTAAAGAACAACCATAAAACAATTAAAATTTTGCAAAATTACAGAGAATAATGTTGGTGTCAAAGAAGAGATGTGACACCACCTCCCCTCTCTCCCTTGCAGAGTTAGTAGAAGGAGAGAGATCCTTGAATGTGGAATATTACATAAAATTTCAGAATTTTTTGATATATTTTTAGTTTTGCTGAATTTTTATCTCATTTTCCTCTTTTTCTTTCTTTTAAAATTTCTTTCTTATGATGTTATAATAATTCTTTAGGATAAGAGGGAAAGAGTACAGAAGGAAATCTAGGTCATATAAAACCAAAGAGTATGAAACATTATTTTAGAACTTAAGATACCAGAGTAGGCTTCATATCTCTAGTCATGCTAAAGTATAGTCTCCATCAGCTAGACCCTAGATAGCACATCTAGTCTAATCTTTATTAGAAGAAAAGTACTCTGGTCTACTTACCCAAGTAGTCATCCAGCCTTTGCTACAATTCCTCCAATGAGAATGAATTCATTGCCTGCTTGTTGAGGTGGTATATTTCCTCTGGAATATTTTAAATTACTAGAGATATTTTCCTTATATAAAGAAAAATTTATTTCCTTGCAAACTTTCATCCATTTCTCCTAGTTTGATCCTTACAGCATACAGAAGTAGAATCTTTTGAATACTTGATAGCGCTTCAAATATTTGAATACAATTATTGTGTTACCCCAACTCTGTTATTCATCAGATATTTGCTACATGCTAGCGATATAGAGAAAAAGGTCCAGGCCTCAGTCCTTAAAGTCTTTATAAGCCAAATAAATTCTAGGTGATTTGGGAAGGGAGGATACCAAGAGCTGAGGGAATCAGAAAAAGACTTCATGAAGAAGGTAGTCCTTAAGAAGAGTTTTGAAGCTAACTATTGACTCTAACAGATGGAGAAGAGTAAGGAGTGAATTATTGACATGATAGATAGTCAATGCAAAGGGAGAAAAGAGATGGAGAGAATGAAAGATTTTAAGTTGGTCAGTATAGTTAAACCATAGAAAACATGAAGGGGAATAATGTGCTAGAAGAATAGAAAGGTAGAGAGATTTAGGTTGTAAAGAGCTTTAAACAATGGAGGAGTTTATATAGGGAGCTATTGGAATTTATTGGGATGGAGCATGACATCTTCAGACCTGTACAGAAGGAAAATTACTTTGGTGGCAGTTTGGAGGGTATATTGGAGTGAAGAAAGATTTGAAGCCAGGGGACCTCATAGGTAATTATTGCAATAGTTCAGGCAAGAAGTGATGAGGACCTGCACTAGAGTGATGGTCATGTGGGTAACGTGAAGGGAATATATAAGAAAGATGCTGTAGAAATAGAATCGACAATACTTGGGTATTGATGGGGTGACTGAGTGAGAAGTCAAGAATGACATTTAGATTTTGAATCTGGATGGCTAGAAGAATGTTGGTGCTCTCAGTGGTACTGGGGAAATTTGGGCACATAGTTTTCAGAACAAGATCTGGGCACAATGCTTCAGTGAATATGTGAACAGAGCTAAAACACTCAAAGCTTAGAAATGTTTGAAGGCAATGCATTTATCTTCCAGTGGCCTCATGTTACACATTTACTTTGGGCTCATGTTACATAAAGGATGACTTGGATAGAAGAACAAGCAGGCTTCTTATCTGGTTTCCCCACAGAGGAGCATGTCCTTGTGTCCTGGCAAGGAGATGAGAAAAGAAAATAAGACAAAACCCATCCTGTCATATGTGTGTTATCTGTAAGAAAAAAGGTGGTGGAGTGGGGAGAAGAAACAGCTTTGATTCAGTAGAATCCAATACTTTCATTTATTCAATGAATTTATGCACGCCTATGGCTCAAGGAACAGCAATGTGTGAAATCTGTATACTTTGTATACAAGTAGATTATTCTAGAGAGAAAAATAATTATTTGGCTCCCAGCAAACCTGTGGTTTAAAGTTTCTCTGACTCATAACAAACCTATGCTTAAAGGCAACAATGGCTCAAGAGATGACAATTTATTTGAGACACATTTAAAAAATCTTTAGAAATTACCTTGGGTACCAACATCCTCTGAATTTGGCCTTTGACTAGAAGCCAGAGATCATAAATTGAGTTCCAGCTATGCTTCTTGTCAGGCATGGTACTATGGCCAAATCATTCTACTTGAGTCTCCACTTCATCATCTGCAAAATGGGAATAATAATCCTTCTCTGCCTTGTTAAGATGACAAGAGAGGATGGACATACAATCCCTTTAGTCTCTCAATTGCAAGACTATCACAAGGGATTTCCTTGATCTCTGTTTACTATAGGGGCAAATACATCAGTACTTTAAGAATGCTTGATTTCTTTGGGGAGGGTTCTTCTTCTTCTGATTCAAATCACAGTAGTAAACAGTCTTTGTGAATTATTGGATATGAGTAAACGCATTCTAAAACTTCTGTTTGTTTGAAATTTCATTGAATTCTATCAGCAGGTGAATTAGTTCAAGCAAACCGAACCAAATAGCATCAAACTACATAACCAGAAACATGGATACTTTAAATTTTTGTTTTAAGAGCAGCTACTTGGTTTAGGCAGCATGATGCCAAGGGGGAAAAATGTTGTTAGATTTGGAATCAGAATAGCTGGCTTAGAATCCTGACTCATTATTGTCTCCTCAAGCTTCCCATTCTCTCTCTCTCCCCCTTCACCTCCAACCAACTTGCCTCATACTTCACCAAGAAAATCAAAGCCATTTACCATCCTCCCTTTCCTTCTCTTCTCATCTTATTAGCCTTTGAGATCATCTTTTGCTATCTGCTCCTTTAATCTAATTACTGATTCCCATATTGTGCAGGCTTAATACCATCCCTTCCCATATTTTTAGAATATTGTCCTCACTGTCAATTCTTTAGATTCTCTTTTCCTCAAAAGCTATCATCCTGTATTCCTTCTCCAATTCTCATCCAAAATCCATGAAAAAGCTCTTTATACTTGGTACATCCAATACCTCCCTTCTTGTTCTATTCTATTCAAATGAAATAACTCTCTGCAATGATATTTTCTCAATCCTCACTCTGTAGCATTTGACACTATTGATAACTGTCTTCTGGACACTGTATTCTTGGAATATTTTATGACGCTGTTCTCCCTTGATTATCCTCCTAGCTGTCTGAATGCTGCTTCTCAGAATCCATTGCTGGATCAACATTACTTCTTATTGTGAATATATTTCAAGCTACCTTGCTTGGCTTTTTCTCCTTTCTCTTTACACCCACTCGGTGAAGATTTAATTAGCTTTTATGAGTTCAGTTTTCTCATAGCTTTACACGTCCAGTCTTAGTCTCTCTCCGGAGCACCAATACTACAACACTAATTGTCTACAGCAGGTGTCAAATATGTGCCCTATTGGCCGCATATGATCCACAACAGCACTCCTGAGTACATCCGAAAGCAGACTAGAATCTAGTTCCTAACTGATTTTAGTGTATTGATGCATTTACATGTACACACACACACATGCACATATAATCCACATGTTTACGTATATGCATATGTTTTCGTATATATGTTTGGCTACATACATATGCGTATATGTGTTATGTGTGGTGGTGTACAGGAAACTTGAAATTGGATGGCTCATAGGCATCTCCATCTCAGCATGTTCAAGAAAGACCTCAACCTTTCCCCAGGTGGACTCTTTTCCCAAGGTATTGAGACCTACACCATCCTCTTAGTCATCCCATCTCACAGCTTCAGCATTGTCTGTGATTCCTCACTCTCACTCCACATTTCCAATCCATTGCCTTATCCCAGCATCTTTATTTCCTCAACATCTTTTTCATAACATCCCCTTCTCTCTACTCAGAAAGTCACCACCATAGTTCAGGCTCACCTCACCTCTTGCCTGGGCTGTTGAAATAACTTTCTAATTGGTCTGACTCAAAATTCTCCCCACTCCAATCCATCCTCACACAATCCCACCAAGGTGTTTTTTTTTTCAAAAGTGTAGATCTGACTATTTTATATCCCTACAAAATAAACTCTAGCAGCTCTCTATTACCTCTTGAATCAAATAAGAATTTTGTCATTTATTTTATTTTATTTTATTTTTTAGGCAATTGGAATTAAGTGACTTACCCAGGGTCACACAGCTACTTAAATTCTGTCATTTAAAGCACCACCCTATTTTCCAAACCTTATTACATATTACTCCCCTCTATACACTCTATGGTCCAGCCGTGCTGGCTTTCTTATCTCATTCTTGCTTTATGTATGATATTCCATTTCCCATCTCCAAGTCTTTGTCCCTTAGCCCTGAAATGCTCTTTCTCCTCAGCTTCTCATCTTAGAATCCCTGGTTTCCTTCAAAATCACACTTAATAAACAGAATGTAATACAATGAATTTGGGCCTACACATCTGAAGAATAAATTGTTCATTTTGAAATATTTGTTGATATTTGGGTCTCCTGACACATTTTTAGCATTACTTGTGGCTTTCATTTGTGGTTTTTCTGCAAGCCATTTTAATATACCATGTAATCTGTCAATCTAAAGATGACTAGCTATACTGTGTAAATTATGGTTCTGTTTTTAAATAATTGTCACACCTGTTGCTTTTAGGGTTTGTGAGGGAAGGGTTTCCCCCCTTGGTAGTTTACACACTTTTATTGAGGCTGAAACTAATTCTACTCCCTGCCCATCTACTTTGGCCTTCATTTTAGGCTCATGTTTCAGATCTGCATGCAATGCTTGTGTTACCCTGGTAACCGAAATGTTGGTTCCTTGTTCTAGGGGTTCATCATTACTTTCCGAAATTATCATGGACCTTGTGACAACATATGTCATAGATCTTTGTATACAATTTATTGGCCTTTCTAATTTACCTGCTTTAGTATTGTTGTATTGTGTGTGACATCAGGCTGCCATGTAAAACTTAAAAAAAAATAAATGTAGACTATCCTTTTTGCACGCTTAGAAGTAGAATATTCAGTGTAACAAACAAAAGTTTCATGTTAAAATGTTTAGGTTTTTTGTTTTCTTTTTGAATTTTGTTCTCAGTTTTGTGTGAATTTGCTTATTCTGCTGTTTTAATGGTTATTCGTAGAAGTATAGTGAGGTGAGCAAAATGCCAGTGAAAGGTAATTTCCAGTTATATGTGTCATGGAGCATTTGAAGGGACCGTGCATTGTTAGAATATATATACATATTTAAAATCACAGTCATATCTAAACAAAAGTCTACTTTTTTCTTTTGTGTGTCAAACACAAAAGAGAGATTTTTTTTAGATTAAACTAAGATCGTATTAAGAAACTTGCTTTTTTAATTGTCATAAATTGCAGCGTCCCAAAGCCTTCTTAAACAAATTATCCTTAAAAATGAAGGTTCTCCCAGGAAAAAATAATTTCAATTACTTCAGGGAAAATAATTATGATTAAAGCAGTTTGTGGTTCCTTGGAAATGCTGTGCTTTTTGTACTTTACGTCACTAGTGAAATTTGGATCATTCTTAGTATGTGTATATTTCAAAAGTCTTTGTGCTTACATTTAAAATTAGGCAACTTCATCTTTAGAGCTTCGTTTTACTTTTTAATTTAATTTAATTTTAAACAATTTAGACAGTTCCTTCCCTGTTCTCTGCATTTAGATGTCTAAACACTTTGAATCTATTACTTAATTCTGTAAGTAAATTTTATAATAATGGTGTAATTCTATACTTAAAACATTAAAAATAAACCCTTTACGTGTAACCCCCCAAAAAAACCCCAAACCAACTCCCCCCAGAAAAATAACACTACCATGATCAAGAGCACCTCCTGTATAAGACTTTTTCTGTAGCCAAGAGGGTGGAGTAAAAGGTAGGCACTCTCACTCTCCCCTATCAACCTCTGAACACCCAAAAAATATCACCCCAGAAAAAAACACTGGAACAGCTGAACTAGAAGAAAGATGGGGAACAGCAGTGCAGCAGCCCAGCAAATGGGTCTCCCAGTGCCTCAGCAAAAATAAGGGAGGCAGAACTACAAGGGGCCCCAGGTGGATAAGTACCCTGCGGCATTCATCTGAAAGGAGGTGAAGAAAGCAACGTAAAGTTTTCCTAAAGCCCCAGCCTTGTTGGTTCTAGCCCAACACCAGAGATGAGCTGTCGGAGCCCTGCAACCTCCAGTTGTTAACCAGGAAGAAATCTTGAAGCCCAGGTGGTAGAGCAGGCAAACACCAACACCTGGACCTCCAAGTGCCTCCATAAGGGCAAGGAACTGGTGGAAACTAGCTCAAAAAACCACCAGATGCCTAGTCACTCTACCTCAAAGGAATCTCCCAGTGCATTAGCAGAAATGAGGGAGGCAGCACTGCAGGGGGCCCCAGGCAGATAAAAACCCTGCAGCACCTACCTAAAAGGAGCTGAAGAAAGCTAAAGGAAAGGAAAAACAGACAATCTCTAGAATTGCCTGACAGTTCCAGCCTTCCTGATTCCAGCCCAGCATGAGGTAAGCTGCCAGAACCCTACAGCCTCCAATTGCCAATATAAGAGGCCCCAGCACACAAAGCCAGTGACCAAGACCTAGGCTCCCAACACAAGAAGCTTGGGTCAGTGCCCTCTGTTCCCCAGCAGGAGAGCTCAATCTCTTTAAGGGACAGGGAATAAAAAAAACACCATGAGTAAAAAGAAACGTACCATAGATTCATATAATGAGAAGACTGAAGATCAAGACAGAAATTCTGAAGAGGACAACATTGTCAACAAACCCACATCTGCAACAAAAAGGGAATATGAACTGGTCTGAAGCCCAAAAAGCCTTCTTAGAAGAGCTCAAGGAGGACTTTAATAGTCAAATGAGAGAGGGAGAAGAGTCCTTAAAAAATACAATTGGCCAACTGGAAAAAAAACTACACTGAAGAAAACAAGTCCCTAAAAAACACAATTGGCCAATTGAAGAAGTAAGTACAAAAACTAACAGAAGAAAACAATCTGTTAAAAACTAAAATTGGACAAATGGAAACTAATGTCTCTATGAGAGAGCAAGAATCAGTCAAACAGAAAAAAAAAGAAAAAATGATGAAAATAAAATACTCATTGTAAAACAACCGACCTGGAAAATCATTCAGGAGAGACAATTTAAAAATCATTGGACTACCTGAAAATCATGATGAAAAAAAGAGCCTGGACAGTATCTTTCAGGAAATCATAAAGGAAAACTGCCCAGAAGTCCTAGAACCAGAAGGGAAAATAACCATAGAAAGAATCACGATCACCACCTGAAAGAGATCCCAAGTTGACAACACCAAGGAATATAATAGCAAAATTCCAAAATTACCAGATGAAAGAGAAGGTGCTGCAAGCAGCCAGAAAGAAACAATTTAAATATCATGGAACCACAGTCAGGATTACACAGGACCTTGCAGCTTCTACATTAAAAGACACAGGGCATGGAACATGATATTCCTTAAGGCAAAGGAGCTTGGAATGCAGCCAAGGATCAACTACCCAGCAAAAATGAGCATCATTTTTCAAGGAGGAGATGGATATTCAATGAAATAGGAGACTTCCAAACTTTCCTGATAAAAAGACCAGAGCTCAACAAAAAATTTGATCTTCAAGTACAGGACTCAAGAAGGACATAAAAAGGTAAATGGGACAGAAAGATACAATATGTTGTTAATAAGGGGGCTGTTTACACCCCTACAAGGGAATATGACACTTGCAACTCTTGAGAACTGTATTGTTATTATACCATGTTAAAGGAGTATACATAAAGAGGGTGGATATTAGTTGACTTTGATGTAATGATAAAAAAATCTAATCAAGTGGGTTAAATGGATCCAAATAAGTGGATTAATCTGATCTTAGAAAATGTACTGAGAAAGGAGGAGGCAGACAAGGGTAAATTACATTACAGGAAAAGACACAAAATCCTATTACAGCAGAGGGAAAGAAGGGGGGGGTGAGCATTGTTTGAACCTTACTCTCATCAGATTTGGCTCAAGAAGGGCATAACATAATCAGTTAGGTATAGAAATCTAACTTGCCCTATAGGCAGTAGGAGGGAAAAGGGGAAAGAAAAGGAGAGGGGAAGAAGGGAGGGAAAGTAAGGTAAAGGGGAAAAAAGGGAAAGGGATAATAAAAGGAGGAGGGACTGAAGGAGGCTGGTCAAAAGCAAAACACTAGTGAAGGGGGAAAGGAAAGGAGAAAGAAAAGCATAAAGGGGGGAAAGGATGGAGAAAAAGACACAGATAGTAATCATAACTGTGAATGTGAATGGGATGAACTCTCCCATAAAATGGAAATGGATTGCAGAATGGATTAAAAACCATAATCCTACAATATGTTGTTTACAGGAAACACATTTGAAAAAGAGTGACACATACAGGGTAAAGGTAAAAGGCTGGAGCAGAATATATTATGCTTCAGCTGAAGTAAAAAAAGCAGGGGTAGCAATCCTGATCTCAGACAAAGCAAAAGCAAAAATAGATCTAATCAAAAGAGATAAGGAAGGAAACTACATCCTGCTAAAAGGCACCATAGACAATGAAGTAATATCATTACTAAACATATATGCACCAAATGGTATAGCATCCAAATTCTTAGAGGAGAAGTTCAGGGAGTTACAGGAAGAAATACAGCAAAACTGTACTAGTGGGGGACCTGAACCTCCCCCTCTGTACTAGATAAATCTAACCACAAAATAAACAAGAAAGAAGTTAAGGAGGTGAATAGAACATTAGAAAAGTTAGGTATGATAGACCTCTGGAGAAAACTGAATGGGGATAGAAAGGAATATACTTTTTTCTCGCAGTACATGGCACATACACAAAAATTGACCATGTACTAGGGCATAAAAACCTCACAATCCAATGCAGAAAGGCAGAAATATTAAATTTTTTCAGATCATGATGCAATAAAAATTACATGTAATAAAGGGCCATGTAAAGATAGACTAGAAAATAATTGGAAACTAAATAATCTAATCCTAAAAAATGATTGGGTCAAACCTCAAATCATAGAAACAATAAATAATATCATTCAAGGGAATGACAATAATGAGACAATATACCAAAACTTATGGGATGCAGCAAAAGCAGTTCTTAGGGGAAGTTTTGTATCTCTAAATGCTTACATAAATAAGATAGAATAAAAGGAGATCAATGAATTGGGCATACAACTAAAAAAACTAGAAAAAGAACAAATTAAAAATTCTCAAACACCAAATGAGAAGTATTGAAAACCAAAGGAAAAATTAATAAAATTGAAATTAAGAAAACTATTGAGCTAATAAATAAAACTAAGAGCTGGTTTTATGAAAAAACCAATAAAATAGATAAAACTTTGGTTAATTTAATTTAAAAAAAGAAAGAAGACCTTTTCTAGTTCCCCCAGAAATTAAAGTCTACTCTCTTCATTGCCCACGTTAGTTTGCCTCTTTTTTTTTATATATGCATGAGCATATTGTGGATGAGTGATTGACAGACTGATGTGCTAATTACTACCTGTGTGACCTTGGAGAATTCACTGAATGGGTCTCAGTTCCTCAGTTGTATTATGAGAAAGGTAGGCTATGTAGTCTCAGAGTAAGGGACATGAGCAGTTATCATAGTGCTAAGAGAAGCCTAGGGAACACAATATCTTCAGGAATTTTTATTTCATTGCTTTTTGCCTATAATTTTATAAGAATGAACTTGGACTTAGATTATTCACTTGTCTTCCAATGGATGTAAGTCTCATAGTCAAAATGTATTGTGATAAAAATTTACTTTGATTTGGCGGGCCATTTTTATAGGACTCTGGATTCCTGACTCTCAGGTTGGCATGGAAACAGCTACCTGGCTGAGAATAAATCGAGGCCAGGAAACAAAGCTGCCCAGGGCACACTGGAAGGCTTTCCACCCCTTGATAGTTTGGGGGATGAGGTGAAAATGAACATTTACCAAAAGAGAGGAGTGCTGGGCAAAATCATTCAGACTGCAAAAAAAAAAAAAAACCCAGTACTTCAGTTTGAAGACAATATAAATTAGAGATGCTTCATAGCTCCTTTTCTATACTTGGTGCTGTGGGGAAAGCAACACATTTGGAGTCAGAAGACCTGGGTTGAAATTCTGGAATTCAATTGTCATGATATTAGACAACACCCTGTTTTCCAGAGCTAAGTCCCAGCAAACAAGCAGTGCCCTGAGCTTGGCATAACAACAATCCTTTGCTCTCACACTCTGGATGATGTCAGCTACATAAAAATCCCAGAATTGTTTCACATAATTATTGCATTGTTTTGACCAGCACCAGGTATTCTCTGAGCTTGGACAAGCACCAGACCAGTACCCATATTCTGGTCTTGAAGCTCTGCTATGAATCGTTGTTGCTGTTTCTCCTCACTGTCAGGGATATAGCTCACTGTGTAGCCTTTGGTATAAGTATTGAGATCTCCACACACTGCCTTGGGTCCCCCCACTAGGGTCAGGGCTCTCACATTTGTGTCCTTGTTTGCCATCCATTTCTCTCACTTTGAAATTAAACTTCTGTTTGATTCCTGACTGTCCTGTTTCTAAGCTTGTTCTGTGCAACTCCAACCACCCACAGATTAGAGGCTGATTCCATCTGGTTGACATTAATTGGTGTCAGAAGTGGGGTTGGATGCAGAACCAGGCCCTTAGACTTTTTGGTACCAGTGGAAATGGACTTGGTGCCACTGGAGCGTCATTTCTGCGGAGTCCAACACTCCTATGCCACTGATCTAGTGAGTCTTCTGCCCTTGTCGCTGCTCTAACTGTCCAAGCTCCTGCCTTGATTGAACTTAGCATTTTTTGTGAGGAAAACTCCACGGCTCTTCAGGTGACCTGATTCATCTTGGGTCTTTCTGGTATGGATATTCTTCACTCTGTTCCCCTGAACAATTGTTTCTTCCTGCTCTCTTTGGCTGCGGCCTCTGCAGGCTAGAAGGCTTTTACCTTCTCTGTTCTGATTTTGGTCCCCCCACAAGCTAAGAGAGCATTCAGTTAGCTCCATGACTCTGTTAAGCCAGTAAACACATGCTTGGCTATAGACTCAAACTGCGTGCTTTGTTCTGTTTGTATCTATCTTGTCATTTTGTGTGTGTTTTTATAAAATGTAAAATGTCTGTGTAGATTCTGTTACATTGAAAGATTTAAAATACAACCAGCCAGGAAAAAAAAAAAAGGAAAAAACAACTTCTAAGGGCTATAGCCAAAGAGTTTAGAACAGTTAGAAAGATTAATGAACTTTCATACTTGAAGCAATTGTTCCAGTAAGCAGCCCTAGCTAACTCCCACTCTAGGCTTTCTGTAGGAGATTAGGTAATAAGAAAAAAAGTCAGATAATCAAAGTTGGTAGAACTGCTAAAACCATCTTAGCAGATTCTGGAGGTTTAGATTAATCATTTTAAGATTGCAGGGGAGAACTCCTGGGATTTGGGGCAATTCCAAGAATTCACTCCCTTCTGAAATATCTTGGTAAGTTTTGGGGTATCACTCTGTAGAATTTGTTTTAAGGAAAAATAAGGGTTAAATTATAAAAGTTTTAAAAGTAGATGGCATGATTAATAACTTCATTGTTCTATGGCAATGAAGGAAGGTAGCTAGATTAGAAGTAATCTCAGAGTGAAGAAAGAAACAAAAATAGACAAATGGTTTGTAACTTATAACAACTTCTTATTAACCCTTCCTTGAAATTTCTGACCATGAAAAGAGACAAGATTGCTTAAACCAAAGAGACTCTTGTGATTCTCCTGGGTCAGAGACCCTTTCTCTGTTAAGTCTTCTTATCCCAGATCTGATTCTTAAATACAGGTGTTAAAAAATGCTGGAAAAATGTAAGGAAACTTGAATTATATTTGGGTTGCAAAAAATTATTAACTGTGTAATCTTAGGCAAGTTATCTCATCTCTGTTTTCCCCAGTTTCCTGATCTGTAAAGAGAAAAATAATAATAGAACCCACCTCTCAGGGCTGTTGTGAGGATCAAAATGATATAACGATTGTAAAGTGCTTAACACAGTGACTAGCATATGCTAAGCACTACATTATTATTTCTTTAATTGAATATAATTGTCCCATACCTGATAACTCTAAAGTGATTTTTAAAATGCCAAAAGGCAATAAGATTAATGATTTTTATATGTGATAATTTGGAAATGCAATTAACTGAATTAATGTAACCTGAAGTTTTGTTTCATATTTTAAATATATGATGTTATTTGTGTTATTATTGTATTTCTAAATTCTCTTATATTGTGAAATTTGAGAGACCATTGTAGCAGAAATGTTATTAAACAAAATGACCTTTTTATCTGGATGCTATTACACATAAATTGGGTTTTTAAAAGGACGTATAAAAATAGATATTTGAAAACTGTTAAATATTTAATGGGGTATATTTTGTTATAATGCAGATGATAATATATAATAACAATTTTTTGTTTAAAATTATTGACTATCATGAAAATGCATACAGTGGTTTATAAAGATGTTGCTTCAACATATCAATGATGAGTCAACTACCAGGTGTTTGCCGTATGTCTGAAGAAAATTTTATTACGTCTTTATCTAATCATTTCCTCCTTAGGAGGACATCATCTGATGCCTCAAAATATGGGTAGTTTTAATTTATAAGTAAAGGATTAATGAAATGTTAATGGTTAGGGAAACATCAGGAAAGATATCCAAGCCCTTAATTGTGGTTAGTGAAATTTTACTATTCAAGGTAAAAATTCTTCAGACTATAATTTTTTATTTTTTTGAGTTGTCTGAATGATCATGAATCCTACAGTAGAAAACGGCATGTGCTGCAATCTGGGAACTGCTAAATATAGATACCTGGGAAGAATTTTGGGGATGACATTGGGATGGCCTGTATATGGTTTCCCCATGACTCTTTCCCCTCATTGTTCTATTTACTTTCTGAAAAAGAAATTTCCCCACTTGGTTAATCCTGAGCCTTGCTTTTGATATGCTATGGTTACATGATTGGCTGTTAGATATGACTCATGCCTGAAATCAAACAGAGCTAAGGGAATTTCCCTGCCCCCCCATTATGATAACTATTTCCTCTTTTTCCTTTCATAGCAAATTTCTATAATCAAGAAGTTTTGTAAGTACAATGCTAAACCTATTAAATAATAGATTGATACTGGAATATCTCTGAGTTACTATAATAGGATGCAAGTATAAACATCTTACAATTTTAGCCTACATTTGTGATCAAATTATAATGTAGGGATGATATACTCCTAAAGGGGAAATGATTAGACAAAGATGCAATGTAAAAGCTTTCTAAATAAATAGAATAGAGAAGCAACAGGATTATATGATTGGCTTCCAAATTTAACTATCATGCAAAATCAGGCTGTGAGCATGTTTTGGTAACAAATGTTCAAAATTGGATTTTACACATAAATTGTATGGATAATGGAAAAGAAAGTGAAATTATTTTCCCATTATTAAAACATCTGTCTGACAGTCTTAAAGGGCAGAAGAATTCATTTTGCAGCTGGACCCTCAAGAATTTTTAAAAGATTCCTATATCAGGTATAGGATTTAGGTAAGGATAAAAACAGCAAATGGTATATAAACTGAAGTTCTCTGAAGTTTCAAGATTGAAGAACCAAATTTAAGTGATTGTACTAAATTATATTAAGTCAGAATTATCTAGGAACCTCTAGATTTGGAACCAGAGAAACAGAGACCCTTTTTAGAGCCGTCCTGAGAATAAAGCCAAGAATAAAGTCCAAGAAATGATATTTAGGGACCAGACACTACAAGAAATCTGGGACTCAAAATGTGTTGATTAAATGGATATTTAGAATGGATCACTAAGATACAGAAAATTGATGTTAATAATTATTGATGATATTATAATGCTTTGGTCTTTTATTTCAAGATGTTTATATTTAAGATTTTTTGGTTACCTTGGTGACATGTAAATCTCCCTTCTCAGAACTAGTTTATTATGAGATTTCTAAGTAGTTTGATCTGTACCTGACTTAACATAATTATGAAATCATGGGAATTGTGAGAAAAACTTTACTGCATTGTTTGAACCTAGCGCTGAGTGGCTGAGAAACTGTATCATCTCTACATGTTGTTTAAAGACTCTTAACTAAGGACCTATGGCATGCTAACTAGAAACTCAGATTCAAAAGTCAATGCAAAGAGTTTTCTCTAAAGGCCCCTACCAGGTACTTCTGACTACTCTCAAAGCTGTCAAACTTATGGGTATGGACTCCTGAATCATCTGAAGAAAGCCCCTGCTCCTGAGTGGATGGCAGTAACTCCAGGGACCTCAAGGTTCATCTAGTAGGGACCCAAAAACAGCCAATATCCAGATGAGACAGTTTTCCCAAAATTCCAGGTGAGGACTGAGTATATTGTCCTAGTTTTATTTTTCCTCTTCCTTTTTGTTCCTTTTACATTCTTTCTACACCCCTCCCCCCATTCTCTTTTCTTCTTATAAACAAATAATGGCTAGCAATGATATCTGGGACACACTTCCTTAATAGATCCCCTCAAGGAACTGACCTCCTGGGATTAAAATTGCTTGCTCTGGACCAATTGGCTTCTTGTGACATCTTGGCTTATACCTGCTTCTTTATTGACCAGAAGGGAAGGAGTTCTTTCAGACCCCCTCCATTTGGCCAAAAGGGGGAAATGTCAAGATATTAGGAGATATCCTGTTTTCCAGAGCTAAGGCCCAGCGAGCAAACAGTGCCCTGAGCTTGGCATAACAACAATCCTTTGCACTCACCCTCTAGATGATCTCAGTCACAGCAAAATCTCAGAATTGTTTGTATTGTTTTGACCAGCACTAGGTGTTCTCTGAGCTTGGACAAGCACTAGACCAGTACTCATGTTTTGGTCTTGAGGCCCTGCTATGAATTATTGTTGCTGTCACACTTCATTTTCAGGGCTATGGTTCACAGTGTAGTCATTGGTATAAGTATTGAAATCTTTTGTTTTTTACTGTTTACTTATTTGTTCTCATCTACTGTCATAGGTACAATGATCATATCTATGGAGATGATTCCTATTTCTGTATTTCAGTTCTAATGTTTTTTTTTTCTGAGCTCCAGTAATGTCTCCATACCGGATATTAGCTGTCTGAAACTGGATGTCCTGGCAGCTCAACTCGAACATGTCCAAAACTCAACATGCCAGACTCAACCTGTCTGAAACAGAACTCATCTTCTTTCCTTCTGAACCCTCTCCTATTCACAATTTTCCTATTACTTTTGAGGGGATCATTATTGTCCGCTCATTCCACTTTGCAACCTTGATTATCATCCTTAACTCCTCTCTCACTCACCCCCATATATCCAATTAACTGCAAATCTTGTCATGTCTACCTTCACAATACCTCTTAATCACCTCATTCTTTCTATTCATACAAGCAATCACCCACCCATCCACCCCCACCCACCCAGTACAAGACCTCAACACTTCTTGCTTATACTATTACAATAGCCTCCCAATTTTCATTGCTCTACTTCAAGTGTCTCCCCACTCAAATTCATCTTTCACTAAGCAGCCAAAATTATTTTCTCAGTGTATTGGCCATTCTCCTCCCATCTCAATTTTCAGTAAACTCAAGTGTCTATTACCTTCAGGATACAGCATAAAATTCTCTGTTTGACATTCAAAGCTTTTCACAAACTGGCCCCTTCCCACCTTTTATATTCTTACACTTCACTCCCCTCAATGTTCTCTACAACTCAACTATGCTGCCTTCTGTCTATTCCTTACACAAAGCACTCTATGTTCCATCTTCATGCCTTTATACCAGCTGTCTCACCTGCCCAGAATTCTCAGTCTTCACCTCTACCTCTTGATTTTTTTGTTTTTCTTCAAGACTCAGCTCAAATGATAGCTTCTGCAAGAGACCTTTCACAGTCTCCCAGCTTCTACACCTCTAAGATTACCTCCCACTTACTCTATTTATCTTGTATGTACTTAATTAGATGGTGTATAATTATAATTGTAATGCACATTGTAATGTTGTAATGTGACATTATAATGTAAGCCACTTCATGACCATGATTGTTTTTGCCTGTCTTTGTACTTCCAGTGCTTAGCACATTTACCTGACTCATAGTAGGTACTTAATAACTTCTTTTTGACTGACTGATTGACTGAGAAGGAGATGAGGAATCTGAGGCAATGAATATAATAAAAAAAATTCCCCCATGAGTTTGGCTTGAGAATAAGAAATGTAAGAGGATAGTTTATAAGATTAATTTTTTTTACCATATAAGCAGGACTAGAAATGTTTTTAGGTAGTCAGGAAGCAGTTAATGGATAAAGAGAAACTGCAAATTACAATAAGGAAAGGGTGATTAAAAGGGCAAACTTCTGGAGAAGACCGGGAGGAATGGGATCAAGGGCAACATAACAGTGAGATTTTGAAGGTAGGAAAGTAAGGCTAGAACAGGAGCGATGAACCAGCAAGCAAGAAGAGGGGAGAGGGAATGGGGTGTGTGATACGATCCGAGAATAAGTTAGGAGGGAAGAAGGACAAGGACATACATGAAAGCAGCTCACACTCTGCTAGAATTTCAGAGCTCTGGATCACGGTTTGACTCTTCATTTGTAGGCGATGGCTGAGCAAAGAAGCTGATTTTCAAAGGTTCCAGCTATGTAGAAGACTATTACATTGCCTTTTTGGACCCGTTACTTCGTGTTTGATCATTACACTAGTCAAAAAGAAACTTGGATTTACCCCCTCCCCCCAATGGAAATCATATTTAGAGATGACAAACGTGTAACTAATAGAAGATGAACAGATTGTTGCCAGCATAATGACCTCAGGGAATCTGACCTTCCTTGTCAAAGGGGCACACTTCCTTACAGAGCAACTATTATTCCCATGCCTCATAATCCTCTTCTTTTTTCAGCTACACTGATGGGAACCACCTCTCCTAGGGTCACATCAACACAATATTCCTCTCTCAAACATTCCTTGTTCCACAACCTTTTTTGGGGTCAGGGTCTAAAATCTATGTGTCCCATTATGCTTTTACCTGCAGCCATACTATCCTCTTTATTGAGGCAATTATACATCATAAGAGATAAAGAGTTGGACTTGGAATCAGAAAGATCTGAATTCAACACCTGCCTCAGACATTTACTGAGTGTGTGGCCCTAGTGAAGTTGCTTAAACACTCTCAGGTCCATTTTCTCCTTCTGTAAAATGGAGATAATAATAGCACCTGCCCCAATGGGTTATGATAAGAATAAAACAAGATTAAATACATACATACATACATATATATATATATATATGTATATATATATATACACACACACATATATATATATATATACATACATTCATACATACATACACAGATATGTGTGTGTGTGTGTGTGCATAGTGTTATCTTAATGTTAGCTATTAGCTATTATTTCTTCCTCCTCCAACTATTTTTACTCTAGGTGAAAATTTGTCTAGTTATGGTTCCAAGATACAGATACTATTTGTAAAGTAGGGTGAGAGAGAATAGATATATTTTTTTTAATTAACATTTTATTTTTTTCAAAATACATGTAAAGGTTAAAATGTTGCTCATTTAAGTTCCAAATTTTTCTCCCTCCCTCTCTCTCCTCCTTTTCCTTAAGATGGTAAGCAATTTTATATAGGTTATATATGTGCAAGCATGTAAAACATACTTCATTATTAGTCATTTCATGAAAGAAGAAACTGACTGAAAGGAATAAAAAAAAACATCAAAAAAAGAAGGTGAAAATAGTATCCTTCAATCAGCATTCAGACTCTATCAGTTCTTTCTGTGATGTGGATAGTATTTTCCATCATGAATTCTTTGGAATTGTCTTGGATCATTGCATTGCTGAGAAGAGCCAAGTCATTCATAGTTGATCATTGCATAATGTTCCTGTTACTGTGTACAATGTTCTCCTGGTTCTGTTCATTTCACCTTGCATCAATTCATGTAAGGAGAATAGGCAAAATGAAAGATTATGTTAAATGCCTCAACTAAAGTTCTTAACTGATTTCTCATCCTAGTGTGGAGGTGACCCTAGATTCTTGAAGGGTAGGTCAGTCAGGTATAAATCTAAATGAGAATTGTTTCAGCAAAAGACCAGTGAAAAATATTATGTCTGTTATATGAAGAAGAGCCTAGACACATTTGAAGGCACTCATCATAAGAAAATTGGCCATCTAGGGATGATTTTTTTAATTACAATTGCTCATTAAACTATTTACTGAGATATGAAGAAATTACCATTTCTGTTGGTGGAGGGAATAAATATACACATGGATGAAATCACAGATCTTTATGTACAATATCATATAATTTGCCTTAGAAAATGAATACATGAATAACCAGGTTCAAGGTCACAGATCTATAAAATTAGAAGTAACTGAGAAATCATCTAATTCACCTGCCTTATTTTATTTTATGAAAGTTTTACTAATGGCTATGATTTCTCCTTAACCTTCATCACCCTTCCTTTGGCAGTGTGTCTATCTTCCCATTTCTGTCCCTGCATCCAGGGAAGCACCCCTTGTGCAGATGCAACCTGGCAACTGCATCTGCAGTTACTACAGCCTTTGCCTCATTAGCAGCCACATCTATGAAGACCCTTGTCAAATGGTTCAATATCAGAAACTAATAAAGGGTGAGAGAGAGGGACTAGATTGGTGATTTCATCTATGTAGGGAACTCCTTAGATGGACAAAACTCTAATGCAGGTTAATATTTTCTCTGCAACTTATGTATAATGCTATAGATTTGCCTAGAATACTGAGAGATTAGGGGACTTGGCCAGGTTCACACAGTCAACATTTTTCAGAAGGACTTGAATCCAGGTCTTTCAGGACTCCAAAGCCAAAGCCAGGACTCCTCAGTGTTTCTTCAATAAAGAAGATTCATTGACATGCTCCTTGCTAATGCCCCATTAAGACCAGTTGGCCTTTCCATCTGACTTGCAGTTGAACCTTCCTACATATTTGTCTTACTCAATAGAATGGGAATGGGAATGCCTTGAAACCAAGAACTGTCTTACTTTTGATTTGTATGTCCAGTGCTTTGCACATTATAAGTCTATAATAAATGCTTTTTCATGCTGATGTTCACTCATTCAAAGTAGTTGCTTATTAAATGCTTGTTGCATTGTCTCATAATTAATCAGTTATGCCTTTTAATATTCTTTATATTTATATTATTTTAGTTATATTCATATATTTATATCTTTTCATTGTTGCTAGTTTACCTGGAGAATATTTGACCTCGAGAATAAATAATTCTTCTTCTTTTTCCCCTACACTTGAGAGGTGGGAGTGGGTGAGGAATAATTTTTAGGCATTCACTACAAGAATTACTGAGTAGCTGACATTTTTCTAGGCCAAGGTTCACGAGCAGCAGCAATGATTCACTGGATTTGTCTCTGCTATAAACTTTGGTCATGTACCCTGATTACATTCTGTGGGATGTCTCTAATCCTCAGAATCTTCTCCTCCATGAAAGCACCTCACTTACAATGGACAGGGGCAGCTCCAGGTTGACTTTGATCTTCCTTGCTGTCAGTCTGGGATAGATATAAAGAGGGCAATTATCTATATTAAGAATGGTTTTGCAATGATCTTATAAAATGCAGGCACTAGGCTTCTTGTGAAAAAGCTATCTTTTGGGGCTTGGCATTGTCTTCCTTACTCCCATACTTGTTTAACAACTTTGCATAAAGCATGTCTTAGTAAGCATAAATGCTTGAGTGTGAGCTTATACTGTTGGCAAATGGTAGGGCATTAGTCAAGTAGCAATTGGACTTAAGTCCCTGGTCTAAACAAGGCACCTGGGGTGCCACAAGCTCGAATCCCAATTCCTCCACCCTCCTCTGGCTTCTGGTAGGGTTACTGTGGGCTGCATGCTGGAAGGTGTTGAGGAAGCCGTGGAAAGATGTTGGGTAGTGTTCAGTCTTACACTCAGCCACAGATCACTGGGCTAATTTTCTTTACAATCTGTTTGTTGGGAGTAGATTCATCCTAATGGAATTAATTAGAAAAGTAAATTTTAAAAAAAATTAGTTCTTTTTCTAAGGCTTCTAATGCGATTGTCCTTGCCAATACTTCAATACTCAAAGGGCTCTGTGTTTATCAGACTGTGAACTCCTTGAGAGCAGGGGCTCTTTTTGACTTTATTTGTATTCCCAGTGCTTAGCACAGTGCCTGACACATAGCAGGCATTTAATAAGGGCTTGCTGATGTAGTTTGATTTCCATAGTATGGTAACCAAAGGGCAGACAACAACCCCACCCTCCCATGCCACCTCCTCTTCTGTGCATGTCTTTCTGTAAATCCTCCACTGAAGTTGGTTCATACAATATGCTAGAGGGCTTTTGGTTCCTTGAATATCCCATGAATACCAATGGAAAAGTAGCGTAGAGTGTAATCTTTATCTTTGGAGTCAAGAAGACTTGGGTTCAATTATAAAGAAAGATATTGGCTGGGAGACCCTGGGTAAGTCATTTAGCTGTTGAGTGCCCCCCGGCAAGACTAAAGCTGCAGAATAATTGTATATCTACATTGGTAGAGGAAATTTCCTATAGGGACTAAATTACAGCTCTAGGGACACAACAGATAGAAAAGACTCCATAGAACTTCTGATCTGTTCATACCGTCCATCAGCTAACTATTGTTCTCACATGTTCAGACATCCTTCTCTTCTGACCATGCTTGTTCTGCATGATACAGTTTATGTCCCTTCTGCAAACAGTATGTTCAGTAATTTTCAGGCCTTTGACAAGATCTCTGATTATCTACAGATGCTGATTTGGGAACTCAGTGTCTCAAAGGCAGATGCAAGGAATGGAATGAGATTTTCATATCAGTTAACAATGGCTTAGTGTCTTGAATATTCACTACACAACCTGGAGGCTTGCGCCATTCAAGAGTGATCTAGGGACCTCCATTTAAGGATATTATCTAGCCAGAAAAGATAATTCCAAAGAAAATTTCATGGCAAAAAATTAGTTTGAAGGTCCAGAACTCTTCTGGGTGGGGATGACTCTATGTGCCCCAAAGGGATTGTAAACTAATCCAAGCACTCCTATATTCTACTTTGTGACACATTTGTTCCAAAGAATCTTAAAGTTCAAAAGTACCTTACAGATCACTGAATCCCATTCCATTCTCATTTGATGGAGGAAGATATTGGGGCCCAGAGACATAAAGTGCCTTGCCCAGCTGATAAGTGACAGAGTCAGGACTAGAACCTGGGTCTCCCAATTCTTTGTGAAGCATTCTTTCTACTACGCCATACTGTTGCTCTTTGAATTCCCTGAAAGTAAAAGGTCATGTAACTATCAGATGCGTATGTGTTTTAATCAAATGTCAGCAAGAAAACTGTGGAAGCCAGAGAATAGAAAATCTTAGCCAAAATTCATCCCATTGCCATAGCAACTGAGACAAACTGTTTTTGCTTGCTTAGGTGGTGTCAAAACACAGAATTTAATGTCTGTGGTATTTGCAGGTGCTACCTGGATGTAGGTGTCGAGCTACATTGGGAGGTCAGCCAGGAGAAGAGTTTTTTGTTCCAGGATGATGGTTTATCCTCAGCTATAAACTTTTGAAAATTGCCTGCAGAATTCTTAAAAAGGATGACATTTGGCCTGGAGGAGTGAAAAGACATGTGAAGGACAAGAACAAAGCAAAGAACAATTCTGCAGAATTTATGTTGAAATAGACAAGAGGGATTTCATCCCTTGGGTGACAGGATACTGGTGCAGAGAGGATACTGAAAGGGACAAGAGTATATTAAAACAAACAAACAAACAAAAATTCAGTCTCAGTGATGGAAGGGACCTAAGAGGTCACCCACTGCAGCCATACCCGAATAAGAATATGCTCTAATAGCTAATATGATTTGCAAAAGCTTTCTCTTTCCCTCTCTCTCTCCCTCTCTCTCTCTCTCTCTCTCTCTCTCTCTCTCTCTCTCTCTCTCTCTCACATAGGATCTTAGATTTAGAACTAGAAATTACTGTAGAGATCATAGATCCAACATCCTCATTTTATAAATGATGAAAAATGAGGCCCCATATAGGTTAAACAACTTTCCCATGGCTGTACAGACAGCACATAACTGAGGCCATCCGAAACACAAATCAAGGTTTATTTCTTTGATATAGGAAGTTCCTTATACCAATGAATCACAGACATGGGCATAACAAGAGATATATTCCAAATGTGTTTGGGTCCACCTCTGTCTGGTTACATCAGAGAGAAGAGTAATTAGCGTGTCACTATAAAAGGAGGGAAGGATTGTGTCTTTCCTTCCTTGTGCTGATTCCCTGTGTGGGCAAGTTGTCAGTCACTGATTCTTCTTTCTCCATTCCTCATGATGCTCCCTTGACTTCTTTCTATGTGGACTTCATGACTTTGGGCTTATTGCTCTCAGGGCCAGATTATAACTTCCTGCCTAGCCTTTCAGATCTGCTGTCTTTGGAAACTGCTGATTTTGAACTTGCTCTGGCTTTCTGTTTGCCTGTTGAATTTTTGCTTTGATCATGGCCTTCCCCCCATGTCTTCACCCTCACCTCCACTCACTCACCTGAAGTGTCCTCTCCTTTAAAATGGTTAATTGCCAGCCCTCTCTGAAGTGGATCAGGTCCAATTCACTCCCTCCTTTCATAAGGGAAGTAATTTTCTGACAAAATGTTCCAGTCACATGGAAGACTTATTTTAATACAATGGGGTTAATAGTATTTGCACTGACTATCTCATGGATTTATTATGAGAAAACAACTTTGTGTAAATCTTATGTGTTTCCATTTTTCCACATCAACTCTGGAGTGGAAAGAATGGGAAAGAGAGAAAAGTAAAGCTTGTTAATTGAAAACAATAAAAAAATGACACACAATAATGCACTCAAAACACAAATACAAAAATAAAAATAAAAATAAACAAACCAAATAGCTAAATACTGAAATAAATAAACATGTGTGGCTTAGCATTGAGGGACCTCTTACACTTTGAGATGACAAAACAGTTTCCGCATTGGCCATTGAACACAAAGAGCTGATGACTCAGTTCGGCTTTAAAAATGAAGTTAATGCATCCCTGGGGTTCTTTTTGTTTCCTAGAAAGGGGTTGAGGAAGATCTTAGCTTTTGGGACAAGAACTCACTATTCAACCAAAACTGTTGGGAAAACTGGAAAACAGTATGGCAGAAACTAGGTATAGACCAACATCTTAAACTGTATATCAGATAAAATCAAAATGGGCACATGATTTAGATATAAAGGGTGATACCATAAGCAAGTTAGGAGATCAAGGAATAGTTTACCTGTCAGATCCATGGAGAAGGGAAGAATGTATGACAAAAGAAGAGGCAGAGAGCATTACTAGATATAAAATGCACAATTTTGATTATATTAAATTAAAACCTTTTTGCAGAAACAAAACCAATGCAACCAAGATTAGAAGGAAAACAGAAAGCTGGAAATCAATTTTTACAGCCAGTGTCTCAGCTAAAGGCCTCATTTCTCAAATATATGGAGAACTGATTCAAATTTATAAAAACACAAGTCATTTCCCAACTGATAAATGGTCAAGGCTATGTAAGGCAGTTTTCAGACAAAGAAATCAAGACTATTTATAGTCATATAAAAATGCTCTAAATCCCTATTGATTAGAGAAATGCAAATTAAAACAACTCTGAGGTATCACCTCATACCTGTAAGATTGGCTAATATGAGAGAAAAGGAAAATGATAAATGTTGGAGAAGATGTGAGAAAATTGGGATATGAATACATTGTTGATGGAGTTGTAAGCTGATCTGGAGAGCAATTTGGAATTATGCCCAAAGGGCTCTAAAACTGTGCATACCCTTTGATCCAGTAATACCATTACTGGTCTGTATCCCCCAGAGATAAAAAAAAAAAAGGGAAAGGACTTATCTGTACAAAAATACTTATAGCAGCTCTTTTTGTAATGGGAAAGAATTAAAAATTGTGGGGATGCCCATCAGTTGGGGAATAGATAAACAAATTGTGGTATATGATTATGATGGAATTCTACTGTGCTATAACAAAAAATGAGCTTGATGATTTTAGAAAAACATGGATAGACTTGGATGAAATAATCAAGAGCTAACTGAGCAGAGTCAAAATAAAGTTGCATACAGTAATGGCAATATTGTTTTAAGAACAACTTTGAGTGAATAAATCATTTCAACTATTATAAATACCTAAATTAACTACAAAGGACATATGAAAGAGACATTATCTGCATTCAGAGAAATAACTGATTAATATATGTATAGAATGACTTTACACACACACACACACACACACACACACACACACACACACACCCCTACCTGTTTGTGTGCAGATAGTGTCTTCCTTTTTTTAAGTGTTTTTTCCCCTTTGGATCTGTGTCGTCTTTCACAACATGACTAATATTGTAATATGTTTTGCATAATTGAACATATGTAATGTAAATGAAATTGCTTACCATTTCAAGGATGGGGAAGATGAGAGAGGGAGGGAGAAAATTTAGAACTCAAACATTTTAAAAAAATGAATGTTAAATATTGCCTTTACATGTAACTGGGGGAAATTTTTTTTCAAAGAAAGGGGCTGGAGCTCTTTACCAACTCCATCTCCATTAAGGGGCCTCTCTGATCTGGTCTCACATATGTAGTTTAGACTTGATTCAGTTCTTGTAGAGTCTGACCACCTAGAAGAGGCATCAGACTCTCTTTAACCTTCCCTTTGGCTTGTTACATTCCCTGCCCCAGAGCTGCAGAAGAAAAATACATAATGCCTAGCCTTTGGCTCATGTCTTAGATATACTCAAAGTCAAAAATCAAAAGATATTTAATTAATAATGTAAATCAGTTATGAGAAAGGCACTTATCTTCTTCACACAAAAATAATCTTAAAAGAGATCCACAGTGTGTATTGATAAGACAAATATTTTAGTAACTTATAATTATTGTTTCAGTCTGCTTGGAGGGTGATTATTAAAGATAGAAACATGAAGCAATTTGTGAAACTATTGAAAGCCATTCCATATTTCATCTCTAGTCTGCACTATTCCCCCTGAAGCTGATGTCTTTTGGCAAGCTAGGCCAGGGACTAGATTCATCCTTTCTTCAATGGCTACCCTTTCCAAAGTGGTATTAGGGTAGCTGCCATGCATTCATGGCCTCATGGTGGCCAGAGTAAGTTGTCCTTTTCCCATGACCCTTAGGAAGCCTCTGAAAACAGCCCTAACCTAATTCAAAGATGAGCAGAATAGAGGGACACAGTGATAGATCAACTCCCTCTTTAAAGGCCTACTGAGTCATCATTTCTTTCTTCTCAGTAGCTGATAAGTAGATTACTTTGTTATCACAAAGTCCAAGGGCACCCTCAGTACTGAGTCTCATGTGTGGTCAGGAGGAGTCAGGAATGATGGCTCCATGTGTACTCTTTTCAACTCCTGATCTTACTTAAAAAGCTATAGAAATATGAGTTGGTATTGCTATCACCATAGTTTAGAAGTATTAATGCATCATTAACGTTCTGTCTCAATTCCTCAGTGAAGCATAGAAGCAATCCTGGGTTCTTGATTCTATCCTGGTGGAATACAAACTCTCTCAGTTCATAACAAGCTTGAAAGGCTTTCATTATGGGATCCATGGCAGCCTGACCATTGCTTCAGAACTAACCAGGCTATGCATAGCCTACTCAACAGAGGGTGCTATTGTTCCATTACCCCAACTGGGAACATTCTGTGTCCTTAGACACAGTTACAGATAAGAGGATTGGAAAGGGCTCAGAAGGTTTTGTCAAAGGCCTTATGCTGACTTTATGATATGACACAATCAGGGCACAAAGATGTTGAACTATAACTGAGATAAGACTTCTAGAAGCTTGTAGTCATCATAATCTCCCCAACGATTTACACAAATTCAAACATGAATGTAACTCCACAGGGCAGATCACTCAGGTAACCAGACTCAGCAAAGCAGCCCCATTCCGAGCAGTTCAGAGGGCTCAGGCAGCTGTCTGGATCCTTGGTCTCCCCTTCATCAGTACAACCAGCTCTATAATAAAAGAGAGTCATCTTGGTAATGTCTACTCAAAAAAAATGTCTACTCAAAAAGCTAGCTCTGCTTTTATAGACCAGCTAGTGGCAACCTCAGAAAGGGAAAGGAGGGTAGAACCCAACTGGGGCTGCTGATGTCAGCTGCTGCCTTCCTGCCCTATGGTTCTATTGTCATGGCTTTCTCATTGTATTAATACAAAGTTGATCACCATATAATAACCCCCTTCCCTCGCCCCAAACCTGATGAATTCATGTATTGTGGAGCAGAGGGGCTGTGATCTGCATTGGTGGAGAGGAGGTGCTTAACTCTGATATGGTTCCTTGAAATAATGAAGGAAAAAGTATCAGAATACATTTTTGACCTTGTATTTACTTGCTGTGGAATGTAGGAAAAGCTAGAACGTGTCAGAGTTCAAATCCTTAATTTTACAGATAAGAAACTATCTCAGGGAGGTTAAGCAACTTCCCCAAAGTCTCTCTCTCTCTCTCTCTCTCTCTCTCTCTCTCTCTCTCTCTCTCTCTCTCTCTCTCTCTCTCACACACACACACACACACACACACACACACACAAACACACAACTGAAAAAAATTTGAACCCATGTGTTCTGACTAGATTAAACCATAGTGAATTCTCTTTTAGGTTTAAAAAGCTATAGACATGATATAATATGACCGAGAATCCAGTGCACTTGCCATTGCAACAACACTATCCCTTAAGCACCTGGCATTTTGGGAGAACCATATATGATAGCATGTACCTGGGTACCACTCACTCACCCTACTTCCTCTAAGGACTGTTTTTTTTTTCTATTTTCAACCCATTTTTGTGCTACTGCCCTAATAACTATGTACATTTTAAAATTTATGCAAAAAAAGAGAGAAAAGAATGACCTATATGTATGCATATTTAAAGAGAGAAAAGAGGAGAGGAGAGGAGAAGAGAAGAGAAGAGAAGAGAAGAGAAGAGAAGAGAAGAGAAGAGAAGAGAAGAGAAGAGAAGAGAAGAGAAGAGAAGAGAAGAGAAGAGAAGAGAAAAGAAGATAGAGCTTGCTTCTCAAGTCAATAGAAAGTCACTAGCATTTATTGATTAAGGGAACAGCATGGTCACACCTATGCTTTAGGAAATCACTTTGGGAGTTGTCTGGAGGATAGATGGGAGAGAAAGGAGACTTAAAGCAAAGACTATGAGGCTATTTCAATAGGCTAAAAAAGTGGTGCTTAGGCCATGAACTGGGATGGTGGCCACATATACAGAGAGAAGAAGATGAGTGGTAGAGATGTTGAGAAATGACAAGATTTAGAAGTCGATTGGATATGTGGGATGAATGAGAGTGAGAACTCAAGGATGACACTAAGTTTGCATACCTGGGTGACTGGTAGGATGGCGGTACCATCAGCAGTAATAGGGTAGGTTTTTCATGAGTTTTTGATTTTGTACATGTTACATTTGACATGTCAATGAGAATCCAGTTTGAGATGCCTAATAGGCAATTGGTCATATAGGACTAGATCTCAGGACAGATATAGAAATCTGGGAGCCATATGCATACAGGTGATAACCAAACCCGTGGGAACTGATGAAGAGATATTAGAGAAAAAGAGAAGGCCTTGGAGAGAGCCTTGGGGGCCGATCTCACAGTGAGGGCAAGTTATATCAAAGATGATCTAGCGAAAAAGACTAAGGAGTTGTCAAACAGGTAGGAGAAGAAGCAAGGAAGAGAAATGCTACAACAGCCATGAGAGGACATGGTGGTCAAGAGCATCAAATGCTGCAGAGGAGTCATGAAGGATTAAGACTGAGAAAATACCACCAGATTGGGTAATTAAGACATCACTGGTAACTTTGAAGTGACAAGTCTGGTTAGGTGAGGAATCAGGGCTAATGAGAAGACTAAGAATCTGGGAAACAAGAGGGGTGACGGTGCCCGTGACGACAATGGGCAGCTGTATCCCCTCCATACCTGCTCCTGTTTAACTACTCACCTACCTTCACTGAAAAATGAAAAGGGTTGGGAGGGGCTTACTTACAGGCCACTCTCCTAGAGCACAGAGCCAACTGCCGTGGAGAATGGAGGACAGGGATGGGGATGCTGGGCATGGGCTGCGGGTCTCACCTGTGTAGCTGCTGTGAGTGCTGTAATCAGGTTAAGTCATAATCTTCTGAGGGTCCAAGGCATTCACAGGCAGGCCATTGGTGAAAGGGGGTGTAGTAGTAGAGTATTGAAGGAGTGGAGTAATCGTGTTAGAGACAAACGTAGAATTAGCCACCGTTGAAAGCTGGGGTGGAGCAGGAATGGTTTGTGACCCTTCTTCCTAGCCTCTGATTAGATGATCACACCCCTCCCCTTGGGGTCAAGTCACAGCTTCCTGGGCCTGCCACGACCCCAGGCCCCCACTTTGGAGTCTCCTGCTCTAGTTAAAAAGGGCTAGGGCGTTTCTTCTGGTTTGTGATTCAGACCTTATTACAGTGGAACAGCTGTCATCTCGAGGCAGCGTACACACAGCAGGAGAGGTTATAGAATTGTCCTGGTTCTGACAGAACAGCTACTGGATCATTTGAGAAACTGAAAACTGGCAGCTGAAAGAAATGGTGGGAAGCCAGGGAGTAAGAGAAAGAGGTAACAGAGAGAAGTTTGTCTTATAAGAAGCAGCAAAAACAAGGTTTTGGCTTGCCAGGCCTAGCCATATTTGATTCTTGATGGGAACGTATTATTTTGTTGTTTTTCAATGATTTCAGTCATGCCTGACTTTTGTGACCTCATTTAGGTTTTCTTGGCAAAGATCTTGGAGTGGTTTGCCATTTCCTTCTCCAGTTTATTGTACATATGAGGACACTGAGGCAAATAGGGTTAAGTGACTTGCCCAAGGTCACCTGAGGCCAGATTTGAGCTCAGATCTTCCTGACTCCAGGCCTGGCACTCTATCCACTGCACCACTTACCATCTAATTTAACTTCCTCATTTTTTAGATTGGAAAATAAAAACCAAAGGAGACGCAATGACTTACCCAAGATCACACAGGAGATTAATATAAGAAGTTCAGTCTCCTAACTTCTGATCTATTCTTCTTGTCACAACCCAATGCTAGGTGACTATCCACAAAGTATAGATTGATGAGGAATGCTCAACTGTTTCTCATCCCTTTCTAATTGGACATGATGTCTGAAATTTTCAACATTCACATTGTTTTTTTAAGCCTTATGGAGTTATGTGCCTTAATGAAGTAAAGTCATTACATTTACTGTGAAGGATAACACATCAACTATGAACATATTATTAGGAATTAGTAGATCTAATTATAGACCTCATTATTCTATGAAAGCTGTTCTTTCCAAAGTTACTAATGATCTTTTAATTGCCAAATTCAATTATCTTTTCTCAATCCTCATTCTCCTTGACCTCTTCACAGCTTATGACACTATTAATCACTTTGTTCACCTCAATAATCTCTTCTCTATAGGTTTTTGGGACAACACTTTCTCCTAGTTCTCTCCCTACCTCTCTGACCACTCCTTCCATGTCACCTTTGCTGGGTCCTCCTCTAGATCATACCTTCTAATCAAAAGTGTCCATCAGGGTTCTGTCCTGGGCCCTCTTCTCTTCTCCCTCTACACTACTTCACTTGGTGATCTCATTAGTTCCCATGGATATAACTGACTCTATGTTGATAATTCTCAATTCTAACTACCCTACCTCAAACTCTTTGCTGACTTCCAATCTCAGATCTCCAACTGCCTTACAGATCTCTTAAATTGGATAGTAGACATTTTAAACTCCACATGAACCAAACTGAACTCATTACCTTTCTTCTTAAACCCTCTCCTCTCCCTACTTTCCTTATTCCTATAAAAGGCCACACCATCCTCTCGGCTCCTCAGGCTGACAACCCAGCAGTCAGTCCTCCTACACCCCGTATCTCTAATCTGTTGCCAAGAGCAGTTGATTTCATCTTTGCAACATTTCTTGACTATACCCCATTCTCTCCTCTGACACAAAGACCACTGTAGTATAGACCCTCATCACCTCAAGCCTGGATGACTGAAATAGCCTGTTGATGGATCTGCCTGCCTCAAGTATCTCCCTGCTCCAATCTACCCTCCATTCAGCAATCAAAATGATTTTCATAAAGTGCACATCTAAATACGTCAAATGCCTCCCTTTCCCCACTCAATAAACTCCAGTGGCTCCCTGTTGTCTCCAGGAATAAACACAAAATGCTGTACTTGGCGTTCAAATCTCTTTCTAACCCAGCCCCCTCCTGTCTTTCTAGTCTTTTTATACTTTACTCCCCATCATATTCTCTTCCATCCAGTAACTCTGGCCTCCTGGTCAATTTATAAATAAGACCTTTCATCTCTTGGCTCTGGGCACTTTCTCTGTCTGTCCCACCCTGCCTGGAATGCTTTCCCTTTTCAACTCTGCCTAATGATTTCCCTCGAGTCCTTTAAGTCCCTACTAAAATCTTGTGTTTTACGGGAATTCTTACCCAAGCCCTCTTAATTCTAGTGTTTTCCCTTCATTAATTATTTCCTAATTATCCTGTATGTAGCTTGCTTTGTATATATTTGTTTGCATCCTGTCTTGTGCATTAGATAATAAGGTCTTTGGGGGCAAGGAATGTCTTTTGTCTCTTTTTGCATCCCCAACACAGCACAGTGCCAGTCACAAAGTAGATGCTTAATGAATATTTATTGGTTGATTGATTGTCAATTTCCATACAAACAAAAAGGTAACCAAGGAATGAGGCATGAAATAGGTACATTTAAAAATTTCTTTATTTTTAGTTTTCAACATTCACTTCCATAAGATTTTGTATTCTAAATTTTCTCCCCTTCCCTCTCCTCTCCCCTCCCCAAGATGACAGGCAATATGATACAGGCTTTACATATACATTCATATTAAGCATATTGTCACATTAGTCATGTTGTAAAGAAGAACTGGAACCAATGGGAAGAACCACGAGAAAGAAGAAACAACAGAAACAACAACAAAAAAGAGAGCAAATAGTGTGCTTTGGTGGCCATAGTTCTTTTTCTGAACGTGGATGCATTTTAATGAAGGAGAATTCAGGAGGAGGTCTGAGTTATAATATGCTTCAGTGGGGTTCCTGGGAAGCCCAAGAATGGCAGCATGTGGGTTCCCAGAGAGGGAGGAGCAAAAGTTGTCAGGAGGGCAAATTGAGAAAAGCTAATGTGATGCCTTCAGAATTTTGTTTTGGCTTACCAATGTGTGTGTACATGTGGAAGCCAAGAGAGAGGGACAATGGCTTTGCCTCGTGCCTTTGGCTTCTGGGGATGGGGAAATATAATAGAAGAAATGTCAGACTCACTTGGCCGTGAGTCCTACTTGGAACACTTACTAGCTTTGGGAGTTTGGACGGGTCACTTCACCGCTGAGTTTGGTTTCTCAGATGTACAACAGCTTTGTTTTTGTTTTTGTTCTTTTTTTTTTTTTTTGTAGCAGTAGTCTCCACTCTACAGGGTTGTTATGAGCATCAAATGAGAGAGTTTTTGTAAAGCGCTTTCTGAACTTCCATGTGACAGAAATATGAGCTATTATTACCTCAAAAATGAGTGAGGAAAGTCTTCTGTAAAACTTAAAGTACCACATAATGTAAGTTGTAACTATCACTACTACTGCTGCTACTGCTGCTACTACTGCTATTGCTATAGCTACTGCTAGTACTAGTACTACTACTACTGCTGCTGCTGCTACTAGTGCTACTACTACTGTTACTACCACTGAAAATATGGTGCTTCCTATATCCCAGAGAGTGTGCTAAGGGCTTTATAATTATTATCCCACTTGATCCTCACAACAGCCCTGGGATAACAACAACCATTTATACAGCACTTAATATGTGCTAAGCACTTTAAAATGTTTATCTCATTTGATCTTTACAACTCTGAGAGGAAGATGCTATTATTATCCTCATTTTGTAGATGAGGAAACTGTGGCAATCAGAACCTAAGTGACTTGACCAGCATCGTTACTGCAGGCAATAAGCATCTGAGGCTGAATTCGAACTAACGTCTCCCTGACTCCAGGCCTGGCACACTATCCATTGTACCACCTCACACTGCTGCTGCTGCTGCTGCTCCTCCTCCTCCTCCTCCTACCACTACTACTAAAGGATCTATAAATTTTTGCAAGTTCTTTTACCTTTTTGAGACTCAGTTTCTTTCTTTGTAAAATGGAGATGACAGTATTTGTATTTTCTAGCACACTGGGTATTGAAAGATAGACTTTGTAGACCTGAAGCCTCATAGAGAAAAGAGTTATTAATAAGGAAGATAATCATAATTGTGGTCCCTTGACTTAAACCTTTAAAATGGAAATTGCAAAGGTATGGATTAAAAGTTTTTGGTGCATAGCGCTTCCTGGCCCCAATTACAGACTTTCATCAATAATTACAGAAGTTTGTTAAATCTAATAACTGTGCAAGCTTTCAAATCTATTTGGAAGTAACTGGAAATTTCATTTCTTTCTACTGGGGTCACCACTGTGAACTGTTGCAGGACTCGTGGGGCTTCTAGCATGCAAGTAAGCAGGGTTAATCAATAACAGACAATGCGGTATTTCAGGGCAGGTGAGACCCATGTACAGGCGCACCGATGTTCCCACTGAGGGCCCCAGACTGCCAAGCTTGGCAGGAAATGGTGCTTCTTACACATAGAACTGTACTTCTAGCACTATGTAGTCTAGCTGCCCCAGAGCAGCAAGGCTGTTTGGAGGAGATTTGTAAATTTGCACAGGAAAAAAAGTAATTAATGTGTTCTTCACAAACAGAATTTGGGGCAACTGAGGAGATTCCTAGAATTTCCAGCTGAACAAAATCTTAGAACTCATGTAATAGGAAATTGAGACCAAGAGAGGGGCCCAAAGTTAAACATATAGAAAATAACAAAACATTCGTGATTTGACCAGAGTCCTCTAGCTCCAAATCTCATTCTTTGAGAACGGGCTGAGGAAATCTGGGTTCTCGCCCCAGCTCGGCCGTCAATTCTGTATTCTCCTCTCTCAGCCTCGATATCCTCAACTATAAAATGTAAGAGTTAGGTTAGATGACCCCTAAGGCCTTGTTCAGATCTAATGTTCTGTTATTCTACTCCAACTCCTTCATCTTCCATGTGGGGAAACGGAAGCCCAGACAAGAGAAATGGCTTTTCTCAGGTCACGCAGTGGGTACTGGAGTAGAATCCAGGTATATTGACTCCCTCTCTAATTTGGTTTACTCTATTACTGCAGCAAGCAGAATGTCTGAGGTCATCGGATCATAGACTGAGCAGGAGGGATTCTCAGGGGTCATTCATCGTAGCTCCCTCATTTTGTAGATGAGGCGACAGAGATCCAACAAAGAGGCAGTGATTTATTCGAGGTTGTGTAGTTGGTAAGTAGCAGAGCCAAGCTTTGAACCCGTGTCTTCTAACATCAAATTCAGCGCTGTACTTTGGCCCCTTCCAGGATGGACACACTGTTGAATTCTTCTACTTTTCATGGCCCCATCTGAATCAGCAGCTTTGGATGCTGTAGAATTGGGAGGGGAAGAGGTTTCGCCATGTCTCTTAGCACTACGGAGCTGCCAAGGATAGCAGAAACGGGCAATAGTTCCCTGGTCTTTAGGGCTCTCAGAGAGTGGGCAGACTCTGGCAAATGGCCAGAGGGAGCAGACCTAAAGCCTGGCTGGGTATAGCAAGTGTTGCAGGAATGTCCATTAATCAGTCAATCAACAAGCGTTTATTAAGTGTTTACTGAACATTTGAACCCCCATCGTCACCTCTCCTAAGCCGAGTGCCTTCTCTTCCCGCCCGTACTGTATTACTTTTGAGTATTATTTTCTCCTGGAGTGCAGGGTCTGGCTTTCTTTTTCTTATTGGTGTCATAAGTGCTTAGCATAATGCCTGGCGCACAGTTGATGCTTAATAAATGTTTACTGTATCGTATTGCACTATGTGTCAGGTACTATGTTAACCTCTGAGGATACAGAGAAAGCTACGAAAGTCCTTGCTCTCAGGGAGCTTACATTCTAATGGGAAAAATGTACATGAACATGCATATATGCGCATCTGCACATACATTATACATACAGAGAGAGAGAGAAGAGAGAACATAACCTCAGATGGGAAGGCAACAACAACATGGGGAGAGAGAGAGATACTGGGAAAGGTGCCTTGTACAAGTTGATCTTTGAGTTTCAGAGGTTATAGCAGAGGAGTGAGGTCTGAGGAATGGTTCAGCAGGGGGATGGCTACAGGGATGGTCTTGGCTTGCCTTCTCTTTCTTGTCAGAGTGTGCTATGGGCATATGACCGTGTCTGTTTGTCTTCTCTAGGATGTTTAGTTTCGTTGCCAGCAGGAAATTTCCAACTGAAAGGAACCTCGTCCTCTGTCTTTACAGGATAGAGAAGGACTGCATCTGAGGCCCAGAGGAGTGAAATGAATTCCTTGATGCCAAATTGAATTGTCTTCCCATTACACAGAATGATTCATCAAGAAATTGCATCCCTTAGTTCATCATGGCTTCATATTTTCAAGCTTTATAAAATACTTTTCTCACAATGACTTTGTGATATAGGTAAGATAAATACCATTGCACCATTTTACAGATGAGGAAACTAAAGCCTGAAGACGAGTGACTTGCTGAAGACACCAGAGCTAGAAAGTAGTACAGCTGGGCTCCATGTATATGTCTTCTGGCTCCAAATTCAATGCTCTCATCACTACTCTGTTGATGAAAAGAGTCTCTTTGCTTTTAAGTAGCATGGTATGATGGACAAAGAGCACTGAATTTTAGAGCCAGGAAGATCTGGGTGGGAATATGACACCTATTATCTGAGTAACCCTGTAAAAGTCACTTGCTGTCTTTGAGCCTCAATTTCCTCATATGTAAAATGGGAATAGTAAAAACAGCAACACCCATCCGACAGGGTTGTGTTATGGGACTTTAATGTAATAATGTTTCTTAATGTGCTTTGCAAACCTTAAAGTTCTATACAGGGTGTTGCAAATATATCAGTGCAGTTTTAGGTTTTAATAGCTCCAAAGTCAGCTATTATTCTTCTGTATATCATTTCAAAGGTCCATTTCAGTTCAGAAATTTGATCATTTTATTATTATGACATCCAGCTTAAAACAGTGTTTGCTAAAAAGAGAAGACGAATCTAGGAAAAGAAAACTTAGATATGAACACAGGGCTTATACAGTGCAAGCCCTCCTTGGTGCATGAATGTTCTCTACAATATGGTCCTCCCTCCCCTCAAAAAAAGAAAATGGCAATCCAATCTCTGTGTGAATATTTCCAGTAAGTGATAGGGAGTCACTGCTTCCCAAGGCTATGTTTCATTGCTTGACAGTTCCATCAGAAGATTCTTTCTGATATTGAGTTAAAATATGTCTCCCTAAAACTATCAACCATGGTTCTTGATGCCCCTCTCTAATTACCTAAATTGAATCCAATTCCATTTCTCTGTGAATGCCTTTAAACCACTTGAAGGAAGCCTTAAGCATCTAGCTTGTGCAACGGATGCTCTGACTGTGGTGGTTGTTGTTAAGTCATTTCAGTTGTGTCCTATTCTTCATGACTCCATTTGGGGTTTTCTAGGCAAAGATATTATGGTTCTTGGTTTGCCATTTCCTTCTCTAGTTCATTTTACAAATGAGTAACTGAGGTAGACAGATTAAGTGACCTACCCAGGATCACACAATTAGTAAGTGTCTGAGGCTAGATTTGAACTCAGACAAGTCTTCCTGACTCCAGATCTAGCACTATATCCACTGTACCACCTAGCTGCTCTAGAGATCTGGACTGGGAATCGAGAAGACCTGAGTCTGAATCTTCCATCAGATGCTTACTAGCTTTGTGACCCTGAACAAGTCATTCAATCTCTGTCTGCCTCATTTTCCTGAGCCTGGGTTGCTGTGAGGATAAAATGAGATTATATGTGTAGAGTGCTTGGAAAACCTGAAAGCCTTACATAAATGCTAACTATTTTTAATATTCAAATTCTCCTCAACTCTCTTTTTGAAGCTATAGGCCCTTTATCCTCTAAGGACTTATTTTTGAATGTCCTCACCATGCTGGTTGCCATTGTATGGGATCATTCAATAATTCATTAAATGTTTATGGAGTACTTACTATGAGCTAGGCATTCTTCTAGCCATTGGGGATACAAAAAATAAAAACTAAGTAATCCCTGCCCTCAATGCTTTTATAATTTATTAGATCAGAGGGAATGCTATGAGATTTTGACAAGAAGAAGAAATTTCAGAGTTCAAGATAACAGAGATAGCACAGTGTATGAGGGTAGGCTGAGGTGGAGTGAAAATATAAGTCACTGAAGTTGAGGATATTGATGAACTGAGTAGGCTTGGTTTCTTTGGGGGTTCATTGACATATCTATTTATATTTTCTAAATGTCTATGACTATATCTTTATTTATGTTTATCATAGATATCATATAATATATATTGTATAGTGAAATCCTCAAGTATGAATGCATGGATCAAGGGAGAGGAAGACTGTGAGCCAGGAAGAGCTCCTTGAAAAAGAAAGGAGAGTGTCTTGGAAGCCAGTATATCATAGAAAACTAAAAAAAGATCTGGTAGTTTATTGCTGGTGTCAAAGGACATATGAAGGAAGCCAATATCTGCATGCAGAGAAAGAACTAACAGATAGAAGTAGGTATAGAATGATTTTGTGTGTATGTGTGCGTATTGATAGATAGATAGATACATATGCACACACATGTTTGTGTCTAATGGTAGCCATCCCTAGAGTGGGAGGGAGGGAAGAAAAAAAAAAAAGAAATTTACATAGTAACTATATATTTAAAAGGAATAGGAAGTTGTATATAATAGATTTGCAGTTTCATGGGCAGCATCTTTTTAAAAATTATACTATGTCATAGAAATGCTTGTTTTATTCCATGTATCAAAAACAAAATAAATAAAATTTTTTAAAAAAAGAAAAATGGATCTGGGCAGGGCCATACAGATTGGATGGGGAGCCAACATAGAGACATTGTCAGAGGGTAAGTCTGAAAGTGACTTTGGAAGCTAGATCAGGCGAAATTCTCCTCTTAGGCTGGTGTGTCCAGGAATATTGGAGAAAGAACAGCCGGTACTAGAGAGGGTGGACAGCAATTCAGTGTGTCCTAGAGAGGTGCAGGTTTCTATGACCTTCCGATGATAGAAAGGATGAGAGATGGGGAGATCTAGGGTGAATGGATCTGTGAATAAATCTGGGACAGCTGAGGGCATGGTGGAATGAAAAGGCAGAGAAAGATACGTACTGAGAAAAAGAAGGATTGTGGTGGGCAGATTTCAAGTGTATGGGGAGGAGAGGAAAAGAATCACCAGGTTAGGAGCAGCAAATGCTGCCTGAGACAATTACTAGCCATGTGACCCTGGGCAATTACTTCATCTCTCTCCCTGCCTGCCAGGGTTGTCCTGAGAACATACTGCTGTAAACTTTAAAGTACCCTGTAAGTGTGAATCATTCGTCCTGTTGCTGCCGCTGCTGCCGCTGTTGTTGGGAGAACCAAGCGTAGGAGTGACCAAGGTCGGCCTGGATTCCTATTTGGGGCCATCACCCCAAGAAGGCAGGAGATGAAGATCATGCAGAGGCTCTCCCACATGGGCAGCACGTGCTTATCCGCAATATGGAAGAGACAGAAGGCATAGTTTCCTGAATACCTTTGGCACTCCATTGGCTCCATTCAGGATTGCTGACAGATTGATCAATCAAACCAACACGTTCTGGACGTCAGGTAACGTGGCAGGTGCTGGGGATCCAAAGATGAGTGAAACAAAGCCTGCCCCAAAGAAGCTGACATTCTAACAAGAAAGGCAACAATGATACATAGAAGGCTTAGCAGAACAAACATAGAGGGAATAAATACAAAGTAGTTTGGGAGAGTAAGCACCAGCGCTCAGGGGAGTCAGAAACCACTCCACTCAGAAGATGGTGCCGGAGCTTCATCTTTAAGGAAAAAAAAAGGACTCTGTAAGGCAGAAGTAAAGAGGAAGTGCCTTCCAGGCACGTGGGTATTAGTTCCCTTCTGCCCAGAGAATTCAGGATCATAGATCTAGAACTGGAAGTGATCTCAGAGGCCATCTATTCCAAACCCCCTCACTTTACAGATGAGGAAACTGAGGCCAAGGAAGGCTTCACCAAAGTCAAACAAGAAGTTTAGATCAGCAATGGGACCTGAACCAGCTCTTCTGATTGCAGAGTCAGGCAGTGATATTTCCTTATCCCTAGGGCAATGGCTAGGGCTCTGGGCCTAGAGTCAGGAAGACTCATCTTCCTGAGTTCAAATCCAGCCTCAGACACTTACTAGCAGTCACTTAGCCCTGGTTTGGCTCAGTTTCCTCATCTGTCAAATGACCTGGAGAAGTAAATGGCAAATCATTCTGGTATCTTGGCCAAGAAAACCCCAAATGGGGTAACAAAGTGCTGGACATGACTCAAAGGCCTGAATAACAACAATAAAAATAAAGCCTTCAGAATAAAACAATGAAGTAGTGCTAAAGAAAGAGGCCCAGATTTGGAGTCAGGGCTTCTCATTTAGATCCTAGCTCTAAACCTTAGTTTATGTCCAACATTGGTCAAAGTTTTAACCTATCTGGGCCTCAGTTTCTTTGACTATAAAATCACATGATGTCCTCATTTGATCATCTAGAGTTCCTTTCTAGCACTAATCTATGTTCCTTTGACAGCAGCACGTCAGAAGTGGTCTTGAGAGAACAGGGGACAATGAACCTATCATCTCCCTTGTCTTGGACACTGTTTAAGTCTCAGCACCTGAGGCTGTATCAGTTTTTTGATTGCTCTGTGATTCTGTTGACCCACACAGAGCTTGTAGTCCACTAAAATCCCAGAGTCTTCCCAAGGGTGGGCAGCAGTCTTCCAAAGAAATCCCTCCTGCCCAAGCCGCATGGCATCTGTGGCAGCCTCCAGCTCAGCTGCAGTGCAGTGAGGGGGAGGAAGGGGGAAATGGGGGCAGGGGAGGGGAAGCTCCAAGTCTAGAGGCCCTTGCACAACACAGAAGGTTGGCATTTTCAGCTCAGCCATTTGCAAAGGGCTTAGGTGAGAGCCCTGAACATTGCTGAGAGTCTCTACCTGTCAGAGTCTTCCTGGTGGCTCCTGAGTGCAGGAAAATTCACTGCTTCTCAGACTGCCACAGTGTGAACCATATTAACATGGAGCCCCATTAGACAATCTCCTTCCAATCGTATTTATTTTCTCAGCACAACTAAGCCCACCAGTATCATTCTAATTGAAAGTTGTGCCGCAGAGTGTAATGGAGTTTAGTTTTCGGCTTTTTAAAAAAGTTTTTTAATCAGCTGTCAAAGGCCCATGTCTAGAGAAGTTGATTCAGCTCCTGGACAGCAACTTATTGTTGCATCACGTATGCAAGTTTGGATGCAGCAGCTGGTGAAGCGGATCACAGACCACGAGCCCGCTTAAAGCTTCTTAGAGGTAATCTTCGGCTTGCATGTTTTGCGTTTCGTGGTTTTCTCTCAGAGATCCTGCTTAATTGCCTTTGAAAGTGATCATTCCTCCTATGTGTTAGATAACTTCTGGGCAAGCCACTTAACTTCCCTAGCCTCAGTTTCTTCATCCATAAAAGAAGGGCTAGGTGACTTCTGAGTCCCTTCCAGCATTAGATCTATGATCCTTTGATCCATTTTCCCATGAGACTCTGGGTGAACCTCAGTTTCCTCATGGACAGAATAAAGAGGTTGGCCTGTTCCATCTCTAAGGGCATTCTCTCATGTTCTTCTACTCCAATTCCTCCATGACATATAAACCTCACCTGCTGCATACCTGGCAAATAAGCATTTATCCTTTGTTTGGATACATTCAGGATCAGGGAACTCACTTAAAGGATTACCTGGGTCACTGAGAGGATAAATGACTTGACCAGGGTCACAAAGCCAGTTCATGAAAGATGGAAAAAGAACTAATGTGGATTGTCTCTAAAACTGGCTTGTTGTCTGATAGAAGACCCTACTGCTCAGGGAACATACTACCTAGGCGATGCATTGGTCTTCTTTCAGTCCTCAATCCATTTGATCTTTCTGAAGCTTTGACACTGCCAAGTACCCTCTCCTTCTGACTACCCTCTTCTCCCTTGGCTTCCGTAACTGGGATCTGTCCTAAATCTCTTCCTACCTCTCAGGATGCTCCTTCATAGTCTCTTTTTTCTGGCCCATCATCCATATTCTTCCCTCACCCCAATTAAACTTAGATATGACCCAAGCTTGTGTACTGGGCTCTCTTCTCATTCTACATTTTTGTCTCTTATTAATTCATTAGCTCCCGTTTCTTTAATTATCATCTCTATGCATATTACTCACCAACCTGTATATCCAACCCTATTCTTTTTTTTTCTGAGCTACAGGAATAAAAAACAGTTGGACACTGACAACTGCCCACAGATATTCCTAACGTCTCAAAGTCAATGATCCCAAACAGAATTCATTGCATTTCCTCCCAAAGAATCCCTCTGTCCAATTCCCCTATTTCTGTCGATGGCATCACCATCCTTCTAGGGACCCAGATTCACAGCCTCTGAGTCATTCTTGACTCTTCCCCCTCATGCCACACGCCCAATCAGTTGCCATGTTGTGTTTATTTGACCTTTACAACATTTTCCATGCGTGTACACCTAACTGGCATTATTGTTTTCAGTCTTTTGCCTCTCCGTAATCAAATAATCTTGCTAAAAGGACAGGTTGACGTTTCACCATACTACTCAGGAAGCTTCAGTGGCTCCCTATTGTTTCTGGGATAATACAAAACTCTCTTGTTTGCCATTTAAAGTTATTTGCAATATGGCTTCAACTAAAATAGCCTACTTGTTGTGCACAATGCTTGACATTCCAGGTCTCACCTCCATGACTGCAGACTGTCTACTGTACTTGGAATATTCTCCCTCCTTGCCTCTACACTTGCTTGGAATTACAAGCTTCTTTAAGGTACATCTCAGGGTGCCATCTCCTATGTGAGATACTTCCTGATCTCAGTTGTTTCTCTACCTACCCAGAATTTTTTGTATTTATTTTTATCTGCTTTGTATTTATATTTGTATATAAAATATAATATATACACATATAACAACATAAAGATATGTAAATATGCAAGTGTACACATGTAAACATATATACATGTAAACATGCACATACATATGAATACACATATGTATACATGTATCTATGTGTGCGGGTACACTCACATATTTTATCTGTCATTAGGATATAAGTTCTTTAAGGTCAGAAACTATTTTATTATTATCTCTACATCCCCTACATCCAGCACTAAATCTAGCATACAAAAGGCATATAATTAAAGATCTCTTTTAAGTCTGATGCTACCTGTTCCATATCCTGTTTCCAACTCTGAGAACCTATATTCCATTCTCTACCACTCCCTATCTTGTTACCTTTGGCCAAACCCTTCTGTGCTCTGAACCTCAGTTTCCTTGTTTGCATAATGAAGAGGCTAGACTAGGTGATCTCCTAGATTCCTTTTAGATCAGAGTCTATGACTCTATGATACTATGGACTGGAAGATCCTTCCAACCTTTGCTATTCTGTGGGCCATGTTTTAATGTCCCTTTTTCAGCTGCCTTCAAGTTCTGATTGTCTTGAGTCTTTGAGCCACTTAAATTTGGTTATTGCTAACTCATAAGGACCATTGGTCCAGAGCTGGTGTCTGAAGTAGGCAGCCTGTGTATTTGAGCAGCAGCATACCATAAGGGAGGCATTCCAAAATAGGCACTAATCCCTTCCCATCTATAAGCTTTTGATGTGTCCAAAGCCCTTTTCTATCCAGTGTTCTCATTTGATCCTTTCAAAAATCCTGTGAAATAGGCAGACATCATTGTTCTCCTTTCCTCCATGAGGACGCTAAGGCAAATGGAAGTCACATTATTTATAATAGCTGACCCCTATATGACACTTTGAAGTTTGCCAGCTACTTTATGCACATTATATCATTTGATCTTCATAAGGACCCTGTGAGGTATGTGGTATTCTTATCCCCATTTTATAGATGAGGCAGCTGAGGTTGAGAAGTTACATGACTAAGAGTATCAGAGGTGGGGTTAGAATCCAGACCTCCTCGGACTCCAGATGCAGTGCTCATTCTATTACATCTTCTAAAGCTGGCATCGATGAATGAGTTGGGATACAAACAAGGCTTTCTAAACTCCTCGTTCAATGCTTTTTACCATCCACGGCTGCCTCTTCTAGACCACATTGTACGAGCAGGGTTTTGCTGCCATTAGTGGATTTCCGCTTGAAAAAGTCTATCCTTAGTTTGCTGGGCATCCCTTCTCATTCCTATTTTCCTCCCTGCCTCAAGTCTCTCCATCTCCAATCTGTTCTTCACACAGCTGCCAAAGAGGTTTTCTCACCGTTACACTGCGCTGCTCAGTAAAGACTGGCAGCTCATCAAATCCAGGCTCCTCTGACTTGGAAAGCCTTTCCTTCAGAGCCTGCGTGTTGTGCACTATTCCTCTCTGCGCACTTTCTAGTCCAGTCAAACTGGCCTTTTTGCTGTTCCTCACACACGGAACTCCATCCCCATCTTTGTACCTTTGCAGAGGCCAGCCCCCTCTGCCTGGAATTCTCTCCCTATTAAAAGCCTAGTTGTGTTCAAAGGTCAGTTCAAACAACACCTCTGACGTGAGGCTTTTCCCAATACTCCCTAGCTGCTTATCTTGTATATATTTCTCTGTGTATATGTTGCTTTGCCCTGTGGAATGTATGCTGTTTGGAGGCAGGGGCAATTTCATATAGGTCACTATATCTCCAGCACCTAGTACATAGTAGGTGCTCAATGAAATCTAGTTGATTGATTTCTAAGGAAGGGACGTGGTTAGTGGGGGTGTCCATCATCAGAGGCTGAAAATATCTTCTGAATGAAAGCTACAAAGAGCCCTGAAGGTCTTCTAGTGCAATCCTTTCATTTTACAGATGAGGATACTGTGACTCAAGACATTAAGCAACTTGGGGGCAACCAGGTGGCACAGTGGATGGAGCATTGGCCCTGGAGTCAGGAGGATTTGAGTTCAAATCGCCCTCATCTAGCTGTGTGACCTTGGACAAGTCACTTAACCCCCATTGCCTTTTTTTAAAAAGTGAAAAAAAGATATTAAGCAACTTGTCCAAGGTCACCTATGTAGCAAACAGTAGAATCAGGTTTCAAACCCAGGTATTCTTTTTTTTTTTTAAGACAATTGGGGTTAAGTGACTTGCCCAGGGTCACACAGTTAGTAAGTGTCAAATGTTTGGTCTGAGGCCGGATTTGAACTCAGGTCCTCCTGACTTCAGGCTGCCCTGTACACTGTGCCACCTAGTTGCTGTGTTGGTCAAGGACGATGCAAAAACCCAGGAAGACCAGAAGGTATACCCTGGAGAAGCTCAGAGAACGTTCTTACCAGTACTTTCTTCTTTCATCAGCCTGTCTCTTTATAGGTTGATCCAGTCAGAACAATATAGCTCATTCTTCAAACATACCGTTAGTATGGTAGGATGGCTACTCAGAACAATCATCACTCAGAGCTATAACAAGGGTGAGGTAAGTGAGGAACTTGCCCCAGTGTGTAAACCTTAGAGGCACAGAAAGCAGATATGAAATGCTTCTCCTCTACCATTCATGCCATGCCATTAAGCTGAGGTACACTTTGATATTCTTGCCTTAGATGCAAAACCAGCCAGTTGAGATGCACTCACAGCTTTTCACAATTTGTCTAAATTTTGTATATGTAATACCATTCTCCTTTCTTCAATCTATAGTCTGGCCAAACTGCCCTTCTTGCTATGTCTTGCACATGAAACTGTATTTCTCATCTTTGGGCCTTTGCATCTATTGCCCCCTATACCTAGAATGCACAAAAGAGTCTCTTGTTTCCTTCAAAATTCTATTCAAATACCACCCTTTACATGAAGCTTTTACTAATTCTCTCAGCTGCTGGTATCCTACCTATCTCCGCCCCCAAGAAAACAAAACAAAATCATCTTGTATTTTGTATTTATTTCATTTGTGCTTACTCATATACTTGTTTCTCCTCCATTAGAATGAAAACTCCTTGAGGGCAAGGACTATTTCATAGTATTTGATTAATAAATGTTAGTTGATTGATTCACACATCAGAAATGGAGACTGGGCTACAACTGAAAGGCTTTTACCAGAAAACTTGACTCCTTTCCTCAAAGGATTTCCCAACACTCTCAAGATACCAAGTGGAGAGAGGGAAATCAGTACCAAACACTGTTCCCCTGACTCCTTCCTGCTGGTCACCATCCCAGGAAGAACACAGAGCAACTCACCTACTCCACGTAAACTTCTGGAGAAGTCTAGACAATGCAGCCCCACCCTTCCTCAACCCTGAAGGCCTCCATTGATCTACAGACAATAAATCTACCTAAAACCAATGAGGTAGCCACGAGGCTCCTGCCAGGCCAATTCTGCAGCCCATGGATAATAGACTTCCCTTGTCCTTATGTACTCCAGGCAATGATACTTACCTTGTCTCAGGGCTGGTGACACAATTGCTGGCATTGTATTTCTTTTTCTGTTTGTTTTGTTTTTGTTTTTTGGCTAGGCATTTGGGATTAAGTGACTTGCCCCGGGTCACGTACCTAGTAAGTGTTATGTGCCTGAGGCTGGATTTGAACTCAGGTCCTCCTGAATCCAGGGGCGGTGCTCTTTCCATTATGCCACCTAGCTGCCTTTTTGATGTTGTATTTCAGGGAGTCTCTACGGGCCTTCTCTAAGTATAATAAAAACTGATGTTTATCCGGTTACCCCTTCCACACTGAGACTTTCCCCAACATAGTTTTTGACATATTGTGGGTCAATATAAGGAATCAAATGGGAATTTTTGGGGAATTTTGCAGAAGCAGCAGAGGACACATGAAGGCCAGCAGATGATACAGAAGAAGTTTGGAAACACAGAAATGCATAAAATGTATGTATGGTATTGTATAATATCAACATATTGTATCTTTTAATACTAAATTAGTTCAGGTTTCTTCTCTGGTACAAAGTGAAAGCAAAAAAGTTTGTGTGGATTTTCCAGATCACAGGGGTACCACTGTGCCACCTAGCTGCTGTGTTGGTCAAGGATAATGCAAAAACCCAGGAAGACCAGAAGGTATACCCTGGAGAACCTTAGAGAAGTTCTCACCAGTACTTCCTTCTTTTTTCATCAGCCTGTCTCTTTATAGGTTGATCCAGTCAGAACAATAACCTCCATGATATGGAAGGGATTACTTATAGAGTTTTATATATACTTTTAAATATTTTTATAACTCATATTTTATACATACTAGTATATATTTATATATTCTATTACAAAATATACTACATATATATACACACACACACACATATGAACTGTACAGCTTTAAAGTTTGCAAAGGGATTTTCACAAGGATATTTTGTGAGTAGGTACTACAGGTACCATTATTCCTGTTGAGAAAATGGGGTTCAGAGAAGTGATATGAGGTGTCCAAGATCATATAACTAGTCAGTGTTCAGATAGGGTTTGCTCACAGGTCTCACTGACTTCAAGTACAACACTCTCATCTGTGAAGTTAGACAATCAATACTCACAATCATAATATGTTAGACTGAGGAGATACTTTACAATTTAAATGAGACATCAGCTTGCCATATTTACTATTAAGGAAAGGGAGGCTGAGGGGGGAAACCCAAAATTTTAAAGCTAGTAAGTGGCAGAGCCAGGATTCAGACTTGGTTTTTACTCTCCAAAGCTAGTACTTTTCTTTTTTTTTGGTTGTAAATTAATTTATTTTAATCTTAAATACAGAATAAGAAAAGAAAAAGAAACATATTATTGACTTAAATACTAAAACTTAAATACAAAATAAGAAAAGAAAAAAAGACATTGTCATGTGCACAGCGTAACATGAGAGGATTCAAACTGTACATTAATAAATTTTAGTTTCAAGAAACCCTATATAATTAATACTACACATTGTATTCAGAGCTGTCCATCTTTTCTTTGCTTCCTTGTAAGTTTTCTTTCTTTCTTTCTTTCTTTCTTTCTTTCTTTCTTTCTTTCTTTCTTTCTTTCTTTCTTTCTTTCTTTCTTTCTTTCTTTCTTTCTTTTTTGCTGTGTACTTTTTTACTTTGTTGTTTTATATATATATATATATATACACTCATGCACATACACACACATGTACACATACATATAAACACATACATGCTCTTACATATATTTAGATATTTATGATCATGTTCATATATAGACATATACATTCATATGCATCTATGTAAGACTATACAATACTTGTTTGTCCTCTGTTTCTCTGAGGGTGAATAACATCTTCCTTCATAAGTCCAAATCTTTCCATATTTTTACAAGTCCATCAACTCATCATTTCCTACACCACAGCAATATTTCAACTTTATACTGTTTTATTATTTTAAATAGTCTAAAACAGTATTGAGTAATATGGCTTAGGTATATTGTTGCTTCCCTAATTTTCTTTTTAGATTAAATCTATTTTAACTTTAATTTTGTGATCATGATCACTCTCCCAGCTTTTTTTCCTAATAAATTCTATTCCTAATCTTTATATGTCTGTGTATATCTCTTATTTCCTATCCCTTCTGACTCCTCTACTTCATTTTTACCCTATACCTTGCCCTCCTATTACTTAACCTATCCCCCCCAAAGATCCTCCCTTATCCTCTCCCCAAAACTAGTAATCTTTATTCCATCCTATCTTCATCAAGAAAGTTATGAAAGGAAGTTGAAAACATCTTTACCCAGCTTTCTCGGTGAGGACAGAACGAGAATTATTTGTTTAGTGCCCTTGCCTCCTTCAAAAACCTTGCCACTGACTCCCCTAAAGGCACTAGCTTCCTCTCCTTTGCAATGTCCCCTTTCTGGCATTTTGAGGGGAATTGATTGACTAGGAGGCTCAGCTTCCATTTGCTCTTCCATTAAGCAGCCGGTAAAATGGATTGCTCTATTTCTCTACTGCTGGCTGCTGGCTCACTGCTGCTCTCTGTGTGGGAGCTGACCTCTGCCCTGTCAGTGCCCCAGCATCCCTATGCTCTTAACCTATTTGAGAATGAAAGGACAGCCAGATAAAGCATCCTGGCAGGCCTGGAGGCATCTGCCATTTCCTCAGTATCTTTAATTCTGCCACAACAAAGGGATGTGACAGGGTGAAGCATTGATGTGCAAGCATGGGACTGTGGGTGAAGAAACAATGCTACTAAGGAAGAATCATGGGACATTGTTGCTGGAAGAGACTTTAGTGATCTCTGTCTCTTAGTTTAACAGAGAATCCAAGAGGTGGTCAAGAAAGGAGGCTCCCAGGCTGCATGTCTACAGCTGGAAAGGACCTCAGGAATCATTTTGTCCAACCCCCTTATTTTATAAATGAGGAAACTAGGCCCTAGAGATGTAAAGAGACTTACCTAATGTCAATCAGGTAGGAAGTGATAGAACCCTGCAGGATTCAAATCCAGGTAGTCTGACTCCAAATCTAGGGCTCTTTCCACCACATGATACACACTGAGGAAGCTTGGCCAAACAGCCCCGTTTTCTTTCTAACAGTTCACATGTCCTTGGTATAACCGTCTGCAGCCAAATCTTTATCATTAAGGAGGACTCTTTAATCTTAGAATAAGATCGATTTCAGAGACAACATTCTAGATCTGTTATTGTTTTTCCCTAAAGGATTTAAGAAAAAGAGATCTATTTTGCATCTTGATTTGGGATTAAGGTCAAGAAGTATCTATGTTTTTGTAGTTATTTGTTTGTTTGCTTTTAGTGTTGCCAAATTCCGTGGGATTATGGGATTTAGAACTAGAAGGGACCTTCAAAATTATCTAGTCCAATCTCTCTGTCACTTCTTATTGCTTTCTTCCTTAGATTTCCTTTGTGTCCTCTGGAGTCCCTGTTCCATCGTTAACAAAAATCTCCCTTCATATTGTACTTGTGGTCCTCTCTGCAACCCCCCATCCCTGAGAAATTACTTTGTATATATTTAGTCTTTACTTATATTCATAAATGTTGTCCTATTCCCCATCCTGCTCCACCCCCTCCCAAAAAAAATAATGCAAACTTCTGAGGCCAGAGACTGTTGTTGTCATCGTTGTTATTGTTGCTTTGGAGGCAATTAAAGTTAAGTGACTTGCCTAGGGTCACACAGTTAGTAAGTGTCTGAGGCAGTGACCATTGTTTTGTTTTGCCTATGTATCCCTAGCTCCTAGCGCAATGTCTGTCACATAGCAGGTATTTGGTGCTTGAATTAAGTGGAATGAAATGGAATTGAACTTTCTCATCTGACAGCAGAGGAGTCATAAGACCAGAAAAGGGACAGCACTTGTCCCTTTCATGGAATAGAATCTAAATTAGAACCCTCCTCCTCCTCTTTCTCCTTCTCCTCCTAGTTCCACTTGTCTAAAAGGAGGACACGGCACGTTGTGGGGGGAGGGTAAGGGGAGTGGGCGGTCTGTGGCTGCTAGACTCAGATTCTGCAGTCTCCATCATTATGGGAAAGTAACACCCAAAAAGGAAAAGAAGATTATATTGTAACAATCTTGCCACTTTCAGAGCTATGGGGACAGCCTTTGGTGTACCTTTGACACGTAAGAAAAGTCTCACGTTAATCCTGCACCTCTGACTGTTCAAAGTCCTTTCATATTTCTTACCAAGAAATTGACGTGGTACTGTGGGAAGAGGTCTGAACTTGGAAAAAGAAGGCAAAGTTTCAGTTTTGCCACTTTGAAGCTTTCAAGCCTTTGGCAAATCACTGAATCTCTCTTAGTTTCAGTTTTCTCATTTGTAAACTCAGAATAGTGTGGCTAGGTGGCATAGTAGATAGAGTGCTAGGCCTGTAGTCAGGAAGACTTATCTTCATGAGTTTAAAACTGGCCTCAGACACTTACTAGCTGTGTGACCCTGGGCAAGTCACTTAACCCCATTTCTTTATCTGTAAAATGAGCTGGAGAAGGAAATGGCAAACCACTTCAGTATCTTTGCCAAGAAAAGCCCAAATGAGGTCATACAGAGTCAGACATGACTGAAAAATGACTGAACAAGAAAGGCAGGATAACAGTAATTAGATTACTTCCCTCATAGGGTTATTGAGAAAAGAACTGTGTGAACTTTTAGGTGCTAGACAAAGACGGCTTGAATTCTCCTCTTCTCATTTGGCCCTTACACAAGTCTTGTGATACAGGTGCAGCAGGTATTATCATCTAATTTGACAGATGAAATGTCCCAGAAACTAAAAGTGACTTACTCAAGGTCACATGGGATTTAGTGGAACAGAGGAGGACTAGGACCTGGCTCTCTTGATCCTTAACGTCGGCTTCCTTTACAGAGTAATTTGTTTAGTCCGAGTAAGGCATAGAGACAAGGGCGCTGGACTTTTAGTCAGGAAACCTAGGGCTACTCCTTCCTTCCTTCCTAGATTGTCCTGGGTAAGTCACTTCATATCCACATGATAAGGGTTTGGAACTTCCTGTAGTAGATTCTAAATTCAAATGGTAGTTTTGCCATTTACTTTATAGGTTTAACTTTAAACATACATTTTAACTGGTAACTTTATATGTACCAACCACTTACCCTTTCTGAGCCTCAGTTTCTTTATCTGTAAATTGAAGGAATTGGACAATGTGACCTCTGAGGGCATGTAGTCTACATTTAGATATATGCTCCAATGATCTCTGGGCCTCAGTTTTCTTGTCAAGAGAATTAGATTTGGTAATTTTTAATGTCCTTTCTATCTGTAACCTTCTGTGTTCTATGTCCCGAGGTCTCTTCCAGCTTGAAATCTTGCGATTCTATGATCTGATTTCACTATGTGTTCAGGGATGCAGTCAAAGCCTCCACCAGGTGCACATGTGTGCATCTTCAGAGGTTACCTGATTAACAAACTGTAGGACAGAAGAACAGAGCTGGGGCTGTTTTGTATGAGAGGCTGAGAACTGTGATGAAATGATCCCCTTTGCAAAGCTCTTCCTGAGCTCTAGTTATTGCAAATTGTGGGGAAAATTAAAGCAGCAGCAGAACGACTTGCTTCTTCCAACTTCCACATGCCTTTTGCTTGAGTAGCACAGCCAAGCTGGTCACAGATAGAAAGGCAGCAGTCTGCCGACAGCCAGAGATAAGATTGTTCAAAAGGAAAGCAGCAGTGTAGGAAAAGAATCACAGAGAAACTTGAAAACTGGTTAGATCTCTGTGATGGACAACGAAGTGCAATTTTCTACCTTTGCTACTATCTCTTAGACCTCAGGCAAGTTATTTAACCTCTCTTGGTATGTCATCTGCAAAATGGGAGAGGTGAACTAGCAGATGTTTAGGATTCCTTCCAGCTCAAAATCCTGTGATCTCTCTTTGTTGTGTCAGTGAATGTTAGTCAACTAGCAGAAAGCTGGACCCTAGTTAGAGCTGTGCTGGTAAATGTTTAATAACGAGCTTTCTGAAAATGAAAGACACATTTTCTAACTGCATTATTAATACTTTCATCATCACTTTCTTACATCTAAATAATCAACAAGACGATAAAGCAAGCCCTATTTTGTGGCATTACATTATTTGTGCGGGACAAGTGGTCACACTGAATGTTTATGAATCAGCTCTCCCAGTTTGAGCTGGTTCTAATGTAGCCTCAATCCTAGGAATAAAAGTAGAGATTTTGTACCAATGGGGTTTGAGTGGCTTGCAGACTAAACATGAGTCAACAGTGTGATGACAGCCAAAAATGTTAACGTTATTCTAAGCTGCATTGACAGTAACATAGTGTCCAGAATAAGGCAGATAATAATTGTGCAAAATTCTATCCGGATCAAGCAATATCTGGACTGTCATGATTGGTTCTGGGCACAATATTTTAGGAAAACAGAACTGATCTAAGTAGGGTATGTTCAGAATAGGGAGACCAGAGTGACGGGAGGCTTAGAGAGCATGTCAAACAATGGTAGGTTTGATGTTTTGAGGACCTGGGAGTGTCAAGCTTGGAGAAAAGAAAACTTCATGGGGATAGATGGAATGACTATCTTTAAGTAAATAAAGAGGTATCAAATGAAAGAGGGATTAGAGTTACTCGGCTTCACCCCAAACAAAGGGTTTAATGGAAGGAAAACTTCCTACTTGTTAGAGCTGCCCCAAAATGTAATGGGCTCCTTCAGGAGGGAACAGGTTCCTGTCCATCTGTTAGCAATCCACAAACTGAGGCTATGTGACCACTTACGTAGTAATTTAAGAGGGGCATCTGTCTAGAGCTGATTGAACTGTGTGGCTTCCATGATCCCTTCCTATACCAAGTCTGTGATTCTGTAACAATAATTATGGGGCACATAAGAAAGTATCTAACAATGGGAAAATGGCTCTTACTTGGGGCCCAGATCTCCCCAATAGGTAAATGTACCCACATACCATTTTCAGTTCTATCCCTGCAGGACCACCAGAGGACCAGAATGATAAAGTAAGATTTACCTGATCAATAATCTTGACATCATAAGGTCACAAGATTTTAAAGTTTAAAAGTAATTGTACCAAAATTTTTATTATTATTTTGCAGATGAGAAAACAGAGAAATGAAAAAAAAAACTCACCAAAGGCCACAGAGCTAGTAAATATTTCACCAAGGACCAATTCTGTTTTATGGGAAAACAAAGATCCATTGACTCCCTGAAAGATCCCTATTTCTATTGTGACCCTGGTCTTCCATTGTGAAGTTATGGAGAAATTGACTTTGATCATTCACTACCTAGAATCAGTTGTTGTCATTAGTGGCAGCATGGATAGGCAGCATGGTGTAGTGGAAAGATGACTGGATTGGAAATCAGGAGCCCTGGGTCTGAATCCTTCTTATTTTGTGACCTTGGACAAATCACATTCCCTCCTTGGACTTCAGTTTCCTTAGCTTTGGCTTCAAACATCAAGTTCCCTTCCATCCTATTAAGCCTATGGACAAAAGAAAATTTCCTTGTTTCCTCAAGGTTAATTCTAGCTTTTTTCAGCTGAAACTCTGTCAAGTGCCTTGGAGGGCAGAAGGTAGGCAGCCACGCCTAGGAGCCCTCAGCAGAGATTAAAATCAGTGCAAAAGAGCTGGCCTTTTTGCTGATACGGTAGAGAAAGAAATAAATGTAACCTGACTGCATCCTGAAGCCATAGCTGCCCCTGAAAATCAGTATTTAGAGCTGAAGAAAACAGGACCTGAGTGTTAGCTGAGTGCATATCACAGAAAGGAAACTTGGGGGAAGTTCTGAGATGGGAAAGGAAAGATTGGCATATCAGCAGACACCATGTAGATGGAAGACTGAGGGTGTTTGAAATCTCACAGCTGGGGGCAAAGCCTCTGTTTCTTGAAGATGGAGAAGTTAGTCCTTGTACTGAAATGCTCTTTCTTTTTGTCTGTTGAATCATCGAATGAGAATTTATAGCTTCAAGATAAGATGGTGGGACAAAATAAAAGGAAGAAGTGTCTGGGGTGGCAATTAACATCATTCCATGATCAATTCAAAGACTTCAAGGTTTAAAAAAAATTAGCTGGGCCACTAAGAGGAATTAAACAGGAAACAGTTGACAGAAACAGAAATGGAAGGAGGGTGTAATAGTTAAGGGAGTTGAGAGAAGCAATTATAATGCCAATTGAAACAAAACAAAAGACATGTTTACAAAAGACCATAGATTTAGAAATGGAAGGATCATAGGTCACAGATTTCCATCTAGAAGGGACTTTAACACCCCCAAAAAGTCAAACCTGTTCATTTTATAGATGAAGAAACAAGGAAACAATCAATCAACAAACATTTATTAAGTTCTGATTATGTGTCTGACATTGTAATTAACACAATTAGGTGTCCAATGTGAGGATTTAACACCTATTTTCCTGACTTTAAATGAGGTTGTTGGGTTATTCTTCGGTTGTGTATGACTCTTCATGACACTATTTGGGACTTTCTTGGCAAAGATGCTGTAGTGGTTTGCCATTTCCTTCTCCAGTCCATTTTACAGATGAGGAAACTGAGGTAAACAGATTAAGTGACTTGCCCAGGATCAAGCAGTTAGTAAGTGTCTGAGGCCAGATTTGAAGGCAGGAAGAACAGTTTTCCTGACTCCAAGCCCAGCACTCTATCCACTGCACCACCTAGCTGCCACCTAGACACCCAAGTAAAGTGTTCTATCTACTACTGCCTCTTGCCAGAGTCTGCAGTTACCATAATGCTTTCTGCAAACAGAAGCCTCTAAAAAACATACAGATAGTAATGTAATGAAACTGGGATTTGAATTCAGGTATTCTGACTCAACTTGTAGTTTTATTTCTCAATATGAGGTATTATTTATAAAGAGCTTAGCACAGCCCCCGGCACTTAATAAATGTATCCCTTCCTTCCTTCCTTCCTTCCTTCCTTCCTTCCTTCCTTCCTTCCTTCCTTCCTTCCTTCCTTCTTTATTTCCTTTCCTTCTCTTTCCCCTCCACTCATTCTTTCTGCCTTTTTGCCATGCTTTAGCTGATTTTGAGTTAGGAAGATTATTAGAAAGTATAACTTTTGAAGTGGGATTCAAATGAGAAGATATGGCAGCTATGAAGTGGGAGGTTGTTAAGGATGTTAACGATGACATTGAATTTAAAAGCAAGTCACTAATGAAATATGAATAACTCTCAGGAGGAGGAATGGAGGAGCAGAAAGATATGGTCAAAACCATGGAACAAGAAGCTTCTTTTATCAGTCATATTTTGCTTAAAGAAGTTGGATGAGCAAAGAAGCATGAGAGACATAGAGCTGAACCTGAAATTTATTTGCCAAAAGAGAGAGAGAAGAAAATAGACTGTGGAAAAAGAAAAAGAATTTGTTGACAGCTTGAATGTGGGGACAAAATGTAAAAAATCTTAGGGTGATTGGGACTCTTTCCATGGGAGTTTTAGAAAATAATAATGTTTAAAACAACATGAAAATGTAAGAAAATTTTCTTGGAGGGAAATTAAATTGAAACAAAAGAAAAGCCATTTTCTCAATTTGGGGGCAGAAAGTTGTGATTCCCTTCAGTCAAATTCAGAGCTTTTCTTTAGGAAATATCACCCCCAAGGTACTCTGTGGAGGGTCTGTGAGTTTTATTTATGTGATTTCAGTGTCTTGGATAAATCCTCACTTTGCTTTGCACAAATTCCACTTTGCTTTGGCTATGCAGAATTGCCCGTACTCCTCTTGAAAATCTCTGTACTTCCTCTATGAGTTTGTTAGTATTAAATAAAGAAATATCTATTTGAGCCCTAAAAACACTTAAAATAATGATACTTAATCCCTTTCAAGACCTCCAAGCAAATATCAGCATTAGGAATCCCAAGTGATCATAGAACCATAGCATGTTAAAGATGAAAGGGTCAATAGAACCCCAAATCTAGAATGCCGTGTGCTCTACTAACTACAATATAGAAATCCTATTAAGTTCTAAATGAAGCCATAATCTTAATGACAATAGCACCTATTACTATATAGTACTTTAAGATTTTCAAAGCACTTTTACAAATATCTCATTTTATCCTTATAACAACCCTGGGAGGTAGGTGTTATTATTACCCTCATTTTACAGATGAGTTAACTGAGGCAGATAGAAGTTAAGTGCCTTGCCCAAGATTCCACAGCCATACAGTATCTAAAGCGCATTATGAACCCAGGTATTCCTGACTCCAGGTCTAGGTTACTGAGTCACCTAGCTACTTTGATTTTCCTCTATGATTATCCTCAAACCTAAATTAGAGGATACCATGCCTGGCTTTGAAATGAAGGTTCTCAATTATTTTTTGAATCATAGGAGTGACCTTATTACTCAATAAACTCCAGTAGAGTTCTTTTGTCCCCAGAATAAAATATGAACTCCTTAATTTGTCTTTTAAGACTTTCAAAACTTAGTTCATATGTATCATATGTATACATATATGTGTGTCTGTATGTATATGTGTATAATTATGTGTATGTATATATGTAATACACACACATACGCACATATACACCTTTCAAATCTCATCATTATACATTTATACTAATGGTGTGATCCTGGGCAGGTTGCTTAACTTTTTCAATTCTCTAGGCCACTAAGACCATAAATTGTACAGATACTGACTTGCGTTGGTAGAGGGTTTTCCTCACACAGCAGTTCTCTATACCAATGAAATCACAAATCCAATCTCTACCTTTTAGTTGAGGCAGCTGGTGACACAATAGGTAAAGTGCTGAGCTCAGGAATACCTGAGTTCAAATCTGGCCTCAGATACTAACTAGCTGTGTGACATTGGGCAAGTCACTGTTTGTCTCAGTTTCCTCACCTATAAAATGGGGATAATAACAGCCCCAATCTTGCAGGGTTGTTAGGAGAATAAAATGAGATTCTTTTTAAAAAAATGCTTAACATAGTGCTTGGTTCATAGTAAGAACTAGATACACGCTTATTCTCTCCCCTCCCTTCCCCTGTCCCTAGCTTATATTTACACATGGTGGTCAGAAGAAGTGATTCAAGGACACTCAAGGTCTCTTTGAAAAACTTTGTTGACAATGTTGTCCTTTTCAGAATTTCTGTCTTGATCTTCACTCTTCTCATGATATGAATCTGTGGTATGTTTCTTTTTTACTCATGGTGTTTCTTTATTCCCTAGCCTTTAAAGAGATTGAGCTCTCCTGCTGGGGAACAGAGGGAACTGACCCAAGCTTCTTGTGCTGGGAGCCTAGGTCTTGGTCACTGGCTTTGTGTGCTGGGGCCTCTTATGTTGGCAATTGGAGGCTGTAGGTTTCTGGCAGCTTACCTCATGTTGAGCTGGAATCCACAAGGCTGGAACTTTCAGGCAATTCTAGGTTGCCTGCTTTTCCTTTCCTGTAGCTTTCTTCAGTTCCTTTTAGATGGGTGCTGCAGAGTGTTTCTGCCTGGGGCCCCCTGCAGTGTTGTCTCCCTCCTTTCTGCTAATGCACTGGGAGATTCCTTTGAGGTAGAGTGCCTAGGCACCTGATGGTTTTCTGAGCTGGTTTCCACCAGTTCCCCCTGCCCTCACTGAGGCACTGGGAGGTCCAGTTGTTGGTGTTTGCCTGGTCTACCAGCTGAGCTTCAGGATTTCTTCACAATTGGAGGCTGCAGGGCTCAGACAGCTCACCTGGTGTTGGGCTGCCAACCAGCAAGGCCGGGGCTTTAGGAAGCCTTTAGGTTGCTTTCTTCACCTCCTTTCAGATGAATGCCACAGGGTACTTATCTGCCTGGGGCCCCTTGTAGTTCTGCCTCCCTTATTTTTGCCAAGGCACTGGGAGACCCGTTTGCTGGACTGCTGCACTGCTGCTCCCCATCTTTCTTCTAGTTCTGCTGTTCCTGGGTTTTTTTCTGGGGTGATATTTTCTGGGTTTTCAGAGGTTGATAGGGGAGAGTGAGAGCGACTATCTTTTCACTCTGCCATCTTGGCTCCCCTCTTTGAAAAACTTTGGAATATATTTCATGACATGAGAGACACTGATGCAGAACTGCCCAACATGGCATGCCCTCAAAGGTGTTACACTAGATGAGTAAAACAGAATGGAAGCATCTCAAAAGAAACGTGAGATGTGCACATTTAAAGAACACATCCCAGATGTTCACATGGACTATTTGTGCCAGACTTGTGATGGAGCATTCCAAGCTCATATTGGTCTGATGAGCCACAGCTGGACACATCATAATTTGACTCTAACTTAATGATGTCGTCTTGGTCCTCTTTAAGAACAAAGGACAACCAACCAACATCTGTATAGATAGTCTGTGAAATAGAATTTCATTTCCTTGAGAACAAGGATGTTTTCATTCTTGCTTTGGTACTCCCAATATCTAAAACAATGTCTAAAACATAGTAGGTACTTAATGAATGTACGTGAATTGACTGAATCAAATTAGGATTTCTGAGAGCTAATTTTACCATTTCTCACTATAGTATAGCACATGGCCTTTGATCCAAGAAGGCGACCTCCCATATAGTTGACTGTCTTCCAAATATCCCCTTCCTTTCCAGACTCCCTGTCCCTTTTTGGTCTCTTTTCTTCAATTATTTTTTGACTCTTTATGAAGTTTTTCCAGACTAGCCTCCCCAGGTCTCAGCTATGATGATCAGTCCAATAAATCTTCCTATGCTGTTTTCATTCTTCTCATCTTCCTGGTACTTTTTAGGTGTGTGTACCTCTGCTTAGATGCCACAGTTTGGCAATGTCATGGCAAGAGTGGTGGACTGGGAGTCAGGAGAGACCTAGGTTCGAATCTTCCCCCAATGCTATTTGTATAGCTATGGAATATAGGTAGCACTGACCTTTCAGGATAGCTTTGAAGATCCTATAAGATACTGCACATGAGGGGCTTTCAAACCTTAAAGCATGATATAAATATCAGTTATTATTAATATAAGTATATGTCCCTAGTTTTATGTAAATTTGTTTATCTATTCAATCATTCATCTGTTTATTGATTTATTTATTGATCTAACCATTAATTCATTTGCTTGTTTACTTATTTATCTATTTATTTCACTCAGTTCTATCATTAGATCAGAAACTCATCAATGATACAGTATGTTTTATTGTAATGTCCAGTTTTTAGCATAATGCAGGGCACACTTTTGTTATTCCCTCATTCAGTTGTGTCTAACTCTTCCTAACCACACCAATACTGTCCATGGAGTTTCCTTGGCACATATACCATAATGGAATGCCATTTCCTTTTCCAGTGTATTAAGGCAAACAGAGGTTAGTGACATGCCTAAGGTCACACAGCTAGTAAGTTTTGAAGCCAGTTGAACTCAGGTCTTCCTGACTCCAGGCCCAGCGCTCTATCCACTGGACCTTCTAGCTGCCACTTGGCACAAAGTGGACACTTAAGAAGCATTAATTGATTGATTGGTTGATAGAGTAGAAAGAGGAGTCAATAGATGTGGATTTAAGTCCAGAGGAAGCACGGAGCAGTAGATAGAGTGCCAGATCTAGAGTTAAGAAGACTGGGGTTCAAAGCCCACCTCAGATACTTATGAGCAGTGTGACCCTAATCTAGTCAGTAAAGCTCTCTGTGCCTTGGTTTCCTTACCTATAAAATGACAGGGGCAGCGGGGGGGGGGCTTCTAAGGTACCTTTTAGCTCAAGAGCTATTATCTTCTGAAGTGATCTGTGTACAGTTGTGGCCCTATTAAAGATGAAACTAGAAACGAGGTCCCTCACCTTTTATTATACCATGGTATTTCTACAAAACACAGTTCACATTCACAGAGTACTTGTTCTTTTCAAAGTACTTCAACTGCAAAATCTTATTTAATTCTCATCAATTTCCCAGAAAACTATAATTAGCATGAGGTGAGTGGGGCTTTGCCCCAGGGTGCTGACATGGGGGCAGTGATGGCATATATCCTCCCTTGGCAACTAGTGTCTGTGTTCCACCTTCCAAGGTTCCTTCCAGCTCTAACATACTGTGTTCTCTGTTCCAAAGTCCGTTCTAACTAACATTCTATGTTCTAAGCTCCTTTCTAGCTGTAAATCGTTGTTGTTGTTATTGCTGTTCGTCATCTCAGTTGGGTTCAACTTCCATGACCCCGTTTGGGTTTTTCTTGACAAAGATACTGGAGTGGTTTGCCATATCCTTCTCTGGTTCATTTTACAGCTGAGGAAACTGAAGCAAACAAGGTTCAGTGACTTGCCCAGGGTCATACAGCTCGTAAGTGTCTGAGGCCGGATTTTAACTCAGGAAGATGAATCTTCCTGACTCCAGGCCCAGTACTCTATCCACTGTACCACCTGGCTGCCCCACCTGTAAATCCCATGATCCCCAAATTCTGACAACCCTCCTCTCTACACAATCACACACACACACACACACACACACACACACACACACTCCTGCTCTGTGGTGCAAAAAGTGCCCAAGTACTCCCACAGTTTAAGCAGACTGATCAGAAAAAGTAAGCACTTATATACAGAGAAATTAAGGTCTTGAATAGGAGACATTGACCTCCAAACCCTTCCCTTTGTCAATATTCAGGGGGTTACATTTAGCTCTGCAAGGAAAAATTTCCCCTTTAAATACTTGACTTATTTAACATCAGCTTAAAATTACTCATAACAGCTTTTTAAATGTCCTTGATAATGTATTCTGTACATTAACTACTCCATCTGTGAAAAAAAGAAGCAATAGAAAGAATCCTGCCTGAAGTTCTTTAGTTCTTGGGCCTGTTAGTAGCTGCAGCGTGCCCCCCTTGTTCTTGTAATTGACATTTCTCTAAATAGCCACCACAGGTTGATTGTGTTTCTTCCCTAAGCAAAAGTTTGCGCTCTGTCAGCACTCTCTTCATTTTGAGATAATAGAGATGGGTTTATGAACCTTGACTCCCACTTCATTTTTTTTCTTTGCCTGCATTTTCTTCGTGTTGACAAAATCATTGTAGTAATGCACATTCTTCCTCCAATGCACCAAATGGAAAGGTTTTTCAGGATACCCAATGACAAACTAAAGAATCCATACGCATTCATGCTTTGCAGTTAGATCTGATGTTCTTTGTGTGGGGGGGAGGGGGAGACTGTGTACGACTTAATTTTATTTATTTTTTCCATTCAATTTTATTTTATTAGCTCCAGATTCTCTCATTCCTCCTTCCCAGTCCCCCACCCATCAAGAAGGCAAGAAATGAGAAGCTTATTATGATTGGGAAGTCATGCAAAAAAAAAAAATCTGCATTAGCCATGTTCTGAATGGGGAGAGGTGGAAGTAAAAGAAAGAAAAGAAAATAAACTTCAATCTGTGCCCTGAGTTCATCAGTTCTCTATCTAGAAGTGATAGTAGTTTTCATTGTGTTGGGTCATTTTATTGATCAGAGTTATTAAATCTTTCAGTTTAGTGTTGTTATTGTTCTTATTGTATCAATTGTTCTCCTGGGTCTGCTCACTCTACTTTACTCACTCACTTTCATACAGGTCTTGCCAGGTCTTTCTGAAAACATCCCTTTCATCATTTTTTTTTTTACAGCTCAATAGTATTCCATCACATTTATATATTTTAACTTGTTCAGCTATTCCCCAGTTGATAAGCATCTCCTCAGTTTCCAATTCATTCCCATTACAATAAGAGCTGATATAAATATTTTAGTATATATAGGTCCTTTTCTTTCTTTTTCTTTTCTTTTTTTGATCAATTTAGGGCATAGACCTACTAGCAATATTGCTAAGTCAAAGGGTATATAGAGTTTAATAGATTTTGGAGAATAGTTCCAAATCACTTTCCAGAATGGTTGGAGTAGTTCATGGTTCCATCAACAGTGCATCAGTTTACCTATTTTCTTATATTCCCTCCAACATTTGTCATTTTCCTTTTCTGTCATCTTAGCCAGTTTGAGGGGTATGAACTGGTACCTCAGAGTTGTTTAGATCTGATGTTCTAAATACTGCCCAACAAGCTTCTGTTTGCATCAGTCAAGTCAAATTTCCCCTAACATTGATGGGTTATGTTGTTTCATAATTATGAGACAAACTGGTACCCTTTAAGACCATACCTGGAAGAAAAGAGGGTAATTCTTCATCCTCTAGGGATTAAGCTCAATCTCCATAACCTGATATTCAAAGGCTTCTTCAATCTAGCCCTAACCTACCCTTCTGTCCTTATTGTCTACAATTCCCTTACATGGACCCTGCATGAAATAGGGAGATCTTTCTGATATTCCCTAAACATGCCTATACATTCTCAAAAAATCACAAAATGCTAGCATTAGAAGTAACTTAGGAATTATAGAATCCCAGGCTAGAAGGACCTTCAGAGACCATCTAATTCAATGCCCTTTTTTCACATAAGAAACAAAATCTTAGAGAGGGTAAATCATGAAATCCTGATTCAGAACAAACACTAAGATTCTAACCTGGATCTTTTGATTCTCAATTCAGCATTGTCATGTACACAACACTTTTCTCATCCTCATTTCCTTCTTCATCAAACAAAATCTTACTTCTCCTTACTTTGTCCGTGACATCTCAGATAGTAGTTGAACAGGACTTGTTTTTGGCACAATAATACACTGCTCATCATTCTGTGAATTGGCCCAGCTGTTCTAGATGTCACTTATGGAAGAAAAGTAACTAAACTGTCCATATTCTTTTTAACCCAGCGTTTTTGCCTGGAAGTGGCTATATGGTGTAGTAGATAGAACACTGGGCCTGGATTCAGGAAGACCTGAGTTCAAATACTGAGATGTGATCTTGGGCAAATCACTTAACTTCTTTCTGCTTCAGGTAACAATGAGAATAATTATACCACTTACCTCCCAGGGTCGTTGAGAGGATCAAATGAGATAATGATTGTAAAGCACTTAGCACAGTACCTAGCACATAGTAGGCACTTTATAAATGCTTATTTCCTTCCTGTTACTGAGAATATATTGCAAAGAGATGAGGGCAAGTGTGTATTCAAAATAGTGATATCAGTCCTCTTTGGGATAATAAAGAACACAATAGGTTTCCATCATTTGAGAGAATGGCTAAATAAAACTATACTACATGTCTATAATGAAATATTCTTTTGCAATGAGAACTAAGGAATGTAAGGAATTCAGAGAAACCTGGGAAGATTTCTATGAACTGATACAGAATAAAATTTAAGAAATTTCGCTTAATGACTCACATACAAACTGAATTGGATTTCTTATCTCATTGATTCAGAAATTCTTTCCAGTGATAGAGATCACAAGCCACATATGGTTCCCATCCCATATGGCTCTTGTCCATGACTTTTCATACTTTCTCAATGGAAGGGTCTACCCACTAGAGTGGAGGCCATCCTCATTTTGTCCTGATATTAAGAGGGTACCAGTGGACCCCAGTGGACATCCACCTGCCATCTAACCCTTATTACATGATTGTCCCATTTTTGATTACTTCTTTTTGTGCAATTCCTTGATGACAATCTTTGTTCCTGGTATTCTTTGACATTACTCATTGGTTGTATTTTAGCCTGAGCACCTGACTAAGAAGCCAGAGACTAATAGGAATTATATTGTATACATTGTAAACTGTGGTCTTTGGAGTAGGTTTTTGTTTTGTTTTTGTTTTGTAGGATTCAATTTGAGGAAGGAGGCAAAATAACATAAAGACAAAAGTCTCAGTACAATATAGTAAAATATTGATGCTGATGCTAATGATGATAAAATTGCAAGGGAAAATGGTTTGTTATCTGAATTATCTTATCTCGGAGTTAAAGCTATTATTTTGTACTCTTTCTGGCGAAAAGCTTGCTGAGAGTTTTAGCTCATGCCCTATTCCTATAATCACAAGCTTACGGCTAATAGAGTTATGATGTTCATGTTTTCACTGTAGAAGCTCCAATTATTGTTAAGACAAAGACTAGAAGTTATCTAAAGTCCCTCCAAGTTTTAAATCTTATGATCCTATGACAAGTATGACATGTCCAAAGGACACAGCATACATAGATAGAATGAACGCTCTGTAAACATTGTGTGGGAAGTAAAAGTCGTGAGAGTTTTAGCAGTATGACATGACAGCTAAAAAAAAAAGGAAATTTGATCTCAAGCTGTATTAAGAGAAATACATTTTCCAGAGTGAAGGAGGTAATAGTCATGCTACCATTTGTGTTGGTCAGATCTCTTCTGGAGTCTTATGTACAGCTCTGGGAAATGGTAAGTTGACCTCAGGTAATGTAAGAAGTTCAGTTGAAGAAACTGATCACGTTTAGCCTGCAGTGGAGAAAATGTAGGGGAGTAAGGGAATATGATAGGCACAGCGATGGGGCCAGGAGACCATTCTCAATTCTGGCAAACTAAGAGATAGAAAGGCCCATCCTATAAGTGACTGGGGGAGCAGCCAGGTGGCACAGTGGAGAGAGCACTGGGCTGGAGTCAGGGAGACCTGAGTTCAAATACAGCCTCAGATACTAGCTGTGTGACCCTGGGCAACTCACTTATCCCTGTTTGATTCAGCTTCCTCATCTATCAAATGAGCTGGAGAAGGAAATGGCAAACTATTCCAAGATCTTTGCCAAGAAAAACTTCAAATAGGGTCACTGAAACAACTGAACAACAACAACTAGGGGACTGGTGTTGAGGGTTTTACTAGAATGACTGTTGACCTGTGAAAATACGTTTCTGACCTAACATGGTCAGCTTCTTTGATGAATTTGGAGGTGGACAGAGACGTTGCCATTAATCTGAATTACTATCTTTTAATAACTTTAAAAATTATGCAGTTTAAGTCCTTTGTTATTAGGAAAATAATTTTGCTGCATTTTATTATTCAGGAGTGTCTCGTTTAATTTTAACCCAGAGCATGAATAATTGGACAGTTTTGAGTAAGGCCTGGCCCAGAATAGGGAGAAATAGGATAATAGATTTAGAATTTGAAGTGTCCTTAGAGGTCATCTAGTACAATGCCTTCATTTTGTAGCTAAACAAAGTGAGGCCCATAGAATTTAAGTCATTTTCCTAAGGTCAAGTGGATTTTAAATAGTTGTCAGGTTTTGAACCTAGACCTTCTGACTCCAAATCCAACATTTTTTCCATTGTACCATGCTGCCTTAAAAAACTAGCTCTCCAAGTATCAGAAGGTCCATTTTGGAGAAAGGAAAATAAAAGTTCTCTTTGACACAATAGAGCAGAGATGGGAGCAGTGAGGCATGGGTGCAGAGGGAATTGCTCCAGGGAGGCAGAAAAAAAATTCTCTTATGGTGAGAACTGTCCTAAAATGGAATGAGTTTCTGCAGAAGGTAGTGGGTTCTCCTTCACTTGAAATCTTCAAGTGCAGGCTGTGGTTAGGGATATTATATTAGAAATTTCTTATCACCTATGGGTTTGACTTGATAAGCCTCGGGGTTCCTTCCGCATGTGGCAGTCTACAAGACAGGACAAACCTTGAGTAATATGCTATGACTTGTCAGCCATAAAAAGCCCAGAGCATCTCAACCACAAAGATCAGAATATATAAACGGTTTTTTTCCCCCTTTCTCTACCTGCTCTGAGTCAACATATAGACACAAAGTGATGCAAAAATAGGTGAGGTCTCCATTAACTGTCCTTTTAAAGACTCCACCCTCCTCATCTCACAGAGAGAAACCACAAGGAGATATATCAATATAAATATTTGAAATATTTATAAATATTATTCAACCCTCTGAGTGCAGGTCAAGTTGCTACAAACTCAAGGCTAAAAGTTTGCATGGGATGAGGAGAAGCCATGCCTCACGGAATTATCACAGTACCTTTGCACAGGTTGAGCCCTGTGCCTGGAATGCTGTCCTTCGTCATCTCCACTTCTTGAAACCCCTGGCTGCTTCAACTCAGATGTCCTGCTCGTGTCACTCCTGGCTCTACTCCTCACTCTTTAGACTTCTCCGTGCCCCTCACCAGCAGCTTTTCCAGCCCACACCTGCCTCTTCCCAGAGGCTGTCTCTCCTGGTGAATGATTTCACCATTTCATGAGGTATCTCAGCCAAATTCACTTCCCTCCCTAGTCAACTTCCCCTCCAGACTTCCTTCCCACTTCCTCATCCCTCTACTTTCCATTAGAATGTAAGCTCCTTGAGAGGAGTCTTGGGTTTTAGGTTTTTATTTATTTATACACCCAGAATTTAGCACAAATAATAAACACCTACTATTTTTATCTATGTCCTTCGAAAGACCTTTATGATTTCCCCCCACCTCAAGTTGTCAAGGCCACTCCTCTATCACTGAGTATTTGTTTTTACATTTGTGTACTCATTTGTCTATGACTAGGTTCTTTCTTCCTAGTAGAATTAAAAACTCCTTAAGAATAGGCTCCTATTTCATTTTTTGTCCTCAGCAGATTGCACAGTGCTTATCAAATATTGCAGTAGGTACTTTATAAGTAGGGCAGCTAGGTGGCACAGTGGATAGATTTCTAGGCCTAGAGTCAGGAAGGCTCATCTTCTTGAGTTCAAATCCTGCCTCAGACACTTACGAGCTGTACGACTGGGCAAGTCACTTAACCCTGTTTGCCTCAGTTTCCTAATCAGCAAAATGAGCTGGAGAAGGAAATGACAAATCATTTCAGTATCTTTGCCAAACAAACTTCAAATGGAGTCACAAAGAGTTGGATAGGACTGAACAACAAAAATGACATTTTATAAATACTTGTCAGTTAATTGAATGATTTATTTACCATTTGGAAAAAAAAAACAAACAGGGGAGTCTGATGGTGTGCAGAGTGTGCTGCTGGCCCCTGTAAGAGAGAAGACTCACTTCAGGGCTAAACCAAACTTAACATCACAGATCAAGATCAGGAAGATCTACTCTTGTCCACCGAGAATAAATCTAAATATTTATATCCTATTTCCACGTCAACCAAATATAAAGGCATTTTCTTTTTAAACAAGTCATTGAACAGTAGTTCACATTTATGTGACCCTCTTTGGTTGACAAAGCACCTTCTTAGAAAGAACATTAATAAAACATTTTAAAATATACACAGAACAGTGAGGAAGGATGTTCTTAAAAGGACATGGACTACCAGGACAGGGATAATATTAAATTTAATATACACTTTACAAATAACCTGACTGTAGTGTAATAGAGATTCATGATTTCATAGGCATTCCTTCTTTGCTTTTCTTCTTTGTATATAGAAATGTTCAAATGTGTATTTTTCAAGTTCAGAATAAAATAAACCATTTTTAAAAAATAACACTTTCATCCTAAAATTTTCATGAAAGAGTTAATGCAAGTATTATCACTCCCATTTTCCAGATGAGGAAGTCAAAACTCAGAGACATGAAGTGATTTTGCCCAATCACCCAGGCAATAATTATCAAAGCCGGGTCTCTCCCAACTTTAGGGTCAGTGTTCTTTGTAATACACCACACTGATTTCTCCCTGCTTTCTTTCCAGTGGAATAAATCCCTCCTTCCAGTTCCTCTGGACAATTGATATTATTAGAATTTCTGCCAAGATCCAAAAATAATGAGGCATTCTCAGTATTAGCCTGTAGTTACAACTGGATGGTCCTTCCTCAGTGCCCATCTTCCTTTCGATGATTTTGCCCTCTAGTTGAGGCTGCCATTTTTAATCTCTCTCCCTAGAGTGATAGAATGAGTAATGCACAGAGACATTCTGGTCTGTCCAGTAATGACTTTCCCTAATCTGAGGGCATGTGTATGGGCACAGGCTGCAACCTGCAGGCCACTGTTTCATTGACTGACCCACAAGTACGGAGCGGGGCAAAACCTGCCTAATTCCTAATGCAATCCTGGCCATACCCCTGTGAACTCCCTGCAAGTCAGCAGTAGGACAATCAAGGACATTTAGAATGTCCTCTAGAATTAGCTTGTTGCTTCACTTTCCTTAGCGATTCAATCAGTTCCTAGAATCTGCTAGAAAGAAGCACTTTGGTCCAGAAAGTCAAGTGCTTACTACATACCAGGCATTGTGCTAAGTACTGTGGATAGAAAGAAAGGCAAAGAGACTGCTCCATTAGACTGAGTTCTCAAGGAGCTCACGGTCTAATGGGGGAGACCATTTATAAACAACAATGTACAAACAATACATACAGAAAGTTACAGAGATGGTGAGTGGAGACACAGGGGAGTAGATTGATACATCCCTTCCAGAAGCAATGGTAGAGTTTGTCTGAGGATGATCCAGAGCTAGAGGAGTTAGGTTGTGAGGGACAGGAAGGGTGAATGTAGTGATATGGTTAGTGAGGCTGTTGAGAAAATGGCCAGGGAGTAGGGAGTGAAGTGAAGTGAAGCATGGCTGGAATCTATCTGTAATGGTAGGCTAAGATAGAGGGGTCTCCGGGTGGAAGTTCCAGAGAAGAAAGTATAAAAATTTCCAGGGCATGGCCTCTGGTGGGGGGGGGCAGCAAAGTAGATGGTGAAGCTACTCAGAAGACGATCAGGGCATAGGGAGTTCTTTGACTAAATACATCTGTGGTTACACATTCAGTCTATATCTGACATGTACATAGTTATTCGCGTGTTGTCTCCTCCATTAGACTGCGTTTCTGAGGACAGAGATTGATTTTTGCCTTCCTTCCTACCTTCAGAGCTTAGCACAGTGATCAGCACATAGTAGGCATTTAATAAATGCTTGTTGACTTGACTTGTTGACTATAAGTGATTTAGAGAGACCTTAGTTTCCCTATTTGTAAAATGATTTGAACTCCATCTAGGGGTATGTAGAAGTCAGCTCCAACAATAGATGTGAGAGCTGATTGTGAAACTCGCAGGGCGAGATTTACACCTCAGAAACCTGTAATCGATAAGAGTATTTATTACTTTGTTGATTTTTCTAGAGGTAAGTAAGTGTTAATTTTGCAAATGAAACTTAAAAGTGTGTGCACATACCTTTCTGGGGAGTGATGACGGTGTTAAACATTCACCAACATATCCCTGTTTTGATTGAGCTCAGCAGCAGATTTGGAGAATGACATCATCACCTGAATAGAGGCTTGGTGACTGGAGGATAACAATAATAATAATAACAATAATAATGGTAATAATGATAAATGGTGCTTTTCTCATTTGAGTCTCTCAACACCCATGTAAATGTCTCTAAGTCTCCTTCGTGCTCTGATAGTCTGTGTTCTAAGGTCCTAATAGAAGATCTTCCAGCTTTTAAACTACGGTTCCCTGATTCTCTGACCCTTCCACCTCTTTTTGTTGATGCCCAGTCTTCTCAGGCATGTTCAAATCTTCATGACCCCATTTGGGGGTTCTTGACAAAGACACTGGAGCAGTTTTGTCATTTCCTTCTCTAGTTTATTTTGTAGATGAGGAAATTGAAGCAAACAGGGTTCAGTGACTTGCCCAGATCACATAGCTGCTAAGTGTCTGAGGCCAGATTTGAACTCAGGAAGAACAGTCTTCCTGAAGCCAGGCCTGGCACTCTCTCCACTGTGCCATCTAGCTGCCCCTATTATCACCTCCGTGTAAGCGGAAAGTCACGAGTCAAAAAGCCAGAGAACCATAAAGACACCCTTAATGGATTTGGAGGAGAAAAATCCAGCTCTATGATCCTATAAAAAGTTTTGGAAATCCTGAGGCTCATTCAGTACCTGGTTGCTTTCCATAGTTAACATCGAGTGTAATTGCAAAACAGCCTTGTCTCTAATCCTCACTCCTGGCTTCCCACTGGATATGGCATGCCTGATTCCAATTCTGTGCTCTCAAATTCTGAAAATCCCCTAATAGCTAGTCTCAGGGGGGACTGCATTCTGATCATCATGATTTATTGATATATGACTATCTCTAATGCGGATCATTAGGAAAATGGTTGGGGGTGATGCTACCTAAAATAAAGGCACCATATGAATATGATAACAATGATTTAATTTGATTCCTGTAGTCCCTGAATTATCTCTGCCTGATGAGAGACGAATTCTTGAGGCCCAAAGCAGCCTCACTTCCTTCTGTTATCAGGTTTCTTGTTTTCCTTTCTCCCAAAGCAAAGATCTCTATGCTCTGGTCTTTCCCTAGAAAATCAGCTGTAATCTGGAGTACCATCTGTTTTGCGTGGCCACATGCCAGATAACTTTATTAAAGCTGGATGAGAGACTTTACTGTTTAGGCCTGGGCTGAACAAAGGAAAATGTTGCAAAGATGGAGGGAGGAAGATAAGACTGACCTATATAATGTTGCTCCCTCAGGAACTGGCTATACACGATTCTGCATCAGGTTCCATTTTGTACCCCATCCCCCAATGCCCAAGAGTAAGGAAAGACCTCCTGATCCCTGGATCCTTACAAAACCAGGAATCATCCATGGAGATAGGGCTTGCTTTCCTGAGTCCACTTCCCCCTTTCTTGTGATTAAGCATTACTTGAATATTTTCAATCTCACCCTATAATATCCACTGTGAAGAACAGGTTCACCCTTCTCCCATGACAAATACCAACTGCTGACCAACTTCCACTAATGGGCAGATAAACCCCTGGGAGCAACATTACCCTCTGGGACACTGGTCTTTTTTGAGGCCACCATCCCATGAAACAACTCCCATAGAAGTGTTATGATTTTATCATTAGAAATGGCATTAAAGAAGATGCATTACCATCTGCTTTGCTGCTAAACCCTAAGGACCATGAGAAATTTCCATCTAACTTGCAGCTAAACCTTCTGTGTTTTTTTCCCTCATTAAAATGTAAACCACTTGGGAACAGAGATTATTTTATTTTTCACTCTGCATGCCCAATGCTTTGCATATAGAAAACATTCTTTGACATTCATTCATTCATTCATTCATTCATTCATTCATACTGTCAAGATCTTTTATTTTAACCAGTTCAGAGTGGCACAAAAAATGGTGGGCAGGCAATTTGACATAATGGATATAAGGTTGGATTTGTAGTCAGTATACCAGAGTTCCAACCCTGGTTTTGTCACTTCTTAGCTATGAGACCTTTGGCAAATTGCTTCTCTCAGCCTCAATTTCCTGAGTTATCAAATGAGTGCATTAGACTAGATGATCTCAAAATTTCTTCCTAGTTCTGAATCCTTTAATTATATAGCCATGACTCAGATTGGGGAAGTCCATGGTGATTGAGTAGAAAATGCGGGGCAGTTTATATTTAAGATGAAATACTTTTTGAGAGTCAATAATGCTTCTAAAGGTCAAGATTTTTTGCTTCATAAATAGTTAGACACTTAAACAGAGATATAGGTAGACTAGACACATGGGAGTTGGAAGGACTTTTCTATTGTGCTGATATATTTTTGTTTTTTGTATCATGTTCCTTTCCAAATACATTCCTCTCCCCTCCCCACCCCAGATAGCTACCACTTGTAACAAAGAATAATGGCTGGAGGGGTGGAGGGTGGAAGGTTTTTGACAAAGCCAACCAATAAATCAATGGAATCTGACAGCATATACTGTGTTTTACATCTTCACAATGAACAGAGGGAGACGCATTTTTATCATCTCTTCATTGGTGCTAAGCTTAGTCATTAGAACATTCCATTTCAGGTTTTTCGCTTTGTCCATTTTCATAGTGATTGTGCATCATTTTCATTTCCTACTGTGTCCATTCATTAAAGTCTTCTGAATTTTCATATTCATTGCTTTACATGGTGTAATAATGTCCCACTGTGTTTATGCACCACAGTTTTATAGCCATTTCCCCATTACAGGACATCTGCTTTGTTTTGAGCCCTATGCTACTATATACATAGACACACATACAGACAGATAGATATAGATATCAGATATGTAACTGTATGTAAAAGGTATCTATATCTATATATTTGTATGTCTACTTGTATCTGTCTGTGTATATATGTATGTAGCTATGAATGATTTCATGTGTATGGAATCTTTCTGTTCCTTGAAATATTTTCTGAATTTCTGTGTCAAAGGAGATAAAAATTTTAGTCACCATAGTAGCTTAGTTCAATTTGCTTTCTAGGATGGGTGGACCAATTCATAGTTCTACTAACAATGTGTTAAAGTCACTGTCTTTTCCCAGCCCATTAACAGGCACTTTTGAGTCCTTCTAGTCCAAAGTCCTATGTTGATAGGTATCCTTTCTTCATTTTCACTGGAAGTTTTCATCCAGTAAGAGAGTATTGGTGTAGTCCTTGCATATACTTATTAAATGTTCATCAAATTGGATTGAATCAATGCCATGTGTTCCATTATTGGATGTGTGTCATTGTTAGAAAGTTCTTTTATGTGTAATGTGCTAAAATCTGCCCCCCTGTAACTTCCAACTAGTTTTAATTGGGCTCTATAAAACCAATGTTCCTTTCTTCTATGTGATAATCCATCAACTATTTGGAGTTATGATCTTGTGACAGAAAGCATCACAAGGGAGGAAAGTAAAATGTTTTACTTGGCTCTACAGGACAGAGCTAGGTAATAGACAGCCAGTTGAGGAGAGAGAGGGAGAGAGAGAGAGAGAGAGAGAGAGAGAGAGAGAGAGAGAGAGAGAGAGAGAGAGAGAGAGAGAAAGCAGGTTTTTTTCCCCCTAAATATGTATAGTATAAAGGAACTTCTTAACATTCAGAACTGGAATAGACTTTTTTTTTGGGGGGGTGAGGCAATTGGGGTTAAGTGGCTTGCCCAGAATCGCACAGTTAGTGAGCGTAATGTGTCTGAGGTCAGATTTGATTTCAGGTCCTCCTGACTCAGGGGCCAGTGCTGTATCCACCGTGCCACCTAGCTGCCCCAGGAATGGACTTTCTTTGGAAATGGTGAACACTCTTTTCTTGGAAGTCTTCAAGAAGAGGTTTAAATTAAGGGTCCTTTAGCAAAGCTATGCCTATAGTCGGAGATTTTGCTCAGAATTGGAGTACACTCCTTAAACAGCTGAAGAGCAATGGATTTGGAGTAAAAACAAAACAAACAAACAAAAGACCCTGATTCTGAAGCCTATGTCTGCTTCTAAGTTATTTTCCTTCTCAGGCTCAGCCTTCTTCATCTCTAAGATGAGAGATTTGGACTCCTCAATATCTACCTTCCTTCTGGCCCAGGCATTCTGTGATCTTTCTTGTCCTCAAGTGTTCCTTTGGATATTGCTTCCATGCTTTCTTTGCAAGGTTCTTGGGGGGAAGGGACTATCTCACATTTGTAGTTTGTATCCCTAGTGCTTAATTAAATGCTGGTGAACATTTAATTAAAAAATAATATTTTTTTATTCATTTGTTCATTCCCTCCTCACACTTTCAGCCTTGAATCTATTATGACAATGTTCAGTCATTTCAGTGGTGTCCACCTCTTTGTCTGACTCCATTTGAGGTTTTCTTGGCAAAGATGCTGCAGTGGGTTCACCATTTCCTTCTCCAGCTCATTTTACAAATGAGGAAATTGAGGCAGGGTTAAGTGACTTGCTCAGGGTCACATAGCTGCTAAATGTCTGAGGCCAGATTTGAACTCAGGAAGAACAGTCTTCCTGAAGCTAGATCTGGCATTCTCTCCACTGTGCCACCTAGCTTCCCCTATCATCACCTCTGTGTAAGTGGAAATTCACAAGTCATAAAGCCAGAGAGCCATAAAGACACCCTTAATGGATTTGGAGGAGAAAAAATCTTTGAATTCGGTAAATCACTGTCTTCTTACTGCCTCTAGGATAAGAAGTAAATTTCTCTGTTTAACATTTAAAACCTTAGTGATCTGGATCCAACCTATCTTTCCAGACTGATCTAACTTTATTTTTTCCTCACAAACATTAACTTCCAGCCAAACTGACCTACATTCCCTGTATACAGCACTACACCTTCAGCCTCCCTTCTCTTAAAGGCTTTCCCCCAGGTCTGAAGTGCTCTGCTTCTTAGAATCCTGAGCTTCCTTTTAGAACTCAGACCAATTGTCACCTTCTAAAAGAGATGTTTCCTGAGGCAATTAGATGGTGCAGTGGATAGAGCTCCTGTCTGGGAGTCAGGAGGACCTCAGTGCAAATCTGGTCTCAGACACTTGACACTTACTTAGCTAAGTGAACCTGGGCAAGTCACTTAAACCTGATTGCATCACCAAAAAGGAAAAACAAAAACATTTACCTTATGAAAAGACATCTTTCTTGGGGCAGAGCCAAGATGGTGGAGAGAAAGCAGTGATTTGCTTGAGCTCTCCCCCAAACCCATAAAAAATGGCTCTAAACAAATTCTAAAACAGCAGAACCCACAAAAAGACAGAGTGAAACAAACTTCCAGCCCAAGACAACCTGGATGATTGATTAGAAAGGCATATCACGCCAGACTGGGAGAGGAGAGCAGCATGGCATGGGCACGCAGGCCGTAGTGAACCTGGAGCAGGCCTCAGAGGACTGAATCGTGGGCAGCTGCGGTGGTTTCCAGACTCCTCAATCCACAAACACCAAAGACAACTTAGAATGTCAGTGAGAAAAGTCTGTTTCTGCGGTGCTGAGAGAGGAATGCAAGGTCTCAACCCCATTCCTCAAGAGCGTGGCCCTGGTGGGGGGCAGATGCCTCCTGAGCTTCTGGCCCATAGACTGAGGGGGAGTCCAGTGGCTGATCAGAGAGGGATTTCAGGGATCTCTTTGCCAGTGCTGAGGCAGGAATCTTTTTGCTTTGACAGTGCTTGGATCTGGGTCACAGTTCTGGGTGGGGGTCCTGGGGTGAGGAGGAGCACTGGCATTGTGGAGCTTGTAGTGGCTGTGGAGAGGAACCCCTCCTCACAGTACTTGTGGTCACAGGCCAAGAAAGGAGTAAACACCCCACCCCTTATCATACCACCTTAGAAGAACTGAAAATTTACAAGTCCACAAGTATCTCTGAAATCAGCTGTACAAACCCCTGAAGCTTGGGACAGTACATTCTCCACAGTGGAAGCAGACTCTTACCTTAACAAAGAGTTTAAAACTCAAGTAATTGGCCGGGATCATGAGCAAGCAGTGCAAAGAGTCAGACTACATTATCTTACTTTGGTGACAAAGAAGATCAAAATATACAGCCAGAAGAAGATAACAAAGTTAAAGCTCCTACATCCAGAGCCTCCAAGAAAAATATGAATCAGTCCCAGGCTTTGGAAGAGCTCAAAAGGGATTTTGAGAAGCAAGTAAGGGAAGTAGAGGAAAAACTGGGAAGAGAAATGAGAGTGATGCAAGAAAATCATGAAAAACAAGTCAACAGCTTGCTAAAGGAGACCCAAAAAATACTGAAGAAAATAACACCTTAAAAAATAGCCTAACCCAAATGGCAAAAGAGGTCCAAAAAGCCAATGAGGAGAAAAATGCCCTAAAAAGAAAAATTGGCCAGATGGAAAAGGAAGTCCAAAAGATTACTGAAGAAAATACTTCCTTAAAAATTAGAATAGAGCAATTGGAAGCTAGTGACTTTATGAGAAATCAAGACACTGTAAAACAAATCCAAAAGAATGAAAAATTAGAAAACAATGTGAAATATCTCATTGGAAAAACAACTGACCTGGAAAATAGATCCAGGAGAGAGAATTTAAAAATTATTGGACTATCTGAAAGCCATGATCAAAAAAAAGCCTAGACATCATCTTTCAAGAAATTATCAAGGAAAACTGCCCTGATATATAGAACCAGAGGGCAAAATAGAAATTGAAAGAATCCACAGATCTCCTCCTGAAAGAGATCCCCAAAGGAAAACTCCTAGGAATATTATAGCCAAATTCCAGAGTTCCCAGGTCAAGGAGAAAATATTACAAGCTGCCAGAAGAAACAATTCAAGTACTGTAGAAACACAATCAGGATAACACAAGATTTAGCAGCCTCTACATGAAAGGACTGCAGGGCATGGAATATAATATACCAGAGGGCAAAGGAGATAGGATTACAACCAAGAATCACCTACTCAGCAAAACTGAGTATAACCCTTCAGGGGAAAAAATGGTCATTCAGTGAAATAGAGGACTTTCAAGCATTCTTGATGAAAAGACCAGAGCTGAATAGAAAATTTGACTTTCAAATACAGGACTCAAGTGGAACATGAAGAGGTAAACAGGAAAGAGAAATCATAAGAGACTTATTAAGATTGAACTGTTTACATTCCTCTATGGAAAGATGATATTTATAACTCATGAGACTTTTGCCGGTATCAGGGTAGTTGGAGGAAAAAAAAATTTATATGTATGTATGTATATATAGATAGAGGGCACAGGGTGAGTTGAAGATTAAGGTGTCATATCTGGAGAATAAAATTAAGGGATGAGAGAGGATATACTGGAGAAGAAGAAAGGGAGAGGTAGAATGGGGTAAATTATCTCACAAAAAAACAAAAAGAAAAGTCTCTTACAGTGGAGGGGAAATGGGGAAGGTGAGAGGGAATGAGTGAATCTTATTCTCATAGGATTTGGCTTAAGGAGGGAATAACATACACATTCAATTGGTATGGAAATCTGTCTTACCCTACAGGAAAATAGGGGAGAAGGGGACAAGAGAGCAGGGGGTGATAGAGAGGAGGGCAGATTGGGAAAGGGGTAATCAGAAGCAAATACTTCTGAGGAGGGACAGGTCAAAAGAAAGAATAGAATAAATGGGAGGACAGGATAGGATTAAGGGAAATAGATTTAGTTTTTCACAACATGTCTACCATGGAAGTGTTTTGCATAACTGCACATGTACAACCTATATTGAGTTGCTTGCCTTTTCAGTGAGTGTGGGTGGGGAGGGAGGAAGGAGAAAATTTGAAACCTAAAGCTTTAAAAACATATGGTTAAAAAATGTTTTCACATGCTACTAGAAAATAAGAAATATAAGAAATAGGGTACAGAAATCTGTCCTGCCCTACAGGAAAATAGAAGGGGAAGGGGATAAGAGAAAGGGAGAAGAGAGATAGAAGAAAGGGCAGACTAGGGTAAGGGGTATTCAGAATGCATGCCATCTTGGGGTGGGGGAGGGGGAAGATGGGGTGAAAATTGGGAACTCAAAGTATTGTGGAAGTGAATGTTGAAAACTAAAAATAAATAAATTTATATTAAAAAAAAGATGTCTTTTGTATTTCTATCTATTTTGTGCATACTTATTTGTGTGCATGTAGCATTCCTCCTGTATAATGTATGTTCTTTGAGAATAATGTTGCTTTTGTTTTTGTATCCTGAGTGCTTACCCAGCCTGGGTCCATAGTAAATACTTGTCGAATCAAATTGAATTGGTTATTATTACTACCCTGTTACAAAGGAAAAGGCAAGAGAAGGATTCAAGATGATCAGGGTTTTAGAAGAGTCTCATGAAGCTAGTTCTGCTGTGGTCAGTTGATAATAGCTCGGTAAACAAAACTAGTTGGCAGGTTTTTCCTATGATAGACCAACCACACCTGAAAAGGGGAATGAATCAAGTCATAATACTCAAAAACCTACTTTCTTTTGCTACAAGTAAAAGAATGAAAGGATTGGAAAAGTTAATCTTTTTTTTAAATTTGTCATTTATTTATTCTAACATTCATTAAAAAAATTGAGCTCCAAATTCTCTCCTTCCTTCCAGCCCCTCCCCCACCCATTGAGAAATGAATAAAAGTGAATCAATTATAGATGAAATCAATCTAAACATGTTTCCATATTAGCCATGTTGCCAAAAAGTATGAAAAATGAAGTGAAAAAAATCTGTGCTTTAATCTGCACTCAGACTTCATCTGTTCTCTATGGATAGCCTTTTTCATCACAAATCCTTCCGAATTGTAGTAAGTCATTGTATTGACCAAAATAGCTAAGTCATTCAAGACGATCATGGTACCATATTGCTGTTACTGTGTACAATGTTCTCCTGGTTCTGCTCAATTCACTTTGCATCATATGTGTTCTCAAGTTTTTCTGAAACTATCGTGTTCATCATTTCTTATAACACAATAGCATTCCATTACCATCATATACCACAACTTGTTCAGCCATTCCCCAATTGATTGACATTTCCTCAATTTCCAATTCTTTGCTACCACAAAAAGAGCTGCTATAAATATCTTTATACATATAAGTCTGGAAATGGTTAATCTAATTGTCTCAGACTATAGTGGGTTGTTCAGTTTCCTGAAGACTTTAGAATGTACCAAGCTTATATCCTGGAGCCATTGAAGGAACTACCTTATTCTCTATAGCTCTCCCTACTTCTCTGCTTGAACTAATTTTTAAGTGTCCTGAGAAATTACTGGACCAAGATCCCATGGATTCATGATGAGATGCTAAGAGAAGGTCTGATTTGTGTACATAGATGGCTCAGCCTGCATCTGGGACTACACTTATAAATTGAGCCTCAGACACTCAAGGAAGAGAGAGCAGAATGGCTCTGATCCATCTGTTTATCTGTCCTTCCATCCATTCATTCAAATATCAATCCATCTTTCAATGAATCCACTCATTCCTGCCTTCCAGTCACTCCTTCCTTCCTTCCTTCCCTCCTTCCCTCCTTCCCTCCTTCCTTCCTTCCTTCCTTCCTTCCTTCCTTCCTTCCTTCCTTCCTTCCTTCCTTCCTTCCTCCTTCCTTCCTTCCCTCCTTCCCTCCCTCCTTCCTTCCTTCCCTCCCTCCTTCCTTCCTTCCTTCCTTCCCTCCTTCCTTCCTTCCTTCCTTCCTTCCCTCCTTCCCTCCTTCCTTCCCTCCCTCCCTCCTTCCTTCCCTCCTTCCCCCCTCTCCCTCCTTCCTTCCTTCCCTCCTTCCTTCCTTCCCTCCTTCCTCCCTCCTTCCTTCCTTCCCTCCTTCCCTCCTCCTTCCTTCCTTCCTTCCTTCCTCCTTCCTTCCTTCCTTCCTTCCTTCCCTCCTTCCCTCCTTCCTTCCTCTCCTCCTTCTTCCCTCCTTCCTCCTCCCTCCTCCTTCCTTCCTTCCCTCCTTCCTTCCCTCCTTCCCTCCTTCCTTCCCTCCTTCCCTCCCTCCCTCCCTCCTTCCTTCCTTCCTTCCTTCCTTCCTTCCTTCCTTCCTTCCTTCCTTCCCTCCTTCCTTCCCTCCTTCCTTCCTTCCCTCCTTCCCTCCCTCCTTCCTTCCTTCCCTCCTTCCCTCCCTCCTTCCTTCCTTCCTTCCTTCCTTCCCTCCTTCCTTCCTTCCTTCCCTCCTTCCTTCCTTCCTTCCTTCCTTCCTTCTTCCTTCCTTCCTTCTTCCTTCCTTCCTTCCTTCCCTCCTTCCTTCCTTCCTTCCTTCCTTCCTTCCTTCCTTCCCTCCTTCCTTCCTTCCTTCCTTCCTTCCTTCCTTCCTTCCTTCCTTCCTTCCTTCCTTCCCTCCTTCCTTCCTTCCTTCCTTCCCTCCTTCCCTCCTTCCCTCCTTCCCTCCTTCCTTCCCTCCTTCCTTCCCTCCTTCCCTCCCTCCCTCCCTCCTTCCTTCCCTCCTTCCCTCCTTCCTTCCTTCCTTCCTCCTTCCCTCCCTCTTCCTTCCTTCCTTCCCTCCTTCCTTCCTTCCTTCCTTCCTTCCTTCCTTCCTTCCTTCCTTCCTTCCTTCCTTCCTTCCTTCCTTCCTTCCTTCCTTCCTTCCTTCCTTCCTTCCTTCCTTCCTTCCTTCCTTCCTTCCTTCCTTCCTTCCTTCCTTCCTTCCTTCCTTTTGATAGTGCCATCTTGTGTAAGGTGTCGATGGAGAGTCAAAGTTTCCATAAGACAGAGATCTGTGCCTCCTAATAAGGGGGATGAGACACATAACTAGATAATTTGATGATTTTCTCCTCTTTAAAATGGGGGTATAAGGTGTCAGATTGTATGATGTCCAAGTTTCCCTTAAAAAATGTTCTCTATGTAATTTCTATCCTCTTGTTCGAAATCCCTGAAATTTTATCACACCACTCTTGTGCTCAAGAATCGTCAGTGGCCCCGATTGCCTTTCAAATAGACTTGACATTCTTCCTGGCACCCAAGGCCCTTCAGAGTCTGACATTGCTCTGCGCTTTTACCCTCGTCTCACGTTCTTCGTTTCCCTTTTCACCAATGATGTGTGGAAGACGCTCAACTTGATATCCCCTGTTCAGCTCTCAATTCTTCTGCCTGTGAAACTTTTGTCACATTGTTCCATATTCCTGAAATATCCTCCATCTCCTCCTTTATGTGATTCCTACCTACCTTCTGAAGCCCAACTCATCCACAAAACCTTCCCTAATTCCTTCTGTCAACAGTAACTTTTTTCCTCAGTTCTTACACAGTCTTTCATTTTTCACCTCTCTCATTCACTTATTACATAATGTTAGATATCATAGGATAAAAGAATAAGGGATAACAAGATCCAGGGTTGGAAGGAACCTCAGAGCCATGCAACTTAAACCCCTCCCCCCATTTTTGCAAATGAGGATGCAGAGACACCGGCAGGCTGGGGCTTGCCCAAGGTGACACAGAAATTCAGTGTCAGAGGTGAGATTTCATCCCAAGTCCTCGGACCCCAGAGTCAGTATTCCCTTCACTGCAGCATGCTGATTTGTTAAGAAAGCACTGGTCTGGGACCCTGCGATTCCCTGCTAGCCTGCTGAGAGAAAGCCTGATTATTTTTTGGTGGAGCTGACTTGTGTCAAGACAGAATTGCCGTGTTGATTATAGTCAGTGCCAATGGGAAGAAAGAGTAGGATAGAATAATAGATTAGAATAGCTGAAAAGAAGCTTAGGAATCATCTAGTGCAGCTCTTTATTTTGCAGATGAGGGAACAGAGGTCCAAGAAAGGGAAGCCACCTTCTTGAAGTCATGTAGCTGGTTGGTGGAAGAGCTGAGATTTAAACCCACTTTTGTGGCTGTAAGGAATTGGATATAAAGTGGATTGTTCATTGTTGGGGGGGGGATTGTTTAACATCATGTTGGTACTGTTCATCCTTCCTTTTCAAAGAGAACCATTGACATAACATAATAGGTGGTGTTTTGACTTGCTTGTGAATGGGATTTAAGTGAGGCAGAGTTGCACAAAGTCATCAGCCTAACTTCTTCTTCTATGAAATTCAGTGGCAGGACAAAACTCAGGACCAGTGGCTATGGCCTGGGGTGCGGTGATGACCTGGGCGTCTTTGAGGTCTGATTAAGCTCTAAGCACTTCACAGCACCTGCTTCACCACCTTCGTGGCTATTGGAACAAATTGTTCTCATCTGCCTACATGAGCGGGGAAGTCTTCACATGCTTGGGGTAAACATTCCCGTAATTCACCTATGCCTGGTGGTTTCCCTCAACCTGGTTTAGTCCATCTCCCAAAACAGTTTTACCAACGTATAGCCGCTGTTCTTGCTACAGCTTCTTGGAGTCCCAGACAAGAGTTGGAGGAAGGTGGACACCAAACGTGATTAAGCAACCCTAAAAAGTACCTGACAAGCCCTCACACCAGAGATGCAAGTCCTCCTGAACACCCCACACATCCCAAACATAAATGTTATATGATATCAATGAACCATAAGAAACAACAAATATAAAACATTCAGAAAAATATGGAAAGACTGATATAAATTGCTGCAGATAGAAGTAAGAAGAAGCAGGAAAACAGTACACACATAACCACCACAATGTAAATGGAAAGAACGACCTCCACAAGAAAAGTTAAAGGTGTATGCTATGTAACTATAATGACCATGCTTGGCCTCAGACAAGAGTTATAAGAATTCAGTTCCTTTCCCTTTTTTTTCTTTTTAGGCAATTGGGGTGAAGTGACTTGCCCAGGGTCACAAAGCTAGTAACGGTCAGGTGTTTGGTCTGAGGCTGGATTCGAACTCAGGTACTCTTGACTTAAGGGCCAGTGCTCTATCCACTGCACCATCTAGCTTCCCCCATCCCTTCCTTCTTTAAAGAAGCGAGGGATGGTGGAAGTAGAAAGCAGCTGGTACTATTAGATCAGTTAGGCAGTGAACAATTATTGATTAAAGGTTTACTATATGTCAGGCACTGTGCTAAGTGCTGGAGATACAAAAAAAGGAAACAGACAGACAGACAGACACAGAGACAGAGAGACATACTTCTTGAAGCTTGCATTCTAACAGGGAAAAAATATGCCAAAATTGCATATACAAGATATAGATGATGTGAGTGGAAAATAATCTAAGAAGGAAGACGCTGGGGATGGGGAGGGAGACTGGATCAGGAAAGATCTCCTACAGAAGGTGGGAGGTAAGTCTTGAAGAAAGCCAGGGAAGCCAGGAAGTAGAGTTAAGGAAGGAGACCATTGCAGGATTGGGGGCACAGCCAGTAAAAAGGCTTGGGGTCAAGAGATGGAGTTTCATGTGTGAAGAACAGCAAGAAGACCGGTATCACTGGATCACAAAGGACAAGGAAGGGAGTAAAATGTAAGGAGTCTGGAAATACATGTACAGGCCAGGTGCTCAGGTGTGATTTGATATATTGGTAAACTTTGCTAAATGGCTTTTTTCTCTTTCTTTTTTATTCTTTGATATAATGGATGGCTCTTTGGTTAACAGTAAGAGACATATTAGGAGATGAAGATGATGTAAAAACTAAAGATATCAATACTCTTTTCTTCAAAAGAAGGTGCTGGCATCACTACTATTCTTTTAGTGGGTAGAAACAATTGGGCTCAGCATCTGCTTAGCAAGACCAATTAGTTAAAATAGAGAGTTGCCAGATGGCCACTTCTACTTTCTCTCTCCCCCCATCCTCAACGGCTGGATCTCAGGTAACTTTCACCTTGGACAAGGCCCACTTCCTCTCAGTAGCAGCCTCACCTACAGTGACCTGGTGATATTTTGGACTCTTCTCCAATGTAAAAAGTTGTTCCCAGGTCTCTTTTTCTGCAGACCCTTAAATGAATTCATTGACTGTCCTGGGCACATTTTGTGGCACATGTTCCAGGTGGGCAAACCTTGCTATTTATTTTTGACCATGTCCTTAATATTCTTCATTCTCATATGGTCTCCTATAGATAACCTGCATACAAGTTTGTGGTTTTGATCAAGCCTCTCATCCTTCAGGGCCTCTAACCCAGCTCTTACAGCACAATGCCTGTATCTTTGTGTAAGATGGAAAAAGAAACCAGAAGAAAGTGAGGACAATTTCATTCCTAACTTCAGAGAGGTTATTATAAATAGTAAGAGCAGGAATTGGTGAGAAAATGTATGAAAACTACCTTGAATTTACTATTTTAAGTGAAAACCCCCCACTACATACTCTCTATATTGCCATAAATAGAGCGAGCATTAGCCAATAACTTCTATTTCTAAGATTTTATTTTTGATTTGTGGAATAAAATATACATTTCCATAACATAGTACAACAAAAAAGATGATTGCACATGAAACTACAAATCTGCTACATACAACTTGCTATTCTTTTCAAATATACAACAACATTGTCATGTAATTTTCTTTGTTATTCTTTTTTTTCCTTCCTCACCCCACCTTATAGATGGGTACCATTAGACACAAATATATACATACATGTATATATATATATATATATATACATACATGTATATATATATATATATATATATATATATATATATATATACATATACATAAAATTGTTCTATGCATAGTTCTTCTATCAATTCTTTCTCTGGATGCAGAATGCATCTTTCTTCATTTGTCCTTTATAGTTAATTTGGGCATTTATAATAGTCAAAATAACTTCTTTTAAGAAATGATTTAAAAAGCTGTAAGTAAACCATCTTGGATTTTTTTTTAATCTTTCATAGATTGAAAATGAAAAGTTTGAAGATGATACAAAATAACTCAGGTGACTTGATATTGCTTGAAACCAAAGGATTGGAAATGAGTGCTGAGGAAAGGAAGGTAATATCGATGGATGTTTTACAGGTCATTGTGTTTAGAGCCCAAAGGGACCGTGGAGATCATCTAATCTAATCCCATCACTTTATAGATGGGGAAATTGGAGCCTAGCAGGAAAAAATGACTTGCTCTTGGTCCCACCCAGAAGGAGAATTCAAAGGAGATGCTCTGACTCCAAATTCTGGCTTCTTCACTACACTCTGAATAGTTGTTAGGACACAATTCTTCACACTTGCAGTGTCAAGGCAGAGGCAGCTGTTGTGATGAATTTGGAGCAAGAGGACCTGGGATCAAATCCCAGTTTGCTGCTTACTACCTGTGGCACAAGTAAACAAATAGCATCACCATTCTGTATCCATCTGAGGTGCAAAATGAAGGAATGGTACAAGATGATGTCTAAGACAGGCAGAGTGATTGAAAAAAAAAAGTCAACCTCTTCATACGCACAAGGGATCACATTCTAGCTTGCCTTCTCCAGCAGATTGCCTCTTCCATAATCTCCACACTCACTTCTCTTCAATCTCCCTGTCTACTGATAGCATGCCTACAAGAATGCCCATGTCTCCCCTGTTCTCAAAAAAATCCTTACAATTATCCTGTGTTTTACTCCCTTTTGTAGTGAAAGTCCTTGAACAGCCTATCCACAACAGGTACTTTCTTTCCTCTTACTCACTCGTTAAGTCTCCACAGTCTGGCTTACAGCATCATCGTTCAACTGAAATTACTTTTTCTAAAGTTACCAAGGACCTAATAATGGCCAAACCTAGTGGCTTTTTTCTATCCTCATTCTTTTTGACCCATCTGTAGCCTTTGACACCATCAATCTCCCCCTCTTCTCTCTAGGTTTTTGTGATACTGCTCTTTCCTGGTTCTTCTCTTAACTCTCTGACCATTCCTTAGTCTCTCTTGCTGGATATTGCTACAGGTCACATGCACTAACCATAGGGTTCTGTCTGGGCCCTTTTTTCTTTTCCCTATATACCTTTTCACTTGGTGATATCATCAGTTGCCATGGATTCAATTATGCTCTCTGTGCTGATGATTCTCGAATCTATTTCTCCAGCCCTAATCTCTCTGTTGACCTCCAGTCTTGAATCTCCAACTGCCTATTAGATATATGAAACTGGATGTCTCATACACAACCTAAACTCAGCATCCAAATTTAAAATCAACGTTTCCCCCCTTCAAACGTTCCCCTCTTTCTGACTTCATTATTATTATTGCAGGTGCCACTCTCCTCCCAATCACCCTGTCTGGCCACCTAGGTGTCATCCTTGACTCATTCTCTCTTACTCAGCATATTCAAATTATTACCCAGACCAGTCAATTCCACCTTTGTAATATCTCTGCCCTACTTCCCTTTCCATTCTATGACACTGCCACCAACCCGGTACAGGCCCTCTGCCCAAAAATCTCTCCCCACTCCATTCTATCCTTCACTCTGCTGCTCAATTGATCTTCCTAAAGAATAAATCTGACCATGACCTCTCCATTTAGCAAATGCGAATGGCTCCCTGTCGTCTCTAGGATTAAATACAAAATCCTCTCAGAATTCCCAGTCCTCTCAAACTGCTTCAAATCCTACCCCTCCCTTGCCTTTCCAGTCTTCTTATGCTTTACACTCTGCCTCAATCATGTACTCGGAGATCTTGTGATACTGGTATCCATGCTCTTCTTTCCGCAACATACTCCACACCTCAACTCTGGGCATTTTTGTTGGCTGCTCCTCATCCCTGGAATGCTCTTTCTCCTCATTTCTACTTCCTGATTTCCCTGACTTCCTTCAATTCCCAACAAAACTCCTGGCTTTTATAAGAAGCCTTTCCTGATCCCCTTAATTTTATTGCCTTTTGTTGTTGCTGTAGTTGTTGTTGAAATGATTATTAAATAACCAACGGGTAATATTGGGGAGATCCAGCAGTTTTTTTCCCTTTCCTATTTCCTCATTTGGATGAGAACAATTCATTCCAACAGCCATGAAGTTGGCTGAAACAGGGTCTGTGCATCACTTAGAGCTTGGTCAGACATGGAACGTGCCAAGGTCATCCACTATATCTTGGACCATCACTTGTTGCCTTGACTTTTGTCCTGCCACTGGACTTTGATAACATTGGAAGAGAGAGTGAGACTGAGCGACTCTGCTTTACTTAAATCCAATTCACCCACAAGTCAAGACATCCCCTATTATCCATTATTTTACCCCAACATCATGATGTCATTGGTCCTTTCTGAAAACAGAGGATGAACAACAACTTTGTATTTCATTACCTTGTATTAATTCTATATAGAACTATGTATCTATATGGACATCTCCTACTTACCAACTGCCTAGTTTCCCAGGAGAGACTTCTGCCCTGAGGTTCTTTGGTCCTCACTGGTGATTGCATATCCAGACACCTTGTTTCAGGAAAGTCCCAGTCACCAGGCTTCCCTGGTCACCTCTCCCTTCCGTGGGTTAAATCCTTTATTAGAATATAAAGGCCTTGTGGGTAAGGATTCTTTTTGCTTTTGAATTCCTATTCTTAGCTCTTAGAATTGTGCCTGATCTTGATTAGTAGCAAGGGCTTAATCAATGCTTGTTTGTTCTAAACCAGCAATTTGCCTACTTTCTAGGAGACATCATTTCTGAAGTGCAGCTATAGTTTGGAAACTTTATAAACTTTTAAATTCAGAGGCAGCTAATAACTTCGGATAGTGTTCAAAGTATCCTACTGAAAGAAACTTCAGGGCTGGTTTTCCTCATTGCCAGGCAGATCACTCAATACAAGGAATCTGCCAGGCACTCGGAACAGCAGATGAAAGGATGGGGGTGGGTGGAAAGATTTTCACATCTGTCAAGAGCAATTTATGAAAATTAACAAATTTCGCTGAGAAGTGATTATAAACTTTCTGGTAACCTACTTTCATGATGTAGGTCTAAGACGGTGAGTGGAGAGAAGACAAATATAATAAGATCTGAGAGGTTTAGGGCACGCCCATGTGACAACAGTAAAATGGACATAATTGAAAAAGGTATAGTTGCCACAGTGTATAGACAGATAAGAAAGATCTGAGTTCAGATCCTGCCTGTGATGCATACTGGCTATGTGACACTTCTCAGTTCTTCCAGGCAATTCTCTAAGACTACATTAGAAGGATAATTTTGGTTGCATCAGATTTAGAAGTTTTTGTGTGAACAAAACCAATGCAGGCAAGATTAGAGGGAAAGCAGGAAATTGGGGAACTTTTTTTTTTACAGTACATTTCTCTGGTAAAGACCTCATCTCTCAAATACATAGAGAACTTAGTCAAATTTATAAGAATATCATTCCCCAGTTGATAAATGGTCAAAAAATATAAACAGGTGGTTTTTAGGAGAAGAAATTAAAGTTCTCTACTCATATGAAAAACCACTCTAAAGCACTATTGATTTTTATTCTACATTGGTTTTAGTCATGGCCGACTCTTTGCCAATTTGGGTTGTTGTGGTTTTTTTTTGGCAAAGATACTGGAGTTGTTTGTCATTTCCTTCTCCTACTAATTTTACAGATGAAGAAACTGAGGCAAATAGGGTTAAGGGACTTGATCAGGGTCACATGGCTTTTAAGTGTGAGGCCAGATTAGAACTCAGGAAATCTTCCTTATTCCAGGCCTGGCACTATTGATTAGAGAAATGCAAATTAAAACAACTTGAAGGTACCACCTCACACCTATAGTATTGGCTACTATGGTATAAAAGGAAAATGATGAATGTTGGAGGGGACATTGAAAAAAAATCAGGACACTAATGCATTATTGATGGAGTTGTGAACAGCTCCTGCCATTCTGGAATGCAATTTGGAACTATGCCCAAAGGGCTATAAAACTTTGACCACTGTCAGGCATACCCCAAAGATCTCAAAGGAAATAGAAAGGATCTATATTTACAAAAATATTTATAGCAGCTTTTTTTTTGTGGTGGCAAGGAATTGGAAATTGTGACATTCCCCTCAATTGGGGAATGGCTAAGCAAGTTGTGGTATGGGATTGTCATGGAATACTATTGTGTTATAAGAAATATTGAACAGGATGGTCTCAGAAAAACCTGGCAAGATTTATATGGACTGATGCAAAGTGAAGTGAACAGAACTAGGAGAACATTGAACACAGCAATATTATATAATGATCAACTGTGAATGACTTAGTTATTCTTTTTTTTTTAGGGTTTTTTTTTTTTGCAATTGGGGTTAGTTGACTTGCCCAGGGTCACATAGCTAGTAAGTGTCAAGTGTTTGGTCTGAGGCCAGATTTGAACTCAGGTCTTCCTGACTTCAGGGCTGGTGCTCTATCCACTGTGCCCCTAGCTGCCCCCAGACATAGTTATTCTTAACAACATAATGATCCAAGACAGTTCTGAAGGACTTGTGATGAGAAATGCTATCCACATCCAGAGAAAGAACTGATGGAGTTTGAATGTGGATTGAAGCATAGTTTTTTTTTATTTTACCTTTTTGTGTCCGTTTTATTTTGCAACATGGCTAATATGGAAATATTTTGCATGACTGCACATATATAATGTATACCAAATTCCTTGCCTACTCAAGGAGGGGAGAGAGGAGGAAGGGAAGGGAGGAAAAAATTTGGAACTCACAATTTTAAAAAATGAAGGCTAAATTTTTTTGTTTATGTGTAATAGAGAAAAAAATAAAAATACTAGATGACAAACAAGGTGCTGATGTCCAGGTCTGGAATAACAAAGAAATCAACATCAGCTTGATTAGCTGGGACACCTCCACATGATCTCGTGACTGACAAGAGCCTGGAAGTGGCCAAGCCGTTGTTGATAATATTGTTCCACCTGTGCGTTTGAAGTTGTTCAAATACTTACTTTGTTAGAAATTAATGAAACTTTGGGTTATTACACAGTGATAGCCTTTGGAAGTAAGCTGTAGAGCAATTCATCTGAAAAAATAACTGGGGTTTTTTAGTGAATCCATAATTTGCGTTTGAGGCTGAAAATGTTTCCAATCTTTTCCAATCTTGTGCAATCATTTCTTATTCTTTATGATCCTACTTGTGGTAGGATCCTATTTTGCTTTTTCTTGGCACAGATACTGGAGGAGTGGCTTGCCATTTTCTTTTCTAGCTCATTTTACAGATGAGGAAACTGAGGCAACAAGGTTAAGTGACTTGCCTAGAGTCACACAGCTGGTAGTGTCTGAGGCCAGATCTGAACTCCACTGTGCTACCTAGCTGCCCCTTCCAATCTTCTTAGGCTGCATGAACAGAAGCACAATGTCCAAGTCACTGTCCCTCTGTTCTTTGCACTGGGCAGACTATGCCTGTAGTATTGTGGTCAATTCTGAACTTAAAGTCCACAAAGTGCAATCTTCACAATAACCTGTGAAGTAGATATTCCAAATATCATCAACTTCATTTTATAGGGGCAGAAACTAAGGCTCAGTAAAGGCAAGTAATATGCTGATAATTACTGTGTGACCAGAAACGTCAGAGCCAGGATTTGACATAGGTCTTGGCTGACTCTGTTTGCAGTACAACAGACTTACTTTCTCTTGCTTCTGACACTTACTGCCTATGAAACTCTAAGTCAATTACTTTATCCCTCTGGGCCTCAACTTCTTCATTCCCCTCATGACCTGTAATCATACAAACCATTCCAGCATGTTTGGTAGATACCATTCCTTTACCTTCATGTATGTACCTGAATGATAAAGTATTTGAAAGTGGAGGTGATAGTTAGATTTCTGCACAGTCACTGACCAGTCAAGGCTCCTAAAGCTGACTGTATTAATAAACAGCATCATGTCCTTGAGAGAAATGATTATTTCTCTCTTGTATTAATAACTAATTATTGAATTAGGACCACGGTTTTCCCCCTTTTCTATTTCCTCATTCAGAAATCAACCAGTTTGGGAAATTTTTCTCAAAGACTTACCCAGCCAGGATGGCTAAGATCTAATCAAGACTGAAAAAGAAATTCTAAGTTTAGGTGGATGGGTGGATTCCTGCTTATTGTGTTTACTCAGACAAGTCTGAGAAAATGTGGAATCTCCCTTTAGTTAGACAGGTGATACAGAAATTGCTAAGTTTCTTTAACCAAAGTTTGGGTGCTCAGTGTCATGGACCTCAAGACCCTCATTGTAATATAGCCCACTTTTCATTGTAATATTCATTCTCTCATTAATTGTTAACCAATCAGAATTGATTGCCACCTTCAGAAATAACCACTCTTCCAAGGGCATATCAACTGTACCCCTACTGCCATAAGGGGTCTTTGGCATTTGAGAGTGCCACTGACCTCTTTTATTAATAACATGACAGCCTTATTAATAAAATGATTAATTGCCCAGAAACTATGTCTCTCAAACTTTTTAACTATCACACCCTGCAGCCAGAACCATGAAGGGAAATCAAGTAGTCATTTGGAGCTTTCCAGCCTCTTTTTTGGAGGCCTCAGTCGTTAGTGAGGCTTTTGGCTTGTCTATGTATTCCTTTCTTCTCCCAGCACTTTGCATAATTAACATAATTCCTTTGCTTACTCTCTGTTCTCAGAGGGGCAATTGGAAATCTTTCCTAGGGTCATGGGAGTTTCAAGCTAGAAGAGAACTTCAGGGCTATTAGAGTTCTCCCTCTCATACTCTTTCCGTCTTCCTGTGCTGATGGTGACCTAGCTCTCTCAGGAACGAGTTACTTTATCTCTGCTAATTCTGGTGTTCTCTCTCTACTTCCTCCTAACCCACCCCCACCCAGATGCATTGGGAGAAAAAGAGGCTTACACTGTGCTTATTTCTCACTATCAATCCCAGATCCTTCTTCTGCTGCCATTTCCCTACATCATCTTCTCCTCTGAGGTTCATTCCATCTCCATCATCCTTTCCAGCTCCTGGCTCCTTTTATCTACTGGCTGCCGGGACATCCTTCCTCCTTTTTCATGCAGGCCGATCCTTTACTTCCTATCTTCCTCTGTACTTCAGCCCTGCCCTCATGCTTGGGGATAGTGGTCCCCTTTTTGATATTCCCTCAATCATCTTGGGCTTCCAGTTCAACTTCCTCCTTTGTCAGGAGCTACATTTTCATACCACTTAACTCGTGCACAGAGATGGCTACACTGATGTGGTGCCTGGGTGCTTATGCTTGGGTACTTATGTTTGGGTGCTTGTACTTGGACCCCAATTTCTCCTTAGCCTCAGAAACACTGTCCCTGACAGTTTCTGTGCAGCCCAAGGACCCTGTCCCTAGCAATTACTCATGAGTGAACCCCAGCAAGACCCTTATCTCTCTCCCTGGTGCAGTTACAAACAGCATCTGAAGGATTTATTAGTTTAAACTGGCTTTGCACTGGGTCATAAAGACATTCTTATACACTACCATACTATCCCACCACCCTACCTCATTATCTACATCCTGAGCTCCTCATTAACTGTATTCTAGACTTAAGACATATGTATACTCCCTACATCTATCTTGTCAAACAAGACATTGATTGGTGGCAGACTAGACAACTCTCAGTTACCCTGAACTCTAGTTGACTTAGTGATGTAGCAGGCCTAAAACCACACCTCCATGTGTGTGTCCCCCCCCCGTGGGCTTTTCCCAGCTCCATTCAACTATACACTATCCTATTCACCAAAACCCTTTGTTTCCTTGTCCTATCATTGCTCATAGCTTTCAATATTACAACACTGAGTTAACTCCACCATCAGCTTTCTCTGTTTCTACTTGTAAAGTTGTGAATGTTACCGGAGAAAGTCACAATCAGGAAGGATACACTAAGAGTTTATGTGTCTAATTTTAATTGGGTCCTTACAGTAGCGCTGAAATTCTTTCATCCTTCCCTGAATGACTACTGGACAGTAAAGTGCTACAGTAAATAAAGTGCCAGGCCCGGAGTCAGGAAGACTCATCTTCCTGAGTTTAAATCTGGCCTCAAATACTTATTAGCTGTGAGAACCTGGGTAAGTCACTTAATCCTGTTGCCTCAGTTTCCTCACCTATAAAATGATCTGGAGAAAGAAATGGTAAATTACTCCAGCATCTTTGCCAAGAAAAACCAAAATGGAGTCACTAAGAGTCAGACACCACTGAACAACGACTAGAGCAATGATTCCCTATATCATTCTTCATGATTTCGTTATAAATATCTCTTTTACAGCCACCCAAACCACACTCTCCTGCCTTCTCATCAAAGGACTTGGAAGAATTCTTCACTGAGAAAACAGAGGCTTTCCATTGTGAGTTCTATGATTTTCTAGATGCTATAGCTTAGATCCCCTGTTCTCTAATATTCAATTTCTCTCTATCCTCCAGCTCCTTCCCTCCTACTTACAAACAAGGCAGCTCTCTTTCATCCTTAAAAATCTTCTCTGTCTTGCCACTGCCTCAAGTTATCTCCTATATCTTTCCTGCCTTTCACAGCTAAATGCCTGGAAAAAGCCACTCTGCTTGTTTCTTCACTTCCTTGCCTCAGGCTCACTTCTCTATTCCCTGTCATCTGGCTTCCCACCCTACCGCTCTGTTAGAATTGTTCTCTCAGATTGCCACAAACTCTTACTTTTCTCAGTCATCATTTTCTTGCCCTCTCTGCAGCTGTGGCACAGTGGACTAACACCCAGATGTTCTCTCCCTCCTAGGTTTTAATGGCATTGTTTGGCCCTGGTTCTCCTCATGTGTATTTAATTATTTGATCTCAGTATCTTCCGTTGACTGTCCCACAAGCTACATACGTGTGCCTCAGCCCTCCTCCATTTTCTTTCTATATTTCTCATTCAACTTCACTTGGTTCCATTATCACCTCTATATAGATGGCTTCCAAAGCAAACTCCTACATTACCAACCGCCTGCCATACATCTCCACCTGGATGTACCTCATGCACTTCAAATTCACAATTTCCAAAGTAGAACTCATCACCTTCCTTCCTAATTCTATCATTCCTCTTTATTTCTCCTACTTCTTTTAAGAGTGTGATCATCCTTCCAGTCTCCCTGGTTTGTAACCTGGGTGTCAGCTTTCACCCTTCACTCTCAGTCACTTCCCATAACTAATCAGTTGCCAAATTTATCTAGTTGTATCTGTAGAACATATCTTTACTTACCAGCTTTTCCCCACTCACAGAGTCTCTACTTACCTTTTGCCTGGACTATTATTTTATTAACTACCTGAGTGATTGCCCTGAATCTAGTCTCTACCTCACTCCAATTCATCTTCACATAGCTGGCAAATTGATGTTCCAAAAACAAGGGTCACAACATGTGATCAGCCACCTCTATTCAAGAATTGTGGGAATTTAGTGAATCACACTGACTCTGTCTTGTGAGATCCTGGGCCATTTCCAGTCACCCTGATCTATAACTTGCCGCTGGACTCAGATGGCTCTGGAGGAGAAAGTGAGGCTGGTGACCTTGCACTGCCCTCCCTCACTTCAATCCAATTCACTTGCAAGTCATGGCATCACCTTCCTGATGTCATGGTTCTCTTTGAGAATGAAGGGCAAACAACAACAACAATAACAACAACAATATTTCCAATTTATGCTGTACATGGATTATTTGTACTTCAGCTGTTTGTATATTGCCTCCCTTATTAGACTGTGAAGTCCTTGAGAAAAAGTATTGTCTTCGGCTTTTCATGTTCTTTCTAAGTGCCTGGCATTTAGTAGGCATTTTATAAATATTTATTGACTGAATAACTGAGACACCATAGTTTTTTCCATTTCCAGATGACATGAATTTTAACCTCTTTACCATCCTTTCCGTCGTATGTGGATCCTCTCCAGCTTATTGATGTCTTTCTTATTGCAGTCACTCTCAGTTGACTCCCCTGTCCCACACTGGTACTACCGAGTGAAGCTGCTACTACACCCAGGGTCTAACACTAGTTGAAGAACTCTCCCTCCTATGTTTCCCCTCAACAATTAGCCAGTAGACTTCCTTTTTTAAAAATGCCATTCCCTCAGATTCACTTTATACCCATAGCCTCTGTCTATGTATGTTCCTTCTAGCTATACCGTTAGTGGTGGGGCCATCTCCAGTTGTCCTGATCTACATCTCTTCACTGGACCAGATGGCTCTGGGGGAGAAAGTGAGGCTGGTGACCTTGCACAGCCCTGCCTCACTTCAATCCAATTCACTTGTAAGTCACGGCATCAGCTTTCTGATTGTCATGGTCCTCTTTGAGAAGAAAGGACACAGAACAACAAACAGTCTTGTGGAGATCCGACTCTGGATCTAGCTCAGTTCCCTTTCAGTTCAATTATGGGCCTAGTCCAGTTTCTGTCTCATCAGAAAACTTTATTCAATTGTGGAAATTATGTTAAAACTTTATTGCATTGTTTGAACCCAGCCCTGCATGGCTTGGAAGCTGGACCACATCTACCTGTTGCTTAGATCCAAAGATGGATGCCCTTGCAGAAGTTTTCTCACAATTATGCATTTCAAGCAACTCATATGTCTTCTCTGAAAACTGGCCCTATACTGGTCAGTTTCTGTTTCCTTGTTCCTTTGATTGAATACAGACACTTGGTGGGGAGTGGGATGCCTCTTTTTCTGATTTCAGAGAGTTATACCTGTTTTCTCTGCCCCCTCCCCAACTTGGAAAGCCCCTAATCTTTCCTCTAATTAGAAGCCAGATGACATAATCTTGTATCCTAGTTTATTTCCTGTTAATTGTTTTCTTTTAACACATAAAAATCTGTGTCCTCCTGTGTTTGGGGTCCAGTGCTGAGCTGAGGGAGGCCTGGTACCAATTTGTTATGCATTGCTTAATAAATCAATATACTCAGAAGGACAAACCTTTGTTCTCTTAATTGTTTCAGATTTCACTTGTCACACTTTTAGTATTAATACAAACTCCACTGTTTGGCATTTATAGCCTCTTACAATCTGACTTCAATCTACCTTTACACACATTTCATTCTATTCTTCTTCAAATACTCTTTGCTAGATTAAAACATGCCTAGTTACTTTCTTCCATACACATCATTACGTCTTCTATCTCCCTGTCTTTGCACAGGCTATCCCTTATGCTTAAATGCCCTCTCTTCAGCTCTTCCTCTTGAAACATCTTGGTCTTTTCTACTTCCATTTAGTTTAATTCATGTACCACCTTCTACCACTGGTGTTTAATGATCCCCAATGTTCTCAATTTTGTTCCCCTCTAAATTATATTACTTTTATGAACTTATTATTTTCTTGTCTGTGTATAACTTGTATCACTCCATTTCTGAAGGAAGGGATGGATTCTTTTTTTGTGTGTACATTCCTACTACTTAGCTAAGTGCTTTACCTCTGCCCTTTCATTACAAAGAGAAAGAAACCAGGAATAAAAATTACCTAGGACACTTGCAACATTGGTTGACTCTTCCCCATACATAGAGACTAAAGTCTTGGAGAAAGCTATTTTGGAGAATCTCTTTGAAATTCAGAATCCCATAAACTATTTGCTCAACACAGCTCTTCTCTCAGGAAAAAAAAAAATTAAACTTCAGTTCCATATACCGTGACTGCACTATGGGAATATAAACAGTGGGAGGACCCAAGTCTCATGGCTCCCAATCTTCATTTATATCTCCCTTTCTGTCTCTCTCTCTGCCTCTCTCTCTCTCTGTCTGTCTCTGACCATCTGTCTCTGACCCTCTGTCTCTGTCTCTTTCTCTGTCTGCCTCTGTCTCTGTCTCTGTCTCTCTCTCTCCCCCTGCCCCCAACTCATCTTGGACTGTTTGCCTCTTCTAATGGTGCCGCAAACTTTGCTCCAATAGGCTGCCATTGGGATGCCCAGGAAAGGGAACATACACAAGTTGTATTTCACTATGTAACAAGGTTAGCATAACAAAGGAAAGAAGACACACATAGACAACATCTCCATGCCAGGCAGAGACTTGCTCAGGAGGCTAGGAGTTCACTGCTTACAAACATATTCAGAACTGCCTTTCCTCCACTGATCCTCTTGGAAGAGCTCAGAAAGTCATCCTTAAAGACCAGTAGGAAGAAAAGCCAGGAAAACCCAGGAGGTGGAAATGAGGAGGCAGAGCATTCCATGCATGAGGAACACTCAGTGAAAATACCCAGTCAGGAAGAGGCAGCATCTTGTTAGCAGAAGAGCATGGAGGCCAGTGTCACTGGATTTCAAGAATGTGCATGTGTATGTATGTGTGTGTGTGTGTGTGTGTGTGTGTGTGTGTGTGTGTGTGTGTGTAAGCTAGGTTTTGAAGGGCTTTCCATGCCAAACACAGGCTTTTAGAATTGATCCTAAGCATGAGAGGGAGCCAGTAACGTTTGTCGAGGGGGAGTGGGAGATGGTAATGTTGCAGTTGGACCTGTACTTTAGGAAAGTCATTTGAGTGGCTGGAAGGAGGATGGACTAGAGTAGGGGGAGACTAGTGTCAGGCAAACCAACCATGGGCCTACTGTAATAGTCCAAGCAAGAGGATATGAAGGCCTGTGCTAGGGTGGGGGTAGCATCAGATGACAGAAGGAGGGCCATTCAAGAGATGGTGTAAAAGCAAAATGAGCAGGGCTTGACAACAGCTTGTATAAGCAGGTTGAGAAGGAGTGAGGAGTTGAAGATGACACCTAGGTTGCAGATCTGGGTGACTGGAAGGATGGTGGCACCCTTGACAGTAATAGGGCAGTTTGGAAGTGGCTCGAGTTTCTGGGGAAAGATAACGAGTACAGTTGGGCATGTTGAGTTTAAGATGTCTATAGTACATTCAGTTTGAGATGTCTAATAGGCAGTTGGAGGTTTAAGACTGGAGGTTTGTAGAGAGGTTGGGGCAGGGTAAATAGTTTTGAGAATTATCAGAATAGAAATAATAATTAAATCCAAGGTGTCTGATGAGATCATCAAGTGAAATAGCATAGAAGGAGAAGAGAAAAGGTCCCAGACAAAACTCAAAGTTAGCGGGCTTGATTCAGATGAAGAACTAGCAAAGGTTCCAAGATAAAGCCATGAACAAAAGCCACAGGGTAAATGGCGGTCTTACAGATGATGGTGATGAAGTTAGAAAGAGTGAATTTAGAAGGACACCATATTCGCCTATGATTTCCATCATACTAGATTGCCTCCTAGGTATAATACCAAAGTATAGGCCTCTTGAAGTCAGGGGCTCGTGCCTTATAAAATTGTATACCCTATTGTGCCCAGCACATAGGAGACAGAGCGTTTCATACTTTATGGAGTTGAAAATACTGAGAATCAGGAGATGGAATGTCTTGTCTCAATAAATCTTTGTTAATTTGACTTGAAGTATGGCCTACATTTTTAGATATGCTTAGCAAATATCTACTTCTGTTTCTTAAATCCTTAAAATCCTTAAATCCTTAAAAATGTTTATTAAAACTTTACATTCAAGCATCAGCAGAAACAACTAAACCTGCTTAGGGACTTTTTAAATTAATTTATTTCAACACATAAGTTGAACAACACTGTCTCAGTCACTTCCTTCAAGTTCTTATCAGAATTCTTGGTCCATTCATTCTAATTTAATTTTTCTTCAAAGAAGCACGTATATTTTTTCTGGTTCTGTCATTTTCATTTTTACCACTAAACACTTGAGAACAGTTCCAATTTTTCGAAGTCGACAGGGCCATAATTTTCTCTAACTCCCCCAACTCATTTTGTACCTTTTAAATCTGCGACTAATTAGGAGAGTGCGTTGGCAGAGCACATGGCATTTCAAACTGAGCAGCAGATGGTCTTCCTGGACAATTATTCTCCCTGGGATTTCCCCTCTAGTGGGCTGCTTCTTTGGTTGTTATGTTGGTCAGATTTCTGATGGGGACCAGAGACTTGATGAAGAAATGGCTATAGTCAGTGTGGTTTGGAAATAAAGGAGGTGCTCTCTTTTAGAAAGAATGCATGTGGCAAGAAACAAAAATTTGCTGAGTCTTTCAGAAAGGCTGTAGTAACCTCACTACAGCCTTCTGCTCTTCAGAAGCAAAGGCCCAGAGAGATGAGAGAAAAAAGCATTGCATCTGGAACCAAAAGATTTGGACTCAAATTTCAGCTCTGTCACTGGCTCCCTCTCAGCTCCTTCTCTGGACTTCAGTTTCCACATCTGTAAAATGAAGGCATTGGACAATATGATGCTAATGCCATATGATGCATAATGATGGAACATTCACATTTGTCTAGTGCTCCGAAGCTTAGTAAGCATCTTCTTTGCAATATCTCATTTAAGTCTCACAGCAACCTGCTGAGATAGATGCTATTATTATTCCCATTTTAACAAATGAGGCAATGTAGCCTCAGTGATATTAGCTGGACTTGGAGTTAGGAAGACATTGACTCTCGTTCTGCCTCAAACATTTATATAAGGTTAGGTCTTTTATTTAATGTCACAAAGGCTACATTTCCTCATTTGGAGAGATGGGAATGATAATAATATTTATCTTAGTAAGCTGTTATGGGGCCATGGTTCAATGGCCATTTGTATGAGTTTCTACCTCATTGGCGGAGATTAATTATTTAATGTTCTGCACCTATGTGAGGGATCATGGTCTTCTGACTTCTAGTTTTGAGAGAAAAGGCATATGGTTCCAGACTCTCTTCAAGTCCCTGAAGGGAAGGACAAACTCTGGGAAGAAGCTGACACATAGAGGATGAGGTACCTCAATCATGCACCTCTCCATAGTTTACTACACTAGAGACTTTGGACCATTTCCCTTTGAATGGGATCTGAGTCTCTCTCTCTCTCTCTCTCTCTCTCTCTCTCTCTCTCTCTCTCTCTCTCTCTGTCTGTCTGTCTGTCTCTTTATTCCCTTTCTGTCTCTGTCTCTAGCTTGAGCTGGGTTCTTCTTCTCCCAGCACTCATTCTCTTTGTTTATTGTCTGGTATATAGTCTCCTATATATTTCTTTGATTTCTGTTTTTCTATCAAGTCAGATAAATAGGCTTATTTGCTATTCACTATTATCTGTTCATTGTGGAACAAGTATTTGGTGGGAAGGCCATCAAGCCTTCGATATATAGATTGGGATTCTCCTTACCCACTAAAGGATAGCAGTAAGAAATTTAGCTTGAAGCTAGAAAGGAAATGTTGAATAATGTGCTATAAAATTTTAGGATTCTTTGATCCTTTAAGTATCAAAGCTGGGGTATGAAGCACAAGGTTCATTGCATGCTTTTAGAAACAACTACAAAATTTGTTCAATTGCAAAAAATTGGGATCACAGAGAAAATGGCTCTAATGAGCCATGAGTTAGGTGGGGCCAGGACTTTGGAAATACTAACCGGATCTGGAGTATGAGCGAAAGTGCATCCAGTACTGGCCAGAGAAGCTACGTCATTAGGAAAGAACCAGGTCTCAGTGAGTGTCTGAAGATGGAAGAAGTGGTAAAGGAAAAAGGTTCAAGATGAAAGCAGGTTTGTTGCCTATGGAGTAGACATTCAAGAGAAAAAAGTAGAAAGGTGAGTAGGTTTGAAGTGGAAAGTTGGAAAGTTTGGATTGAGAAGGAATGAGGGAGTAAACAGTGGGGGACTGAGAATGGGGATCTGAACCTTTGTACTATTTCTCGTGTTCTTTAATCTTCAAATAGGAGACTCCAAGGAGTAGGATACAATATACAGGCTTGTCATACCCCTTTTCCAATCTTAAACCAATCATTTGTTCCATGTTTGGTTCTAAACTGTTGTTTCTTGGCCCACATACAGATTCCTCAAGACAGAAATAAAAAGATCTGCCACTCCCCTCTCTTTTAGGAAGACTCATCTTCCTGAGGTCAAATCTGGCCTCATACTCTTATTAGCTGTGTGACCCTTGGCAAGTCACTTAACTCTCTGTTTGCCTCCATTTCCCCATCTGTAAAATGAGCTGGGGAAGGAAATGGCAAGCTACCTCAATATCTTTGCCAAGAAAACCCAAAATCAGACCACAAAAAGTTTTTCATGACTCTATCATCACTAGTCACTCACTAACCAGGTGCTTTCTCTGTCTATTGGCTATTTCCTTACTGCCTGTATAAGCTTATGTTTCCCTTATCCTCAAAAATGCCTCATTTGGTCCATCCATTCTTCTGTATGTCAGACCTACCTTCTCTGTCCTCTTTGCTGGATCTGCATCCAGGTCAAGCCTGCTAGGGAGTGTCTTCCAAGGCCCTGTGCTAAACTTTCTTCTTCTTCTGTTGTTGGTGATCTCATCAGTTCACCTGGATTCCATTATCATATCTTTGCTGATGATTCCCAGTTCTGTTTGCTCATCTGTAACTTCTCTCCTAACTTTTAGACTAAAGTCTCCAACTCCCTATTGAACATCTCAAACCAGATGTCTCCTTGACATTGTAAACTGAACACAACCAAAATTGAACTTATTATCTTCCCCCCCAAACCCTCTCCTCTTCCTAAATTTAGTGTCAGAGGCATCACCATCCTCCCAGTCACCCTGGCTCACAATCTGGGTGTCATCCTCTGCTTTGCTCTCTGTCTCTCTCTTCCCCTCATATCAAATCTGTTGCCAAATCCTGTTGATTATACTTTTTCAGATATCTTTCCTGTGACCTTTATGTAGGCTCTTATTACCTCAAGCCTGGACTATTTCAACAGCCTTCTGGTAGGTCTCCTTGCCCCACTCCAGTCCATCCTCCAATCCATTTTCAAAGTATTCCTCCTAAGGCACAGTTCTGACTGTGCTGCTCCCCCAATCCTTCTTGGAAGACACTCATAGTGTACCTAGTTGTTTGTATGTTGTGTATTCCATTAGATTGTAAGCTCTTTGAAGGCAGGACTCATTTGCCTTTCTTTTTATCCCTAGCACTTAGCACAGTGCCTGGCATGGAATAAACATTTAATAAATGCTTGCTGACCAGCTACCTAGACCCATGTTCTCTCTTTGACCAGGACATCAAGGAATGGCTAGTGGAGGGCATTGCTGTCCTTTATGACACATTAGCATAAAAGCGCTTCCCCAGGTCAGTGACTTCATCAATGTACCAGGTGAACTCTATCACACATCCTGGCCTCTGTCACAGACACAGACTGCAGAGAGATAGCATGACACAGGTAGAAAGAAGGCAAGACCTAGTTTCAAATTATGCCTCCCAATCTTATAACCTGTGTGAGCCTAAGCAAGTTATAACCTTTCTGATCCTCTGTTTTCTCACAATAAAATGGGGACATATTGTATACACAATCTAACTCATCAATTTGTTGTGAGATAAATGTTTTTTAAACTTTAAAGTGGCATATAGATGTTGCCCTGTGATATTAATTATATGGAGATATGCCTTAAAAAGGCAATTTCAGACACAAATAATCCTAACTCTGATAGGCCTCAGTTTCTTCACCTATAAAATAAAGGAGGTGAATCAGATGATCTCTATTATTCCTTAGAACTCTCATTCTCATGTTCCCATGCTCCTCCTGAGAACAGGAGGATTTAACAAAAAGCACCACAGAACAGTTACACGGGATTTAAAGGAGGTAGATATTGACCATGGTGGGGAAAATGTTTTTTTCTCAAGGCATCTTAAAGTATGGCTCTCCTGGGAAATACTACCTTTGCTTCCTCACTTCCCCTGAGCTCAGTGCGCAGATGTGGCATCAAAAAAAATCTGAGTAAGCAAAATCCCCATGGCCAACTCCCTCTCTAAGAACTCTGGCTTCACGCCATTGTCGCCATATGTTTCCCCTCACTACTGCTGTTCCACGCTCATTGACTTCTCATCTCTGGCTCTGCCTCACTAGCTCTTTCTCCCAGCTCCAGAAAAGAAGATTTGCAGATTCAGAATTTTCACTTGAGAGAAAACAAAGTAAACACTGTTCCCCCCTCTCAACAACAACAGGAACAGCATGCCCTGGAAACACTACAGATGAACCGAATACAATCTGTAGTTCACTTCAGAAAAGAAGAAGGGAACGGAAAGACCCCCAGGAGCTCTGTAAAAATCTATGTTATAGATATAGAGCTGGAAGGGGCCTCAAAAGCTACTTAGTTCAATTCATTTTATAGACAAGGGGACTCAGGCCCAGGGAGATTAAATGACTTGTCCAAGGTCATGCCGGTAGCTACAGAGAAAGGATTTGACCTGAGTGCTTGCTCTTTCTGAGCTCTAAATTCTACAACTAGTTATACGTGTAGCTATATTTATTTCTTAAAATTAAATTTTTATTTTTTTAATTAGTAAACATCTACTTTCTCTCCTCCCACCTCTCCTCTCAATTAGAAAAAGAAACAGATTTAAAGAAAAACCACTGCAACAAATCAAAACAAACCCCCACCTTGGCCGTATCACCAAACTCATGTCTCACTCTGTATATTTCCATTTCTTCTCTGTTAGTAGGTGGGCAGGTCTGTAAATCATAGGGACTCTGGAATCATGGCCCTATTGAACAAGTTCTTAAAGTTTTCAAAGTTGTTCCTACAATGTTATTGTTATAGTATAAGTTGTTCCTCTGTTTTTGTTCATTTCATTCTGCATCATTTCAAAGTGAGGTTCAGATGATGCCAGCTCCCCTCACTGCTTCCTTATTTGTAAAAACTTCTACTTGTTCACCCCAATCATGTGATATTCACCCCTTCCTATTCCTCCATTCTTCTTTCCTAGTCTATCCTTTCCCCCTTCTTTTTCCTTTTCTTTTTTTAAATGTCATCACAAAATTACCCCAAAATACTCCTCTCCAAATCCTTCCATTTTACTTTATTCCCTTTATGGCCCCTGCTGACATTACAGTTTTCGGGGGAGACTCGTATCATCCCCTCCTCATTAAAACAGGCAGAATTTCATCCTTATGAAGTCAATTCTGATTACTAGCTTCTACTTACCTTTCTATGTTTCTCTTTACTCTTGTCTTTGTAATCAGAACTTTTGCTCAGCTCTTGCTTTTTCGAAAGGAGAGCTGAGAAGTCCCCTATTTCATTAAAGGAAACTCTCCCACCCCAGAGGAGAAAATCAGTTTTTCTGGGAAATTTAGTGTTGCTTTAAATATCTATATTTTGCCTTTTAGAATGTAGTATTCTCTGCCCTTTGCTGTTTTATAGAAATAGATGCCAAATGTTGTGTGACCCTGATTGTGGTATTTAAATCCTTTCTTTCTGGAACTTTTTCTTTCAGCATTTTTCTCTTTGACCTGGAAGTTCTGGGTTTTGGCCATGATGTTCCTGGGAGTTTTCATTTTGGGTTTTCTTTCAGGTGATTAGTGGATTCTTTTTATTTTCACTTGGAACCTCTGTTTCTAATATGTCTTGGCAATGTTCTTTCATAATAAACAAGATAAATTAGAGATAATGAACAGAAGGAAGTCAGTAAGATTAAGGGGAATCAGAAAAGGCTTCTTGCAGAAGGTATGATTTTAGCTGATACTAAAAGGAAGCCAGAGAAGTTAGGATATGGAGATAGAAGGGGGAGAGTTTCAGGCTTGGGGGGCAATTGGTGAAAAGATCCAGAATTGGGGGAGGGAGTGAGAGGAACAGTAAGGAGGTCAGTGTCATAGGAATTCAGAGGATATGGGAGTTGCAAGCTGTATACATAATAAAGTGCCAGGTTGTGGAGGGCTTGGAATACCAAACAGAGTATTTTATATTTGATCCTGGGGGCAATTGGAAGACACTGAAATTGTTTGAATTAGTGATATGACATTATTAAATGCATTTTAGGTAAAGCAATTTGATAGCTGAGTGAAGGATGGACCCAAATAGGGAGAGATTTGAGTCAGGAGGACTAATCAGGTGGCTATTGCAATAATTCAGGCATGATGTAATGATGCCTGCACCAAGGTGATAGCAGCATCATAGGAAAGGAGGGGCATGTAAAAGGGGTATTGTGAACTGATTGGATATGGGAAGTGAGTGAGAATGAGGAGCCGATGCTGTCACCTAGGTTGCAAACATAGATGACTGGGAAGATTATTTGTACATTTCACAGTTAAAGGGAAGTTAGGAAGAGGGAAAGGTTTTGGGGAAAGATAATGAGGTCAGTTTTTGACATGTTGAGTTTAAGATGTCTATAACACATTCAGTGTTAATCGTCTAATAGGCAGTTGGAGATTCAAGACTGGAAGTAAGCAGAAAGGTTTGGGCTGGATAAGTAGGTTTGAGAATTATGTACAGAAAAGATCACTGAAACCAGGGAGCTGATGAGCTCACCACTTCACTATTGTATGGAAGTACTTTTAAAATTCAGGTAAACTATAAGAGAATGAGCTGCTGTGCTAGTACTGTGGCAATCAGACTGCTTTTTACAATAGAAGAAGATTTCACATAGAATGGACTTGGAGGGCTGGGCATTAAACATCTTATGTTTGGTGGACAAAAGAAAAAAAAAGCACACTCCAAGAATATATGAAGAATGCACACTTTAACTGAGAAGGTCTTTGGCATCTGAACCAAATAACCAACAGAAGAACAATTTAGTACAATTATTGGCTTCTGTTAGCATCTATTCCACTGTGGCCAATCAGAATCTCCAGGTGCATGCTCATTTCTGAAGACCTGCTGGGCTCTTGAGATTTGGAGTCATAGAATTTAGGCCTGAAAAGAGATCTTAGAGATCAGCTAACCCAGTCCCTACCTTTTATAGGAATCTGAAGCCGAGAGAGGGCAAGGTCCTTAGGCAAGCTTGAACAGTTAACAGCAGAGTCTGTTCCTCTCATTCCCAGTCTGATGCTCTTTCCACCATACCGCAATATTCTCCCTCCTGTTTTCAGGATAAGCTTAAACCACAACTTTTCTGAGTCATCAAATGGGAAAAAAGGGGTAAAACCATCCTCTCTGTACCTCCTACATCCTCTTCTTTTGCATGCCTTATTCTTGATTTAAAGTTACAACAATTGTTCGTTGCCAGAGGCTTCAGCACTTTTTCTATGCTACATTTAAAGCGATTTAGTGTGTGTCAGAATGGTTGGGTAATAAAAATAATGTAATCTGTCTTCCACTCACTCTGGAATTCCCACAGATTACTATGGAAATCCCACAGATTACATTTAGTTGCAGGGGTAATTTGGATGATATAAACCTCAATTTGCTCAACCCTCCCCTTCCCAACACCCACCCCTCCATTCCAGATATCATCCAATCTGTCATAGCGTTGTATTCACAGAGTAGGACAAGAAACAGATCTTTTAAAAGTAAAGCATTCAGCCAGTCCCAGGCCTAACAATATGGTGGAGTAGACACTGTCCTCAGTCCATATTAACTGTAGATCCCCACTTCACCCTCTACCCCTCCCCCCCAAAAAAGAGGAAATAATCATCAGCTACAGAATAATTATAGCTCAATCCAAAGGACAAAAAAGAAGGAAACCCAGACTAGGAAAAATCCAAATGAATTAACACTAGACATGTTAATTCTGAAGGTGCTCATGCAGTACTAATTCCATCCTAATCTTCACATTTCCAGCCAGGATCACACACCATCCCCTGGGGATCACACTTGGGGATACTGGGATCACCTTCTGCTGCTGAGATTTTGCCAGAATGCCTGCCCTCCATTTTCATTGACCTCCCCTACTTCAGCAAGAAAGGATTAATAATAATTCTTCCCTGCTATGTGAGGAGGAAGAGAAGGAGGAGGAGGAGGGTGGGAGGAAACATGCTTTCTTCTTCCTTGATGTGGCCCCTATGTTAGGCAATCCCAAGCATTTAAGGACAATACCACCAATTATCCTTCTGTCCTTCCCCTAATCCTGCTAACAAGAAGGTGCTGATACAGCTCATCCAGGGAAGGAAAGGAGATCTAAATGAAAATCTGGTGTAAGGAGCCAAGGTGAGTGGCTGCACTGGGTCTTGAGGAAAGGATGTACTGAAATCCAGCTGTGGTCAGTCCTGTATGCACTGAGGACACTCTAGAGAAGGGGACAGGACTGGCAAAAGCTACGTAGATTCTTCAACAGTGGAGGAGCCTGAGGCAGCTTTGAAGCCCTTGAGAGCTGGGGGAATACCCACTAGCCAAGGGAGAAGGATTAGAAAGTGACTAATGACATAGTGTTAGAGGGGAGAAATGATACAAATAAGATTTCAAGAAAAATCACATTCAATGAGAACTCAGAGCACAAGTGGATAAATCAATAGAAAAGATCTTAAAACTAGAAGGATGAGTTGTAAACTCTTAAAAAAATTACAAAGCTCTTTTAACAGATATCACAAGACAAAAGAAAATAAATCAATGCTTGATGAAGCAGAGAATACTTTGGTGTCTTAGGGGAGCATGGAAAAACAGGAAATTTCAGAATGGTTCAAACAATAAATGAAACCATAAGAGAAGAAATCAGGAATAGATATATGATAAAAGTTACCACTCTTCATGCAGAAAGTTTTAAAAAAGTCAGCAATTTAGAAAAAAAACAGTACATAGTGGAGAGCTTCTTCAAAGAAATGAAAAAAATGATAATTTATAATACAATAATACTAAAGTAAAGGAAAATATGACAAAAGAGAAGCAGATGTGATTTCTATATATTCCAAAGCAGTTGACGTGTGGGGCATCGGATAGAGCACTGGCCCTGAAGTCAGGAGGATATGAGTTCAAATCTGGCCTCAGACCAAATATTTGACACTTACTAGCTGTGTGACCCTGGGCAAGAGTTATAGATCTTCCAAAAGAATATAACAAATTAAAAATCTGAACGTGATGCACAAAATAGTATATGAGAGTTGTGTAGAACTTCTGAATCAAGAAAATGAAGCACAAATGGGAAGAACCTACAGATTGTCTTCAGAAACAAACAAAACCATTTCAAAAATACAGTGCTGACATTTAACACTTGTAATGCCAAACAACAAATTGCAGAAACAAATCACTCAAGATTATTCTGAACTCAGTAGTAACTAGAGACCGGAATAGGAAAATGTGCTCTGAAAAACAAAATGAGTTGATATCACCCAAAATGACGTAATTTTCAAATGTGAGCCAAAGCAATAAAAAAAAAAGTATGCTGTCAATTATAGGGAGGCATTTGAAGGATCCATGAAAAAATGCAGACATATACATACGTGAACAGACAATTGAACCTGTATATGTGTTAATATCCAAAACAACAGAAACACAATAAAGGTAAATTAATTACAATTGTTAAAGAAATAATGTCATGAAGTCAATTACCCTATGTTTAGAACTCATTACAAAAGAAGAAGGAAAGCAGTTAATTGGAATCAGTGCAATTAGTGCAGTCACGAAATAGAGAAAACACTGGAGAATCTCCTGCCCAAACAAATTATGGGAAAATCTGGGAACTTTTACTCTCACAAAAGACTCATACACCAAATCGAAGAAACTACAGTATTTCTTGTGTGCCAGATAAAGTAGAAAAGGTTTCATATTTTCCTCTTAGTTGTATTTCTTTCACTTGTAGGAAACTTGGTGCTACTAATTCCTTTCCCATGGAATCCAATTCCCGGGTTCTTTTATTTTCTCTGTCTTGATCCAAAATGCAGCAAATATGGCCTATAATGCAGCCCTCAGTAGAGTGCATCCCACCATGTTAGGCTTGATCTCATGTGGTTCCCTACCCTTTGCAATCAGGAATTTCTCTCTTTGTTCCTAGTGCCTGTGCAACATAAGGAGGCAGGGCCATTGAGGACTCATCCACAAGGTGCCCCCTCCAGTCCTAGTTGTTTCTTTTCTTCTTTCGTATTAGTATCCCTTCCCCATTGATAAAATACTCCCTGAGCCTAGGCAGCACGATAAAGGTAGTGGCGTGGGCAAAGCAGGCCATTACATTGGACTTGCCCTATAACAACAAAAATAGTATCTTATATGTACACATTGCTTTTTAGTTAAAAATTCCTTTTTATACACTGTCATTTAAGTCTGGAAACAACTCTTTAAGGTGGATAGTACAAGTATTTTTATCTTCATTTTGTAAAAGAAAAAAAAACTGATTGGAAGCTTAGTCACAGAGTTTGTTAAGTCTGGCAAATGTGGAAGGATCTGTATCAGGTACTAAAAATGCAAGGAGAAAAAATAACATTATTCCTGACTTCAAGGAGCTTACATTCTACTATGGAGATACAACACACACACACACACACACACACACACAAGTAAACCCAAAGTAATACAAAATATTTTCAGTTTGGAGATGTCATAATAACTTAGGGCAGCTACCTTACTGTAGGTGGCAGAACCTGATCTCTGATTTGAAGGAAACTAAATATCCTACAAAAGATGATTGTATACATGGGAACCCATGTGTACAAAAGCATTAGAGGCACAGAAATGACATGTACAGTAGAAAGCAAATACGTCATTGTTTTGGTAACAAGAATATAAAAAATGGAATACTGTGTGATAGCTCTGGAAAGGTAGACTGGAGTCAGATGGAAAGGAACTTCAGGGGTGAAACAGGGTTTTTACTTTGCTAGAAGGCAGTAAGAAAACACAGAAACTTTTTCAGTAGGAGGCGGGCATGGTGAGGTCTGTGTTGTGGGAATGTCAGTTTAGCAGCAGTATGGAAGTCAGCTTAGAAAGGTCAAAGACCGGAGGCAAAAACGCTGGTTAGGAAGCTACCGCAATAGTCCAAGGCAGACATGATGAGGTCTTGTGTAGTGCTTGCATGAGTGGAGTGAAGGCTAAGAAGGGGTCTAAGAGATATCCTGGAGTTAGAACAAATGTGACGTCTGATTTGCTAGGAGTATTTAGAAAGATTGAAGAGACAAGGTTGACTCCTGGTTATAACCTTAGAGAATTGCCCAGAGCACAGAGAGGTTACGTATGTGACTTGTGGAGGGTCATGCAATGAGTATAAATCCGAGATCGAACTTGGATTCAGATCTTCATGGCTCTGAAGGCATTTCTGTATCTCATTTTCATGGCTGAAAATCTTTCTAAGACATGTCAATATTCGTCCCCATTAGAATATGAGCCCTCTGACAAGAACAGTGTTATTTTTCTATTTGAATCTCCAGCACTAACCACAGTGCCTTGCATATAGTAAGCACTTAATAAATGCTTCATTCATTCCTACATTCTGTGCCTTATAATCTGGGAAACCTGATGAAGTATAATCAGTCCACAATCATTCATAAAGCACATGTCAGACACTGTGCTAAATGCCGAGGATGTGAAAGACGCAAATATGAGGTCCCTGCCCTCAGTGAGCTTACATTTCAAATGGCAAGATAACATATGAACCATTATTTACATACAAAATAAATTGGAGGTAATCTCAGAGGGAAACACTAGTCATGGGGTGTGAGGAGCCAGAAAGGGAAGTTGATGAGGAAGAACATTTCAGGCATGGATAACAGCTAGTGCAAAGCATCGAGGCAGGAGATGGGAGCTCCCTCAGCATCCAACATCATGCTAGTTGCAGACGGCAGGATCTTAATAAGTGTTTGTCTAATTGAATTCTATGGGGCTGTGGGCAGAAGCATAGAAAGTGGGAGATTTTGGCTAAGTATGCCTTTAGCTAAATATCCTACAGGTAGCTGTAGGATGATGGATTAAGAAGCAGCCTCCTACAACTTCCAAAGACTCACGATGGAGAATGCTGTCCACATGCAGAGAAAGAACTCTGGAGTTGGAATGCAGACGGAAGCAGACTATTTGTTCTCCTTTTCCTTTGTTGTTTTGTTTTGTTTTGTCTCTCGTGGTTCTTCCTATTAGTTCAAATTCTTCTTTACATCATGAATAATGTGAAAATATGTTCAACATGAATGTATAAGTAGAGTCTATATCCGATTGCCTGCCACCTTGGGGAGGGGGAGAAAATTTAAAACTCAAAATCTTATGGAAGTGAATGTTGAAAACTAAAAATAAGTTAATTAATTTAAAAAAAGCAGCCCCCTAGGTGGGAAGCCCTGAATTCGGTCCTACCTCTGACTTATATTGACTATGTGAGGTTGAATAAGTCACTTAATTCCACAGGGCTCTAGACCAGTGAGTCAAACTCAAATAGAAACAGGGGCCACTAAATCACATGCAAGGATCACTGAAAGCCACATATTGACTTAGAAAAGCACATATCAGCATTATCTATTTTCCATTGTGGGCAAATAGGTGGTGTAGTGGATCTGGAAGACTCATCTTCCTGAGTACCAATCTGGCCTCAGACACCAACTGTGTGACTCTGTGCAAGTCACTTTACCCTGTTTACCTCAGTTTCCTCATCTGTAAAATGAACTGAGAAGGAAATGGCAAGCTACTCCAATATCTCTGCCAAGAAAACCCTAAATGGGGTCATGAAATAACGTGACTGAAATGACTAAACAACAAATTTTCTATTGTATTTTTATTTATTTTGTTAAATTTTCCAAATACATTTTAATCTGGTTCAGGCCACCTTTGGGCATGTTGCTGGACCTTTTCTCTAGAAAACTAAGTTACAAAAAGGTGCTGACCTGAGTTGCTAGAAGGAATGCCCTCCTCTGAGCATTTTTTACACCAATAGAATCACCAGTCCAGTCTCTGTCCCTATATATTGTGAGCCCCCAGAAATATTTTCCCCCCAAAAAAGACAAACTCCCTGATGTCTGATGGTTTTCTTGTCATTTGTCTCCTGGAAGTTGAGGGCAAAAGAAGGTTTTTATTCCTTGATTTGATAAGCCTTCTTTATTATGATTTTAGAATTTAGGTCTTTCATTCTATGATTTTCATTTTCTTTCTATGCTATCCATCCCTCAAACTTTAATCAACATCTCCGTCTTCATTTATTCTGAGCTGGTTTTCATCATTATAAATACAACCCTGTTTAACCTTCTCAGGTTGGTTTGTGACTTCCTTCTGTGTCCTCTAGTCATCAATGGGACATTTGCCAGTGGGTAGAAGTGAAATATTGTGGAGGGTGAAATTATTCCACTGGAAATAATCTACCTTTACAAACATCCTATTAATTCAAATGCAAAATGGTCCTGTTCCCCATCAATTTCTTTATTTTAATATTGGATAGGAATTAGATTTGTGGTGGGGTTCTTTTATTTAATTCTCATTCCTTGGCTCTATTTGAAGTGTAAGGAGTGCTTCTGGAACCTTTAACTACAAGCCATACATTTTGCTGCTGGGCATAAAATAATTTGGAGGTGTATTTGAGGATAGTGTTTGCATAATTTAACCAGGAAAGCTGTTAGAAAGCTTTGGAAAACATATTGTACTTAGCAGGTCTTCCTAAGCTACTCCCAGGATCTAGAATGAAAGGAATTCATAGAGGTCCCCAAGAACAAGACATTCATTTGATAAACAAGAAAATTGAGTCCTAGAAAGGAGTACAAGGGACTTGTCTAAGGTCACAACACAGATAGGAAGAAGCAGAGGCAGGAGATGCTTCGAGGTTGTCTGACTCAAAATCCATGCTTTTTTTTTTGCTAGATACTGATTATCAGATAAATATAGTATTCCATCAAGTGGCACCCTGGATAGGTCTTTAAAGCCAATGAAAAGTGCAAGGTTGGGTCAGATTATCTGATCTATAGAAAGTTTCTGGCAGAGGGAAGTGAGAGGTCCCTAAAAAGTCCTTGCATGTTTTATGTCAGAAGGGAGCCTCTTACCTAAGGGGAGGGGCTTTTATTGGTCTGATTTTTTTTATAAGCATAGTTGTGTTTTTTTTTTCCACTGACAGAGGCTGAGTCAAGACAGCACCCCATTTTGAGTGTTGGGAGCATTATACAATTGTACCTTAGCGTGTATGTAGCTACCCTGTTTTCAGAGCTAAGATCCAGCAAGCAGGCTATGCCCTAAGCTTGGCATAACAACAATCCTTTGTGCTCATTCTCTAGATAATCTCACCCTCTGGCAAAACCACATAATCAGTATATTGCTTTGACCAGCACCAGGTATTCTCTGAGCTCAGACAAGCAGTGGACAGATACCCACATTCTAGTCGTGAAGGCCTGCTACGAGTCAAACTTGTCTCTTTGTTGTTACTCCTTATTGTCAGGGCTACACTTCACTGTGCAGCCATTGGTATAAGTATCAAGGCTCAGCCATGCTAAAGCAGGTACCCCCACTAGAGGCAGGGCCCTGGCACAGGTTTCCATGTTTGCAAGACATGTCCCTCACTTTGAAATCAAACTTTTCTTTCATTCTTGACCCTCCTGTCTCTAGCCTGCTCTGTTCAGCTTTGGCTGTCCATGGTTTAGAGGCTGGTTCGGTCCGGTTGACAGTATGTAAGTATGTATGTATGTGTATGTGTAATGGCAGTTAAGGATGGCCCATATCTGAATATCTGGAGCAGACACAGCCCTCTTCAGGGGATTACATGATATGAAAATTTTGACAGGGAGCACAGAGGTTTGTGGCTCCTTCACACTGCTAGTTTTCTTCTGAAACTTCAAGTTCAGAATTGGCTCTTGAAAAGAAATGACCTTAATGAAGATTCCTTGGTGCCCAGGAATGGAAGAAACTTAGCCTGAGGCCTTAAGTCATTGCACGGCACAACTGGTTTTCAGGGTGCTTCAAGGAAAATGCACATAACCCACCTAAGTGACTCTTGTTTGTTTGTTTTTTGCTAGGCAATGGAGATAAGTGACTTGCCTAGGGTCACACAGCTAGTAAGTGTCAAGTATCTGAGGTCAGATTTGAACTCAGGTCCTCCTCACTCCAAGGCCAGTGCTCTATCCACTGCACCACCTAGCTGCTCCAACTCTTGTTTCTTTTAAGAGTCATCCCATAAGGTGCCTCAAAGATGGAGGATCTCAGGAAGCACTGGAAAAGAGCTGTTGGTACTATAATCTATGAATCCTGCTGGCAGTTGATGACTTGCCTGTGTAGGTGGTATGGAAAACATCTGATGATATCAGGATGTGTGTATGTTACTGGACCTTGAACTAAGGTAGATCTGTACACTGTCACAAGTTCAGCATGCCCTGTGTTACTAACTGGCTAGTCAGTTCTTCTCCGTAGTACACCTGTACATTGAGTTCCAGCATCTTCCCACAACAGAGGAAGACTGGAAGAATCTGACCTTCATCTGTCTGGTAGGACAGGGGTTTTCTGCTGTTTTTTTTTATCACTTTTAAGCATCTCATAGAAAAAAACAGTGGGTGCTGTGAACTACTTAGAAATGCTGGTTTACTTAGATGAGGAATTTTAATCATTTTTGATGCCATGGAACCCTTTGACAATTTGATGAAACCTATGGACTCCTCAGAATAATGTTTTTAAATGCATTAAATAAAATACATGACTGATAAACAAACTAATTATGTTGAAATACAGTTATCAAAATATAAAAAAAAATTCATGGCCCCAAATTAACAACCCTTAGTCTAGGTCATTTTAGTGAATTTGAAAATCTTAGAAAGAACATGAGGAGATACTAGTGAATGTAGTGATAGACAGACCATTGTTGGAGGTCCCAAAGGGATGGAGCCAACTTCCTGACTCATTTCATGACCTGCTTTATTTACTTGGTCCATCACGTCCATTTCATCCTCACGGGTAATCTGGACACCTCCTCCCTGTCCTAAGTCATTCAACTCTCATAAGTAAGCTTTTGCCTTATCAGGTGGTTGCTGAAGGCTGGAAAGACTGTGGCAATTTCTTAAAATATGACAACAATGAAGTTTGTGACATAGATCCACTCTTCTCACTTGAACACTTAGAAGTCATTGTAGGGTTATTAACTGGCCTAAGTTCAATATTGTTATATCTCCAGGAACAGGGAAGCCCAAGGAAAGGGAGAGAGATGGGAATAGCCTGTCTGTGGAGCAGTTAGAACATATATAACATTTATCAATTTAAGTCCGTCTTACAAAGGTGCAGTTTGCTGCCCCCAAAAATTACAGCAGTAACATCAAAGCTCACTGGTGACAGCTTACCATAACAGATATAATAATAATGAAAAAATTTGAAATATGGTGAGAATTACCAACATGTGCCATAGAGACACAACGTGAGCACGTGCTATTAGAAAAATGGCAGGTTAGACTCGTTTCGCCACAGGGTTGCCACAAACCTTCAATGTGTTAAGAAAAATGCAATAAAGTGGAACGCAAGAAAATGAGGTGTGTCAGCACGTGTTTTAAGTGAAGATGTTATTGAAATGAAAATCTAGTAGGAGGTAAAATTAATTTGAGCCATATGGGGGTGTATTTTTCCAATAGTTTCCTGCTTGCAAACCAATAAATGTAAATCTAGAAACATACTCCTTTTGCTCATCAGAAAGGCACAATTGGCCAAAGAAATGTATAAAAATATCAGCTTCTGTCTGTGGGTCTTTACAATGCAGCTGTCAGAGTCAGAAGTGTGATACTAGGTGTTGTTGAGGTTTCTATGGTAATACTTCCCCCCTCAGTAGCATTGTAAATGGTGACATGGTCACAGCACAAATGAAAGATTCTCAGAACATTTCCAGGTCTGTTTTAGTTTGGACTGTGTTTACATAGGCCAAATGAACTGTATAGATTTACGCTGTCAGACTAATTAAAAAAATACTTATGAAGGACCTATTGTGTTCCTGGCACTATGAAGCACTTTATAAATTTCCCATTTGTTCCTCCCCAAAATGCCAGGGTAATGCAATTTTTTATCTCCATTTTACAGTTGAGGAAATTGAGGCAGACAGAGGTTAAGTGACTTCCTCAGGGTCGCAGAGCTAGTAAGTATCTGAAGCTGGATTTGAATTTGAATCTTCTTGACTCCTGGACCATTAGCCACTGTGCCATCTAGCTCCCTAATATAGAATAATAACCCAACTGCAGTACCTTTTTTTGGGGGGGAGGGGGCTCGGCATTGGAGTTGAGTGACATGCACAGGGTCACACAGCTAGCTAGTAAGTGTCTGAGGTTGGATTTGAACTCAGGTCCTCCTGACTCCAGGGCCAGTGCTCTATCCACTGCACCACCTGGCTGCCCCTGCAGCACTTCTTAAATTGGGGATGGCGACTCCATATGGTGTCACAAAAATTTGGCAACAGTAAAAGGTTTCTGAATGTGCAATGATCAAAAATTAATTCAAAATCAAAGATCTAATGAATCTGAAATCTTCCTGGCAGTGTTTGCTGGTGTTGCGTCCCACCGTAGCCTTGGCTCAGAACACAAAGCATGCGTGTTTTGCACTGCACATGCCCTCAGGCCGCGCAATACCAAGGAACGCTGCCAAAATGTGAAAAGGGGTCACAAGTGGAAAAAGCTTAAGAAGCCCTGATAGAGTGCTGGTCCAGAAGTCAGGAAGACCTGAGCTCCCCCTAAGCCCTGAATTGTTGAAAACATACACCAACACTCTACTTGGCTTACATTGGACAAAACTATTAAAGATGTTTGGAAGAGTCAGGCTTAGCTATGGAAGGACATTGTGACATCATTTAATTTAATCATCTTTTTTTACAGGTGAAGAAAACAAGGCTCAGGCAAGTTAAGGGAGCTGATGTTAGTAAGTATCAGGGCCATCAGAGATTTGGATCTAGGTCTTCTAATTTCAAATTTCTCTGTACTTTATACCTGTACTTGAAAAGTCAGGGCAGAAATGAGGTAAGGCTATGGAATTATTTGATCATTTGGACAGGCAAGCTGTTCAAATCTAGGTAATTTGGAATTTGTAAAATAGCATGTGGGGTAGAGTTCCAGGCCTGGAGTCAGAAAGATTCATCTTCCTGAGTTCAAACCTGGACTCAAACACTTACTCTGTGACCCTGAGCAAGTCACTTAATCCCGTTTGCCTCAGTTTCCCCATCTGTAAAATGAGCTGGAGAAGGAAATGACGAATTACTCCAATATCTTTGCCAAGAAAACCCCATATCGGGTCACAAAGACTCAAAATGCCTGAACAACAACAAAATAACCTCATCAAGTTCAATATTTCAGGAAGCCAAAAGAAGTGGTTATATTAGTCCGAGGTGATGTTAATTAGAATATCTGTAATTGTTTATTCATGGACAATTTTAATATACTTATCAGTAAAGATTCTCCAGCCACCTTCTTATTGGCAAATAGCTAGAATCATGGAGTCTTGCAGTTAGAAGGCATTTCAGCATTTTCTAGTCTAATTTGAACAGAAATCCCCCCTAGGATCATATTGTCACTCATTGAAAAATTCTACCATTTGGGAACATCCTACCTACCAACCATTGTGTTTTGGGATAGCCCTAATTGATAAGAAGCTGGATTTTTAAATCTGATTTGATTTTTTTAGAAATAGCTCAAATCGGCCTCTTTACAACTTCTATCTCATTGCTATTAACTCTGCCTTCTGGAACCCAGTAGAATAAAACTACTTCTACTTCCATGTGGCAGTGATATATTGGAAGCAATTCTGGATTTGGAATCAGAGAACCTGTGTTTGAATTGTGGCTCTGCTATTCACTATCTATATAAAAGCAACAAATCACTTAGCCATTTGGTTCCTCATCTTTATTATTTTCATCATTATTTTTGGGTTTTTGTTGAGGCAATCAGGGTTAAGGGACTTGCCCTGGGTCACACAGATTAGTAAGTCAAGTGTCTGAAGCCTGATTTGAAAGCAGGTCCTTCTGATTCCAAGGCCTGAGCTCTATCCACTGCTCCACCTAGTTGCCCCAAGACATTTTGTTTTTGTTTTTTATCTTTAAAAATAAAAGCTGGGAGTTGGACTAAATGGCCTGTGACGTACTTTCCATCTCTAAATTGATCCTTAAACCCCCTAAGCCTTCTCTTTTTTAGGCTAACCATCCCCAGCTTCTTCAATGCATCATTAGAGTACATATTCTCCCATCTATTTACCATCCTGGACACCTTTCCCTGGACTTATTTGATCTAGTCAAGGTCATTTTTCAGAGGTAGTATTCTGAATTGAATATACTGCAGATGAATGTGACAGAAGACAAGTGGGTTATTATCTCCTGCTTTAGGTCGTTTTATTTCTGTAAATACAACCTAAGACTATGCTAACTTTTTTGGTTGCTATGAGATTCTGTTAACTTCTATTCAGCTTGGCTCAACTAGGACCCTTAGGTCTCTTTCACACAAACTACTTTCCTTCTCCAAATATTCTTCATGGTAAGTAAAGTCACTCAGTCCTTCTTGGTCAGCGTTTTCTGCTCAGGCTTCACTCAAGTCAAATTAGCTGTTTCTATCTCAATGTAAGAGATAGGACCAAATTGCAGAGAAGCTGCTAGTTTGCTCTGGTGGAGGCAGTTTTCTCATTGAGGGTTTTCTAAATGTCCAGTGGTAGCCATCTCTAGGGCAGGGTGGGTGGAAGGGAGGGAAGACAAAAAGGGAAAAAAAAGAAATTTACATGAGGGTTTTGTTGTATATTTGAAAGGAATAGCAATTTGTACATAGTGGATTTGCAGTTTCATGTGCAATTATCTTTTTATTGTACTGTGTTATGGGAATGCTTGTCTTATTCCATAAATTAAAAATAAAAGGAAAATGTGAGTCACAGTAAGGGAAAAAATTAAAAACACTATATGTTAAAATCACAGTTCAGGATGCCCTTCCCCAAACACTTAGGAAGAACATGGAGTTGAGTGAGCAACATTCTGGGATAAAATTGGTTATGAGTCATGGCAAAGTAGCAAACTAGACCTGGTCTACACAAGTGTGGATGAAATGGAAGGGATGAAAATGTTGCTCCATCTGACTCAAGTTGGTTCATGCGTATGTCTGAGCCTCATAATGAGCATTTGAAACTACCAATCATCATCCCCTTGCCACTCAGCTGCCTCCTCCTACCATGTCTGGATTCTAGGTATTAGTGTTCTTTCCTTCTCCAGATTACCTTGTCTGTATTTTGTGTATAAAATTATTTATGTGTGCACATGATGTACTGTTCTAATAGAATGTAAGCTTGTTGAGAGCAGGGGCTGTTTTGTTTTTGTTTTTTATATTCTCGAAGCCCGACACTGAGCAGAGGCTTAATAAATATTTACTGAGTTGACTTGCTAGAACCCCTCTGTGAGTGGAACAGCTTATGGACCCAGTCAAATATGCCCATGCTTTATATTGTACACACTTTTAGGTTTCAGTTTTGCTTACTTCTCACTTCTGCCCTAAGGCATGTGGACAGTGGTGCAAATTGCTAAAGGCAAGTAGTTGGTGGTTATCCTTTCCGTATAGTTTCTACTAGAGCTGGGGTTACACTTGGCAACAGCAGAGAATCTCAATTCCTCTATGTTCTCTGGGACTATCTTAGGAAAGTCTAGTAATAGGCACATGGGGGCTGCTAGGAGGATTCCCAGAGGCACAGAACCAGAGAAATAAAAGAATAATTCCTCCTCCCATTTTTTCTTTGCAGAGGGAAACTGCACATGTAATGCCTGATCACATTAGGCCATGGAGGATGGCTGTCATGGAATCATAAAATGTTTGTGTTGTAAGGCAACTTAGAACATACAATGTCAGAGCTGGAAAGGAGCTTAGAATATGGGATATGGAATTTTAGATCTGAAAGTCACCCTAAAACATTCCTAGTTCAAGTTCCTTTATTTTCCAGGTTGAGAAATGAAGAGTAAAGGAGAAGTGATTTTTTCAAGTTCCCAAAAAGGGTTATCACAATCTGGCTTCCTATCCCTGCCTCTGGCTCAAGGAATCAATTCTTTGACATAGTACTCAAAAATACAAAGAGCTTAGGCACTGGTAGAATTTCAGATCTAGAGAGAATCTTAGAGATCATTTCTGAGGGTTTTTTAACCTGGAGGGGGTCTATGAACTTAAAAAATTTGATAATCATATTTCAATATAGTTTTTTTTGTAATCTTATATTATTTTATGCATTATTCTGAGAAGGGGTCCATAGACTTAACTAGTCTGCCAAAATGCTCCAAAAACCCTAAAAGGGTTAAGTCCCTAATCTAAACGAAGACACTCAATTTTTTTTCAGAAGAGGAAACTGAGGCTTTGAGAGACGATATGATATTATCTCCCCATGTCCTAGAGTACAAATAGTATTTTTTCACATTTTTCTGAACCGGGAAGCAAAGTAGGTTGGTTTTTGTGCACATTGCCAACTTCCAGTGCCTAGAAGGAGAAAAAAAAAATCCAGTAGTGTTTCCAGAATTGGCTTCTGGCCAAATAATTTCAATAGCAGATGAAAGAGCTTCTGAATGGATGAGTGTGTACAAAAGGTAAAACCAGTCTACAATCATCTCTGTTGTAATCCGACAAGAAGAAATAATGTGGAAAAGATAACCACCTCTCAAAAAGGCAAAAAAGCAAGGGAAGAAAGGGCTCGGCACTTTCCCCTTCATTTAATTTATAGTTGCTTTTGTTGTCATTATTCACAACTTTATGTTCTGTGAACTTTGAAGATCTCACATGGGTTTTAATTAGTCCTCCTTCTCTCTCTCTCTCTCTCTCTCTCTCTCTCATTCTCTCTCTCTCCTTCCAGAGATGTGAAATCCACGTGTCTATTGTTATCAGCGCTAAACTGTAAGGCTATCCTGTGACTTCCTGGCAGCACAACCCCAAAGTAAACAAAGTATACACTGTTCCTACACACAAAGCAGGCTTAATCCAATTGAGGAAATAGGGGTTACATATGCAGAGCTTTAACTAGAAATTATTTCCATTGGTGCAAAACCAGCTGGGGGTAGTATGTGGGCAGTAGGGCAGAGAACCATCTGTGGGGAGCAATAGTATGGGAAGAGATGCTGAGGGTGCAGAAGCCAGTCTTAATAATGAATGCAGTCATTCTGGGAGAAGAAGGCACAGCCTACAATCCCAAGAGGGTTGGGGGAATGGGAGGGGAAACTAAAAAGAAATGTACCATGGTGTCCTGGCATAAGAAGAGCAAGAAATTCATTGTAACTGGTTCATACAGTACATGCAGGGAAGAAATGTAAGAAAACTGGACAGGTGGGAAAAGGCCATGTTTTGAGGAATTTTAAATGTCAAATAGAGTATTATTATTTTTCCTGGAGCTAATAGGAAGACACTGGAATTTATTTTGTAGGGAGGTGACATAGAGTTGTGCTTTAGGAAAATCACTTTGATAGCTAAGTGGAGGATGGACAGGAGTGAGGAAAGATTTGAGGGATGCATGTGTAGGGAAAGTGACATATATGAGAGAGCTGTAAAGGTAAAAATAACAAGACTTGGCAAAAGATTAGATACGTGAAGCGAGTAAAATTCAAGGCATAACGAATGACATCAAGGTTTTGCACTTGGGTTCCTAGAAGGATAGGAATACTCTCAACAGTAGTAGTAACATGAAAAAACTAGAGAGGAGAGAATATATAGAAGAAGAGGGAGATTGACAGTATGAAGGTGGTTGAGAGGTCAGTAAGGATGTAGATAGAGAAAAGACCATTAGATATGGCAACTAAGAGATCATTGATCACTTTGGAGAGAAAAGTTTCAGGTGAATGATAAGATTGGAAGACGGATTATAAATGGTTTAGAATCCAGTGAAAGTTGAGACAGCACTGATTGTAGATAGCTTTCTCATATATAAATATTTTGTATGTTTGTATTTGTATATCAGAGATGTAGGATCAAGTAAGGTTTTTTTTTAAAGGATGGGGAAACATGGGCATGTTTGTAGCCAGTGAAGAAACAGCTAGCGGACACAGAGAAATTGAATATTAGAGAGAGAGAATGGGATATTAGAAGGAGCAATAAGTTAGATAAGATGGGATGGGATCAAGGATGCACTTCAAAGTGTTTGCTGAGGCAAGGAGAAGGGCCACCTTTTCATGAAGGATAGAGCAAAGAAGGAGATAGTGGGGCAAAATATAGAGGGAAGTGCAGAGAGGAAGAAAGAAGTGGGAGCTCTAGGAAAATGCATTCAATTTTTTCAGTGAAGTGTGAGACAAGGTTCTCAGCCAAGAGGGTAGGGAAAGAGGATGCTATGGAAGGCCTGAATGGGGAACAAAAGAGTTTCAAATAGCCATTGTGATGAGTGGGAGAGTAAATCAATTAAAGAGGCATAAAAGAATTGCCTTGCTGCAGTGAGGACCTAATTGAGATTAGGTAACACAAATTTATAGTAAACTGCTCAAGAATAGGATTGTTTCATTCTTTGTATTTGTATCCCCAGAGTTTGCACAGTTCTTGTGATATAGTAGACACTTAATAAATTATTGCTGTTTGACTTTACAGATGAAGAAATTGAAGCTTAAGGAAATAATATATCTTCCTGAAGGACACATATGTAGTAAGTGAGAGAACCAGGATTTGAACTCACATCCTCTGTCTCCATTTCCAGCACATAGTCTACTACCACGTTGACACAGCCTCTGTCCACAAGTACCAGAGTTCTTAATCTTTTTTAAGTCATGGACGCTTTTGGCAGCCTGGCAACACCTCTATTGCTACTGTTCTGTTGCCTAGATCAATAGTTGAAGAAAATGCCAAATTTCAATTTCATAATAGTGAAAATAAAGATGTAATTATTTCCCATCCAGATGTACTGATGCCATGAAATGTATCTGCAAATTTTGGTTTGTGGACCCCAGATTAAGACCATCCTACACTAACCTTTAGCCTTATGCCACCTACTCTTAGCACAGATCTTGGCATTATAGACTTAATGTTAGAAGATGTCAAGGTCCACCTGGTCCAATCCCCTGATTGTACAACTGAGAAGCCTGAGGCCCAGGGGGTTAGGTTGTTACTTAACTTCAGCCTGTCTGCCCAAGTTCATACACTTAATTTGCATCAGAGGCCACATTTCAGCCTAGGCCTTCTGACTCCATAGACAATGAGTGCTCTTTTCACTCTATCACACCATGATGGGTGGATAGCAATTGAGCTGTAAGGAGAATCTTCTCTGAATTCCCTGATGACTATTAGAGGCCTCCCCACTGTCGTCTCTCACTTCTAGACCTGCTTCACTAAGTCTCCCTTTAATTTGGCCCCTTCACTATTTTGACTTGTTCTGGTGAACACCGTAGGCTAGCTTTGTGACTATCCATCTTTCTCCTTCGCATCAATACCATTTCCTTCCTCTGTCAAATGAGAATAAGACCTGATTCACTGTTACAAGATGGAAGATGTTTAGAGACAAAGTTAAGTGATGGCCTTCTTCTCCTGCCTCAGATCGCTTTATATGAATTACAATTTAAAGGAGAATAAGGTGTAGGGATATCTCTACATGGGTTGGGCAGCCTAGACACAAGTTTCCTGTTATGGACCCTTATTTTTAATAAAAAGTCTTTGTGAAGTATAGCTCCAAATAAAAAATAGCAAATATAGTTTAATTTTTTTTAAAAGAATTCATAGCACAAACCCTGAGAAAGATGCCCCTGTTTTGTCCACCCTAGAGGTCTTGCTCAAATTCCAGGATACCATACTTGGGAAAATGATAGTCAGCTTGTGGTCTTTAGAGTACTGGTTCATTGGGCTCCTGAAAAAGGCAATACATTTTCCATAAAAATTTCAGTGATCCAGTAATGCTGTTTCACTCAAGAGAGTTTTGATTTTTATTACAAATAGTCATTTTCACTTGTGGTCCACAGGATCAAATCAATGCACTGAATACTAAATGGTTTCAAAACAGGAACCTCAGAATCATATCTTCTTTTTAAAAAAATACCTGCCATGTTTAAGTACAGTGAGGAATGGCTTTAGGTTTTGTCACCAGGGATGCCAGGCTGAGGTTGTTTACAAATAGGCAATGACTAGTTTGCAAAAACAAGGCAAGCAGGAGACTTCAGCAACTATTGGGCAAATCCCTTCATGTAATAAATTGGGATCATTTTGGGAAAACAGTGGCTTTGCATAAATTCCTGGGATTACCAGTGTGGCTAATAGAGGCAACATAAATTTATGTCAAGTGCATCAGCCATAGCACAGAGATGTTGGCGCTACCACTTGCTAACCATGGGACCTCAGACAAGTTGTTTCATGTCAGTTTTTCCATTTTTACAATGGGGCTACAAATTGCCACTTGCCTTATGGGTCATTGTGAGGATCAAATAGCATATATATGAAAATGATTCCATCAAGTAGCAATGAAACTGGAACAGATAGACAACATAGAAAAGAAAACCAAACTTCCTGAAGATTTAACAAGAATCAGTACATGCTGGGCTAAATACGATATTAGATACAAAGGGCAAACATTGGAAAGTGGTGAATGCATAATGAGAATTGTGGAATGAATTTTGCAGGCAATGAAAAGAGGTATCTCTTGGTGTGTAATTTTCTCTTGGTATGTCATTAAAAATGACAATTGAATCTTTGAGGAAAGAAACAAATGTTTCCAATCTCAAAAAATTGCTTTGTAAATGTAACATGCTATACAAATATAAGCTCATTATGGCTAATATTCATTGAATAATCATATCACTCGGTAATTCACAAATTCACAAGTTAGTAGTGCTTACTTTGTCCTTATGGAAGTCCAGTTAATGTCCAAGAACACCTACACTATAGAATATATGACCCCTGCTTGAGAGAAGCTTATAAATTAAATGGGGAGGGAGAATTAGCCATGTGAAAAAAATAACAATATGATAAAATACAAAATATTTTGCAATATTGTGGAACACTGATTTTTTCCCCTTTTTTAAAAATTTTATTAATTTATTTTGATTTATCAACAATCACTTCCATATGCTTTTGAATTGAAAATTTTTCTCCCCCTTCTTCCCCCCCCCTCCCCAAGATGGCACACAATCTGATAAAGGCTTTACATTTACATACCCATGAAACATATTTTCACATTAGTGAAGTTGTAAGTAAAAATTAAAACCAATAGGAGGAACCATCAGAAAGAAGAAACACAACTCAACAGAAGGCAAAAATAAGTGATAGCGATTCAACTTCCCTAGTTCTTTCTTTGGATGTGGACAGCATTTTCCATCTTGAGGCCTCTGGAGATGTGCTAGATCCTTGTAATGCTGAGAAGGGTTCAGTTTAACAATATTAGTCATCACATAAAGTGTCTGTTATTGTGTACAGAGTCCTCTTGGTTCTGCTCACTTCACTTAGCATCAGACCATATAAGTCTTTCCAGGTTTTTCTGAAGTCAGCCTGTTCATCATTTCTTATAGCACAATAGTATTCTTATTACATTCATATACCACAGCTTAGCCATTCCCCAATTGATGGGCATCCTCTCAATTTCCAATTCTTTGCCACCACAAAAAGAACTGCTATGAATATTTTTGTGTATGTGGGTCCTTTTCCCATTTGTTTGATCTCTTTGGGATATAGCCCTAGAAATGCTATTGCTGGATCAAAGGGTATGCACATTTTTGTAGCCCTTTGGGCATAGTTCCAAATTGTTCTCCAAAATGGTTGGATTATTTCACAACTCCTCCAACAATGTATTAGTATTCCAATATTCCCACATCTTCTCCAACATTTATCATTTTCCTGTTTTGTCATGTTGGCCAATCTGATAGGTGTGATGTGGTACCTCAGAGTTCTTTTGATTTGCATTTCTCTATTCAATAGTGATTTAGAGCATTTTTTTCATATGACTATAGATGACTTTAATTTCTTCATCTGAGAACTGTCTGTTCATATCCTTTGACCACTTATCAATTGGGGAATGGCTTGTGTTCTTATAAATTTGTCTTAATTCTCTATATATTTTAGAAATGAGGCCTTTATCAGAAAGACTGGTTGTAAAAATTCTTTCCCAATTTTCTACCTTCCTTCTAATCTTAGTTGCATTGGCTTTGTTTGTGCAAAAACTTTTCAATTTAATGTAAGCAAAATTATCCATTTTGCTTTTCATAATGTTCTCTGTCTCCTGTTTGGTCATGAATTCTTCTGTTCTCCATAGATCTGATAGGTAAACTATTCCTTGTTCTCCCAGTTTACTTATGGTATCAGCCTTTATATCTAAGTCCTGAACCCATTTTGACTTTATTTTGGTATATGGTGTGAGATTTAGGTCTATGCCTAGTTTCTGCCATACTCTTTTCCAGTTTTCCTGGCAGCTTTTTTTCAAAGAGTGGGTTCTTTTCCCAGAAGCTGGGGTCTTTGGGTTTATCAAATAATAGATTAGTGTAGTCATTGACTCCTGTGTCTTGCATATTTAACCTATTCCACTGATCCACCTCCTATTTCTTAGCCAGTACCAAGCAGTTTTGATGATTGCTACTTTATTATACAATTTAAGATCTGGAATTGCTAGGCCACCTTCCCCTGAATTTCTTTTAATTAGTGGAATGCTGATTTTGAGGACTATAGGAATTTAAAGAAGGGAAGGAACCTTATGATCAGCATAGTAAAATGAGGATGAAAGATGCTAGATTTCAACAAGGCTTTGAAGAAAATTCAGTATTTTTATTGGAAAGAGGAAACATGAAGGGGAGGGGTTGAGATTGGTGGCTCATTGATCAATTCTGTTCAGTGAGAAAATAAGGAAGGAAGGAAGGAAGGAAGGAAGGAAGGAAGAAAGGAAGGAAGAAAAGTGGAAAATAAAGCTGACACTCTCCTACCAAATGGAACTGGATAGCAACAATGTCCTGGAATGAAATAGGCCATTACAGGATTCTTCAAATGATAAAGAGCTGTTGGTCACAGAAAGAAAGGCACTTTCTCTACTGCCCCATAGAATTTGCCTTCAGATATAAAATTTTGGTATTATAAGAATGAACACATGAAAATTTTGGATAAGTTCACAGCCAACAACAAAGTGTGCAGTAAAAAACTGGTATGTTGCATACCCTAGGGAACGACAAAAACTCCCTCTTTGGTACTCCTCAGTGGGCTTAACCTCTCTAGAGAGTGCTTTGGGCACGTTCCTCTGTGTGAGCTCCCAAACCATTGAAATCTTGAAAGATAAGCAAATTTCCCAGCTGCTATGTTTGAATACAAGAAAATTCTCTGGAGAACTGCAAAAGCCTTAGGAGAATGAGAGCAATGCAACCATGGCATATCTGCCAGCACTGACAAGAGGGAAGAAAGGTCTACTCTGATGGGCTTTGTGCTTCAACATGTTGAAAACTAAGGAAATGTTCCCTGGCTCTAAATATAACACCAGTTTCACAGTCAATTATGAGAAAGACAGGAGGAGTATCATTCATGATGTCTCTATTTCTAGTGAGAAATGCAGAATATAGAATACCAGAATTTCAGTGCTAGAAGTAATCTTAGAAAATAGGAACAGAGGGTTGTGGATCATTGACATATGGAAAGGGCTCTAATGATCACCTTTTCACACCTCCTCATTTTGCAGATTAGAAAAATGAAGCTCAGAGCACTTAAATGACATGTGTGAGAGGTCACAAGTGGCAGAGCCAGGACTCAGAATTGAAGTGTTTGGAGTCCACGTTCAGGAGTCCAAATCATAAGCTCTTTCCTTCATAATCTTGCTGCTGCCCTAGAACGTAGGAGCTGGAAGCCCATTAGAGAACTTCTAGAGCAATTCCCTCATTGTACAGATGAGGACATTGAAGCCTAGAGGGGAGACTGGCTGTAGGGATTTGCCCCAGCTTGGAAGAAGACTGACTCTCAAGCTTATTTCATAGAATAATTACCAGGGAAATTTCAGAGAAAAGATGTTCTATTTAAGAAAGAAGAAGAAAAGCCAGCAAATGAAATATTTGTAATATGCTTAGTACAGTGCTTGGCACACAGTAGGAGCTTCATAAATCCTTTCACCTCCCTCCTTCCTTCTGTTGAATAGGATTGACCACAGATTTTAGAAGTACCGTTTTATCAAAATGATCCTCCAAATGTCATTCCCAAAAGGAAATATAGTATAAAAAAAAAGGTCCAGACTTAGAGTTAGGAGAGCTGGATGACTTGGTTTTATAATCCAACCATTTTCAGCTACATGTGGTCCATTTCTCTTCCCTCAAGTGAGGCTTCTGTTCTATCAAGTAAGGTCAACAAGCATTTATTAAGCACCTACTATATGTTAGACACCGTATTAGTGCTAGGAACACAAATAAAAGAAAAAAAAATTAAGAAAAAACCAAACCAAACCAAACAAAATAATCCCTGCTGTCAGGGAGCTCACAATCTAGTAGGGGAAACAACACAGAAACAACAATGTGTAAACCACATATATACAAGATAAATTGGAGAAAGTAAAACCAGCAAACACAATGATTTCATCACAGAGCATATGCAACATTCAAGACCCATTGTTACCCCATCCCTCTAATGAAAAGAGGAACCAGTCATGTTGGCCATTTTCTAGCTATGTAACAAGAGAAATCACTTTCATTTCTTCAGCCTAGGTTTCTTCATCTGTGAAACGGGGACAATAATTCTTGCCCTAACACCACGCAGTTTTTATGAAGATCAAAGGAGATAAGGGATGATAAATGCTTTGGATCCTGTAAAGTGCTGTAGAAGTATAAGCAGTATATTGTTCAGTGGCCTGTTCCATTGTACTTTCTGGGTGGCACTGCATTTGAGGAGTTACAATTGAGGTAGCTCAGTAGATGGCATATGCCAGAGATGAGCAGGCTATTACAGAAATAAAAACTTCCATTTTCATACATAATGATATGCCCTGTTTAGACTTCAGCAAAGTATAAGGCCATTAGAGACAAAGCTAAACATTGAGATGTAAAGGTTAGACTTTATTAGGTATAAATGAAGCATTCTAAAACTTGGAGAAATCTGAAACTTTGAATAGCTCAATCACAAATGAAATGGCAGGCAAGGACAATGAACTTGTTCCAGAGCACAGGCTGCCTCAATAATTGGTTGCAACACTCACTTGCATAAGACCCAAATAGTAATCTGCCAAATGTAACTGGCTAGCACCCTAAGTAAGGAAGGGATCCTTCATTGAAGGAACCCAACTCTGAGGGAACCAAACTTCAGAATCTACCAGGAACTAAGTAACAGAGGCAAGAAGAATGAATTAATAGGAGAGGCTATAACCATCTCCACTTCCTGTCTGGGAGATGATAAACATCTAAGCTGAGTATCTGAGGGATTCAGAAAGGAGAGGCTTTTGTGAACCCTAGACTACTGACTGAATGTTAGTGGGGAGCAAATTGTGGGGGCTTGTGAGCTACAGTGTTGTGATGACAGTAAAACACAGGGTTATCTTTAATACCAAGAGTATCAGCCACCCTTTGGGGACCCAGGCTGCCAGTGCCAGTTTGAGCTGGAGGATTGAGCCCAAAGGAGATGTTACACATGGAAATAGATGTCCTTAAGGTTCACCAAGTGCTCTTCTTACAATATCCTTACAAGTTCAGTGTACAAGATGATATGGGCCATTTTACAAATGAAGAAAGTAAGACTCTTGGAGTTAAATGAATTTCTCAAGGTTGCAAACTTAGCTTTCAAGTCAGTACTCAAGTTTGCATCTTTAGAATCTGAGACTAGGGGGTTTCATGATTGTGAATGTCTCTTCTGTATTAGTGTCAGATCTTTAAGCTGGGTATTTCTGTTCCCCATATCGGCTCCCATCATTCAAGGCCAAGTCTCCAGTTTGTAAGGGAGCAGAAGGAGAGGAATGCCAAGGACAGAGATCTCAGGGTTTTGCCTCCTTTCTACACAGAGCTAATGGATCATGTACTTGAAGTGGAGAATTATGGTAGATAGGTTAAACTTCAAAATGGATAGAGTGCTGGGCCTAGAGTCAGGAAGACCTGAGTTCAAATCCAGCCTCAGACAATTACTAATCATGTGATCTTTGGTAAATCACAACCTTTCTGCCATAGTTTCCTCATCTGTAAAATCAGAATTATAATGCCCTGGATTGTCGTAGAGAGCAAATCAGATAATATTTGTAGAGTGCTTAGTATAGTGCTTGGCACGTAAGAGTTGCTTAATAAATCTTTTTTTTTCCCCTTCCTTCCTTCCTTCCTTCCTCCCTCCCTCCTTCCTTCCTTCCTTCCTTCCTTCCTTCCTTCCTTCCTTCCTTCCTTCTTCCTTCCTTCCTCCCTCCCTTCCTTCCTTCCTTCCTTCCTTCCTTCCTTCCTTCCTTCCTTCCTTCCTTCCTTCCTATCTATTGAATTGGATTGACTATAGCTTTTAAGAGTCCCATTTTATCAAAATAATCTTCCAAATGCCATCTTTCTCATGCTACTATTTTGAAAAAAAATCTACTAGGGCTTCCATCTTTGTAAAACTAAGACTTTGAACTAGATGACCATTAAAATCTCTTCCAACAGTGTGGTATAGTGGGAAAAGTTCTGGTTAACCTAGGGCAAGTTCTCTACCATCCCTGAGCTTCCATTTCCTTGGCAGTAAAAGGAAGGGCATATCTTTGGTACCTTCTAGCTTTGTACCCCATGACCCTATGAATAATACAGAATCTAGCTTTAACTCATTCTTTGTCCTTAGAAGAATAATTTCTCTCTTTGGCCTCAGTTTCCTCCTCTTTAAAAGCTGGGTGGAGTGCTGGGGTGGTGGATAAAATAATTCTTTAGCTTTAAAATTCTACAGTCTATGAATAGTACACATCAATTTAGCCTTAGCCATTCAAATTTAAATTGTGAACTTTAGTTTCCGTGGCTTTGGAATACAATATGTTCATCTTGGAATGGAATTATAATAAATCTCACTTGTTCAAAAGTAACATTTAGCTGAGAAAAAATGCATTTATTATTGACCCTGTGCATCAGAAAAGGAACAGCAGCTACTAATCCAAATACAGGTTTATGCATATGAATTAACTTGTCTTCTCTGTTTACTGTTAGGTTCATTCTGTAAGCCATTATCTCCTGTTTTTGGTAGTATTTGTGAATAACGGCTTTGATGTCTGGGTTTTTTTATTCCTCTTTTTTTTTAAATCTCACTCTGTAGGGGATAAACAGCCTGACTGTCTGACCTACAAGATAGAAGCCACGTTGTCATAGAACTCACACAAAGAAACTGTCCATGCTACAGAGCACAGGAAGAATTGGTTTGCTCCTTCTCTTCTGCTTTTCTCCTTTTCCCTTTCTTTAGTGCTGAAGGCTTTAGGACAGGCAAAGGGCATAGTCTTATCTAACATCAGCAGAGAATATCATAATGTGGTAATAAAGTCATAGATTTGGTGTTTGAAGGGATCTCACAGGCCATCTAGTCCAACTCTGTTTTATGGATGATGAAATTTAATTCTTGGTGGGTTAAGTGACTTCAGGATCTACCAAGAAGTAACAGAGGCAAGATTCAAACCCAGCTCCTCTGACTTCAGATGCAGTGTTCCCTTTCTCTATAATACCCTGAATCTCATGTCCACATAGGGAATCATAGATAGTGAAAGGAACTTTGGATTTGGAGTCAGAGGGTGCAAAAATCCTAGGTGACCTAGGGAAACACACAACTGTTCTAAGACTTGGTTTCTACATCTGTTAAAACAGAGATAAAAAACAACTACCCTATTTCATAGGGTCATTGTGAGGAAGAGTAAATATGGAGAGAGAGAGAGACAGAGACAGAGGGAGACAGACAGACAGATACACACACACACACACACACACACACACACACACACACACACACACAGAAACAGACAGAGACAGAGAGCACACTGGACTTGGCCAGAAAATATAGGTTTGAATCTTGGCTCCACTACTTACTACCTATATGAAAGTTGAGAAATCACTTTCAATTGCTCAGCCTCCAGTTTCTTATCTATAAAATGAGGGAGTTTTGTTGAATCATCTCCAAGAATCCTTCCATCACAAAATCCTAGGAAACCAGACACTGTATATTGACAGAAACCGGGGAATTGACAAAATTTTCCAGAAGGAAAAAAAGAACAAAATAATTTTATTGCTTTTATAAGCTTACAAGAGAAATCTCTTAACCCCCAAAGTGAGCCCAGCCTGCAGATGACATTTAACAGACTCATCTTAAAAACAGGTAGATCAACAGTGACTGTTCTCCATTTGACTCATGTTCTAAAGAAGGCTGCCCATGTTCCTTATGTGAAGATAAAGAGTGACTCAATTGAAAATGCTACAGAAAGAAGTATAATCTCTTCAGGGGACTGGGAGAAAAAAGGAAAAAGCTACAGAAAGCCACTTCTAATGCCCTCTGCCTGCCATCCTCTACAGGCCCAGCTCCCTCTCTGTAGGGAAGAGGAGGACCACGTGGGTGGTATTGGTATTGGTACTAGGAGGTGACCCAAGGGCCTCAAACTTTCATCCTTGGATGCTAATCATGGATCTTGGTAGGTAGCAGACCACATGCTTGATCCACCAGAGGCAACCCTTGTATGCCTGAAATATCTTTGTATAGGCATAAGAACTAGCTTCTTTGAAGTTCAGCTTCAGAAATTGATGTACTTTCATTAATGGGAATAGTACTAAAGAAGCTGGGCAACTAGGTGTTGCAGTGGATAGCACACTGGGTCTAGAGTCAGGAAGACCTGAATTCAAGTCCAGCCTCAGACACTTACTAGCTATGTGACCATGGGCAAGTCACTTACCCCTGTTTGTCTCAGTTTCCTCATCTGTAAAATGAACTGGAGAAGTAAATAGCAAACCAGTCCTGGATCTTTGCCAAGAGAAATCCAAATGGTCTCACAAAGAGTCAGACATGAGTAGAAGGACTGAACAACAACTAAAGAAGCTGAATTATCATCTGCTTTGCTCCTGTACTCTAAGAACGGTGGAGCCTTTTAACTGATTCATAGCTAAAAATTTTTTATATGTGTCTCCCCTATTAAAATGTGAGCTCCTGGAGAGTAAGAATTGTCTTCCTTTTCAATTTTTATCTCTAGTGTTAAGCACTATGCTTTGCACATAGCAAAAACTTAACAAATACTTTTTAAAATTAATTCACTCATTCACCCACAGATCCACCTTATGGTGGCTGTGGAGACAGAGCCTCAGATAGTTAAAGAAAGCAAAAGTTTAAATTTTGTAGTAACAAAACCTTGAAATGAAGTGGGTACCCATACATTGATGGAATACCTGAGCAGACTATTATATGAATGCAATGAAATGAAAAGAAATAGTAAGTATTAAAGTTTCAGATAGAGATGGAAAGACCTTATATTAACTGATATAGTGTGAAGGAAGAGAAAATATGTGTGCAATGATGACAATAACATGTTATAGTACTATGAAAAGACATTAGAAATAAGATTAAATGCAATGGCCAATCTTGGTTCTAGTGATGATTAAACATATCTCCTCCCTCTTCCTAGACAGTTAGAATATGGTGACAGAATGCTGCATGCTGTTTTGGTTCATTTCGCTTAGCTGTTTTCTTTGATGTAAGGGAGGGTTTGAGACAAGGGCAGGGCAGATATCAGCAAGTAACCATGATATTAAAAATTTGATTAAAAAGACAAAATATATATTTTAAAAATATAAAGATATAAGAGGAAAGGGTAAGCGAAGTGGAGCCAAGATGGCACAGCCAAGATTGGCAGAGCAAAAGCAGTGACTTGCTTGAGCTTTCCCCTAAACCTCTCCAAATATCTATAAAAAATGGCTCTAAACAAATTCTACAGCAGAAGAACCCACAAAAAGACAGAGTGAAATAAATTTTCAGCCCAAGACAACCTGGATGGTTGATTGGAAAGGTCTATTGCCCAGGCTAGAGAGGAGCACAGTTCAGTGTGGGTATGCAGGCAAAGACCAGCCCTCAGTGAACCTGGAGTAGGCCTCAGAGGATTGAATCATGGCAAGCTGAGGCAGTTTCCAGACTTCTCAACCTGCAAACACAAAAGACAACTTACAAGGTCGGTAGGAAAGGTCTGTGACCATGGTGAGAGAAGCTTGATCCCCGCCCTAGTCCTGCCACAGCCACAGGGCAGTGGCTGCTTCTGGAGATCTCAGCCCACAGACAGAGGGGGGATGAAGTACCTGGTCAGAGGGGGATGGCAGGGATTTCTTTGCTGGTGCTGAGGCAGGAATCTCTTACTTTGCCTGTGCTTGGATCTGGGTCACAGTTCTGAGTGGTGGTCCTGGAACAGGTAAAAGTGCTGGCATGATGGAGCTTGTAGTGGTGGTGAAGAGAAAATCGTCCTCATAGTTCCAAGGCAGAAAAGAGTGCTTGTGGTCACTCATAGACCAGAGCACAGGCCAGAAAAGTAGTAAACACCTCACCTTTGATCATACCACCTTGGAAGAACTGAAAATTTACAGGTACCTAGAAGTACCTCTGAAAACAGCTGCACAAAACCCCTGAAGCTCGGGACAATACATTCTCCACATTGGAAGCAGACCGCTACCTTAACAAAGAGTTTAAAACTCAGGTAATTGGCTGGGAACATGAGCAAACTGCACAAAAAGGTCAGACCATAGAATCTTTCTTTGGTGATAAAGAAGATCAAAACATACAACCAGAAGAAGACAACAAAGTCAAAGCTCCTACATCCAAAGCCTCCAAGAAAAATATGAATCAGTACCAGACGATGGAAGAACTCAAAAAGGATTTTGAGAAGCAAGTAAGAGAAGTAGAGGAAAAACTGAGAAGAAAAATGAGAGTGATGCAATAAAATAATAAAAAAAAATTCTACAGCTTTCTAAAGGAGATTAAAAAAACTACAGAAAATAACACCTTAAAAAATAGCCTAACCCAAATGGCAAAAGAAGTCCAAAAAACCAATGAGGAGAGAAAAAAGCAGAATTGGCCAGACAGAAAGGGAAGTCCAAAAGCTCACTGAAGGAAATACTTCCTTTAGAATTAGAATGGAGCAAGTGGAAGCTAAAGATGTTATGAGGAATCAAGACATCCATAAAACAAAACCAAAAGAATGAAAAAAAATTGAAGACAATGTGAAATATCTCATTGGAAAAACAATTGACCTGGAAACAATTGACCTAGATCTAGGAGAGAACATTTAAAGATTATTGGACTACCTGAAAGCCGTGATCAAAAAAAGAGCCTCGACATCATCTTTGAAGAAATTATCAAGGAAAACTGCCCTGACATTCTAGAAACAGAGGGTAAAATAGAAATTGAAAGAATCCACCAATCACCTCCTGAAAGAAATCCCCAAAGGAATACTCCTAGGAATATTGTAGCCAAATTGCAGAGTTCCCAGGTCAAGAAGAAAATATTGCAAACAGCCAGAAAGAAACAATTCAAGTATTGTGGAAACACAATCATGATAACACAAGATTTAGCAGGTTCTACATTAAGAGACTGCAGGGCTTGGAATATAATATTCCAGAGGGTGAAGGAGGTAGGATTATAGCCAAGAATCACCTACCCAGCAAAACTGAATGTAATCCTTCAGGGGAAAAAATAGAAATTCAGTGAAATAGAGGACTTTCAAGAACTCTTGATGAAAAGACCAGAGCTGAATAGAAAATTTGAATTTCAAATACAAGACTCAAGAGAAGCATAAAGAGGTAAACAGGAAAGAGAAATCATAAGGGACTTATTAAGGATGAACTGTTTACATTCCTGCCTGGAAAAATGATATTTCTAACTCATGAGACCTTTGTCAATATTAGAGTTGTTGGAGGGGAAAATTATATGGATAGATAGATAGATAGATAGATAGATAGATAGATAGAAGATAGATAGATGATAGATAGATAGATAGATAGATAGATAGATAGATAGATAGACAGAGGGCACAAGGTGAGTTGAAGATGAATGGGTGATATCTGGAGAATAAAATTAAGGGATGAGAGAGGATTATTCTGGGAGAAGGAGAAAGAGGTAGAATGGGGTAAATTATTTCACACAAAACAGACAAGAAAAGGCTTTTACAGTGGAGGGGAAGTGGGCGAAGGCAAGAGGGAATGAGTGAATCTTATTCTCATCAGATTTGGCTTAAGGAGGGAATGACATACACACTCAATTGGGGATAGAAATCTATCTTACCCTAAAGGAAAATGGGGGGGGGGAATAAGAGAGCAGGGGAGGATGACAGAGGGGAGGGCAGATTGGGGGAGGGAGTAATCAGAAGCAAACACTTTTGAAGAGGGACAGTGTCAAGAGAGAAAATAGAATAAATGGGGGCAGGATAGGATGAAGGGAAATACAGTTAGTTTTTGACAACATGACTACTATGGACGTGTTTTGCATGACTACACATGTATAACCTGTATCAAGTTGTTTGTCTTCTCAATGAGGGTGGGTGGGGTGGGAGGAAGGGAGAAAATTTAGAACCCAAAGTTTTAAAAACAAATGTTAAAAATTGCTTTCACATACAACTGGGAAATAAGATATACAGGTAATGCAGTATAGAAATCTGTCTTCCCCTATGGGAAAATAGGAGAGGAAGGTGATAAGAGAAGAGGGGGAGATAGAAGGGAGGGAATATTAGGGGAAAGGGTATGCAGAATGTATGCTGTCTTGGGGTGGGGGAGGGACAAGATGGGGAGAAAATTTGTAACTCAAAATCTTGTGGAAGTGAATATTGAAAACTAAAAAAAGAAATAAATTAACAAAGAAATAAAAAAGCTACAAGATCTCAGAGTACATGCTCAATGATTGTGGTACATGAATGTGATGGGATATGACTGCATGGTAAGAAATGATGAAAAAGGAAGACTACAGCATGAGAGGACACGAAACGATACAAAGTGAATTAAGCAGAACTGGAAAAGTGATGTACATAAGGTCTTCCACAAAGTAAATGAAAAGAGCCATAGTAGCAATAAGAAATGAAACTAAATGCCATGGAGTCATTATAATCAAAAAATCCTGAAGAAGAGACAAGAAAATAAATGTCCCTACTTCCCTCCTTGGCAGAAATGGAGTACTATTGGTCTACAACATTACATATGCTGTCAGATTTGGTCAATGTATTGGTTAAGTTTTGCTAAATTGATTTTTCCTTCCTTCCTTCCTTCCTTCCTTCCTTCCTTCCTTCCTTCCTTCCTTCCTTCCTTCCTTCCTTCCTTCCTTCTTTCTTCCTTCCTTCCTTCTTTCCTTCTTTCCTTCCTTCCTTCTTCCTTCCTTCCTTCCTTCCTTCCTTCCTTCCTTCCTTCCTTCCTTCCTTCCTTCCTTCCTTCCTTCCTTCCTTCCTTCCTTTAAGGTTCTCAAGGTGCTTTACAGGTATTATTTCATTTTATCCTTATAATAACTTTTGAAAGTAGATGCTATTATCCCCCTTTAATGCATGAGGAAATTGAGGCAGATAGAGATTAACTGACTTGTCCATAATTACGTAACTAGCAAGTATATCAGGTTGGATTTGAACCCAGAACTTTCTAACTCATAGTATGGCATAGTAGATAGAGTGCAGGCTTTGGAGTTGGGAAGATTTTTATTTAAGTCCTGTTTTGTGACTAGAGGCCTAGGCAACTCCCTAAGAACAGAAATCTTTTTCATTTTATATATGTGTGCTTACATACATATACAAACAGGCACATACATACACACATTACATATATGTGTGCGTATGTATATGTGTGTGTACACACATGACTCTCTTACCACTCTACCTTTCCTAGATATTTTCCTGATCTTAATTGGTTAAGATAGTTTCTACCTACAGACTTAGTGTAATCACAAATGTATTGTAAAAAAAGTCTCCATTTCATGCTCGATTTCTGCCTTTTTCCAATAGAAATGTTGAATTGCGGTACATCAGTGGGCTCGAGACCTTGTCATGATTATTAGTACAATAGTACATATAATTTATAAAGAAGTAAATATGTACATCTTGAGTGTGCACGTGAATTTGCATTTTTTGTTCTTACTTTACTCTTTTATTGCTAAACATGTATGTTTAAGATATGTGGCAATTACTGGTCTTAGTGACCCTAGATATGCCCAGACGAAGTGAAAAAAATGCTGAACTTGGATTTAAAGACATAAGTTCAAATCCCAGTTTTTCCACTTTCTACCTGCATGTGTGACCATGGACAAGTCACTCAAGCTCCCTGGGCCTCAGTTTCTACATCTACAAAATGATGGGAGAACTGTATGGGGTCTTAGAGTTCTTAGAGTCCAACCACTAGTAAAATGGCTACATAGACACATATAATTTATGTAGTGCTTTAAGGTTTATAAAGTGCTTTAAAAGATTATGTTATTTTATCTTCACAACAGCCCTGGAAAGTAGGCAGCATTACTATCTTCATTTTATAATTGAGGAAACTAAGTCAGAAAAAGATTAAGTGACTTGCCCAGGTTCACACAGCTAGTTACTATCTGTGGCAGGATTTGAATTCAGCTCTTTTTGATTCCAAATCCAATGCTTATCCACTTTACCATATAACTGCTTGTGTTAAGGTTAGTGTGCCTCTTTCACCAAAGGTTTTTCTGATCCGTTTTCATTAATGTGGTTACTATCCACATCACCAGAATACACAAGAAGGCTTTGCTTTCTGTTTTCCAAGCCTGTCCCTCAGAAAAATCCCAAGACTTTTTTGGGAGTAATGAACTGAGTAGCCAATTAAGACATTCTGGAGACTTTTGCTGCCAAGATGGCAGAGTGAGGCAGGGGCTTCATTGAGCTCTCCCAAATCCCTCTCCAAACATCCTTACAATAATGCTTCAAAACAAATATTGGAGCAATGAAACAACTTACCAACTTAGGACAGCTTTGAAAGGTCTATTTCACTGGGGTGGGAGGGGAGCACAATTCAGTGAGCAAGTCAGCAGCAAGCCACACCAAAGGGGGCCAGCAGTGAGTCCCCAAACCCTAAAACAAGCCAATAGTGAGGCCTAGCACCTACAGCAGACTACCAGTGAGACCCTACCTCCAGTGCAGGCCAGCAGTGAGGTCCAACCCACAGTACAAGCCAGCAGTGAGGCCCCTTTCCAGTGTAAACCAGCAGCTAGGCCCTGAGGCCTGGTGCAAGCTAGCAGAAAAGTCCTGAGCCTCAGTACAAGAAGCTTTGGACAGAGCCCTACTGACTTCAGAAGCAGATCCCAACTTTTACATAAAACAAAAAGTCACAAAATAGAAACAAAGAAACATAGAAAGTTACTATGGTGAAAGGGAGGATTGAGGCACAAACTTAGTAGAAGACAACAATGTCAAAAGGGCTACATGAGAAGCCTCAAAGAAAAATGTGATTGGTCTCAGGCCCCAGAAGAACTCCTAGAAGAGCTCAAAAAAAATTAAAAAGCAAATAAGAGAAATAGAAGGGAAAAATGGGAAAAGAAATGAGAGTCATGCAATAGCTTGGTTAAGGAAGCACAAAAAAAAAGGGAAAAAAAGATATACAAAAATTCACCAAAGAAAACAACTCCTTAAAAAATACAATTAGCCAAATGGAAAGGGAGGCATAAAAATTCACTGAAATGAAAAAAAAAACTCCTTAAAAAGTAGAACTGGCCAAAAAGAAAAAAAAAAGGTTAAAAAAACTCAAAGAAAAAAACAGTTCCTTAAAAATTAGAATTTGGAAAGTGGAAACTAATGACTCAGTGAGACTTGAAAGATAAAACAAAATAAAAAGAATGAAAAAATAAAAGAAAAAAAAGGTGAAAATTCTTATTGGAAAAACAACTGAACTGGAAAATAGTTTGAGGAGAGATAATTTAAGAATACCTGAAAGCCATGATAAAAAAAAAAAGAGCCCGGACATCACATTTCAAGAACTATCAAAGAAAACTGCCCTGATATCCTAGAAAAAGAAGCTAAAATACAAACTGAAAGAAAACACCAATCACTACCTGAAAAAGATCTCAAAAGAAAACTTCCAGGAATATCATAGCCAAATTCCAGAGCTCCCAGGAAGGAGAAAATACTGCAAGCAACCAGAAAGAAACAATTCAAATGTCATGGAGTCACAATCAGGATTCCTCAGGATGTGGCAGCTTGTATATTAAAGGACTGAAGGGCTTAGAATATTGTATTCTGGAAGGCAAAGGAATTAGGATTATAACCAAGAATCACCTACCCAGAAAAACTGAGTATAATCCTTCAGGGGAAAAAAAAATGGGTATTTGATGAACCAAGAGACTTTCAGTCATTGCTAATGAAAAATCCAGAGCTGAATAAAAAATTTGAAAATTTGAAAAATTTGATTTGGATACAAGACTCAAGAGAAGCATAAAATAGTGAACATGAGAGAGAAAACAAGAGATTCAATAAGGTTAAGCTACTGATATTCCAATATGGCAAGATGATACTTGTAACTCTTAAGAACTTATCAGCATCAAGGTGATTAAAAAAGAATAAATGTAGACAGAGGATATATGGGTATGAGTTGACTATGATAAGATGATATCCCCAAAGTAAAACAAAATTAAAGGGTGAGAAACAAGATTGCACCACAAAAAGAGGGGAGAGGTAGAATGAGGTAAATTGTCTCACATAAAAGAGGCATAAAAGAACTACTTCAGTGGAGGGGAAAATAAGGAGTGTAGTGACAGGCAATACTTGAACCTTACTCTCATAAGAATTGATTCAAAGCGGGAATGACAGACACACTGGCTGGAATATAGCAATTTATCTTACTCTATAGGAAAGGGGAAAATGATGGGAAAGAGAAAGACTGACAGAAGGAAGGGCAAGTTAGGGGAAGTGGTAGTCATTAGTAAAATGTGAAGAAGGACAGGGTAAAAGAGAGACAGACAGAGAGAAAGACAGAGAGACAGAGACAGAGAGAGAGACAGAGAGAGATGAACAAGGCAAAAATAGGATGGAGGAAATACATAGTTATTATAACTGTGAATATGAATGGGATAAACTTACCCATAAAATGGAAGTGGATAGCAGAATGGATTAAAAAATAAAATTCTACAATATATTGTTTACAAGAAACACATTTGAAGCACAGAGATCATCACAGAGTAAAGGTAAGGGGCTGAAGCAGAATCTATTACACTTCGACTGAAGTTAAAAAGAAAAAGCAGGGGGAGCAATCATGATCTCAGACAAAGCAAAAGCAAAATAGATCTAATTAAAAGAGATAGGGAAGAAAACTATATCATGATAAAAGATACCATGCACAATGAAGTATTATCAATACTAAACATATATGCACCAAATGATGTAGAATCTAAATTTTTAAAGAAGTTATATGAATTACAGGAGGAAATATACAGTAAAATTATACTATTGAGGAATCTTAACTTTTCCTTCTCAGAACTAAATAAATCTAACCAAAAAAGGAAAGAAGCTAAGGAAGTAAATAAAATTTAATAAAAGATACAATAGATCTCTGGATTGAATGGGAAAATTGAATGGTAGTAGAAAGAAATATATTTTCTTTTCAGTGGTACATTGCACCTACACAAAAAGTGACTATTTATTAGGACACAAAGATGTAACAACCAAATACAGAAAAGCAGAAATGTTAAATGCATCCTTTTAATATCATAATGAAATAAAAATTAAATTCAATAAAGGTCATTGGAAAAATAGATTAAAATTAATTGGAAACCAAATTATCTAATCCTAAAACATAAGAATGTCATATAATAAATCACAGAAACAATTGATAATTTCATTAAAGACAATGACAACAATGAGACAATGTATCAAAATTAAATTAATGGCATGGAGCAAAGCAATGCTTAAGGGAAATTTTACATCTTTAAATGCTTACATCAATAAAACAGGTAAAGAGCAGATTAGCAAATTGGGCATACGACTAAAAAATCAAAAAGGAATAAAATAAAAATCTATAATTAAACACCAAATTTAAAATGCTGAAAATCAAAGGAGAGATTAATAAAATTTAAATTAAGAAAAAACATTGAACTAATAAATAAAACTATAAGTTGGTTTTATTTAAAAAAAACAATAAAATAGATAAAGCCTTGGTCAATTTGATTTAAAAAAAAGGAAAGAGGAAAACAAAATTACTGGTATCAAAAAAGAAAGAGGTAAATTCACCACCACCCAAAGAGAAATTTAAAACAATTTGGAGCAATTTTGACCCATTACATGATAACCAATTTGTCAACCTAAGGAAAATGGATGAATGTTTTCAAAAATATCAATTGTCCAGATTAACAAAAGATGAAATAGAATACTTAGATCACTGCATTTTAGAGAAACAAATTGAACGTCTTCAATGAACTCTCTAAGAACAAATCCTCAGGGCCAGATGGATTCACAAGTGAATTCTACCAAACATTTAAACAATTCATCCCAATAATATATAAACTATTTGTAAAAGTAGGCAAAGTAGGAATCTTGCCAAGTTCTTTTTACAACACTAATATGGTGCTGATACCTAAACTAGGAAAAGCCAAAACATATGAAGAATACCATAGACCAATTTCCCTTGTAAATATTGATGCAATTAAAAAAATACTAGCAAGGAAATCACAGCAATATATCACAAGGATCATACACTATGACCAGGTGTAGTTATACCAGGAATGCAGGGCTGGTTCAATATTGGGAAAACTATCAGCATAATCGACCATATCAGTAACAAAACCAACAGAAATAATATGATTATCTCAATAGATGAGAACCCTTTGATAAAATACAACACCTATTCCTATTAAAAATACTGGAGAACATAGGAATAAATGGATTTTTCCTTAAGATGGTAAGTAATATCTACCTAAAGCCATCAGCAACCATTACTTGTAATGGGGATGAGCTAGAAGCCTTCCCAACAAGATTAGAAATTAAGGAAGGATGACCATTATCACAACTATTATTCAATAATGTTAGGTATAGCAATAAGAGAAGAAAAAGAAATTGAAGGAATTAGAATTGATAATGAGGAAACAAAACTCTCACTTTTTGCAGATGATATAATGGTATTCTTAGAGAATTCTAGAGAATCAACTAAAAAAGACAATTTCAAATAATTAACAACTCTAGCAAAGTTGTTGGACATAAAATAAACCCACATAAATCATCAGCATTTCTATATATTACCAACAAAGTCCAGCAGTGAGAGATAGAGAAATCCCATTTAAAATAATTGTAAATATAAAATACTTGAGAGTTGCCTGCCAAGACAAACCCTGTAACTATGTGAACATAATTACAAAACACCTTTCACACAAATGAAGTCATATTTAAATAATTTGAAAAATATTAATTACTCATAGACAGGCAAAGCCAATACAATAAAATGACAACTCTACCTAAATTCAGTGCCATAACAATGAAACTATAAAAAATTATGTTATAAAGCTAGAAAATATCATAACAAAATTTATTTAGAAGAGCCAAAAGTTCAAGAATATCAGGGAAAAGCAATGAAAAAAATGAAGTAAGGTGGCCTAGCTGTACCAGATCTCAAACTGTATTCATATGGTGGTAATCATCAAAATAATCTGTTACTGGCTAAGAAATATAGTGGTTGGTCAGTGAAATAAGTTAGTTACACAACAAATTATAGTAAATTACCATGGTAATTTAAGGTTTGATAAACCCTAAAGCTCAAGCTTTTGGGACAAAAATTAATTATTTGACAAAAATGTTGGGAAAACTGGAAAACAACAAAGTAGAAACTAGGTATAGACCAACATCTCACACAATATGCCAAGATAAGGTCAAAATGGCTACATTATTTAGACATAAAGGGTGATAATGTAAACAAATTAGAGGAACATGGAATAATTTGCCTGTCAGATCTATGGATATGTGCAGAATTTAAGATCAAACAAGATCTAGAGAGCATTGTGAGATGTAAAAGAATAATTTTGATATATAAAATTAAAAATTCTTTCCCAAAACAAAACCAATGGAACCAAAATTAGAAGGAAAACAGAAAACTATGGGGGGAACTTTATAGCAAGTTTCTGACAAAGGCATCTTTTCTCAATTATATACAGAACTGAGTTAAATTTGTAAGAATACAAGTCATTCCCCAATTGATAAATGGTTAAAGAATAAGAATGGACAGTTTTCAGACAAAGAAATCAAAGTAAAAAAATGCAGTTAAATGAGCAGAACCAGGAGAACATCATGCATATTAATAGCAATATTGCATGATGAACAAGTGTGAATGACTTAGCTCTTCTCAGCAATACAATGATCCAAGACAATCCTAAAGGACTCATGATAAAAAAAAAAATGTTGTGTCTCCAGAGAAAGGACTGATGGTATTTGAATACAGACCAAAGCATACTATTTTCACTTCTTTTTTTTTTTTTTTGTTTGAGTTGTCTTCCACAAAATGACTAACATGAAAATGTTTTACATGGTTGCTTGCATATGCATAACCTCTATCATATTGCTTACCCTTTAGGGAGGAGTGGGGAGAGAGAAAAAGGGATAGAATTTGGAACTCAAAACTTAAAAAAAAAAAGAACATTAAAATTGTTCTTATTTGTAATTGGGGAAAAATAAAATATTATTTAAAAAAGACATTCAGACTTTCTCCTTGAAATAACCCTTTAACATCCTACCAATATTCTTCTTCTAAAATCATCCTAACCCTTCCTCTGGAGGGATAGGAGGTGTGATGGAATTTGCCAGGGGTGTAGTAGGTATGTGATAGAGGAGGGGTATTCATGTAACACATATATAATGTCAGCAAATGACCCTGCAACAGGGTTACAATTAGGTTTGATGCCAGTATGGATTGAGACATCGTTCAGTGTGAATTCTTACCCAGGTGAAAGTTCCCAGCAACCTCAGGGAATATTGTCAAGTCATGCAGCTGTGCTTGCACTTTCTCACATAAATAGGTCACTTGCAGGAAGCATCATTACAATATTCTTTTCCCTGTGCTCCTAAGTTAATAATTATCTGAGAAGAGAACAGATGTCTATTCAAAGGAGGCTGCACCAAAATGTAGAGATGTGAAATTCTAAGGATGCCTCAAATTCATTTTTGGAACTAAATTAAATAATGAGTGTTGTGGTGATAATAGATATTTTCTCCTGATTGGGAAAGTTAGGTCTCTCAACTATACACACGTATATACATACACACAGACACACACACACACACACACATATACACACACATACACAAAATGATACTTCAACAGGTAGGCAAGGTAACAAATATCTAGGTTATTGGTCAATATCCTGTTTATCAAATAATTATGCCCATGACTTAACTGTTGGCAAAATATTAGTCTGAACAGAAAACATCTGCTTAATATTCAAAATGTTCTCTATCCATTTGTGAAAGCATTACATTGGCCATACTTTGTATTCTCTATATTAGACATGAATTTTGGTACTAAATTTGAGTGCTAAAATTCCTTAATTTCTCTTTAAGTCAAACTGGAATAGATGTACATTAGCTTCATTTTAATTTCAAATGAATTTCATTTCAAATTCAAATTCAATTGATCATAAAGTCTCATTGTTTTTTATCTCCCCAACATCATTGTGGTACAGAAGAGACAGTGCTGAACTTGTAGGAGCCGGACGTAAGCTCAGATTCTAGTTCTGCTACTAGGACAATCTGTGTGACCTTGGGCAAGTCACCTACACTCTTTGAGCCTCAATATTTTCAATTATAAGATGAGGAGTTTGGACTAGATAACTTCCAAGGATCCTAGCTCTAGATCTCTTATACTGTGACCTCTCACATCTATCTCCACCTCCAATCCCAATGTCACCTCTCTAAAACAACCTTTTATGACTATTTTCTTGACCTATTGCAATGGATAATAAATGAATAATCCAGATCCTACTTTCTTACTTCCTCAAAGATGCCATACATCCTTTCTTCCTTCATTCCTTTGCTCCTTCTTTTCTTCAATGGAGTTGGATCTACCATGGCATTGAAAAATATTATTTTATTAAAATAATTTTCCAAATGCCATGCTTTTGTGCTGCTGCTCTGACAAAAATTAACATAGTTTTAATCATTTGTTTTATCAATATGACTAATCACATTAATAATTTTCCTACTGTTAAATTATTTTTGAATTTCTGGTATAAATTTAACTTGTTTATATTGACTATTTTTGCACACATTATTATATTCTTCCTGATGGTGTTTTATTTAAATTTTATATTAATATTCATTGATGATATTAGTCTGTGGTTGTCATTCTTTATGTTATCCTTCTTTGGTTTTTGTTTCAGGATCCTATCTCTGGAAAGAGGGATTTAGTAGCATGCCAATTTTATTCGTTTTGAAAACATTGTATTTAGTAGGGATATTAATTGTTCTTTAGATGTTTGGTAGAATTCACTTGTGACTCTTTAGGCTGCTAGAGTTTTATTTCTGTGCTCCCCTCCCCACTGCATGATAGCTCGTTCAGTTATTTTTCTTTCTGATTTGTTTAGGTTACATATATCCAATTTTACTAATTTGTCATTATATATTTTTAGGGATTTTCATGCATGCCATTCATATCTCCCATTATATTGTCAAAGGCCTGAGTGTAATTATTTAGGATGATTTTCCTTTATTATATTTGTATTTGCTGGATTTTCTCCCTTTGTGTTTTTTGAAAATTTTGTTAATGTTATTTTCCATTCTCTCATTTAAAAGTAATACAACTAGCAGTTTATATTATTGGCCTTAAAAAAACACATGGCTTTGTTTTCTTTTTTTTTTTAATTATCTTGAAAAAAATGTCCCATTCTTTGTTTTGTCATTAATTTCTATCATTTCCTGTTTTGAGTATGTTTTGAATCTCTTAGTTTGTTGATTTTCTAATTTATTTAAATTGTGTGCTTAATGAACTATTTCTGTCTTTTTATCCTTTTTTGGTATAAATGTTCAGGAATATAAATTTGCTTTTGAGGTCTACTTTATCTGTATCCCATAAATATTGATGTTTTATTGCTATTATCATTATCTTTGATTTTTCTGTTTCTGTGATTTTTGTTAACTTATTTATTATTTGAGACATTGTTTTTAATAAGTTTTTGTCTACTTATTTTGTTTATTTTCCCTTTACTTATCATTATTTTAATTTTTCTATTTCTGGTAAAAAATATATTTAAACTTTTTGTCTTTAGGCATCTTTTTGTGAGTTCTTTATACCAAAAACACGATGTATCTCAGTAAAAGTATGTCTAATAAAAAACAAATGAACCACAACAAAAACTTTGTGATCTTCATCAAATTACCTCCATTCACCTATCAAACTGAGGGTTTTTTCCCAACATTCTCTAAAAGTTTGTAATCTCGTCATTGATTGCCTCTATTTGATTGGTCAAGTTCCAACAGACAAATATTTAAATTCACATCTATCACTACTTTATGGTAAGTACTGTAATGTAGTGAAAACAGTGGTTTGTTCAACAAGGTTTGGATTCAAATCATGGCTCTCAGACTTAATTACCTTTGTAACCTTTGTAACCTTTGACAACGATTTCTTGCTCTTTCTATATAAGATTCTTTACTGCTGAGGTTCTGAAATTTGATGATGATACTTTCAAGTAATTTAAATATGGAATACTCTTGTATCTTTGGAATTTTCTCAAGCTATCTTTTGCCTTACGAATTCAAAATTGCTGGTTAATTGTTGTATATGATCTGAAATATGGTATTCATAGCCTTTGTTTCTCACAATTTTTATGAAAGACAAGTACTTACTTTGTCTCATTGAAATGCATTTTCTATTTTTCCAAACATAGGCATGAATCTCAAATCTTTCAGTTGTCTTGGCTTTTTAAAAAAATATTTGATTTTGTTATCTTTCTCTCACCTTTTAATTTTTGTCTTCCATCTGGACAATTCTGTTCCTCAGAAAAGTGACTAATTTATTAATATTCTACACTTTGTTCTGTGCTTTCAAGTCTTATTTTTCTTGGGGTTTTTTGTACTTGCTTTGCTCATTTTTATGGCATCTCTATAGATGCTAGAACTTCCTTTATTTTCCTTCTTTAGCTTATCAGTAACTCTGAAGATTCTTGCAGCAAACTTCCATTTCACTACAGGGTGTGTCTATATGTGTGTGCGTGGGGGGGAGTTTGTAATATTATTCTTGTGTTGTCATGTTCTTTCCTTCCAGAGACCTTGATTCATTTTCTTTTAAACTCATAATTGCTTATTATACTTGTAAATTTTCTTGTGTATTTGCTTCCATATTTCTTTTGCATGATTTTTTCCTATAAGTTGATTCTCCCTGTGATTGTTTCCTTAATTTCCCTTCTTCGTGTGTATTCTTTTCTTTTGCATTATTTGGTTTCTGTTTTGAGGTGATGAAATGGAGCTAGGTTTAATCACAACTACTCACCATCCATCTTGCCAGGACTTCCTGGATCGGCTAATAATAGCTTATGCTTTTTGGTTACAAAATGCTTTACCAACATCTCATTTTTCCCCCCTTCATAATAATCCTATAGGGTAAACATTACAGGTGTTACTATCTCAGTTTTACAGAGGATGAGACAAGCTCAGGGAACTTACATAATTTCCTTATCTACATTCAGATGATAAGTATCTGAGGCAGGTTCAAACCCAGACTTCTTCGGATATCAAGTTCAGCACATTCTTTCTTCCACTGCATCATGGTTTAGAGTTAAAGGAGAGTTTAGAGACCATGTAGTCCAATCTCCTCATCTTATAACTTGGGAAACTAAGACTTGGGTCACATGGGTAATGAGAAGCAGACCTCTGACTACAATCTAGGGTTCTTTCTATAACACTACTTTACACATGTTGGAAGAGAAATGGTCTTTTAGATGGTTTTCCTCAGTACGGAGTTGACATGAATATTTTTTAGTATTTTCCAAGTTGTTTAAAACACAGATTTGGCCACAGCAAGCACACAATAAACATCTGTTACTTGGTTAAATTACTTAGTCATCAATTACTATGATTTTATTCCCCTTGCTTATTAATTAAATATTGGTATTCAATCTAAGAGATGAGAAATGAGACTGTTCCCTGAATTTCCATGCAGAGACCCAGACAAAATGTGAAATGAATGCACAAAAAGCTTTCTATTATTACTGTAGAGCAGGGTTTTGTGTTCTAAAGTGAAACTAAAAAATCCAAGATTAAGTGAGAGTACTACATTGTGATATTTGTCATATCCAAATAATGTGTAAGTATTAATGATTTCTTCTATAAGATTTTTTTTGAGTAAATAGCATTATTCCATGGTATATTTTGCAGATTAAAATACAGAAAGATGACACCATCACCTTTACAGGGAAAAAAGTACTTTGATATTGATTTTACATTCATTTTTTATGCACCAGGTAGTGAAAATATGGGTCTACAGGGTTCAGTGGCTATGACTCCTGCTCACCTTGCCTGATTTGTGGCTAATTGTTTTCTGGGAAATGTATTAGATTGCTTTGAATAGCAAATGGCATTAACTCTTCCAGACAAATTGGGGACTGTGCTGTTTTGGTTCTGTATCAGTTTTACTATTGTTTTCTATTAAATTTCTATATAGCACTCTACAAAAACATACAGCGGGACTCACAGACAAGGGTCTTCCACATTCAAAGGACTCTAGTTCTCTTCCACTCAGTACAGTAGCTTATGGGATCTAAGAGACATATTCTATTTTTTTTTCCTTTGTGGCCAGAAAACATGCATGGTTCTAAGCAAAGTCATTTAACCAATCTTCATACATTTATCAAATGCTCACTTATGCCAGGGCAGGATAGGAGCTAGGGGTTACAAAGAGAAAAAGTTTATCAGTCTCTGCCGTTCAGGACATATATATATATATATATATGTGTGTGTGTGTGTGTGTGTGTGTGTGTGTGTGTGTGTGTGTGTGTAGAGATAGAGACAGGGAGAGGGAGAGAGAGAGAGAGAGAGAGAGAGAGAGAGAGAGAGAGAGAGAGATGTACAAAATCCATAAGAAATACACCCTTTTGTATGTGTGTGTGGGGGGAAGATGTTAATCACTGGGATATTCTAACCATTTGTAGGTAGAGATTAAACAGAAAAGAAGAGTTTAAAGTATGCCATCAGTTTTCCCTTCGGGTGGAGAAAACAGATTAACCACACTTTCTATTAAAGGAGCGTTAAGCAAAGGAAGCTCTAGACACACCATTCTCTGTCCTCAGTCCACTGGTGCTGTTCCCTGTTGTTTTGTTGCAGATTCCTTCCCCAAATCACTTCATCAACATACCAAATGTCCATTCCTCCAACTCTCTCATATACCAGCCAAAAAATGTCCTTCTTTTCAACACTCCTAGGCCCAGCTAAATTCCAATTCCTAGTTCAGCATTCACAATTTTTCAATCTGTCAGACTGAGAGTTAACATTTGACCCTCTGAACTGCAACACCAGGAATACAAATATAAGCTCTGTTTACCTTCTTCCTCAGGGTTTAGAATTTCTTAGTCCCTTGCAAAATCAACCTCATTACACTCGGTATTTCGAATTGCAGAGAATAGTCATTGAAAAAATAATATGAAAGTTGCATATAATTATGTGTGCATTCTAGATTTTGGGAAAGCACATTTTAAAGGGTTCAGAGGAAAGATAGATATAATCCTATTGACTAAATTCCATAGGGAAAGTCATCTTTAGATCATACATTACGACCAGGTGGGATTTATAACAGGAATGTGGGGCTGGTTCAATATTAGGAAAACTATTAGCATAATTGACCATATCAATAACAAAACCAACAAAAATCGTATGACTATCTCAGTAGATGCAGAAAAAGTTTTTGATAAAAATATAACACCCATTCCTATTACAAACACTAGAGAGCATAGGAATAAATGGAGCATACCTTAAAATGTCAAGTAATATTTAGCTAAAAGCATTAGCCAACATTAGCTATAATGGGGATAAGTTAGAAATCTTCCCAATACAGAGGTGAAGCAAGGATACCCATGATCACCTCTGTTGTTCAATATTGTACTAGAAATGCTACCTATAGCAATAAACAAAGAAAAAGAAATTTAAGGAATTAGACTAGGCAATGAGGAAACAAAATCATCACTCTTTGTAGATAATATGACATTATACTTGGAGAATCCTGGAGAATCAACTAAAAAACTAGTGGAAATAATTAATAACTGTAGCAAAGTTTCACAGTACAAAATAAACCCACATAAATCATTTCTATATCTTACCAACAAAGCCAAGCAGTAACAAATAGAGAAATTCATTTAAAATAACTGTATTCAATATTAAATATTTGGGAGTCTACCTTGCAAGACAAACTGAAGAACTATATGAACACAATTATAAAATGCTGCTCTTAGATATTGTACGATATTGTGGTTATTGTTTGTCCTTCTTTCTAGAAGAGGACCGCAACAACAGCAATACAATGGTTCAAGATGATTCCAAAGACTTAAGATGAAGCATACTATCCACCTCCATAGAAAGACTGAATACAGACTGAAAAATACTATTTTCCCTTTTTTTCATTCTTTTTTGTTGTTCAAGTCTTTGTGTAAAAAATGACTAATATGGAAACGTTTTACGTTATTGCATGTGTTCAACATATATCAGATTGCTTACCATCTCAGGGAGGGAGAAGGGGAAGAAGGGAGGGAAGAGTAGAATTTGCAACTCGAAACTTAAAAAAATGTTAAAAATTGTTTTAACATGAAATTGGGAAAAAATAAAATATTAATTGGAAAGAAGAAAGAAAAAAAGTCATTCTTGATGGATAGAAAATGCCCAGAAATAAATCCTGGCTGCACTATTTACTTTTTTGTTTCTTTAAATACTAGGTCTCCCTATCTTGCCAGACTGGAAGTATACTTGCCAAGTACAGATCCAATCCCACTGTTGATCAGCATGGAAGCTTTGACCTGCTCCATTTATGCTCCATTTTGGGTAGCTAGGTGGCACAATGGATAGAATATTGGCTCTGGAGTCAGGAAGATTTGAGTTCAAATCTAGTTACAGACTCTTACTTGCTGTGTGACTCTGGGCAAGTCACTTAACCCTGTTTGCCTCTATTTCCTCATCTGTAAAATGAGCTGGAGATGGAAATGGCAAACCACTGCAGTATCTTTGCCAAGAAAACCCCAAATGGGTCACAAAAGTCACACATGACTGAAAACGACTGAATAACAACAGCAAAAGACTTAAAAGGGAAAAATTCACTTAAGGAGGAAAAATAGGATTTGTCTGCATCTACCACCCAACTTAGATTTCCTTTATTCCTTTATTTATTTATTTATTTATTTATTTATTCATTCATTCATTTATCTATCTATCTATCTATCTATCTATCTATCTATCTATCTATCTATCTATCTATCTATCCATTCATTCATTCATTCACCTATTTATTTACTCATTCTTTTTATTTATTTATTTATTTGTTTGTCTGTTTATTTATTCATTCATTCATTCATTCATTCATTCATTCATTTATTTATTTATTTACTTACTTATTTACTTACTTATTTATTTATTTATTTATTTATTTATTTATTTATTTATTTATTTTAAGGCAATTGGAGTTAAGTGACTTGCCCAGAGTCACACGGCTAGGAAGTGTCAAGTGTTTGGTCTGAGGCCAGCTCTGAACTCAGGTCGTCCTGACTTCAGGGCTGGTGCTCTATCCACTGCACCACCTAGCTGCCCCTCAAATTAGATTTTTAAAAGAAAGGTATAGAATATGGAAACAAGGCCAGATAACAGAAAACAGATATAAGAAAATGACGAAGTCCCACAAAAAATGTTAGGAATGCTAAAGCTCAGAATGAACTGAACCTAGTGAGGAAATCTAAGAATACTATTTTTAAACTATATTGTGAGAAAAAGGAGTATCAGAAAAGGGGTCGGACCATTGCTTGAGAGAAATAACTGACAACAGAACGATGTAATTTCCTTATTTCCTTCTTTTTCCTTTTGTATTCTCTTTTCCATTCCTTGCGAATGACTTTTAACCTGGAAATATCAATACTAACATTATTAAGAAGGAGTTAATACCCAAGATAAATGAGGACATAATAATAGAGAAGCTAGCTGCCTTTGAGGCAAACAGGGTTAAGTGACTTGCCCAGGGTTAAGAGCTAGTAAGTGTCTGAGGCCACCTTTGAACTCAATTACTACTGATTCCAGGCCCAGTGTTCTATCCACTGCTCTACCTAGCTACCTTACTACTAAAAGACCTAGTACTTGAAGCTCAAATCTTGGGGATAGAATTATACAGATGATTTATCCAAATGATGGCAGGCAGAAACATTTAAATGAACCTGACATCTCCCCCAAAATTCGTATGCAACAAATTGGCCCTTTTCTCTACATTAGGAAGTGCATTTTTAAAAGCTCTTTATAGCCTGGAAACAACTTACGTTTTTAGCCTTGTTACACATTACTTGCCCTAACATATGCTATGGTCCTGTCAAATGAGCTTTTTACTGTACGTCCTACATATACTCCATTTCCCACCTCCACACCTTTCTCATTCTCATCTTTTTTTTTTTAATATTTTACTTTCCCCAATTACATGTTAAAACATTTTTTACAATTCATTTTTAGAACTTTGAGTTCTAAATTCTCTCCTTTCCTTTCTCACCTACCTGTTCCCTGAGATGGCAAACAATTTTGATATGGGTTATACAGGTGCAATCATGCAAAATGTATTTCCATATTAGTTATGCTGTGAAAGAAAACACAAACAAAAAAAAGAATGAAAAAATAAAGTAAAAAAAGTAAATGCTTTGATTTGCATTCAGACTATCAGTTCTTCCTCTGGAGGTGCATGGCATTATTCATAAGGTTTTTTTGGAATTGTGTTAGATTTTATTGCTGAGAACAGCTAAGTCATTCACAGTTGAACATCATTAGTGTGTTGCTATTACTGTATACAGTATTTTTCTGCTTCTGCTCACTTCACTTTACATCTGTTCATTTAAGTCTTTCTAGGTTTTTCTGAAAGCATCCTGCTTCATCATTTCTCATAGTGCAATCATATTCCATCACACACCACAAGTTGTTCGGCCGTTCCCCAACTGATGCACCATCCACACCTGCACCTCTTAAGAGCCTTATTTTCTTCAATACTCAGCTCAAGTACCATTTTCCCCTTAAGGCCTTTTGGGGCCCTCTCTGCCAGTTGTTTGTGCCTTCCTCTCAAATTTATATCTGTTGTGCACATATTTTATATACAGACCTGTATCTGTTATGTGCCATCTCCTTTGATAAAATATAAGATATATGTTTAACTTTTGCAAACTAGGTTATCCTTGATGGCTTGTCCACGTGAGGCAATGTGTTGTATTGAACAGAGTTGTAGAATTGGAGACAAGAAAACTTGAGGTAGAATCTTATCTCAGATATTGTCTAACTGTGACCCGAGACAAGTCACTTGATCTGTCTCAATGTCAGTTTCTTAATCTGTAAAATGGGCATACCCACCTCATAATGTTGTTGTGAGGATTAAAAGAAATTATGTGTGTATATATATATATATATATATATATGTATATATATATATATACACACACACACACACATACATACATATATACACATATATACATATATATATATGTATATAGTACTTTACAAACCTAAAATGCTATATGTATGCGTACATATGCTAGATATTATTAATAATAATCATTAATTGATTATTGACTGATTCATTTGTATCCTTATTTCTTTAGTTTCTTTGATATTAAACATATCTATATGAAAACCTAGTGATGGGAAATGACTTATCCAGAATCACACTACTAGTAAATGGGGGCAGGATAGGGGGAAGAGCACTTAGCATAAAATGCTGAACTTGAAATCAGGTGTTTTGAACTAAAATAATGGCTGCAGGTGATTCTAAAGTGGTCATTTCATCTCTCATATCCTCAGTTTAGTCATCTATGAAATGTGTCTATTAATATGGGTACTATATACTTCACATGTGTTAAGTTATAATTAGGAAGCAGTATTTGAACCCAGGTCTTGTCACTCTAATGCCTGGACAATTTTTATTACGCTGTTCCAGGACTAAAATGATCAAACATTCCATTGCTCCTTGTAAAGGACTCTTTAATAATCCCAAAGGATGGTTGATGTCTTTGTTGCGGAGTGATTACAATCCCACCAGTGATGGAGATTTTAGCCCTTGTATGCCTGCCCTATCCTGTGGAGCTCTCATTCACGTCTTTGTTGTTTTCTTGATAGCCGTCTTCCAAACCAGACCAGAGACTATGAGGACCATGCTCATAGTCCTCCTTCAGCTTCAGAGTTCTGGTGTTTCCATTGTCCTGATTGTTTAATGTTTCATATGATTGTGATCCAGTATGTCCAGGCCAGGCTGAGTTCATTTTATTTACTACTATCTTCTTTCTAGCCTCTGTATACTGCAAAAGGTTTGTCAGTCTACTTGCCTTTAGCTCCACTCATAACCCCTGATGAGTTTTGTTTTCCAAAGAAAAATGCTTCTCCTGGACACCAGGCTCCTCTATGTGCTGTCTCCCCCTCTTAGAAAGTTTCTTGAAGACTGATTCAAAACTATCTTCACTTTTGTATTTGTATCCCCAGAGTTTAGAACAGTATCACACATATCAAGTGTGTAATAAATGTTTTTTCATTCATTCATCCATCATGCTGGAGGCCCTCTTCAAGTTTTTGTTGTTGTTTGTTTTTGCTGTTTTTCTTTGTTTGTTTTTGCATTGTGAAGATACTAATATAGCTGTCCATTGCGAGGATTCCAATGGATTATCTGAACTACTCATTATTACCATGCTCCATTCAATTGCCCTTTGTGTTAGCTTCAACTTCAATGATTCTTCCTGAAAGAAATATTTTTCTCACACTACCATTCTTCCAGTAATATTATATCTTGAAGATCATAGAACATCAAATGTAAGAGACTACCTTACCTTTTATTATCTTTCCCCATGGAACCTCTTCCCCTCAGCACCAATGCTGTCTTCGTATTTAGCACCTTTTATGTAGACCTGGTAACCTCTATCTACTTCATATTTATTAAATACACATAACCCCAGGCTTTAACTATAGAGAAACCTTGGTGAAAAGCTAGAAGAAATCAGTCATGCCTAAAACATAAAAGCATCTGACCTTATCAGGAAGAGGATCCAGGAAGCTCAAATTCCTGGTTCGAGTTTTGGGAATTTCTGGGGCTAATTGAAGAGGAATTTAAAAATAGGAAAGATAAATGCTCTTGTTTTTAAAAATGCCACTGAGTTTAACTGGAGGTGATCCTTGCAAATCATAAGAAAAATAGCAGCAGATGTTTTGCCCAAAGCTGAAAAGTCAATGTTCTGTAAGAAAGTATCATAATCAAAAAAGAGGATAAAAGAAAAAAAAAGGAAAGAAAAACACAGTAGCTCTTTCTTAGCAGACAGGGTAAGTTTCTGAAGTTGACACACTGGAATGATTTGCTAAGGTGGTGCAGATATTAGGCATTCAGGGAAAAGTTATTTCCCCCTCAACAAAATAAAAAGGGTTGGTACAGCAGGAAGAGCACTGGATTAGGGGACAGAGCCCTTGGGCTGGAATCCTGGCTTTGCCACTTACTAGCTCGGTGACATTAGGATGTTATTATTTAGATGGTGAAAAAAGTCCCAGAAAGCTCACTAAGCATGGCCTCCTTATTCTGAAACTGAGGAAGACCAGTATCTTAGATAAAATGAGGACAGTCACATGAGTACTGTCTACAGATCACTTTGCAAGCTGTAGAAATATACATGTATATATACATATATATGTGAAGTAGTATTATTATTAAGTCAGATCAGTTTAGAATCACTCATCATCACAGCTTGATCTTGCTAGCATTAAGCCTTCTCAACATCAGCCCTGCGCAAGGATTTGAGACAGTCATTGAAAAGGAATCCAAGAGGACAGCCTTGTAAATAATTCAGCAAAGCTGGTTGGAAGATATCACTGTGTTGAATTATCAAAGGTAAGTGTCCTATCTCCATTGTCAGAAATAAATGTATCATGGTCATTGGCCTGATTGGCTCTTTGTCCTCAGCTGAGAAATGAACATAGAAGGCTTTCCAGGAAATTTTTTAGGATGTCCAGTCCAGGGATGGGGAACCTGCAGCCTTGAGGCCACATGTGACATTGTAGGTCCTGGGTGTGACCTTTTGACTGAGTTCAAATTTTACAGAACAAATCCTTTTATTACAGGGATTTGTTCTGTGAAATTTGGATTCAGTCAAAGGGCCACACTTGAGGACTTAGAGGGCCACATGTGGCTTTGAGGCTACAGGTTCCCTTCCCCTCATCCAGTCCTTTATTAATCTGAAAAAAGAAGAGTCCATAATGGGTTTATTTTAAAGGATTTTATTGGAAGGGGAAGTTGGCAATGGGAAATGATTTTTTTTTGTTAGAGATGAGAGAGAGAGAAGGAGAGAGAGAAGACAAAGAAGAAGAAAAAGAGGAAGAGGAGGAGGAATAGGAAGAAGAAGAAGGAGGAGAAGGAAGGAAAGAAAGAAAAAAAGAAACCTCACGCTCATCTGAACTAGGCAGAAGGAAAATGCACATAGTTGAGTACAGAAATACATTTCACTTAGTAGTGAAATAGGAGAGAAAGGAGAGGGGGGAATGAGAGAGAGGGTAGATTAAAGGAGAAATGAGTCATAGGCAAAACAAACTAATCACATGCCAAAAAATTTCGTAGTCTTTTTTGAGGTCACAAGAATGGTCATCTGAAAGGGGATCCATAAATTTGGAGATGGAAGAAGTAATGTGATGGAATACTACTGTGTTGAACTCTTATTAGGATTCCAGAGGAATTAATGAGGAAACATGCTACCCACCTTCTGATAGATAGGTGAAGGACTCAGAGTTCAAAATATACACATGTGTGCACATATACACAATGCAAACTGTATATACATATATGCACAGATGTATATACACATATGCACATATGTGTGCATGCACATATACATAACATGCATGTACATGTGTATTTATATGCGTGTGTACATATATAATGCACAGATATGTGCATTCACATGTGCATACATACATACATACACACATACATATATACATACATACATACATTCACATATGCATAGACAGCTAGGTGGCACAGTGGATAGAGTGCCAGGCCAGGAGTCAGGAAGGCTCATCTTTGTGTGCTCAAATCTGGCCTCAGATTCTTACTAGCTGTGTGATCCTGGGCAAAGTTACTTTACTCTGTTTGCCTCAGTTTCTTCAGTCATAAAACGAGCTGGAGAAAGAAATGGCAAACCACTTCATGATATTTGCTAAGAAAACCCAAATGGGATCATGAAGAGTCAGACACTACTGAAATGACTGAACATCAAAACATATCTATACTCACACACACACATACACATAAACACATATATACAATATACACATATATGTGCTTGTATACATATATACAATATACATATATACACATGCATATGTATATATTTTAGACATAGTCAGTGAGAAATTTTGTTTTGCTTGACTGTGTATATTTGTAAGAGGGATTTTGTTTTTCTTACTTTTTCAATGGGAGAGGGGAAGCAGGAGGGAGAGAAGGCTGATCCATAAAAAAACCCCATAATTTAATTCTTAAAATAAACACTATGTTGTTTAGATTTATAGGAATGGGTGGATAGAAAAGGGATCCTTTGGAGGAGGGTAGGCTAAGTAACAGGAGGGCAAGGTAGCAGGTAGAAGTAAAGTAGAGGAGTCAGGAGGGATAGGAAATAAGACATATGCAATATGTAAAAACAAAGATCAGGAGTATAATTGATTAGGGAAAGTATATGTCTATATATGTACATGTGTATCTATATTTGTATGTATGTGCATATATGTATATGTGTATTGTGTATACATACATGCATACACACACATACATATCTGTACTTAATTATAGCCTTCTTGGGGGAGGAAGGGGAAAAAAGAACAAAGTAAAAAGTGCATAGCAGAGAACAAAAGAAAACTTACAAGGAAGCAAAGGAAAAAGACGGACAGCTCTCAACACAACGTGTAGTATTTATCATAAAGGCTTTCTTGAAATGAAAATTCATTGCTATATATTTTGAATCCTCTCATGTTCTGCTGTGCACATGATACACTTTTTTATCTTTTCTTACTTTCCATTTAAGCTTTAATATTTAAGTTTATGATATTTCTTTTTCTTTTCTCTATTCTGTATTTGAGTTCTGATGTTTGAGTCTAAAATGAAAAAAATAAGCACTAGGGATACAAAAAGAAAAGCAAATCAGTCCTTGTTATTAAGGAACTCACATGCTAATAGGAGGAGACAACACACACACGAGGTGGTTTCAGCTCCAAGTCAGCTGGCCATATGGTCCTTAGGGTGTAGTGACAAAGCATATGGCAATGCAGTTTCTTTAGTATTATATTCATTTAAAAATCCTGTCTGTTTCTGACATTAAGCCATCTGACAGTGCCAAGGACTCTGGGGTTAGAAATTTCTTAATCCTCAATATCTGTGGCTTCTGAGGAGGTGGAGGCTGTAGATCCTGCAGAGGTAGGTGGTTGCTAGGTTATATCTCCAAACAGGGTGCTTCCCTACCAGTGGTGTCAAACTCAAATAGGAACAGAAAGCTTCCATAGCCTATGGACCTAGAAAATCACAAATTAACAATATCTGTATTGTATTGTAGTTTCTATTTATTTTGTTCAACATTTCTCAATTACATTTTAATCTGGTCAGGACAGCTTGGGGGACTGCAGGCAAAGAGTTTGACAACTCTGCCCTAGATGGTAATAGCAAGGGCATGCCTACAAGCAGGATTGGCAGTCTGGAGGGCACCACAATTCATGGAGCTCCTGGGCTCTGGGTCTTGGGCTGTCTCCATTGCTGTAGGAGGGGAAGTTGTTTAAAGCTAGGGCAGAAACTGGAAGCTCCTGCACACCATAATTTTAGAAGACTCTAAAGTTTAAAATTTGCCAAAGAACAAGATATGACCACCCTCCCAATAAAAATTATTCTTTATTGATAAATCTGACTTGTGGACATGACCCAGTGATTTTGATATGTATTCGTATTCCTCCTAGGTTTGTTAGGCAGACTCCCATCCATGCCCCTTCCCTATTCCTTCCTCCCTACATCAGGTAGTGGTATAAACATCTCCCTGGACTAATGTCTGGTGGGTTTGGGGGTGGGGTGGCAATGATGGGTTGTTGGAATAACATATAGAGGAGCCCAAAGACCTGGACTGAAATAATCCTTTGATGTATCTACAGTCATTAAACTCAATAATTTTTCCTCTGGCAGACACAGGTATTTTTCTCAGTACTCTGTTCCCACCACTCCTATTTAATGACACTGAAAAGGTTTTTAATAGAGATGTTTAAAATAACCACCTGATTCATCATTGAAATAGCTTGTAGCAAGCGTCATCGTCATCAACAGGTCTGAGTAATGTTTGCAGGTCAAATGGGTGCCTCACAGGAGTTATCTGAATAGCAGCTTTGTGGTATGAAATGCCTTGAGCTATTGCAGGCAGCATCATTTTTTTTCATATGCAGTTATTTTGTTTATTTTTTTTCCTCTTTAGAATTAAGAGAAAGGTAGAAAAAGAAGAATCAGAGGTTTTAGAATATTCATCTTGTCTTTGCCATTAACTTGATGAGTAACTTCATACAACTCACTTTCCCAATCTGAATTTCAAGTTCCTCACCAACAAAAAGAATGAGTTGGAATAATCACAAAAATTCCTTTTTGGGCTTATAAGTCATAAAATATCAATTAAGGTATTTTTCTAGAGTAGTTTATCAATTGAGCCAGCTGTTTAGATTTTGATGTTTCTAAGATACTCATAAAGCAAACGAGGGATCACAAACCACCATGCTGAGATAGAAGGGCTGTATTCATTTGGCAAGGTTGACCATTCTGTATGGAATTCTTAAGCTGGATAGGCCTCCAACAGAGCATCTGGTCCAACACAGCTACCTTTAGGCAGGTGAATGTCTAAGTCATCCCAAATGGAGGGCCATCTGTGTGATTCTTACTCGATGGAGAAATAAAGGCATAAGGAATTGGTATGAAAAATAGAGAAAAATATATACTGGCAAACACTCCCATTTAATAGCTATTGCCTCATTGAACAAATGTTGAGTGATGCTAGATGCTATGGTAGATTCAAAGAAAGGGTAGTGTGGTATAAGAAAGAAAGCATTGAGTCATGAATTAGGAAATCTGCACTCAAATCCCTATTCTGTTATTTATACAGTATATGACCTTGGATACTTCATTGCCCTGGGATAATGTTTTCTCAGCTGTAAAATAAAGGGGTTACTTGAAATGGTCCATGTCAGTTCTACCAGTCTATTCCTTGCCCCCAAAAGCATAGAATCTAGGTGGAAACAAGGTAAACATACCAAAAAAACTCCTAAACAATGAGACAGGAATTGACCGAGAAAAACGGACATGTAAGCCCTAACATAAAAGACATTCCAAGGAAGTCAAGTCAAGTCAAGGAGCATTTAGTAGTCATCTACTATGTATTAGCCACCGGGCTAAGCAATAACAGAAGGCAACAAAACTGATAAAACAAATAACCCAACAAAAATGAAAAAAGCAGGCCCTCTTCTCAAGCTGCCCACAGTCTAACGGAGGGGGTAGGGCATTAGACAATATGCAAACAGCTGTGTATAAATAAGATACAAACAGGATTAGTTGGAGGTAATCCCAAAGAGAAAACACCAGAATTTAAGAGGGACAGAAAAGTCTTCTTGAAGAAGATGGATTTTATGATGTAACTTGAAGGAAGCAAGGAAATAGAAATTTAGAAGGAAAGAAGTCCTATCATTGAAGACAGCCGATGAATATTCATGATAATGGAAGATGGAGCACTTTTGTGAAAGGTGGCTAATGTCATGGAATCATAGAGAATGGGGAAAGGAGTCAGGTGTAAGAAGACTGGAAAGTTCAAAGGGGACAGATTATGAAGGTTTTGAAGGTCACACAGAGGATCTTATATTTAATCCTGGAAGTAATAGGGAGCCAATGGAGTTTTTTTGAGTAAGGGGAGAAGGATGACATGGTTAGACTTAGGAGGTCAATTTGCCAGCTGCGTGGAGGATGAACTGGAGTGGAAAGAGACTGGAGAGGGGGAGCCTAATGAAAAATCTATTGCAATAGTCCAGGCATGAAGTAATAAGAACTTGTACCAGAGTGGTGGTAGTGTCAGAGAGAAGTGGGCATCTAGGAGACATGTTATGTCAGCATGACTGGACAATTGTTTAGATGTGGGGTAGAGTGGAAGAGAAGGAGTATATTATTAAATGCCAAACCTCTTCAATATTTCCAGGATCTACGAATCTAGAAATAATGCAATTCTTCTATTACACAATGACTCCCTACCTCCTACCCATTCCTAGAGCCAATCAATCCACCAATCAATAAACATGGATTAAATGCCTACTATATGCCAGGCATTATGCTAAGTAGATGGTTCTCTGCCAGTTGCCACGTCCCTCTAAATTCCATCACCTGATAGCGTACCTTCTGGTGAAAAGCTTCTCTGCCCTTACATGGGTGGGCTTTTACATGGCAGACACACGAAACCTGTACTTCATTAATTTGATCTGCCTGCAGGGCGCTCCCTTCAGTTACTGATTTTCAAAGGGCTGTTACATTTATATTCTTTTAATTTTTGTACTAAGTATTTTAAAATTTCAATTATTAAAGCAATTTTAATTGAATTTTATAATAAGACAATAAAAAAAATCATTAAGCATCTACTGTGTGCCAGGCACTATGCTAAGGGATAGGGATATAAAGAAAGGCAAAAAACAGTTCCTGCCCTCAAGGAGCTCACAATGTGATAACATGCAAGCAAGCTGTATACATGATACATTTGGACAAAAAGCAACAGAAGGAAAGCACTAGAATTAAGGACAATTGAGAAAGACTTCCTAGGGGAGGTGCCTGAGTTCCTATTGCATTTTAAAAAAATAAGCAAGCCCCAAACCTTAAACCGAGTATGGCATGGTCAGTCTGCCCACAAGCATTTGTGAAGCATTGACTATACGTCAATCAGCTCGTTGAGTGCTGGGGATCCAAAGGAAGGCAGAACACAGGGTTCTTTCCTGCAAGGAACTCACATGTTAACAAGTGCTATAGCACATACGCAGCTATGTATACGAGATGCGTGCAGTGTAAATGGGAGATAATGTGGTATACAACAGCAATGAACCTTGCAACACCAGCAGCCCCCCAATTAACTTCACACACACACACACACACACACACACACACACACACACACACACACATAACACAGAATACAGAAAGTGGGTCATGTCAGAGTCAACAGAGAAATTTCCCTTTCATGAGCCCCAGTTGTGCCCAGGAATACATATAGCTACTTTCAACTCCTAATCTTTCTCCAAGGTTGACTATTCCTTCTCTCCTTTCCATATGAGAAAATAATTCAGAGTTGCTAGAGAAACAGGCAATTTATCTCCTGCTGAGCCCCATCTTCCCGAAAGATCAATATAGTTGCTCTAAACCTGTATCACCACTTTCAGTTGAGCCCCTCCTCCCCCCATGTGAAAAAAGAACATGGGGCTGGCAGAGAATCAGCTCTTAGCCCCTGGACAAATACAATCCATATGGCTCACAGTCAGTTAACAAGTATTCACTAAGATCTTACTATGTGCCAGGTAGTATATCAAAGCTGCGCTAAGGATACAAATAAAGTCAAAGAATTGAAAACAAGAACAAGAAATAACCTAAACAAACACATAAAAAATACCAATGAAGATGTTGTTGTTAATAATAACAACAAAACAATTCCTGCCCTCAAGGAGCTTACATTATAGTAGGGGAAAAACACCATATAAATTATTAATAAGTCAGTAAGCCTTGAGACACTGAATAAAGCATAAGGCTTTGAATCAAGGTAGCAAGCAATGGACATATATTAAATGCCTACTATGTGCCAGGCCTTGAACATAGTAGGCTCTTAATAAAATGTTTGTTGAATTAATATAGAGAGCAATGGTGAGAGGAGGGGCTTTGTATAGAGAAGAAGCCGCCATAAAATGGATTGGATGTTATATTATGTCAGTGAAAATTGTATAGGTTCTTTGAAGACCTCTGCTAATGTACATTGAAGGGATTCCTGCCTTCTCTCCCCAATACAAAGCTACTAAATCAGGGATTCTTACACTTTTTTGCATTATGTACCCCTTTGGCAGTCTGGTAAAGCCTATGGAACCCTTTGCCTATAACATTTTTTGAATGCATAAAACAAAATACATAAGATCACGAAGAAAAACAAAGGCTAATAAAATTGAAGATGTATTGTGTGTGTAAGTATAATTGTATTTTTAACTCATGGACCCCCAGAAATCTATGGATGGCTTGGGAGTTTGTAGATTCCAGGCTAAGAAACTCTATACTAAATAATAAATCTTCTTTTGTTCTTTTTTTGTCTTTTTAAAAAAGTATATTAATTTATTTTGATTTTTCAACATTCACTTCCATATTCTTTTGAGTTGAAAATTTTTCTCCCCCTTCCTCCCCCCCCTCCCCAAGACAGCGCACAATCTGATACAGGCTTTACGTTTACATTCCTATTAAACATATTTTCACGTTAGTGAAGTTTTAAGTAAAACTTAAAACCAATAGGAGGAACCATCAGAAAGATGAAACAAAACTCAACAGAAGGTAAAAACAAATGAGAGCGATTCAACTTCCATAGTTCTTTCTTTGGATGTGGACAGCATTTTCCATCCCGAGGCCTCTGGAGATGTCTTAGATCCTTGTAATGGTGAGAAGGGTTCAGTTTAACAATATTAGTTATCACATAACATGGCTGTTATTGTGTACAAAGTCCTCTTGGTTCTGCTCACTTCACTCAGCATCAGACCACATAAGTCTTTATAGGTTTTTATGAAGTCAGCCTATTCATCATTTCTTATAGCAGAATAGAATTCTATTACATTCATATACCACAACTTGTTCAGGCGTTCTCCAATTGATGGGCATCCTCTCAATGGCCACCACAAAAAATAGGTGCTATGAATATTTTTGTACATGTGGGTCCTTTTTCCATTTGTTTGATCTCTTTGGGATATAGCCCTAGAAGTGCTATTGCTGGATCAAAGGGTATGCACATTTTTGTAGCCTTTTGGGCATAGTTCCAAATTGTTCTCCAAAATGGGTGGATCATTTCACAACTCCACCAACAATGTATTAGCGTTCCAATTTTCCCACATCCTCTCCAAAATTTATCATTTTCCTGTTGTGTCATGTTGGCCAATCTGATAGGTGTGATGTGGTACCTCAGAATTGTTTTAATTTGCATTTCTCAATCAATAATGATTTAGAGCATTTTTTCATATGACTATAGATGGCTTTAATTTCTTCATCTGAGAACTGTCTGTTCATATCCTTTCACCATTTGTCAATTGAGTAATGGCTTGTAAAATAATAAATCTTTAAAAAGATCTAAATAGGAAGTATTGAAAGCTAACTTGAGAATGTTGGTGATGCAGAGAGTATTATTTTATTGCTTTGAAACTGATATGTTCAGTAAATACTTTAGTGGATGGTTAATCTTATTGGCTTGGGTAATCCCTTCACTATTGCAATTCTATTTAATTCACCAAACATTCATTAACATCTTCTGTGCTAGGCAATGTTCTAAATGCTAAGTACATAAAGAAAAAAAAGATCAAACAACTCCACAGAGTTTGCACCCTGTGAGCTCAAAATCCATTCACCACATCTCATCTACATTCTTCACCTTGTGTTTTCATAAATTTTCCATAGGAGACCATTCAACAAATTGAAGGCTGTCCTCTGGTTTCTTAAGAAACATTTTATACATATTATTACAGTACTTAACCATTCACTCTTAGTACATGAATAGCCCATGTTCTCCCAGCTTTCTTCAAGTCTCACTTAAAATCCTAGCTTCTAAAAGAAGCCTTTCCAGATTCCTCTTTAATGGTAGTCCCTTCCATCAGTAGTTTATACCCAATTTATCATTTATATATGTATATTTATATGTGTGTGTGTGTGTGTGTGTGTGTATGCTATGAATGTTTGTAACTATATGTATTGATCTATCTATATATTTTGTTTGTACATAATGGTGTGCATGTTGTCTCCTCCATTAGACTATGAGCTCCTTAATTGCAGAGACTGATTCTGCCTCTTTATCCCAGACACTTATTACAGTTGAGAAATATTAGTTGCTTAATAAAGGCTTATTGAATTGACTAGTTACCCTTGATGTTGTTATTATGCCACTTTTTGCAAATATCACGAAATGCTGCAGTTTGCTTGTCTCCGTCATATGTTATGCCATTGCCCTTTAGAAGACTGTGGTAACCTAAGCAGAAAGAATACAACATTCAGAGTGAGGGGACTTGGGTTGTGTGGCTTTGGGCAAGTTACTTCTCTTCTCTGAGATTTTTTCCTCATAAGTAAAATTAGGTATTTAGTTAGAACAAAGATTCTTAAGCTGAGGTCACTGAACTTGATTTTCAAAATTTATTTTGATAACTACTATTTCAATATAACTGGTTTCCTTGATAATATGTATTTTATCTCATGCATTTAAAATATAATTCTACAAAGGAGTCCATAGTTTTCACCAAGCTTCCAAAGATGTCCTGGTCACACAAATATGTTAAAAATCCTTTTACTAGGTGATCTTGAAAGTTCCTTTTGCTTCTGAATTTTGTAATCTTAATATTCCTATCAAATGTAGAGGGGACACTCCTAAACCCATGGTGCTCTCTGATTTAGAGGCATAAAGTATCAGCAGAAAAGTATCAGTATTAAAGAGAAGGACTAAGAATTTTGGAGCAGAGAAGGAAGGGAAAAAAGAAAGGGAAGGAAGAAAGAGAGAGGGAAGAAGAAAGCATTTATTAAGTACTTACTATATACAAGACACTATGCTAAAGGAAACAATTCAAAACATTGAAAGCATTGCAAAATATTTTAAATGTGATTCACCATGTTATTTTATTTAAACTCGTACCTACCTCATTATCCATCTACCACAACCATCCAAGAAACATAAATTGATAAAGTACCTCAATGGACCTCATGTTCAATTGCATGTCACAATTCAGTTGATATATCTTTATCTGCCATTTGGTCTTCGGGTTATGCTGCTTCTTTGCAGATTGTTGATTGCAAGTTAGATTAAAAGAAACAAACAAAAAAGCCTCGGAATTTATCTGGCCCAACCTCTTTATTTTTCAGAGGAGGAAATTGTGTCTTCAGAGGACTCATATTCAAAACAGCTAGTAAGTAACAAAGAAATAGAAATTGTACAATTTACATTTTTATAAGGCTTTAAAATTTACAAAGAATTTTTTTCAAATAACATTTTTTCCTTAGGATTTTTTTAAATATAAATTTATTTTTTTTGTAGTTTTCAACATTCATTTCCACAAGTTTTTGAGGTCCAAATTTTCACCCTGTCTCCCCCCTGCCCCCACCCCAAGATGGCATGCATTCTGAATATCCCTTCCCCTAGTCTGTCCTCTTTTCTTTCTCTCCCCCCTTCTCTTATCCCCTTCCTCTTCTATTTTCCTGTAGGGCAGGATAGACTTCTGGACCCCATTTCCTGTATTTCTTATTTCCCGGTAGCATATGAAAACATTTTTTTTAAACATATGTTTTTAAAACTTCAGGTTTCAAATTTTCTCTTTTCCTCCCTCCCCACCCACCCTCAGTGAAAAGGCAAGCAACTCAATATAGGTTGTACATGTGCAGTTACGCAAAACACTTACATATTAGGCATGTTGTAAAAAACTAACTCTATTTCCCTTAATCCTATTCTGCCCTCCCATTTATTCTATTCTTTCTTTTGACCCTGTTCCTCCTCAGAAGTATTTACTTCTGATTACACCCTTTTCCAATCTGCCCTCCTCTCTATCATCCCCCTTCTCTCTTGTCCCCTTCTTCCCCTATTTTCTTGTAGGGTAAGACAGATTTCCATACCCAATTGAATGTGTATGTTATTCCCTCCTTAAGCCAAATCCTATGAGAATAAGCTTCATTCATTCCCTCTCACCTTCCCCTGTTTCTCCTTCACTGTAAGAGACTTTTCTGTTTTTTTGTGAGATAATTTACCCCATTCTACCTCTCTCTTTCCTCTTCTCTGACTATAATCCTCCCTCATCCCTTAATTTTATTCTCCAGAATGACCACTTAATCTTCAACTCACCCTGTGCCATCTATCTATCTAATCTATCTATCTGTCTATCTATCTATCTATCTATCTATCTATCTATCTATCTATCTATCTGTATATATAATTTTTTTTCCTCCAACTACCCTAATACTGACAAAGGTCTCATGAGTTATAAATATCATCTTTCCATGTAGGAATGTAAACAGTTCAATCTTAATAAGTCTCTCACGATTTCTCTTTCCTGTTTACCTCTTCATGTTCCACTTAAGTCCTGTATTTGAAAGTCAAATTTTCTATTCAGCTCTGGTCTTTTCATCAGGAATGCTTGAAAGTCCTCTATTTCACTGAATGACCATTTTTTCCCCTGAAGGATTATACTCAGTTTTGCTGGGTAGGTGATTCTTGGTTGTAATCCTATCTCCTTTGCCCTCTGGAATATTATATTCCATGCCCTGCAGTCCTTTAAGGACAAGCTGCTAAATCTTGTGTTATCCTGATTGTGTTTCCACAGTACTTGAATTGTTTCCTTCTGGCAGCTTATAATATTTTCTCCCTGACCTGGGAACTCTGGAATTTGGCTACAATATTCCTAGGAGTTTTCCTTTGGGGATCTCTTTCAGGAGGAGATCTGTGGATTCTTTCAATTTCTTTTTCCTCTGGTTCTACTATATCAGGGCAGTTTTCCTTGATAATTTCTTGAAAGATGATGTCTAGGCTCTTCTTTTGATCATGGCTTTCAGATAGTCCAATAATTTTTAAATTCTCTCTCCTGGATCTATTTTCCACGTCAGTTGCTTTTCCAATGAGATATTTCACATTGTTTCCTAATTTTTCATTCTTTTGGGTTTGTTTTACCAAGTGTTGATTTCTCATGAAGTCACTAGCTTCCAATTGCTCTATCTAATTTTAAGGAAGTATTTTCTTCAGTAGTCTTTTGGATTTCTTTTCCATTTGGCCAATTTTTATTTTTAGGGCATTTTCCTCCTCATTGGCTTTTTGGACCTCTTTTGCCATTTGGGTTAGGCTATTTTTTAAGGTGTTAATTTCTTCAGTATTTTTTTGGGTCTCCTTTAGCAAGCTGTTGACTTGTTTTTCGTGATTTTCTTGCATCATTCTCATTTCTCTTTCCAGTTTTTCCTCTGCTTTCTCTTACTTGCTTCTCAAAATCCCTTTTCACCTCTTCCAAGGCCTGGGACTGATTCATATTTTTCTTGGAGGCTTTGGATGTAGGAGCTTTGACTTTGTTGTCTTCTTCTGGTTGTATATTTTGATCTTCTTTTTCACCAAAGTAAGATAATATAGTCTGATTCTTTTTGCACTGCTTGCTCATGATCCCGGCCAATTACTTGAGTTTTAAACTCTTTGTTAAGGTAAATCTGCTTCCACTGTGGAGAATGTACTGTGCCAAGCTTCGGGGGGGGTTGTACAGCTGTTTTCACAGATACTTGTAGGGACCTGTAAATTTTCAGTTTTTCCAAGGTGGTATGATAAGGGGTGAGGTGTTTACTCCTTTCCTGGCCTGCAGCTACAGGTATTTCTTTCTGTCCTGTAACTGTGAGGAGGGGCTCCTCTCTACAATCACTACAAGCTCCACCAAGCCAGGGTTCCTCCTCACCCCAGCACCGCCACCCAGAACTGTGGCCCAGATCTAAACATGGGCAAAGGAAGAGATTCCTGCCTCAGCACTGGCAAAGGGATCCCTGCAATCCCTCTCTGAGCAGCCACTGGATTCCCCCTCGGTCTGTGGGCTGGAAGATAGGGAAGCAGCTGCCCCGCCCAGGGCCACGCTTTTGGGGAATGGAGCTGAGACCCTGCCTTCCTTTCTCAGCACCGACAGAAACAGACTTTTCCCACTGACCTTATAAATTGTCTTTGGCATTAGTGGATTGAGGAGTCTGGAAAACTCCACAGCTGCCCATGATTCAGTCCTCTGAGTCCTGCTCCAGGTTCACTGTGGCTTGCGAGCCCACACCTTGTGGCTCTGTGCTCCCAGCCCAAGGCAATACACCTCTCTGATCAATCATCCTGGTTGTCTTGGGCTGGAAATTTGTTTCACTCCATCTTTTTGTGGGTTCTGCTGCTTCAGAATTTGTTTAGAGCCATTTTTTTATGAATATTTAGAGGGGTTTTGGGGAGAGCTTAAGCAAGTCACTGCTTTCACTCTGCCATCTTGTCTCTGCCCCAATTTTTTATTTTTTCCAATTACACATAAAGACAATTTTTAGTATTTATTTTTAAAAAATTTTGAGTTTGAAATTCTCTCCCTCTCTTCCCTTCCTCTGCCCTCCCTGAGATGGTAAGCAATTGGATATGTTACACATGTGATATCATGTGAAACATATTCCTATATTAGTTATGTTGCAAAAGAAAACAGACCAAAAAAGAAAAAAATAATAAAGTGAAAAATGGTATGCTTCAATCTGCATTTAGAACCATCAGTTCTTTCTCTGGATGTGGATAGCATTTTTCATCATGAGTCCACAAAGGATTTAAAAGAAAACCCTGTATATGCTATTATTTCTATCCTATGGAGGACATTTTGTGGTTGAGGAAACATTTGAATGATTCCTCAGTTGTGCTGTGGAGAAATTAAGTGGCTTGCTCATGGTTACATAGCTAGAAGGTAGCTGGGACTCACACACAGGTTTTCTGACTCTAAGGGCAGTGCTTATTCAATGATCATTCTACTCATTTTATTTGCTTGGGCACATCCTGAGTCTTTTCAATGTGAATGCTGAGGATTCTCTTCTGATCCTCTGGCCATTTCATCATGAGGCATAGCAGAGAAGGGATTTGTTGGTAAAGATACAAATAAGTATTTTGCACAAATGAAAAGACTTTTTTTTCAGGGTTAAGTTTATATTTTACAAAAGAAGAAAGAAATGATGAACTTATTTTGATTTCATGGGCCAATAAACTATTTATATATCCAGTGTTCTAAAGAAATTCTTTGAAGCTAATGCTTTTTTTCCCCCAATCATCATAAGTTTCTTAAAGTTGTGCTCCCAAGTGACTCTTTTAACATCTTTGAAGACTTGCCAGGTACTTTTTCCAAACAGAACATAGAAACAAGGGATGCCTGAGCTGAAATGCCCTTTATACTTTGCCTGCATGAGTAAGCAAACAACAATTAAGATAGGACATCATAGCTTTTGGAATCTTCATCATTATGACCAAATAAGAACTTGATCACAAATAAACTGACTTGCAGCATAACGCTGAGCAATGCACTTGTTCCCAGTCAGACTCCTCATGCCTAGGAGGCCCAGATGGGAAAATCCCAAGGCACCAGAACTTTGGGGGATCAGTGGCCTTATGTGTAATGTCAAGGCCTTTCTCAGAGACCTCTCAGGCAGGATCACAAATTTTAGAACTAACAAAGACAAAAAAAAAACCCAAAGAAAACATCTAGTCCAGTATGAGTGGGCATCTAATTAGGGCTGCTAATCGCTTATTTGCCATTGATTAAGAAGGTTTTGAATTAAAATTAAACAGGTGGGGAGAAAAATTGTCTTGTGCCTAGAGCTGACATATTATAAAGTAGGGTTTCTTAATCCTTATTGTTTGTCTGATGAACACATTTAGCAGTTGGGCAAGGCTTAAGAAATCCCTCTCAGAATAATATTTATACATAATTGAAAAAATCCTCAATTTCAATTAGAGGTTATCAAAAATGAAGACATAATTTATTTCTTCTTATCCAAGTTTGTAAATCTGCTGAAATCTATCCATAACTCTTCCTCAAGTTAAGAACCTCTGTCAAAAATAATAGAACTTATGTCAAAGGAAGGACAGCAGTACAAAGAAGTTATTCACAGAAGACATCTATATTTAAAAAAAAAAGAACTAGCAAGAACACATAATATCAAATAGATAGGTAGACAAATGGATCAAAAATGAGACATAAACAAAGTGAACTAGAGATCTTAATAGAAGGAGGTAAGTTTGACCTCATAGTAATCATTAGGACATGATGGAATAGAATTTTGTGACTGAATGGAAGGACATGCTTTATTTAAAAATAAAAACCATTGACAACAAGGGTGGGCATGAAATTACATGATGGAATAATATTATATTACTCATATGAGGAGATCCAGAAATTTGGGTGGGAATGTCCAGAAGAATATAAGTAAGCATGTTTTGCATTTTGTCTTTGTATCCTAACACAATACCTTACACACAACAGGTGCCTAATAAAAACTTGTTGGATTGAAATGAAAAACGTGATGGAAAGTGTTTGTCCTCCCTTCTCTCTCCTGCTAGAATGAAAGCTCCTTGAGTATGAGGACTGTTTCATGTTTGACTTGCATAGAGTGGACAATAATATTTTTGAACTCTCAAATCAATGGTCAATAGACAGAAAATGGACATAGTTTTGTCTTAAGAATATACTGGAGACCAACAAGGAAGAAATAAATAAGTGAGGAATTTTGGAAACAGACCACAAACCTGGCACAGAAACATGATGGAATAGTGATGGGGCATTTCAACTATCCAGAGATATGATTGACCCACAGATGAGCAAAAACAAATCAATTGAAAGATTCCCATTTGTCTTAACAATTTCATCCTTCCAGCCTTGGAGAACACAGAGTGACAACTTGTTGTTCTGATTTTGATCAATAAGGAGAAAATGGCAGCTCAAGTTGAAATGACATGAAATTTGACAGAAAGTGATCATTCCATCCCAAAATCTGGGGTATCACTCAATCAACAAGCATTTACTTAGTATCTACTATGCACCAGGTACAGTGCTAGACGCTGAAGACACAAGTACAAAGGCCAAAATTTCTATTTGCAAGGAACTTACATTTTAATGGTGGAAATATGTACACATAAAAATATACACAGTGTGAATATTAAAGGTGGATCAAAACCATTTTACCCCATTTTAACCTGATAACTTCACCAGTTGTTTGTACTCGTATTAATTAGTCAACCAAAATACTTAATGTTAAATACAAAGTCTTTGAAAGCCATTTGATAAAGTGAAAAAATGCCAGACAAGAGGTCTGTTGCATTTTCTGTGGAATTTCTTCACCATCTCTGAGTCCTTTATAAAAGCATTGGCATAGCTGGAATGGGAGACTTTCTTAAAAACTGGAGCAAGTGTGGAGAACATATTTCTGAAGAGGGATCATCCATGGGTGAGGGGCAGAAAGACCTTAGCTTTGACCTCGGCCAAATCTTCTTCCCTCATGACCTTTGACCTGAAGAGGACCATGTAAGCTTCAAAGGGTCCAGAGGATATCGAGCCTCACATTTTCCCTCTGCTGTCATTGCCATGTCCCTGGATTAGCCAGCAGCAGTATCTGAATTGTGGTCAAGGACGTATTGGACTCAGAGATCAAGACGGAGCCCAGCAGACAAACTCCACTATGCCAAAGCATCCCACAAATGAAAGAGAAGAACTTCTAGTGACCAAGAGATTTGTGTGACCCCTGTGCCACAGGATCTCTATGCTTGAGCCTACTTTACTATGTACTTAAGTACTTATATGCTCATGTATCACTGAAGTTTTTGAGGGATATTTTGTGCCTATTGTTGTTATAGTTTCAAACCTTAAATACCCCCTTAATAAATAAATAAATAAATGAATGAATGAATGAATGAATGAATAAAGCTTACTCAAAGTTACATAAGGTCAGCTAACTAAAATGTTTCTCAACTGATCCTCTTGGAGGGAAGCTTACTGGTGGAAGCTAAGCCAATGGCATTAGATCAAAGAAGCCCAAAGCATCCATGGATAGACTGTAAGTTGGGGAGGGTGGTATATGAGCTTGGAAGGGAGAAAATCCTTACTTAAGCAGCCCAAATCAACTAACGTGCTGCTACCTTCAAGTCTGGGAAAAAGCAGCGTGTCATTAGATTAGTACTTCAATGATGGAGGGCAGAACCTGAGTTGTCCATCAGATGGTGTGGTGTTCAAGCCATCACCCAAATGGTACACTCCAAACGTCTCTGAAATACGTGTACCAGCATCTCTGATCTTACTGCTTGGGTAACCTTGGCAATTCATTTAGCCTCCCTACGCCTTTTCTTTTCTAAAATTAGGAAGGACAATGGGGGGGGGGAGTCTTTGAAGTCCTTTCAAACTCTATTTTTACAAAGCACTAACTTCCTAATTTCTGCATCATGTGGCTCAGAGAAACTAGGCAAATTGAAATTTAGATCCTTGGACATTCCCACATCAGGGTGTGGAAATTTCACAGCCAATACATTGTAGAGTATTGGGATGTATATGAACATAAGTTTATAACACAGTTTCCCAAGATCAAAAATCCTGACCCATTAGATTCTCCCTAACTTATCTATATGACCTTCTACTGGAAATTTAGCCTGGTTCACCTCTTCAGCCCATCCCCTTTCCTCAGGGGATCAACCTTACTGGATTTTGTAGGCCTGGTCTGATTTTCCTGAAACTATGGAGCTAAATAAAAACCTAGAGATAAAGACAGGGCAAGAAGAATAGGATGCTTGAAATATCCTTTTTGATTTCATGTTTCCTCACTGTAATAGGCCAGAGATCACTGTGTGATTCGGGGACCTCTCTGAAACTTAGAAGGCTCACTTGCCATAGCACTCTGTGTATAACCTCATCCTTTTGCCTTTTTCTGTGAAAATTTCCACGTGTCATGATTGTACACCCAATGCCTCCTCTGACCTACTCCTAGCATCTGCCCACCTGAGACAAGAAAGATGGAAAAACAGTCAGACAGGCCTCAGTGAGTCTACAGCTTTCCTATATAACCGAAGACTTGATGAACTGCACTGATGGGAAGAATATGAAGTACTCAGGCATCCCAGAGGTAGACGAGGAATAGGGGTGGAAAATTTATGAGACTGGATATCCAGTTGGTACATATCTGTAATACCACCTTCTTAGGAAATCGAGACTGATGGCTCTTTTGAACTTAAGAATCTGAGCTTCAGTGGACTTTGCCAAAAAGTTGTTTGCACTGCTTACCATCAACGTGGTGATCTTCTAAGAGCAGAGGGCCACTAGATTGCCTAAGAAGGGGAAAATTGGCCCAGGTCAGAAACAGAGCAGGTTAAAGATTCTATGATGATCAATATTGAGATCAGGCCTATCAGTAGATCCTACACTTTTAACCTGGACAAGATAGAGAGATCCAGTGTTGAAGTTTAAAAAAGAAAAAAAGAAAACAAAAAGGAAAAAAAACCACCTGGGAATGCCAAATTCAAGAGCATTTTTTGTAAGACCCTCTTCTTGTCATGGCCTAAAGACCACTGAACTTGATGTGGTTATATTGCTGACATTAATCTTCCCTTATAGACCTTCACCTCCATGTTTCCCTGCCAGGTGTTTCATTTTAGCCTCAAATCTTCCTTATGCTTCTGCTACAAGCATAATTGGCCTTTCTTGTCTTTTGTTTTGCATGTGAAAATCTCCCAGTGTTCCAAAATTACAGGAACAGACGAGGGTAGCTACAAAAAGCTACTAGTTCATGTCCAGGTCATGTGGGGAAATTTGCAGTTTATTAGCAAAACTATCTAACTTACAGTTTAGTTAATAGGGCCATTATCAGCAGGTGGACTGCAAGTGCTAAAAGAAGATCATATTGAAGGATGAAAGCAGATAATAGGGACAGACACAGGTAATAGCTGATACATTTACATAAAGCTATACAACTACAAAGTTAGGGTAGAGTTCAATGTGTTAAAACAACTCATAATTGCATCGACTCCCTGGCTAATCTATATTTTTAAATTAGGCCCTGTAGCTTCCAGATGTCATTGTGGATAATGAGGCACAGACAGGAGGCTGCTTTTTTGGATTAAAGCAGTGCTGAAGTGTTATCATACTAAAAGGTTTCTCATCTAGGCATTTGTTGTCATTGATGTGGGATGAAAGCTTGATCATTTCTTCCAATTTTATTAATGCCAAGCAACATTACTGAAGGAACAGAACTGACATCTGAATACTTTGATGAGTATAGGGACGTTAAGTTTTTCTAGCCAAGATTGCATCATACACTGGTTCACGTAGTTGTCTAAAAACCCTTGAGAACTCTTCTTAGTACATATGTCTTGAAATTGTCAACTTATATAGTACATAATAACATATATTTATTTATATACCATGTGGCTCTGAGAAAGTGACAAACTGAAATCCGGGTCCTAGGCAATTCCCACAGGAAAAACAAAATTTCAAGGGCAATAAACTATAGAGAATAGGTACATAAAAATAAATATATATATACACATACACACACACATGCACGCACACACACACACACACACACACACACACACACGTATATGTACAAACCTAGATTAATCCTCACAAATACTCCTAAACATCAGGCCTATACAGCCAGACCCGGCAGCAGTTAGGCTTGCCAAATGCATACACATTCTGGTGTCCTGCTGCACTTCCCTCTGTTACTCACATCTCAATTCTTCAGGTGTATTTAAGGAAGTATGTAGGGATGTGACAAAGAAGAGGGAGGACTAGGCATTTTCTCTGATCCTTCACAATCTTTCAGTCATCTCCAAAATAGAACATACATGCAAAACAGAAAGGAATTTCGCTGTCTCTGAGGTGTAGAACACCGTGAATTCTGATTGACTCTGGATTGGTTGCTGTTCATTTCCAAAGAGGACCAAAATAACATTACTATGTTGGGGTCAAGGTATGGTGTGATCCAACAGAAGCTCAGAACGCTCTACCACACCTTGGGTACAAATATTCCATCTGAACATTTGAGATGAGGATGTTTCTACATTTGCACGCCTCACATTTCTTTTGAGCTACTGAAATTTTTCTTCTCTCATAGAGCACAGTGGTGCTCTGATGTGGGCACACCATGCTGGGTGATCCTTGCCAATTCTTCTATGTCACACAATCAATTCCAAAGTTCTTCAGTGAGACTTTGAGAATGTCCTTGTATTGCTTCTTCTGACCACCATGTGAGCCCTTGCCTTTTCTCAGTTCTCTATAAAATAATCTTTTAGGAAAACTTACCTTTGGCATTGAAACAAAGTTTCCAGACCATCAGAGTTATATTCTCCGCAGTACAGTTTGAATGCCTGGCCTGAGAAAGCACCTTAGTATCTAGTATCTTATCTTTCCAGGTGATCTTCATAATCTTCCTAAGAGAATTCAAATGGAAGTGATTCATTTTCCTGGCACAGCACTGGTATACTGTCCACGTTTCTTTGGTATTCGATAGTGAGGTCAGCATAATGGCTCTGTAATTTTTCAGTTTGGTAGGCAGTCTTCTATCTCTTCTTTTCCACACTTTCCTTTGAAGCTTCCCAAACACTGAGCTAGCTCTGGAAATGCATGTGTCAAGCTCATAATCTATATGTCCATCCCTGGAAAGTATACTGCCAAGGTAAGTTAACTTATCCACAGCACTCAGTATTTTTACATTTGATGTAACTGATGATTCCATGTATTGATGGCATCATGCTGGCTGATGGAGAACCTGTGTTTTCTTGGTGTTAATTGTTAGGCCAAGATTAGCACAAGCAAAAGAGAATTGACCCACACTTTGTTGCATCTCAGCTTCAGATGACAAATGACAAACCACTCCAGTATCTTTGTCTGGAAAACCCCCAATAGAGTCATGGATAATCAGACATGACTGAAAGGACTCAATAACAAGAAGAAGTCTGAGAGACCTTTGAATTATAGTCCTAGGGAAACTATAATGAAGTGGAAGAAGTGAGGAGGTGAGAAATGGGGAAATATGGGGGAAAAGACTAAAATTGTCGAAAATCTCAGGTGGAAGACTACTCAGTTAAAGAAAGTGAGCATTTACGAATAAACTAACATGGAAAATATTAATCACAAAAGCAAATATGGTCTCCAGATAAGCAAAATTAGTTCAAACATCTATGAGTAGATACAGTAAGACAAAAGAAAATGAAGCAATACCTCATAAGTCAGAAGACCCTGTGGGTTCCCAAGGAAGCATGGAACCACAGCATGCTATTACTGAATGATTTTAAAGAGAAATAAGAACTGTGAGGGCAGAATTTGTGGCCTGAACAATGGAAATAATTTACAGAATAGAAAAAAAAACTTATCTCAGATCTTACCAAAGAAACAAAAGAAAGAAAAGATTATTGGGAAAGCAAACACACAGAATGAAGGAGAATCTGGAAGAAAAGTAAGAAGCCATAACGCTAAAAGAATACATGATCTCCATACAAACAATAAAAATTAATCTCAAGGAAAGCATGTGGGGAGATAATCTAGGGATTAGACATTTCCCATAAGAACATGACAAATGAAAAGATTTGCACAATATAATGCAAATATAACACACTGCCCAGAACTTCTGAACACGGGATACAAAGCACAAATGAAAGAATTTATAGATTGTGTCCATAAAAAACAACAACAACAGCAACAACAACAACAACAACAAAATACTATAGTGCAAATTCCAGGAAACACGGTGATTAAATTTGACACATTCAATGACAAATAACACATCCTGCAAGCAATCAGAAGAATGATTTTCAAAAATAAAAGAAATGAAACTCAAATGACAGAATGCTATTCTGTACCCCCAAGAAAGTACAAGAGAAAACGGAACAATGGGGTCTGAAGAGCAATGGAGCTCAAGACACAACCCAAGGGGATCTGTTTGGTAAATCTCAGCCTGATCATGAATGACAAAGTAAATGATAAATAAAAAGAAGTATTTGAAGCATTCTTAGAAAGAAAACTAGACCTGGAGAAACTTTTTGCTTCTCAAACAACTCAGACAACAGAAATATAAAAGGATAAACAAATATAGCAACCAATACGAGCAACAAAATAGTGACACAGAGACTGTTAAGACTTCTCTCCCTAAATGTTCACAAGAAGACAAGGCTGAAAACCGAAGTCAAATCAAAGTGATGGTGGCAAAAGCAAACTCAAACCTCAGACCATCTTGCCTGCAGGTGAATCTATGTTTTTTATGAGACTAAAGTACAGAAGGGGAAGGCAGAAGAGGGGAAGAAGATAGAAGGGAATACGGTTCTTTTTTTTACCAAGACAAAGGCTAACAATGGAGGGAAAATAACTTGTATAGTGTCTTCAGGAAGAAAAGAACCTACAGGATAATAGGTGCAGAAACAAAGGGAGCAATTCCAAAGTGAGGGTAAGAAAAAAGGTCATTTTTTGTCTGGGGCAGTGAGATGGCACTTTGGATAGGGTTTGGAGTCAGGGAGACTCATCTTCCTGATTTGAAGTCTGGCCTCAGACACTAGCTATGTGACACTGGGCAAGTCACTTAACCCTGATTACCTCATCTTCCTCATCTGTGAAATGATCTAAAGAAGGAAACGGCAAACCACTCCAGTTTCTTTGCCAAGAAAACCCCAAATATGGTCATGGAGGGTCAGACATGATTTAAAAATAACTGAACAACAAAGGGGGTATGCCTGATGAATGCTTCCATGGGGAAGAGAGTTATTCTGTTTCAGTAAAATGGGGGAGGCAGTCAACATCCAGATGAGTTAGAAGGCATGGACTCAGGTAGGAAATTTCATGGCAAATAGGGAAAAAATGTCATGGGGAAGAAAAAATTAATGATGAATTGCTCTACTAAAGACATAGGAAAATTCCTTCCATGTGTGACATCCTCCAACCTGCAGGAACTGGTATTTCTAAGACAGAAGTGCTATTTAAACAAGGGTCCAAGGGGTAAAATCCTTAAGACACTAAGAAACAGTTGATTTCAGGAATAAAAAAAAGTAACTCAGAAGTTTTAATTCTATTAGGAACATGAAAACTAAAAAAGGGACTAAATAATTGTAAGAGCTATAAATCAAAATATAAAAGTTTAGAACAGACAAGGAAGATAAATTAGGAAGTAAATGAAAGAAAGATACTCTATATAGAAAAATGCACAAAATACTGATTAAAAAAGCCCAACAAGCAAATAATGTTGAAGGAGTAGAAAGGAAGGGGGATTTTACCTTTCTATTTAATTGGCAGGGAATAAAAAAGAGAGGAAGAACTAAATAATAGGTAAAATTGAAGAAAGAAAAAGAATAGATTAAGTAAAATTTGCAAACTAGGGAAATGGGTAACAAATAGGAGGGTGGGAAAATGGGTGGAGGATAAGGGTGAAAGGATAGGGTTGCTTTAAAATAGATTAAGATAAAATAACTAAAGAAACCAAGTACTGTGTCTACAGAGGAAGAGGGGGAAATCATAATTTGGGGGGGAAAGTTAGAGACAAATGAAAAAATATAAACCTATTACATCAATTTTAAATGCTAATAAATAAATACTCTAATAAAATAAAAAAAAAGAGGAGCCAAGATGGCGGAGTGAAAAGGTAGTCACTCTTACTCTCCCCTATCAACCTCTGAAAATCCAGAAAATATAACCCCAGGAAAAAACCCTGGAACAGCTGAACTAGAAGAAAGACAGGGAGTAGCAGTGCAGCAGCCCAGCAAACGTGTCTCCCAGTGCCTCAGCAAAAATAAAGGAGGCAGAACTACGAGGGGCCCCAGGCTGATAAGTACCCTGTGGCATTCATCAGAAAGGAGGTGAAGAAAACAAGCTAAAGGCTTCCTAAAGCCCCAGCCTTGCTGATTCCAACCCAACACCCGCTGAGCTGTCAGAACCCTGCAGCCCCCAATTGTGAAGAAATCCTGAAGCACAGGTGGTAGAGCATGCAAACACCAGCACCTGGACCTCCCAGTGCCTCAGTGACAGCGGAAACTGGTAGAAAGCAGCTCAGAAAACCACCAGGTGCCTCGGCACTCCACCGCAAAGGAATCTCCAAGTGCATTAGCAGAAATGAGGGGGACAACACTGCAGGGGGCCCCAGGCAGATAAACACCCTGAAGCACCCATCTAAAAGGAGCTGAAGAAAGCTACAGGAAAGGAAAAGCAGGCAACCTAGAATTTCCTAAAAGTTCCAGCCTTGATGATTCCAGCTCAAGACGAGGTAAGCTGCCAGAGACCTACAGCCTCCAATTGCCAACATAAGAGGCCCCAGCACACAAAGCCAGCTACCAAGACCTAGGCTCCCAACACCAGAAGCTTGGGTCAGTACCCTCTGTTCCCCAGCAGGAGAGCTCAATCTCTTTAAAGGCCAGGGAATAAAGTAACACGATGAGTAAAAAGAAACGTACCACAGATTCATATTATGAGAAGAGTGAAGATCAAGACAGAAATTCTGAAGGGGACAATATTGTCAACAAACCCACATCTGCAACAACAAAAGGGAATATGAACTGGTCTGAAGCCCAAAAAGCCTTCTTAGAAGAGCTCAAGAAGGATTTTAATAGTCAAATGAGAGAGGTAGAAGGGTCCTTCAAAAATCCAATTGGCCAATTGGAAAAAAAAATACCGTGAAGAAAACAAATCCCCAAAAACCACAATTGGACAATTGAAGAAGGAAGGACAAAAACTAACAGAAGAGTACACTGAAGAAAACAAGTCCCTAAAAAACACAATTGGCCAGTTGAAGAAGGAAGTACAAAAACTAACAGAAGAAAACAATCTGTTAAAAACTAGAATTGGACAAATGGAAACTAATGTCTCTATGAGAGAGCAAGAATCAGTCAAACAGAAACAAAAAAATGAAAAAATAGATGAAAATGTAAAATACCTCATCAGTAAAACAACCGACCTGGAAAATCGACTCAGGAGAGACAATTTAAAAATTATTGGACTACCTGAAAATCATGATGAAAAAAAGAGCCTGGACAGTATCTTTCAGGAAATCATAAAGGAAAACTGCCCGGAAGTCCTAGAACCAGAAGGAAAATAACCATAGAAAGAATCCACCGATCACCACCTGAAAGAGATCCCAAATTGACAACACCAATGAATATAACAGCAAAATTCCAAAATTACCAGATGAAAGAGAAGGTGCTGCAAGCAGCCAGAAAGAAACAATTTAAATATCATGGAACCACAGTCAGGATTACACAGGACCTTGCAGCTTCTACATTAAAAGACCGCAGGGCATGGAACATGATATTCCATAAGGCAAAGGAGCTTGGAATGCAGCCAAGGATCAATTACCCAGCAAAAATGAGCATCATTTTTCAAGGGAGGAGGTGGATATTCAACGAAATAGGAGACTTCCAAACTTTCCTGATAAAAAGACCAGAGCTCAACAAAAAATTTGATCTTCAAGTACAGGACTCAAGAAGGACTTAAAAAGGTAAATGGGACAGAAGGATACAATATGTTGTTAATGGGGGGGGGCTGTTTAAACCCCTACAAGGGAATATGAGACTTGCAACCCTTGAGAACTGTATTGTTATTACACCTTGTTAAAGGAGTATACATAAAGAGGGTGGATATTAGTTGACTTTGATGTAATGATAAAAAAAAATCTAATCAAGTGGGTTAAATGGATCCAAATAAGTGGATCAATCTGATCTTAGAAAATGTACTGAGAAAGGAGGAGGCAGACAAGGGTAAATTACATTACAGGAAAAGACACAAAATCCTATTACAGCAGAGGGAAAGAAGGGGGGGAGCATTGTTTGAACCTTACTCTCATCAGATTTGGCTCAAGAAGGGCATAATATAATCAGTTAGGTATAGAAATCTAACTTGCCCTATAGGCAGTAGGAGGGAAAAGGGGAAAGAAAAGGGAGGGGAAAGAAAAGGGAGGGGGGAAAGAAGGGAGGGAAGCAGCAGTAAGACTAAAGGGGAAGAAAAGGGAAAGGGATAATAAAAGGGGAAGGGACTGAAGGAGGGTGGTCAAAAGCAAAACACTAGTGAAGGGGGAAAGGAAAAAGGAGAAAGAAAAGCATAAATGGGGGAAAAGGATGGAGAAAAAGACACAGATAGTAATCATAACTGTGAATGTGAATGGGATGAACTCTCCCATAAAACGGAAACGGATTGCAGAATGGATTAAAAACCATAATCCTACAATATGTTGTTTACAGGAAACACATTTGAAAAAGAGTGACACATACAGGGTAAAGGTAAAAGGCTGGAGCAGAATATATTATGCATCAGCTGAAGTAAAAAAAGCAGGGGTAGCAATCCTGATCTCAGACAAAGCAAAAGCAAAAATAGATCTAATCAAAAGAGATAAGGAAGGAAACTACATCCTGCTAAAAGGCACCATAGACAATGAAGTAATATCATTACTAAACATATATGCACCAAATGGTATAGCATCCAAATTCTTACAGGAGAAGTTCAGGGAGTTACAGGAAGAAATAGACAGCAAAACTATACTAGTGGGGGACCTGAACCTCCCCCTCTCGGCACTAGATAAGTCTAACCACAAAATAAACAAGAAAGAAGTTAGGAGGTGAATAGAACATTAGAAAAGTTAGGTATGATAGACCTCTGGAGAAAACTGAATGGGGATAGAAAGGAATATACTTTTTTCTCAGCAGTACATGGCACATACACAAAAATTGACCATGTACTAGGGCATAAAAACCTCACAATCCAATGCAGAAAGGCAGAAATATTAAATGCATCCTTTTCAGATCATGATGCAAAAAAAATTATATGTAATAAAGGGCCATGGAAAGATAGACTAAAAAATAATTGGAAACTAAATAATCTAATCCTAAAAAATGATTGGGTCAAACAACAAATCATAGAAACAATCAATAATTTCATTCAAGAGAATGACAATAATGAGACAACATACCAAAACCTATGGGATGCAGCAAAGCAGTTCTTAGGGGAAGTTTTATATCTCTAAATGCTTACATAAATAGAAAAAGAGGAGATTAATGAATTGGGCATACAACTAAAAAAACCAGAAAAAGAACAAATTAAAAATCCTCAGCTAAACACCAAATTAGAAATATTGAAAACCAAAGGAAAAATTAATAAAATTGAAATTAAGAAAACTATTGAACTAATAAATAAAACTAAGAGCTGGTTTTATGAAAAAACAATAAAATAGATAAGCCTTTGGTTAATTTAATTAAAAAAAAAAAGAAAAACCAAATTACTAGTAACAAGAATGAAAAGGGCGAAGCTACTACCAAGGAGGAGGAAATTAAAACAATAATTAGAAATTATTTTGGCCAACTATATTCCAACAAATTTGACAATCTTAGTGAAATGGATACATATTTACAAAAATGTAAATTGCCCAGATTAACGAAGAGGAAGTAAAATACTTAAATAACCCCATCTCAGAAAAAGAAATTGAACAAGCCATTGATGAACTCCCTAGGAAAAAATCTCCAGAGCCAGATGGATTTACATGCGAATTCTATCAAACATTTAAAGAACAATTAATTCCAATACTATATAGACTATTTGGGAAAATAGGTGAAGAAGGAGTCTTACCAAATTCTTTTTATGATACAAATATGGTGTTGATACCTAAACCAGGAAGAGTCAAAATAGAGAAAGAAAATTATAGACCAATTTCTCTAATGAATATAGATGCAAATATTTTAAACAAAATACTAGCAAGTAGATTGAAACTTATCACAAGAATAATACACTATGACCAGGTAGGATTAATACCAGGAATGCAGGGTTGGTTCAATATTAGGAAAACTATCAGCATCATTGAGCATATCAACAACAAAACCAACAGAAACCACATGATCATCTCAATAGATGCAGAAAAAGCTTTTGATAAAATACAACACCCATTCCTATTAAAAACACTAGAAAGCATAGGTATAAATGGAGTCTTCCTTAAAATAAAAATAGCATTATCTAAAACCTTCAGCAAGCATTATATGTAATGGGGACAGGCTAGAAGCATTTCCAATAAGATCGGGGTGAAACAAGGATGTCCATTATCACCACTGTTATTCAATATTGTACTGGAAACCTTAGCTTTAGCAATAAGAGAAGAAAAAGAAATTGAAGGCATTAGAATAGGCAAAGAAGAAACAAAGCTATCACTCTTTGCAGATGACATGATGATATACTTAGAGAATCCTAGAGAATCAAGTAAAAAACTACTTGAAATAATAAACAACTTTAGCAAAGTTGCAGGCTATAAAATAAACCCACATAAATCATCAGCATTTCTATATATTACCAACAAAGCCCAACAGCAAGAGATAGAAAGAGAAATCCCATTTAAACTTACTGTAGACATTATAAAACATTTAGGAGTCTACCTCCTGAAACAAACCCAGGAACTCTATGAACACAATTACAAAACACTTTTCACACAAATAAATCAGATCTAAATAATTGGAGAAAAACATCAGTTGCTCATGGGTAGGCCGAGCTAATATAATAAAAATGACAATCCTACCTAAGCTAATTTACTTATTCAGTGCCATACCAATCAAACTACCAAAATTATTTTATAGAGTTAGAAAAAATAATAACAAGATTCATTTGGAAAAACAAAAGGTCCAGAATATCAAAGGAACTAATGAAAAGAAATGCAGGGGAAGGTGGCCTAGCAATTCCAGATCTTAAATTGTATTATAAAGCAGCAATCATCAAAACTGCTTGGTACTGGCTAAGAAATAGGGAGGTGGATCAGTGGAATAGGTTAAATATGCAAGACACAGTAGTCAATGACTATAGTAATCTATTATTTGATAAAAAAGACCCCAGCTTCTGGGATAAGAACCCACTCTTTGAAAAAAAAACTGCTGGGAAAACTGGAAAAGAGTATGGCAGAAAGTAGGCATAGACCCAAATCTCACACCATATACCAAAATGAAGTCAAAATAGGTTCATGACTTAGATATAAAGGCTGATACCATAAGTAAACTGGGAGAACAAGGAATAGTTTACCTATCAGATCTATGGAGAACAGAAGAATTCATGACCAAACAGGAGATAGAGAACATTATGAAAAGCAAAATGGATAATTTTGATTACATTAAATTGAAAAGTTTTTGCACAAACAAAGCCAATGCAACTAAGATTAGAAGGAAGGTAGAAAATTGGGAAAGAATTTTTACAACCAGTCTCTCTGATAAAGGCCTCATTTCTAAAATATATAGAGAATTAAGACAAATTTATAAGAACACAAGCCATTCCCCAATTGATAAATGGTCAAAGGATATGAACAGACAGTTCTCAGATGAAGAAATTAAAGCCATCTATAGTCATAAAAAATGCTCTAAATTGATTAGAGAAATGCAAATCAAAACAACTCTGAGGTACCACATCACACCTATCAGATTGGCCAACATGACAAAACAGGAAAATGATAAATGTTGGAGAAGATGTGGGAAAATTGGAACACTAATACATTGTTGGTGGAGTTGTGAAATGATCCAACCATTTTGGAGAACAATTTGGAACTATGCCCAAAGGGCTACAAAAATGTGCATACCCTTTGATCCAGCAATAGCACTTCTAGGGCTATATCCCAAAGAGATCAAACAAATGGGAAAAGGACCCACATGTACAAAAATATTCATAGCAGCTCTTTTTGTGGTGGCAAAGAATTGGAAATTGAGAGGACACCCATCAATTGTGGAATGGCTGAGCAAGTTGGGCTATATGAATGTAGTGGAATACTATTGTGCTATAAGAGATGATGAACAGGCTGACTTCAGAAAAACCTGGAAAGACTTATATGGTCTGATACTGAGTGAAGTGAGCAGAATCAAGAGGACTTTGTACACAATAACAGCCACATGTTATGCAATGACTAAGATTGTTAAACTGAACCCTTCTCAGCATTACAGGATCTAAGACATCTCCAGAGGCCTCGGATGGAAAATGCTGTCCACATCCAAAGAAAGAACTATGGAAGTCGAATCGCATCACTTATTTTTACCTTCTGTTGAGTTTTGTTTCATCTTTCTGATGGTTCCTCCTATTGGTTTTAATTTTTACTTACAACTTCACTAATGTGAAAATATGTTTAATGGATGTAAATGTAAAGCCTATATCAGATTGTGCCGTCTTGGGGAGGGTGGGGGGGGGGAGGAAGGGGAAGAATAATTTTCAATTCTAAAGCATATGGAAGTGCTTGTTGATAAATCAAAATATATTAATAAAATTTAAAAATAAAATAAAAAGGAGAGATTGGATAAAACCCCACAATCTACTCTTTTCATTTATTTGTTTGTTTGTTTGGTTGTTTGTTTGTTTTGGCAATTGGGGTTCAGTGAATTGCACAGTGTCACACAGCTAGTAAGTGTCAAGTATTTGGTCTGATGTCGGATTGGAACTCAGGTCCTCCTGATTTCAGGGCCAGTACTCTATCCACTGTGCCACCTAGCTTCCCCCACAATCTACTGTTTATAAGAAGTATGCCTAAGAAACAAAGATGTGTGCATACATATCTATATCTATATCTATGTATGATACACCTGTGATATACATATATACATGTACATATACACGTGTGTGTGTGTGTGTATGTGTGTGTGTGTGTGTGTGTGTGTGTGTACAGAATATAAACAAGGGTTTGGATACAATTGACTATTTAGTGGATGAATAAAAAAAGAAGAAGCAAGAGTTGTGCTTATGCTACCAGACAAAGCAAAAATAAATATTCCCTACATAAAAAGGACTAAACAAGGAAACTCGTTTCATTGGAGGAAATGAAACCATGCTTCAGATGACTTTGTATTGAAATTCGTGAAGGAAATGTTAGTTGAACTACAAGACGATATTAGACATTAATACAGAAATAGTGGAGAGTAATAGTTTAACAGAAAGGTAAACAAAAAGGAAAATACAGACTATAATAAAGTGAGTGGAAAAAATAGAGCTAAAAGACTTTGGCATCTTCTTAATGAGATTGCTAAAAAACATACATATTTCTCAAAACCACAGAGAACTTTTTTACAAAAATTGGCTCTGTATTAGTGTACAGAAACATTATAAACAAATGTAAAACACCAGAAACATATTCTTTTCAGACCATAATGTAACAAAAATAGTAAACAGTTCAGGAACCACAAACAAAAGATACAGATATATACAGAGACATAAATGAAATCCTAAATAATGAAAGGTGAAAGAACTAATCTTAGAAACAATAATTATTTGAAAGAGAGTATCCATTATGAAACAGTATACCAAATTCTTGGATGTATCTGAAGCAATCCTAAGGAGGAAAATCACTTCTTCAAACATACAATAACCAAAGAGAAAAAAGAGTGGTGGTGAACTGAATGCTGTCAATTAAAAAAAAAAACTAATACAATTGTAAAAATCTTTTATCAATCTCATTTTAAAAGAGGGAAAAATCATCTATAAACAAATTCACAAAGTGAAATAATATTTTTAAAAGAATTATCAGAATCTACTATGCACATTTATATATTAACAAAAATAAGAACATAAAAGCAATAGAGAAATATTTTTTAAAAAATATAAAGTACCCAAAATAACCGAAGTCCAAATAGTGATTCAGTCTTAATTCAGTCCCAGAAAGAGAAATAGAGCTAGCTGTAAGGAAATACAAAAAAAAAAAAATCTTGTTCCTGATGAACAAACAGAAGAATTATTTCAGGCTTTTAAAGAATTACCACTACTTACACTACACAAATTATTCTCAGAAGTTTACTTTTATGAGACAACTGCAGTCTTAACACCTAAATCAGAGAAAGATAAAGCACAAAGAAAAACTATAGACCAATACAATTGATTCAAACTGTTTTTTAAAACCCCATCAAATAGACTACATCCGTTTGTCTAAGAAAAAAATTCATTTTAAGCAAGTTGAATTTACACCAGAAATGCAAGAGTGGATCAACATTAGGAAAATTTCAACATAATTTAATCATTTTCAAACAAAAACATCACCAAATACATTATTATCTCAAGAGATACAGACAAAGCCTTTGATGAAGTACAATAACTTTTGTTAAAAAAAAAACTTCACAATGCAAATGGAAGAACATCAACAAAAGAAATAAAAAGTTAATATTGCAAAATTTCAAAGAACCCCTTTACAGAAATGGAAGGCCTGTAACTATGGTACATTATACATATTTTCAAACTTTTCCAATATATTGATCAGCTATACTGATTTTTGCCTCTTTTTTTGTCTTTAAAATATGAATTTTTTTATATCTTTTTTTAAGTGGGGAGGGCAAAGATACTGGGGAAAATTATGGGATATGTCTCCAATTTTCTGTTTCTGCAGGAAATATTTTGATTGCTTACAAATTGCTTTCTGAACCTACGATCTCATGCTGGTACTTGTCTGCAGGAAGCCTGAGCGACCGTAATTTGATATAAACCTTTTAAGAAACAAGGGAACAATTCCTCCAGCCTGCACAATAATAGTGGTATAGCTGAGCATAACTTGGAACCTAATTTATTTAGTGATCCAGAAATTTCCTAGCACCCAACCACTCTTTCCAGTGAATTACTGGTTAGTCCTGCCTCAATTCTTAGGGAGAAATGTTCCCTCTTTCATGATCTTAGTGTCTAAGTCTTTTCATTTCATAGCCAGCTAGGCAAGGCAGAGTTGGAAAGGAATAGAGGCTGGGGATACCCAGTGAAAGAAAGGTATTTGGAACCCACTATCCTGTCTACTAAATAACCCTATAAAATCATGTTGATTTTTATTTCTATAACAACAATCTTCACATTTATCTAGCCCTTTGCTGTTTACAAAAATCTGCACTCACAACAATTCAGTGAGGCAAATATTCACAACAATTCTATTATTCCTATATGACAGGTGAAGAAACAAGTAATCAGAAAACACAAGTGATTGGTCTTTAGTCCTGGAACTAATAATCGATGGAGCAGAACTGAATCCAGTTCTCTGAATTCTAAACTGAATGGACTTATAAAAAATAGATCACTGAAAATATAGATGTATTAAGTTTTAGGAAATACACTCCTCTCCTTCCACTACATACACCCTAGCTGTAATGGTCACCCTTCTCTTTAACTATTACTGGCTTAATTCCTAAAAATTCAAATTCTGGGATATAAGGCAATCAAGGGGTATTTTCTGATATTTCTTCATGTGTTAAGAGAAGTACACAAACTCTCTCATTAATTAATCACTTCTACATCAATTTATAAAACACAACAGAGGAAATTTGTTTTTTCAGAGATTCCCTCTACTCTCTCTCTTTCTCAACCCCATTGGTTTCAGAAACAAACAAAACATCAATATACTAACTACACAATTTGTTAATGGTGTGACAAACAATATGAAGACGTGTGTAAATATTACAGTGAGAAGGATAGGTAGATGCATCCCATCATCACCTGCAACTGCTGACCTCTCAACTCGGTAAACACAGTCCCACCGTCCAACTCCCTAGATAAGCAGTCTTTAAGACAACCAGTGAAAATCTCTAAGAATTTGCTTCTGAATGCTTTCTCTCCCAGCATGAGTTAAATCCAGTTCTCTTAAGAAATGTTTCTTCAAACTCTTTCTTCTTGACAGTTAACTTAGAAAAGAAGTTATTTTAGTTAATTGTTTTTCTTCTCTGTCAACAAACAGTTTCTTTTTCTCCAGACAAGGCAGTTTACTCCTCCAGATGGCAATTAAACTGCCACTTTCCCAAATATTATATACCCTTTTAAAGATATAGTAAAAGTCTTCATAGTCTTTACAGGAGAAGCCATAGAAACTAGTGTTACACAGGTAACAAAATACTTTCTACAATTCTTTATTGATATATTTAGTTTTAATATCACCTTCATTTTCAAATAGACACTTCTTTCTTCCCAGAGAACCATTCTTTGTAACAAAAGTGGGGGAAGGGAAGTTCAGCAAAAATAAATGACATAGGGGCAGCTAGGCAGCACAGTGGCTAGATCCCCAGCCCTGAGTTCAAATTTGACTTTAGACCAAACAGTTGACACTTACTGGCTGTGTGACCCTGGGCAAGTCACTTAACCCCAATTGCCTAAAAAAAAATTCTTACATTATATTCAGTATTGCACATCCATAAGCCCCCAGCTCTGTGAAGTGGGGAGAAGGGAGCATATCACTTCTTCTGTATTAATCCTGGGCTTTATAATTTTACAGCATTTAGGTTCAGGTTTTTGGTTTGTTTATTGTCCCTTACAGTTACATCAGTGTAGTCATGACATGTCTTGATTTCCTGCTTCTACTTCACTTAGCATCCATTCATAATATCTTCTCTGTATTCATGTCTATCATTTCTCACAGTACATTATTTTATTGCATTCATTCATCTTAATTTTTATTGATTTTTAAAATTTCTTACATTGCCAACATTTCCCTCAGTATTCCTCCTCCTCCTCTCTCCCAGAGCAGCATCCCACATATCAAATAGTTTTTTTAATGGAAAAAAAAGAAAAAGAGAATAAAAATCAACAAAACTAATGAATACATCAAAAAGTCTAAAAACATGTGCATTGTAACACTCTTTTGTACCTACCACTTCTGCATAGGAGTGGGATGGGGGTATTTTCTCATCTCTATTGCATTCGTTCACTGAAATTTGGCTAACCATTTCCCAATGAATTTTTATCTGCTTTTTTTGGTACTAACACAAGTGTAGCTCTAAATATTTTAGTATATGTGGGGCTTTCTTTTTGTAAAAACCTATTTAAAAAAATATAATGGAAAAAGAAAACTTTCTCTTCAGCACATGCCTAATTCAAGTCTTCAAGACTTTGTGGTTTTTATTGCCATGGAAGTATTCTCCATCAGTGCAGTTTGAAACTTTTCTGTTTCTTAGCAGATAGTCTGTTACTTTCTGTGCTTCAAAATATTTATCACCAAGTAACCAATCCAATAGAAAAAAAAGTCTCCCTGAATTTAGTCCAGTCTTTTCTGTATCTTCATTCCTCACAGTGAAGTATTTTTTTGTATTAATTCATTAATCTTAATTTTCATTGACATTTTTATTTACTCTGGCTCCCATCTAACCAGATAGCAGAGAGTAATGGAAAAGGGCTCAACTTGGAATCTGATGACTCGCCTTTGAATTGCATCCCTGTACCTTACTAGCTGTGTGATCTTGGACAAGTCATCTCATTTTTCTGAACTTCAGATTCCTCATCTATAAAGAGTAAACTCCTACTGTTCACATAATCTAGAAAACAAGATTGTTTTGAAGAGTATGCTTTTTCAATCTTAAAGTCAAGAAATGTGGATAAGAATTAAGATAAAAAGGGATAAGAAATATGTAATTTTCTACTTGGCCTACGTTTGCAGCAAATACAGTGCTTATTTATGAAACTCAATGTTGTAACATTACAAGGAAGACCACCTCTCAAGAAATTAGATAATTATTGCTTAAATGTATGTATAATTTTTGCATCAAGCAATATTTGAGGATAATTGATAAAAGGTCAACATAGTCAGGAAGAACTGGTTACAAGCTCAGCTTCTGAGATGTACTAGATGTGTGAGGCAGGAATAGTGGAAGCAAAAGTACACTAATGCATTGTTGGTGAAGCTGTGAATTAGTTTCCCTTTTGGAAAGCAATTTGGAATTATGTAAGTGAAATGACTAACATATCCATACTCTGATCTAGAGATTTCATTTCTCCTCATTCTCACTATGTTCTGAGTCATTTTCAGTCATTTCTGACTTTGTCACCCCATTTTGAGTTTTCTTGGAGAGATACTGAAGTGGTTTGCCATTTCTTTCTCTAGCTCATTTTACAGGTAAGGAAACTGAAGGAAATAGGGTTTAATTGACTTTCCCAGGATCACATAGCCAATAAATGTCTGAGGCCAGATTTGAACTCAGAAAGGTGAGTTTTCCTGAATCCAGGCCTGGCACTCTTTCCACTGCACCACTTAGCACTCTCACCTATTAATTGGATGAAAGGAAAAAGATCAATAATCAATGCCTTGAGTGCTTTGCTTTGTATTGTTTTGCTAATCTTTTATCAGCTATAGTTATTAGAAAAAGAGCTAACAGTGTGATTCAAAGTAAAGGACTCAGTAAAAAAAAAAATCTGTGTGTAACCAAACTATTATGTAGTCCTAGGGGAATTCATGTGTCAGTTAATCCTAGAAGTATAACTAAATCATTATAAAGTGTGCATCTTAAGTATGTAACTATAATGACCAAACATATACGTTAATCTTTATATTAAAATGATGAATTAAGAAAGCCTTGTAAAGGGCGAATTGAGACATCAAAGGGCCAATTGAGACATCACGGAAAGTAGAAAGTTAGGATGTCATAAAGTTAGGACATAATGACCCACAAAATGCAATCTTGGATGAATCAGCTTCTAGAGGACTTTGTTACACCATACATGCATTAAGAGACCTATAAATAATGGAATTTGGTGTCTCAGGGTCTCAGACCACACTGGGTGGACTGTGGACCCACCTTTTTTTCTCTCAATAGAGGTTGGTTTCTTTGCCCAGAGAGGCTTCCCATTTTCTTTTTTACACGGGAATAGTTAAATAAATGGTAAATGAATATAATTGAACATTTCTATGTAGTAATAAACAATGAAAGTGATGAATACAGAGAAACATGGGAAGACTTAGATGAACAGATGCGAAGCAAACAGAACCAAGAAAATAATCTACACAAGAACTATAACAATATAAATGGAAGAACACAGAACAATTAAAAGCAAATATTGTGAAATTTCAAAGAACAAGCTTTGCCCCAAAAAGAGATATGAAAAGACATTCCATTCCGCTGCCCAGCCAACTCCTTTGTACAGATGTGTGTGCAAGGGTCTATGCATTCCATATGTTGTTAATTTAAAAATTACAGACAATTTTTGTTAATTTTTTTCTTATTCTCTTTTTCCTTTGAAAAAATATTATATAGGATGGCTTTCTCGGAGGAGGAAGAGGAAGGATGCAGGGTGGAATTTAGGCAATATAAAAACTATATATAAATCTAAATAATACATTTTTTAAATACCATGTGTGTTCACACGGCAAATCATTTACCTCCTCATTGCCTCCATGCAGTTCCCTAAGACTGAAAGTTACAGACAATTTGGCCATATGTATCAGTGGAAAGAGTTACCATGCTAGAGACTTCCCTGCATAATAAAATCACAGGTCCAGTCCAGAATAACAAGGACAACAACAAAAGTTTTGCACATTTCTATTAACCATTTAAACAGATGCAACTTTTAACTTAAAGATATATTTGAAGGAAGGAATTGTTTAAGAGACATTTAATTTGCCACGGTTCAAGGTGATGCCATTGGTGTTAAGCTTGTGTGTCTGGTGATAGGAGACACTACATCAGGTCACAAAATAGGTGACGCAAACACAGAAGTGCTTTCTATTATAGCATGGGCCACTAGAGGCTATCCTTTGTCATTGTGATCATGGTTTTTTTTGAGCTTTAGCTCAAAATTTCAGGCTTACTACTCTTTACTAAAGTTGAGGCCTGAGGAAGCTAGGTAGTGTAGTGGATAGAGCGCTGGCTCTGGAGTCAGGAAGACCTGCATTCAAGTCCAACCTCAGACACTTACTAGCTGTATGAACATAGGCAAGTCATTTAACCCCAATTGACTCAAAAAAAAAAACCACCCCAAAAACCTTCTGTGGCATAAAGTTGATGTCAAACAAGCCATTTCCAGTATTGTCTGAAATTATGATCACTTATTAAGGAAGTCATAGAAAGGATTCCGGTCCAGGTGTGAGCACTCCAAGGTTCCTTCCATTTTACCTTGGAGATTCTGTGGTTTTATTGCACTTGAAATTCTATTAAAATAGGTTTATGACACTTGGATTCAGGTCCTCTTTCACAAAGACTAGGTCTACATAACAGCCAAACAATCAATGTGGTTAATTTAGCTAAACAAAAGAAACTTATGATTAGCCTTTCTGGCCTATTCAGTTCAATGGCAAACAATAGAATCATGGAATTTTGAACCCGGAAGTGCCCTTAGATAGCTGACAGTTGTGTGTAACTCTGCCTCACAAATCCAAGTCGTGCACAAATCAAGACATCACTACTTGAAAACAAAAGACAAACAACACGTTCGACCTCTTCATTTTACAGGTGAAGAAACTGAGGCAAAAAAGGAGAAAAGAAAGGACAATATCGATAAAAAGAGAACTCCATATCACCCTGGGACACAAGCAAGCAAGTCAATGGTGGAATCAATATTCAAATTCAGGTTAGTGACCCTACAGAGACACAACCAAAATAAATCAGAGAAAGCGTGTGATTTGGGAGATTATTCAATGTCCCTATTACCTAAATACCTACCTCTTGGAAGCATCTAAAAAGACCCAAGTTTTCTTTCCTGGAAATGTGAATTTTTCCCATTAAAGATGCAATTAAACAATCAAGACATTGTGACTTCTCCATACAGACTAATTGTAGAATAAACACATTGCACTATGTGCCAGGTTACTAAGTAAACAATAACCTCTTATTACTGAACAACTTGAAAATAATTTTGAGTTCATTAAAATTCTTTGGACCATCTGTGCCATTCTCTTTTATTATCTGTAGGAAAACTCTGTTTCCAAGGAGGAGCTAGGGCCAGTGAAGAGAATTACTGTTATGCCAAGCCAAATGTCACTTTACGTAAAAGTGTAAAAGCCTCCTTAAAGACAAGCTCTTGGAGGCATCAGCTTCTACACCCTCCCTACTCCATGAAGTAACTTAAGGATTTTTAGGTAGCTATCTCTGCCTTTTCTCCTTCTGAAAAGAAAACATTTTCCTCATTCCCCTCCCCACTGCCTATCCAAACAGGGTACAATGGAAAAAGGGCTCAGCATGCAATCTGAAGACTTGGGTTTGAATTGGAGCCCTATACCTTACTAACCGCGTGACCTTGGACAAGTCATGTCAATTCTCTGAGCCTCAAGCTCCACATTTGTAAAAAGAGCAAACTCCTACTATTCATGTGATCTACCTCATAAGATTGTTTTGAGGTGTGTGCTTTTTCAACCTTAAAGAAATGAGTTTTTGATGATTATGAGGGCTATGGTTTGAGTCTCATTAACTGACCTTTGCATTGCCTCTCCTTCAATTTATGGCTTAACTTTTGAGAGCTCATTTAATTTCTGTCTCTGTCTCTCTCTGTCTCTGTTTCTCTCTGTTTCTTTTTCTGTCTCTGTTTCCATCTTTTTGCCTCTTTCTCTGTCTCTCAGTCTCTTTCCGGCTCTCTGGCTCTCACTCTTTATTTGCCTGTCTCTGTCTGTCTCTGTCTCTCTGTCTCTGTCTCTCTCTCTCTCCCTCTCTCTCACACACATGCGCGCGCGCACACACACACACACACACACACACACACACACACACACACTAAGATAAAGCTAACACTGGCCTCTGCTGAGAGGATTCAGTAATTTACCTCAAAGGACTTTGTAACTATAGATTGACAAGGAAGCCCCCACTGCTGGCTTTAGTTCTCTGGCGTCTTTTATTAGACATTGATGGACATAAATCAGCAGTAAAATTTTTGTTCTTTCTCTATCCTGTGGGCATAAACTTCAAAACAAATCTAATCATTAACCTTTCCTGTTTGCAAAGGTTGACATTTTCGCTTGGATACGCAGAGTTTATATTCATGCCACTGCCCCTTGGGGCTTTCTTTCTTCTCCCCCCCTTGGCTCAGTTACTCCCTCTGCATATGTGAATTTACTTTCATTCCTCACTGTAGGAATGGTTCTTGCTTGAATTCTTCAGTGGACCCATGGATGGACACTTCTAGAACCTCAGGCTATCATTTCTTGGTCAACAACCTTCTAGAGCTGAGCTTCTTTGTACCTAGAACTGGACTGGTCCCCCGACTGTGGACATTCTATTCCAGGGATTATATATACTATTATTCACATACTCCATCTCCCACCTCTGTGTACTTCCTGTACATGAAACGTTCTCTCTCCTTACTTGCACTTCCTTGGCTTCTCTTCAGATTCAGCTCCAAGGTCATCTGAAAAGAGGCCTTTTCCAGGTCTCGTTTATACGTATCATGTATGCACCTGTTTATATATATGTCTCCCTCAGGGGAATGCAAGCTCCTCGCTTTTGCTTTTTCTTTGTATACTTAAATGAAGATAGTGCCTGGCACATACTAACCTGTTGATTGACTAATTGTAGAACTTGCCAAAGCTTATGATCCATTTCATAGAACTTTGGGAGTCAAGAGTCATTTCCATGCCATGACCATTATTATGATCATGCTCAGGCATTAGAAAATGGTATTTGAAAAGGAACAGAGATTCTATTTATTGAGGAGTTAGAAGAGTTTGTTTCAAATTCTGGTTCTCCTACTTATGAGCATTTGACTTGGAATAAGGTACTTCAAAAGATCACTTGTACAATAATTTTAGATCTGACAGAGATCTTGGGTTTCACCTCACTGGGTTTCCTTGTTTATAAAATGAGGGCATTAAACTAGATACATCCCTTTTAGCTATGAATCCTATGCTTCTAAGAGAGTAAATTAGTGCAGGCTAATGTGATTTGAAATAATCAATCCCATGACATGGTCATATGTGTTCACATTTGCAGTATTTGAAATTGTGATTACATAAAATATGGTCACTGTTTCCATCACAACAGACCATATACAGTATGACTTAGAATAATACTATTATTTCATAATTAATTATTTGTATTAACCAGGACCTAGCAGTATATAATAGAGCACATAAATGAAAGAACACATATACATGTAAATAAAGTCCTAATATATATTGGCCTTTGGATTTTTTGTGGACTTAAAACTCCAGATAGATTCAAAGTTCTCCTTATTTCTAAGTAATCAAAAGCATGACTCTCATCAGAAGTAGAGAACATGAGGGCAGAGAGAAAGGAAAGGCACCACCCTCCCTCCTTATGCCCCCCCCCAAATTGTAACAAAAAATAACAGCACATATTCATCAAGGGACTGGAATGCATTAGTCAGGTCATACTGGCAGATCTCAGTTCCCATCTTACTCGAAATGACACTAAAGCTATAATTAGTAGTGTTCATTTATCACAAGATAGATTCTCAGAATTAAATATAATTTAATGTCATGTTTATAGTGGCAAAAGGATGTAGAAAGTCTAAGACGTAGTACTTACGACCTATGCAAGTTTTTGTTTCTTAATCTGTAAAATGGGGGTAATCCTATTTGTCTTCTTTACCTTATATGGTATTTTAAAGATGAAATAAGATGGTGTATTTTTAAAAATCACTTTGTAAACCTTAAAGCCTAGGCAAATATAAACCACTATAATTGCCTTGCTCCTCTGAACAGTCAAAAATCAGTGGCTTTGTTCTGATATGCAGTCCAAGGGTAGCTCTCAGTTCACACAGAGGTGGTTATCAAATCAAAGAATGTTAGCGCTGGAAGACCTTAGAGATCATGGAGTTCAAATCTCTCACTTTATAAATGAGGCAACTAAGGCACTGAGAGGTCTTGACCAAAGTCCTATGATAAGCAAATAGTTGAACGAGGACAAGAATTCAGGTTGGTTTGTTTGTTTGTTACTAATCCAGTTCCCTATCTTCTTTTTCTGTCTCTGTCTCCCTCTGTCTCTTTGTCTCTCTCAAAAATTCATTGCAATCTTTTATATTTATAGCCCTTACTTATAATAAATTTTTAAAAAAATATCTGTTTTAAGAAAACACTGGATTAAAACTGACCAAAATATCAATCCCTTCCAGCATTATATCTGGTTATATCAGAATTGTCATGACCCCATTTGAGGTTTTCTTGGCAAAGATACTGGAATGGTTTGCTGTTTCCTTCTCCAGCTCATTTTGTAGATGAGGAAACTCAAGCAAATAGAGTTAAGTGACTTGCCCAGAGTCACATAGCCAGTAAGTGTCTGAGACCAGATCTGAACTCAGGAATATGAGTCTTCCCAGGCTGGGCACTGTATCCACTGTTCCACCTAGCTGCCCATTATATCCAGTGCCACAAATAAATAATCCAACCTTTTCAAAGAAGGGAAGAAAGTGCATTCTCATTCTTTTTTTTTTTTAAGTTTAAGCTTGGCTGTTATCATTTCAAAGTATTCAATCCCGGGGCAGCTAGGTGGTACAGTGGATAGAGCATCGGCCTTGGATTCAGGAGGACCTGAGTTCAAATCCATGTAACACTTACTAGCTGTGTGACCCTGGGCAAGTCACTTAACCCCACTGCCTATTCTAAAGACAAAATGAAACAAAACAAAAAAAAAAACCCAAAGTATTAGATCCCAATAGTTTTGTTATTATTCTTCATTCCATTTACATTGGTGGGGTCATTGTACATATTGTCTTCCTGGTTTCATTTAATTCACTGTGCACCAGTCTTCCCCTACTCCAGTCCTCTCTTCATGATACCACATTGAATAGTGGTCATCTTCATTCCCCTTTCATGAATGTTATCATCCAAACATGACATTGTATTTAAATATCTTGCTGGCATAGTTTAGGGTTGCTGTTGGGAAAATTTCCAAATCGTAAGGGGGGGGTGTCCCAATGTGAAACAGAGCGGAGAATTTGGTGTTTATAGAGTGTTACAATCAGTTTCTACCGAACCCCTTCAACCTCCTGACCACACAGGTTTTTTGAACATGCGTTTGTGGAAAGAACTCTAGAGAAGGCAACAAAGGACTTAATCTTTCCTCCTAGTCAGCGTTCTTTCTGTTTCTGATTCTAGTTCTTTCTCAAAAGTCATGTGGTACATATTTGAGTCCAGGGAGTGAGAAGCAATTCTTCGCTATCTAATATAAACCTGGCTAGCTAGGTTAAGTCAAGGGAAGAGAGAAATTTCTAAGAAACGGAAGTTAAAAAAATTAGCTCTGTAGTTCGGGATAGCATATTATTAGACCATTCAGAACAATTCCTTCTTGTAATATCAAAAGAAAAATAGAGATTATTTTTGTAATGAACACAATAGCTAGGCTACTTGAAGGTTAAGCTTGGACATTTATGTATGAGCTTCATACTGTCCCAGTTAACAGCCTATAACTTGTGACCCAGAACTTCAGCTCTGAGTTGACATGGACTGAGTTCTATCTTGAGGCTCCTCAATATATCATTCTTTTTGATTCATTCTCACACATAGGGTTTTCTTTGGGAATATTAGAATCTAAAGACCCAAGGAACATGAGAATAAAACTTACGTCTAGGTTTCTATGGGAAAGGTAAAAGGACACACATCATCCATTCAAATATTCATGCTAATAAAATCAAAAAGCTTAGATAGGCTTTATTTCACATGACAGAAAACACAAAGGACTGGGACCTTAACCCATAAACTGTCAAGACAACTCTGGTAAGTACCATCTACCCTTTGGACACAATGTTTCAAATATTTGATGCTAGTCTAGAGCTGAGATTTCCCAACCAAAAAAATGTACTTTGGATAAATATGGAGTCAATCTCTCTCACTGGAGTGAATCTCACCTTTCCCAAATACCTATGTAGTCCTCTATGCTTAAAATATGAAATGGCTGCCAAGGTTCCTTCCAGCTCTCAAATTCTGTGATCCCACACCATAGTTGAGAGCCCACTGGACACTCTAGAGATCTGAAACGTGCTACATTCCCTCTAAAACCCTTCCCAGTACCAAAGAGAGAAAACAGGAAGGAGAGACAACAGGAATTTTCTGAGAGAACAGAAATGTTCTTACGATAAACCGTTTTACCTTCAACAGCTGTCAGTATAAGGCAAGAAACAAATTCAGCCCCTAGGTGATGTCTTTAATCCATAATCGTGTAGCCTAGATGAAATAACACTGTCTTATCATGATTAGAAAACTTTACTGGAACTTTTCTGAAGCCTTTCCTAACTGCAACACTTGTGAGCTGAGGAGAGAACTCTCCTGAGAATATCTTTCTCAGGAAATTTCAGTTGCTACTACTTTTGATCAAAGCCAGAAACAGTATCAGAATCAGATGGTTCTTTTCAATAGGAACTGAGATCAATATTGGAACTTTTCTTTCTTCCTACAGTACTTCAGAGATCACTGACTTTGTCAGTGTGAGGGTTCCCTTCCTCAATGTACCCCACTTTTTAGTAGATATTTTTCATAAGTTGCAGCAAAATAAAACTAAATGAAATGAAGCCAGAAACAAACAAACAAAAATCACTGGTTAGCTGATCCCTTCTGATCTTAGCTAGGCAGACATTTGGATCTTAGAATGTGAGATCTGGAAGTTACTCAGCAGCCTAACAGCCTAACATCAGTAGATTCTAACTTGTACACAACAGGAATCCCTGTTATAGCATGTCCTACTAATTGTTGTACAACCTCTGCTTGAATGTCTCCAATGAGGGGGAACCGACCACCTCTGGAGGCATCCAATTACACTTTAGCACAACTCTAACTTTTAAGAAGTTTCTCTTGCATCAAGTCCAAAGGGGATTGACAAACAGCTTTGTAATTGGATTGACCAACATACAATGTCAAGGATGATCCCCCAAATCTCATTTCCAGCCAAGGGCAGAACTGGCATCTGAAAGTGATTAGACAGGTGTACGTGTGAGGAAAAGACAGGACAGGTTATTGCAAGGTGAAGAGCAGGGTACAAAAAGCCGGTTCAAGATGGCCCCAGGGTGTCAGCAATGTATCAATCTGTATGAATAAGACAAGCAGGAAAAGCTGGCAAAGACACCCAGATGCAAGACCAGGGCTCAGTCCTAGAACAGGAGATGAAATGCAGGGAGTACAAAAGGGTCGACTATTTGTCTGATGCAACGTATATTCCCAAAGGAATGTTTACAATCCCTGTCTATTGTGAAGCAACACGAGGGCATGCATGGTCTGGGATGGTGTAGACTCTGTCCCAGTTGCCACGCTTGCCAAATGATAGGATCCACTTGGGTTTGTGTTCCACTTATGAAGCCTTCATCAGTCTTAAATCCTCTCCAAAGCACAATGAAACCCTGGCAAAATGTATGTTCTTAAGGAAGAGCACTCAACAATGTTTCTCACAAGAGGCAGCAGATTGGCGCAGTGGATACTGAGTGTCAGGCTTGGAGTGAGAAGGGCCTGAATTCAAATCCAGCCTCAGATCCTTAGCTGTGTGACCCTGGACACGTCATTTAATCTCAGTTTGCCCCAGTTTCCTCATCAATAAAATGGGTATTACGTTGTGAGGATCAAAAGAGACAGTAATTGGAAACCACTTAGCACAGAATAAAGTAATGCCTAGAATATAGCATTTTGTGACTATTAATTATTGTCATTATTATTATTAATATTTTTTTGTTCACTCAAGAGAACATACCAGTGATTCACACAGTGGAAAAACTACCAATATCTTCTTTTCATCCATACAATCTTTGTATGTGTATGGACCTTCAGAAGAGCACCTCAGGAGCCAAGTTATAGAGAGAGGCTCCTATTCTGGAATCTTGATTGTATGTGTGTGTGTGTGTTTGTGTGTGTGTGTGTTTGTGTGTGTGTGTGTGCATGCAGGCATGTGTGTTTAAATGGGTTTAATCATTTATTCTACCAACTGTGCCTCTTCTTTGACTGGCTCTAAACATGACTTGTCAATCAATGAAATAGAAAAACCCTGTCACATCACAAGCCAATGGAGAGAAAAGAGTCTGGGTATATGGCATATGAATGACTCTGTCCCACCTCTTGGTGAATTGAACTCATAATGATATTATCACTGCCAAGTGACAGCTAACTGTGCTATTGGGTTCAGTGAATCTGCCTCATCAAAGCTCTCACAGGCACCAGATTATTATTCAAAGAAAATCCTGCTGAAGGCAAGGAAACAAGCTTTCCTCATTTGTATACATTGGACCTTGTTACAGCTCTTGACAGGTGCCACTTAGACTTAAAAAAAAAAGAATTGAATAAAATAACCTGAATTTTTCCTTCTTACTTTTTTCAGGAAATGGTTTCAAACTCTGCAAGTCTTCCTGAGGGCTTTTTCTTGAATGAAACTTCCTGGCTTACATGATCCAGGCTAGAGGCAAGACTTTGTATATAGTCTATACATACAAGACACATACAGGCTATCAAATGAATAGGCATGAAGTGAATTAGGAGGCTGGAATGGCAGCATCTTCATGGCTGGGAAAATAGGATTTTTCCTTCTTTTCTTTTACCTTCTCTCTCTGTCTCCTATAGCAAACCCTTCTGCAGTCAATTTAACAAATGTCCTTGACAGGAAATGCTGTTTAGGGATAGAATGGGGGCAATGATACACTCATCTGAAATGATGGAGATGGTCCTGTTCTGACGGCCTGAGATAACCCCAGCTTACTTTATTTTATTTTGGTCATATCTGTGAGGGTAGCTGATTTGGGGGTGGGGAGATGGCATTGTGTATCTTGCTTTTTGGAAATATGGGTTGGACTAGATGGCTGCCAAAGGTCTCTGCCATCCTTGTGACACTGTGATTCTGCTTGGTTTACATTGCACTATGCTAGTTAGATCTTAGATTTCAAGGCATAAGTCCCATGCTAATTTGATCTAACTACATGCTTTATTCATAACATGCAAAACAATTGAGAAGACATTCTTATCCATCTAATAAGGACACAAGGATACAATGCGCATCTTGGTTTTTTTATTTTTTTATTTTTTGTTTTTTTTTAAGTGAGGCAATCGGGGTTAAGTGACTTGCCCAAGGTCACACAGCTAGTACATGTCAAGTGTTTGGTCTGAGGCCGGATTTGAACTCAGGTCCTCCTGACTTCAGGGCCAGTGCTCTATACACCGCGCCACCTAACTACCCCAATGTGCATCTCGTTTCACTGTCATCTTGGTTCCTCGTTTGGACCTGGTTCACAGGGCAGGGATAGAGCAACACGATGGCCTTTGTGAATTTCTTTTGCTTCCTAAAAATCATTCCCTGGGGGCCATTCCTCTTGAGTTTCACCAAAGTTAGGCTAATTGCTGAAAAGCAGATACGAGGACTGCAGCAGTAACTTTTCTATCTGGGGAGGACCTGCCAGAGGAGGTGCTCTGCTGGGCACAGACAGAGAGCTCAGGGAGTCCTGTTCCAGGGATTATAAGAAGATAAAGTGGCGGAATTTGGACATAAGAAGGCAGAAAAAAAAAATCCAAGAAATCTAAGCAAAAAAGTAATTATCTTGTATTGTGCTGGAGCCAGCTTAAACTAGCTTAGAGATTCTGCTCAAGCCTCTGTTCTCTCATCCACTTTGTGTTTTTAATCCAAAGCCAGGACTATTTGCAAACTGTGAAGCACCAGATGACCTATTCAGAAGTAACAACTGATTAACATCTGTGTACACATCCGAAACGTATATTCACTAAAGAATGTTGTAAAGGCTCTAGTGTTCCCATTACACAAAAAGAAACTTCTAAATCAAAAAGATGTTATTTCTGGAAAAAATTCAGGTCAGTGGCTCTTTTAACATTGCCTGACACTTCCACTATAATGTGAATTTGTTGCTGATATGCCTGCAATATGCATACTTCCAACCAATATGCCCAAAATTCTCAATGAATTCAAAAAAGAAAACAGGATGGAAATAATTGAACAGGAGCCTGGTGATCAGCCCTCCAATATATTGACTCCAGAACTTCTCAGAGACAAATTTATGATGTTAGAAAGTAAAGGCACAAAAGATGATGAAGACCATCCATATCCTGAAAAACTTGGAACAAAGGTATCTCAGAATGTCCAAAATATACAAGTCAAAATCAAACAATAGAAACCTACTTCTGGACTAAAAATTTCTAATAGGTAAAAAAAACCCCCTTTCTTTAGTGTGATCATTTACAATACACCTTGGAAATCAGCAAATGCTATTAATCAGGGCTTGATATATTATTTTGTTGATTGTAGATGTAAGGAAGTAATGGACAAAATGTCAATAATGAAGTTTAAACTTAAAAGTGTGTTATGTGTATTTTTTTTCCCACAGAGTTGATTGTTAAATATTTACTACCACAGTGTTGGTTAGTATGAGCTTGAGTAGGCATAAGGGTGAGTAGGTCTTTGAAACAAACAATCTATAGACCAAAAAGGGGCATACAGTGAATGTTGATGTAGGAAATAAATTTTCTTTGGTTCCTAATACACTTAGGTCTATGTGTAGCAGTGAAAAGAGTGTTGAAACTAAAGTGCTGGATAGGAACTATAGGGCCTGAGTTCAAGTCTCAGCTCTTTCATTTACTACCTGTTTGACCCTGGGTGAGTTTCTTAACCTCTCTGGGTCTTAGATTACTCATGTATTAAATGAACAGGTAAGTCTAAAACAGAAGTATCAAACGTGCAGCTGACAGTATGCTACCTGAAACACTCTGAGTGCCATATTAAAAGTAATTGGGAAACATTTAATAAAATAACTTAGAGCATCATAAATCATAGATGTTAATATTCGGTTTTCTAAGTCTATATATGAGACACAGGGATCCTTATAACAAGTTAGTGGCCCTTATTTTTATTTGAGTTTGATCCCACTGGTCATCAGCCCTTCTTAAACTGACCCACAGTTTAAGAAGCACTAAAGGGGTCACGAGTGGAAAAAGTTTAAGAAGCCCTGGAGATAGGCAGCTAGGTGGTACAGTGGATAGAGCTCCGGCCTTGGAGTCAGGAGAACCTGAGTTCAAATCCAGCCTCAGACACAAAAACACTTACTAGCTGTGAGACCCTGGGAAAGTCACTTAACTCTGGTTGCCCATCAAAAAGAAAAAAAAAAAGAAGCCCTGGAGATGATCTATAAGTCTCCTTCCAGCCCTGAATTCATGATCCTATGAAGGAGGATCTTATGATCCTTGGGTTAGCTTAGCAAGCACTCCCTAGTTGGAATGTACCAACACACCTTCCATTACCCTTTTTCCTCACAATCACATCATCTAAGAATTGAGTGTATCCTGGAGGCCAGATAGCCCAAACATTACCTGAATAAGGATACGTTCATGATAGCATTCACTCAGCCTTTAGTTTAAAGATATCTGGTGATGGGCAACATACTCCCTTCCACATTTGAAGAACTGTGGTTGCTATTTTCCCAAAGATATTGGTACTGCTGTTTAACATCTGCCTCTTTAAAACTGCCTCTTATTGTTCCTGGTTTGGTCCTTTGTGGTTAAGTAGAATAAGTTTAATTTACATATCAGTCTGTCAAATATTAAAAACTGCCTCTTAGGTTAAACATCTCCCCATTTCCTTCAACGTGGTATCAAGAAGAGAGCACAATTCTCCGTATGTAGTCTGACTGCGTCGGAGTTCTGGAGAATGTTCATTTCATCCCGGACACTGCGCCTCTCTTAGGATCTAATTAGCTTCATTAGCTGGCATATCAAATTGTTTGTTGCTTCTGCTGAGCCTGAAATCCACTCAGTGTGACCTATTCTTGATGTTGCCAACCTGGCTTTCTGTGACTGCTTTACTCTATAGATGTCACCACCTAACCCTTAAAAAAAGGCTATAGAATCTTGTCAGGAATTGAAATGGAAGAAAAACCCACTAACCTACAGTTTGTAGATCCTTTGAAGGCAGCTAATTAGAATGGTGGATATTACGGCAGGCCTGGAGTTAGGAAGACCTGCATTCAAAGCTAGTCTCAAACCAGATTAGTTATTTGACCCTGGGCAAGTTACTTAACTCTGTTTGCCTCAATTTTCTCAACTGCAAAATGGGGACAACAGTAGCACCTACCTCCCAGGGTTTGTGAGCATCAAATAAGAAAATAACAATTAGAACAGTGACTATCATATAATAAGCACTACATAAATGTTAATTATGATTATTATTCCTTTCTAGTCTAGGATGATTTATAATCCTTGAGAAAAACCAAAGAAAAATAAGAATTCATCAGATTATAGATGCAGAGCTAGAAGGAACTTTCTAGAACATTTTACAGATGGGGGAACAGAGGCCCAGGTGACTTACTCAGAATCACACAGATAGGTTGCAGGATTTGAATCTAGGTCCTCTGACGTGAAAGTTAGTGTTCTTTGGGGAGCATCACCTTCTCTGTATTCATTATCAATGTCCTAGCTGTTCTAAATAGCATTTCTAGCCCTTCTTTGATGCTTTTTTTTTAATTCTAAAAAATAAGCAACATTTTGTTATCTGTCCCCTACCTGGCCAGACAAAAATCATTCTGAGCTTTAGTACCCTGACATTATTCTTGCAAGCATGTGCCACGCTTTTTCATTCCCTGACCTTGCTTTAGTTGTCTGTAAAGCTTATAAAAATCTAAATTACTTGGTGAATTCCTGGATCTTATTAAACAACTCATCCTTTTCACCATATCAGAATTATTCTATTTTGTGCCTTCAGAATTTCATTCTTAAGAGTTTCTTATGTCTCCTGGGATAACTTCCTATACAGAATTTTAGTCCATGGGATCTGACCTATCTTTTCTCTGTACTCTTAAGAGTCTTTTTTATTAGATTTGTTCATAGATAGATTTAATGGTATTTTTAGAGATTGTTTTTTGCTATTTGCTACCTTTGTAAATCTGAGCCATGAATACTTCTTTCCAAAATATCAAGAAATTAAAGCTGCATATATTATAATGATATATGTGATGTTGTTATTGTTGTTTTCTTTCATTTTCTTTTTTTTATTAATTTATTTATTTTTAGTTTTCAACATTTACTTCCTCAAGATTTTGAGTTCCAAATTCTCTCCTCATCTCATCCTTCCCCCACTCCAAGACAGCATGCATTCTGAATACCTCTTCTCCTGATCTGCCTTGCCTCCTATCTCTCCCCCACTTCTTGTATCCCATTCCCCTTCTATCTTCCTGCAGGGCAGGATAGATTTCTATACCCCATTGCTTGTATGTCTTATTTCCCAGTTGCACGTGAAAAGAATTTTTAACATTTGTTTTTAAAACCTTGGGTTCCAAATTTTCTCCCTTTCTCCCTCCCCACCCACTCTCATTGAGAAGGCAAGCAACTCAATACAGGTTATACATGTGTAGTCATGCAAAACACCTCCATAGTAGTCAAGTTGTGGAAAAACAACTATATTTCGCTTCATCCTAACCCACCCTCCATTTATTCTTTTCTCTTTTTTGATCCTGTCCCTCCTCAGAAGTGTTTGCTTCTTATTATCCCCTCCCCCAATCTGTCCTCCCTTTTACCATTCTCCCCATCCCACCTACCCCCACTATCTTATCCCCTTCCCTCCTATTTTCCTGCAGGGTAAGATTTTCTTTCATTTTCAAAGAGGACCAATGTCATCAATGAGTGACGTCTTGACTCGTGTATGAATTGGATTTAAGTGAGGCATAGTTGCACAAAGTCATTGGCTTCACTCTCTCTTCCAGAGATATCAAGGTCCAATAGCAGACAAAAGTCAAGATTATTTTGGCAGCTTTGATGTCTGACCAAGTTCCAAGTGCTCCCATAGTATCTGCTTCAGCTGCCTTCATGACCATTGGAACAAATTGTTCTCACTTGCCCATTCCCTTAGGGGGAAGTCTTCACATGCTTGGGGTGGACATCCCCCAAACTCATCAATGGGTCTGAGGCCTGTCAGTTACCATCAACCTGGTTTAACCCATCTGCCAAGATGGTTTACCAAGGTGTGGCCACTGTGAAAGTTAGAGCTTCTTGGAGCCATAGGTGAGAGTTGAATGTCAGGGAGGCACCAAAGGTGAATGAGCAATGCTCAAAAGGGCTCAGCAAGCCATCATACCAGAGGTGCTAGTCTTCCATGAACATTCTCTACACCCCTAGGATCTGTGTGGAAGGTCATATTCTATTGCTCTGGAAATGTACGGATAAAGGAATTTCACAGATCTCGGAGCAAGATCTTGAATACGATGTCGGTCATTCTAATTCTGAATTTAGCCACCTGTATCTTAGGTAGCAACTGCCTTAGAATCTTTGAAAGTAGGAAAGCTGATACGACATCATTAAATACTTGCCAGATAGAGCAATTTTTTCCATGTAAAAGGAAAATGAAACATCCTTTTCCTGTTGCTGTCCTTGGATGCTGGGGATTGTGTGTGTGCTTGGCATGGAAGGGGATCCATTTCTCATCCAGCAAAACCACTGCAGATGCCGCCTTGTTACTTGCTTCACTCTTGCTGGGTTTTTTTTTAATAGAAAGGTAGATGATAGGTAAATTAATTGACAGATAGATAGAAATGTGTGTAACATATGTATTTATATATGTCCTTCAATAAATGTCTATCAGATACATATATTTGTGTATAGGCTATATTTTCAGTTCACTGGCATGATGGTCAACTTACCATATAACTTTTCAGTTAGAAAATATGTGGAAATATAGGTCTGAGTTAGTCTGAACAATGAATATCCAAAGTAGTTGCATATATTTGGATTCACACTATTCAAAAGTATAGTTGTATGAAATGTGCTAATTAGTTTCAGCCCCCTCCCTCCAAAAAAGGCAGTGAAAATTCTTATAATGTGACCATTTCAGGGACGTATTATTTGAATTAATCTGTACATAGCTGTATAGAAAGGCTGAGCACTATTCCATCTTTTAAAATAATCCTCTGCAACCCATAACAGGGAACAAAATAATAAAGTCAGCCTTTCACACATTTAAGTTTAGATATCATTAAGATACTGAAGTAGGGATGCTTCATTGAAACTAGGACAAATAGATTCAGCATCCAAGTGAAAAGGTCAGGGTAAGATAAGAATATTTGAGAGAATATAGATATCAGCTGAAATAATGACTAGATCAGAATTCATTTTCTCCTGAGCAGAACATTTAAAGGCAGGATGACTAATATTAATAACCATATTTTCCCCATGTTCAGCCTGGTCTGAAACCAAGTTTTGTATAACCTCATGACCTTCCTACCCCAGGTTTCCCTCTTCCCAAACCTTCTTTTATAACACTTTACGTGCCATTCCTACCCCAGGTTTCCCTCTTCCCAAACCTTCTTTTATAACACTTTACGTGCCATTTTGTAAAGCCTCTCAGATCACCTTTAAAGCTTCAGTAGCTTGACTCTGATACTTCAGGGTGTCTGTGATCTCACTGATGAGGATATTCCCCTCATTGGTGCAGATTCCAGCTCATCCATTCCTTTACACTTTGAGGATTTCTTTGCCCACTCTTCTTGATAGATCCTACAGAGAAAATTCACTGAACTTGAAACCTTCCTTTCTCTAGGGCTTCTCACATTTTGTGAGTCCCATTTTAGCACTCTGACTTTCTACCAGTTATCTCTCACTCTTGCTACATTACTGGTCCACCATCCTTTCTAATTATACATTTCCTCATCAATATCCTTCACTTCTCTTCTTGACACTGGGTCATGGTTGGAAATATGTTGTTGTGACTTCTAAACGGGATATCTGCTTAAATAGAGAAAGGTAAATCAGGTCCTCATTCCAGTTAAAATCTGAATATCATACCAGACTGAATAATGAGGAAAAGACTCAATGACAAACTATATCATACTACGCAAGGCTCTATGTCCAGAAGCAATGAGAGTGGAGGGCTTCCACTAAAAAGACCAAAGTGTTGTTAGTGTGAAAGTTGGAAGCTATCAAGAGCAGCAGTGATCAGTACAGATATAGCAGTGCTTAGATTAGGAAATCTAGGCCTCTGAGGCCCCTGAAGGGTGCCCTGAAGGCACAATGCTCAGAATCTCAGAAATCTAGGCATGCCCAACCCTGGGAGGTAGAAATTATTAGCAAAGGAACACACTTGAGACCAAGCAGGGCCAACCATCCCACCCAAAAGCATGGGAAGGGGCAGAGCCTAGCCCTGGCACAAAATCCCAATTTTGTAACTAAGCTAAGAAGAAGACTCTATTGAAGAATACAACAATGGCTAGAAAGAATTATTTTAGATCCAGTTGTGCCCTCAAAGCCAACACAGAAGGAGAAAATAATAATATATATACAAGCAGACCCAAAGGGGAAAAATGGATTTTCTATAAGGACTACATAACACCTAGATGAAACAGAGGAAGAGATAAATGAAACAAAAGATCAAGATGAAAGAATTGGAAAGAGTATAAGTAGTATAACAGAAAATAATAAACTTTAAGTAATAGACTCGTTGAAAATTAGAATAGATCAAAAAGAAATGAATGCCTCCATGAGACATCAGAAAACATGTTTCAAACTGTCTATGCCTTTCACATGCCTCTGCATTACCTTTTGGGTCACTCACAAAGAAGATTCTTCAAATACTGTGGTGCTTCAAGATTTGTATCTATGCAAAATCTCTTGAAGAAAATTTATATTAACAAGTTTCACTATCATTGGTGAAAAAAGTTCAAAGCCTCACTAACTCAAAATAATCATAATTTGTACAAACAAGCAATTGTTTTTCAAAGTTCTCTAAATAGTCTTTGATCAATAAGACATTTATTAAAGGCAATTTTGTGCCTGTGAAATTAGTCAGAAAATAAAATATAATCTTAAGGTTTTTCAACAAGGTGCCTCACTTAAGATGTCATGAAATTCCTTGCTATATGAAACTACAAAGATAAGAATCTTTAGATTGATTCCGTGGGTATCAATGTAAAGCAAGGCATAAGACAGGTAGACATATGTTAACCAAAAGTGTTTGCTAGCCTTAGAAGGTGATACATGACGAGTCCAAATTGAGAAAAAGATTCTCTGAAAATGATGAGGTCCCACAGATGGTCTTGTTTGCAGGTGACATTTAACTGCTTACACTGAGTCCCCCAACACTGTGGGATTTGACAATAAAATCTACTGCCACCTAAGACAAATCAGCTTAGTAATCCGCAGAATAAAAAACAAGTGCAGAAATAAGAAGAAACATTATTAAGTACCACTAAATGCCAAACACTGTGTTAAATGCTTTGGATCCACAGAAAGACAAAAAGATGGTCCTGCTCTCAAAAAGCTCATAGTCTCGTGGTGGAAACAAACAACTATGTACAAGTGAGCTATGTCACGGGATAAACTGAAGACAGCCAACAGAGGCAAGGGCTCTGGAGATGCTCCTTTAAGAAGGCAGCATATTCTTTGAAGGAAACCAGGGAAGTCACAAGGTAGACATGAGAAAGGAAAGAGACCCAGGTATTAGGGGTAATGACAATGCATGGAGCTAGGAGATGGTGTGGCTTTTGTGAAGGGTAGCAGGGAGACCAGTATTACTCAAAATGTGTGTATGTGTGTGTGTGTGTGTGTGTGTGTGTGTGTGTGTGTTTAGAGAATCAAAGTGTAAGAAGACTAGAAAGGTAGGAGGAGGCTAGCTTGTGAAGGGTTTTGATCATTAAATAGAGGATTTTATATTTAATTCTGGATGTGATGGGGAACCACTAGACTTTATCGAATAATGGGGTTCCCTGGTCACACCTGCACTTTAGGAAGGTGAGCTTGATAGTTGAGTGGAGGATGGGCTAGAAAGGGGAGAGAGTTGAGAAATGGACACCAACCAACCAGCAGGCAGCTATAAGCGTATTGCAATCATCCAGGAATCAGGGGAAGAGATGCCATATCACAGTGACAGTGTTGCCAGAAGAAAGAAGGGGGCATATAAGAGAGAGATTACATAGAATCGACAGGACTTGGCGATCATTGAATGTGGGGAGCATGACAGAAAATGAGGAGTTTGGGATGGAAATTAAGTAGCAAGCCTGACGAGGACGGTCATGCCTTTGAGAGTAATGGAGAGTTTAGAACAAGGGGAAGGTTTGCGGGAAAAGATAATGAATTCAGTTTTGGACATGTTGAGTTTAAGATGTCTATGGGACATTCAGTTTGAGATGTCTAATAAGCAACTGGAGAAGTAAAAAGAGATTAGGGCTGGATGAATAGATTTGAGAATAATCACCATAAAAATAATAATTGAACCTATGGAAATGGATGAGATCATCAAGTGAAATTGTATAGAGGGAAAAGAAAAAGGGGCTCAGCACAGAGAATATGGCAATACCGGATCTTAGTGGTAGTAACATGAATACAAATCTAGAAAAGGAGGCTGAGGAGTGGTCACGTAGGCATGGGAAGAATCAGGAAAGAGTAATGTCATGACAACATAGAGAAGAAAGAATTAGGAGAAGAGGTGATCAACAGTGTTGAAGGTTATAGAGAGGTCAGAAATGATGAGAATTAACAAAACAAAATTAGATTCAGAAATATGAGATCATTAGTAATTTTGGAGAAAGCAGTTTTGATTGCATAATGAGCTTGGAAGCCAGTCTGCAGAGAGTTAAGAAGAGAGTGAAAGGAAGGTGTTGTGAATATTGATTTGTAGATGGCTTTCTCAAGGAGTTTAGGCATAAATAAGGCTTATTACTTGATTGTCATGCAATTAGATAAGTAGTCCATGGAGTTCAGCTATCAGTACAGTGCTCTGGACAGATCTGCCAGATGGACCATGAGATGGACTGATAATTGAATAGTAGAATTAGGAGAATAATAGTGATTACATTTTTAAAACTAGGAATTGCTTTCAATGATCCCAAATCTCTCCCATCCACAAAAACCCATCTTTCAAAACATTCTTCCAGTGATGCTATATGAATGTAAATCATGGGAAACCAGAGTAAGGGAAGACTTAAAACTGTGGGTGACCCAGATGGTAACTGGAAGATGTGTAGTAGATGCAAGTTGGCTGCAGGGCATCAACAACAATGACATGCCACCCATGGTTCAGTGCCACCCCAGGTACTACTTTACATTCACACTAACTTGGACCCCAATTTGGAATTCAGAATCCAAAGAAAGTCATTATCTCTAAAGTGTTTTGCAGGTACTAAAATGCCATAGAAGTATTATTATTTTTATTAATACTAATAATAACAACAATTTCCCAACCATGCATTTTATCTTTAGGAAAAACCCCTTAAGAAATCTTAGATATGATTCCTGTCTAGATTTCCACAAATTTAGGTAACAGGTTTCCTAACTCTTACATAGGAACTCAATATACAACATGGGTATTGAGTATAGGATGAACTTTATTTCATCCACCACAGAAATAGACCAAATGCACTGAAACCCAGAGACAAATAAAGAAATAAAAAGCTCTATAATATCCAATTAGATTCTTTAGACTACTCTATCCTACAAAAGAGTAGACACCTTGGGGAACTGGTGAAGTGATAATTTTCATTCACATCTCACCTGTACCATCCAAGCAATTTATAGCAATAGCAAGGTTGAGAAAGTACAGACCTCCCACCCCCAAATTATAATTTCAGTCCTTCAGATCCAAGTGATCCTTCCTTGTAGGTGGTTATTTCCTCCAAGGAACATGGAGCTGAGGAAATCTTGTCCCACAGGTTCATTCTCAATTCTGGAACTCAGGAATCACTGATCTTTGGGACTTCTCTAACTTGTATGGAAAAATCATTCAGTTGGGGCAGCTGAGTGGCACAGCAGATAGTGCACAGGCCCTCGAGTTAGGAGGACCTGAGTTCAAATCTGGTCTCAGATAAGACACTTGACACTTAACTAGCTGTATGACTCTGGGCAAGTCACTTAATCCCAAATGCCTTGCCAAAAGAAAGCAAAAAAAAAAAATCATTCAGTAACAAGAAAATCTTATCACTGAATTGTGCTGAAAAAAAAATAGAGAGGCAGACGTCCCCTCTTGGCCAGCTGAGCAAGCATAAGCAGGTAAACTTATGCTTCTTCTACTAACAATTTTCTGCTTCTAGGTAGTGTTGGGAAAAGAGAAATTTCCTCCTCCTACTTACTGTACCTACTCCAGCCAGGAAGTCCAAAAGAAAAGACACACTAAAAAGAAAAAAAAAGGGCCAGCAGATTCACAACTCACTTTTTTAGACCACAGAGATGGTGGCACCTCCAGCAAAAGAACCTAGCCTCCTGAAATTTAATAAATCATTAGGAAGCAACCACAATCTTCACAACCCAATCAGTAAAGTGCCAATGTGCTTACCTTCACTGAAGGTGCCTCTGTGACAGAAATCCTCACCCTCTATTCTCACTAAATTGATGGGAACAGAAGAGGACAGCTCATCTGCATAAAAGAAATGGCATGAGACACCATTGACAATATTGATCCATTCGGACCATGAATTACTTCCACTTCAGGAACTGGAACCAATGTCAAAGTCTGGGTGGCTGTGAAGCAATCAGAGGACATATGCCCTCAATAACTTTCCACTAGATTGGTTTATAAATCATCAATCTACTTGATAGAGTGACTGAGTGACTAAAGCTCTATATGGGCTTTGAAATCACAGATTCAGATAGAGAGACAAACCCCAGATATGGCCACTAGTTAATGCAGCAAGATTAAGGGAAACAGATATAGAAACCAAGTGTTCATTGCTATCTGTAGAGTATTGAAAGTCCTATAGAAAGGTTTCCTGCCTGTTGGGCATGTCTTCTATGGAGATTATACCAATAGGTATAAACAAGAATCACCTAGGACGAGATGACATAGATGGATTATGATCAGCACTGATGGGGGGAGAGCCAATTCCATTGAGGCCATGGACTCACTGAAGTACAGAAATTCAAGAAAACTGAAGGACCCAAGACAGGACTGTTCAATGGTGAAGAATAAATGAATAAGTGATCATTTCTTAAGCACTCACATTGTGCCATTCATTGTACTGAGTGCTGAGGAAACAAAAAGTGAGATGCCCCCTGCCCTCGACGACCTTGTATCATAACTGGGGAGGCAACACAAAGAGAGTTTTGGTCTGAGGAGTCATAAATATGGTGAGTGGAGATATAAGGCTATTAACTGATTCTCTTTCTAGAAGCAATGTTGACATTGCTTTGATTGGTGTGCTCAGAGCAAGAGGTAGAAAGTGGGGTGATAGTGGTGATAGGGATAAGTGAGAAGGTATCAGGTTTTGGGTCAGGGGAGACATGGTTCTGGTGGCATCAGGATAGGTGGTGAGATGGTCTGGATGTATGACTGGATGGGATGCAAAACATAGTGTGGTCTAAGACTGGTTAAATATACTAGGTGAATTTACAGTTAGTAGTGAGTGAGAAGGATAGCAAATGGGTAATGTAAAAAGATTTAGAAGGATGCCTTCAGAACGTTAGAACCTTTGGCTAGGATACGTGCACAAAAATTACTCGAGATGAGAAAGCATGGATCTGTTGAAGAGAAGACATAGTATCACCTTATATCTCCAGCATAAAAGGGGATGAGGAGCTGGGGAATGAAGTGAGAGATGGGTATACAAGGGAGCTCCTGACTTATATGGCAGGCTAACTTGTATACCTTTATCCATGTCAACAGAAACAATCAGTTATGGTGAAACTTAAATGAATTGGCATTCTCAAGGAGTGGGTTAACTGAAACAGTCAGAAAAAAAATAAAACAACTTTTTGCTTCCTTTGCTTCCTTGAATTAGTCATTTTGAACAGTGTGCAAATGACTATTCTCAAACCCTGATTATTTAATTTAATTTCTGACAGGCACTATTTAGTAGTGTAGTGAGGTCCTAGCATAAATGGGTAGGAAGGATATTTTGCTGCTAGCCTGGGAAACAAAACAAAACATTTGGGATTCTGGTGTACAGAGGACTACCAGATGTGGTTCTGTTGGAAATCTGTCCTAGTAAGTCAATTGTTAATCATAGATTTTCAGAAATTTCTTCAGAGGTAGAATATAATTATTATTATTTACTTTTTTCTATCAGCTTGTTTGATTAATTATGGATTATGGTTATCTAGAATTAACTAAAAGTTTTAATTGATGGAAAGTCTTAGTACAATGTAATATGGAAACTTTAATCACAATAAAATGAAAAGACTCTGGGTTCAAATCTTTTCCTGGACACTTTCTATGAATTATTATCTAAGGTAAGTCATATTAGCTCTCTGGACCTCAGTTCCCTCATCTGCAAAATGAAGGGATTGAACTAGATGAATTCTAAGTTGATTTTTTTCTCTCTCTCCTCCAATTCAACTACTAACTACCATGGCTTACTTTAAATCTCAACTAAAATCTTACCTTCTGTAGGAAGCCTTCCCTAATCCTCTTAATTCTAGTGCTTTCCTTTTGTTAATTGTCTCCTATTTATCCTGTATATAGCTTTCTTTGTATATATTTGTGGCTTTTCCCATTAGATTGTACGTTTCTTAAGGGCAGGAAATGTCTTTTGCCTCTTCTTGTATCCCTAGCACCTAATACAGTGCCTGGCACATAGCAGGCTCTCTCTCTCTCTCTTTCTGTCTTTCATATATATGTATACATACATACATACATACATACATACATACATACATACATATACACACACATATATATGTATATATATACATACATATATGTGTGTGTGTGTATATATATACACACACACACACACACACACACACACATGCATGCACATGTATATGCAATTGGATTTAATTGACACATGCCCCATATAATTGGATTTAAGGGAGGGAGGGAGGGAGGGCTGTATGAAGTCACCAGCCTCACTTTCTCCTCTGGAGTCTTCTGGGTCCAGTGGCAAGATATAGATCAGGAGGACTGGAGATGGTCCCCTTGGTATCTCCAGTGCTTAGCATAGTACCTGGCACATAGCAAGCATTTAACAAATGATTACTGACTGACTGGGGCAGGAAGGTCTGGACTGGAGAAGAAGCAAAGAAAGAAGGAAGGAAGAGGTAGGGGGAAAGAGCTGAAAAATCCTGGGGATCCTTCTGAAATTTTTCTGGGATTGAACACTCAGGGGTCCAAAGCTAATAAGCTGAATGAGTTGGAGAATTCCAGATGCAAAACCATCTTGACCTAAGGCTCTTTCCATATCTACATCTATAATCTTGTGATCCTAAAGTTAAAGGACTCAGTTACCTAAAAAGCTAAAAAATAATTCAATAGCCTTTTCAGGTCCATGATCGTTCACATTTCTCTGCCTCAGCTTCTTCATCTGTAAAATGAGAGGTTAGACTAGTGGATCTCTGAAGTTCCTTTTAAAACTAAATTCCTCTGATTATCTGAATTCTTTCTCTTACTAGATTTTCATGGCTCCTTTTCCCTCAGTACCAAGTTAACTATGTTATATTAACCTTTTAAATTGCTCAGTAATTCAGATTCCCCCATCATTTCTCCATTTAAGCTGACTTATTTAAATGTTGATCTTTTCCATTTCTATAATACCTGATGCACATTTCTCTAATTTCTTTCCAAATCATATTTCTCTCTTAATGGTATGGGGTGGGGGAAGCCCCAGGGGAGTAAATTGTCAAAAGAAGAAGCTAAGTTAACTTTCTACCATAAATTACTCCATACAAATGGCTTTCTTTGCTCTTCCCTCTTTTTTTTTTTCCTGTAAAGTGTGATGCAAAGTATCCAGGCATGAGGTCCTACAAAAGGAGAGTGAGGCTTACTCCACTAAGATATCCTAAGGAATGCAGAGGCTGCCTCATCAAACAGATAGGACAACCTACATAGTGCTTTCATGACTCCCAGATTCTGGAGAGGATTATAAAACTTCATAAAGTGCTTAAGATTTACTAACAGTTCTATGTGCTCTTATCTCATTTTCTCCCCATAGAATTCTGGGGCAAGTATTGTGTCATTACTGGGGCAGATGGGGGGATAGATCTATGATTTCTATCAATATGGGGAACTATGTGGTCTCCTTCCTCCCATCCCTTAAATGATGCAAACCAGCAAAAAACCTGGAAGAGTCATCTGGGAGCATTGTAAGGTTAAGCCATTTGCTCATGGTCACACTGGTAGTCCACATCAGAAGTGGGACTTGACCCTAGGTCTCCCTGATTCTAAGTGTGACCAAAAGTGTAAAGACCTACTCCTGCCTCTTTCTTTCTCTGCCTCTGTATCTCCCTGTTGCTGCCTCTTGTCTCTCTATCTCTATCTCTCTGTCTCTGTTTCTCTCTCAGAAGCTTCTGGATGCGCATGTCATTTATCAAGGGGCTCATCAGAAAAAGCTAGCTCTAGGGTCAGCACATGTGTGTCACCAGAAGGGATGGTCACAGCAGACCCATCCCCATGGATGTTCCAATAGGATGGCCCCTGTTATAAATGAACTTCTCTGTTTGGTATTTAAACTCCTTTACCATCTAGCTGCAGACTATATTTGTTGGCTATCAGAGTTTTGAGAAATCCAGCAAATGGTCAAAGTACTAGGCCTTTTATGTGGCCTGTTTATGGGAAGGTCTTATATGGTAGTCCATGGAGCCTTATTTACTCCAGGAAATAGGATTCTGGGAACAACAAGACACCTACAAGTTGGGGTAGCCCCTCAACTCCCTTGAGCTAGTGCTGTGACTGACACCTTCAGATGAAGATAACATATCAACCCCCTGAACACTCTGGGGCAGAGACAATCATCTCCCAAAATCCTAGAGTGGGATGGATATGCAACCAGACATATTCCTAGGGAGATTTGAGTATGATGGTCTGCAGGCCATGATGGGAAGAGGGTGTTCACTATAGTCTAGGTTAGGACTTCTGGGTTCATGTATAGAAATTACTAATTACAGAGAGCAAAGTAGAAGGGAGGAGCCAGCAGCCTAGAAGAGGACACATAACTAAGGAAGGAATAAATAACTCATTGGAAGAAGAAAAAACAGACCTTTTTTTTCCTTCTGGACTATAATACTGGCTTCTTACACATTATTATTCTTCATACACTCTGGATTCTAGCCAAATTGACCTACTTCCTATTCCCCACCTGAAACTTTCCACCTTTAATCTCTATTCTTTTGCACACATCCCTCATACCTAGTATGCACTCCTTCTTTACCCTGGCTTTGGAAGGAAGAAAACAAGCATTTATTATTTTTTTATTTCTGAACACTAAAAAGGAATCAATTGAAAGAATGCAGAGCTGCCTCCAGAAAAACAAACAAACAGACTCCAAGACACACAGTGGTTAAATTTAACAATTCGATTCAGAAGCAACAAATTCTGCAAACTAGGACAAAGACCTTCAAATACAAAGGAAATTCAAATAATACAGGAATATTCTGTAGTCACCAAGAAACATAGAAGGGAATGAAACATGTTTCAATGAGCAATGGAGTTCAGGACCATGTTGACTTGAATCTGCAACCATAAACAACAACAACAACAAAAAGACAGGTATTTGATAATACAGAGGTGTTTGAAACAACCTGTAAAAGAAAACCAGAGTCATAGTTCAACAAGCATTTATTATGTGCCAGTCATTGTGCTAAATACTTCATAAAAATTATGTCATTTTGCATTATAGGAGGAAAATAGCAAAACTATACTAGTGGGGGACCTTAACTTTCTTTTCTCAGAGCTAGATAAATCAAATCATAAATAAATAAGAAAAAATTTAAGGAAATGAATTGAAATTTAGAAAAGTTAGATATGATAGACCTTTGGAGAAAACTGAATGGGAATAGGAAGGAGTGTACATTTTTTTTCAGTTATATATTACACTTTTACAATACTGACCACATATTAGGGCATAAAAACCTCACAAATAAATTCAGAAAAGCAGAAATATTAAATGCACTCTTTTCAGGACACAATTCAATAAAAATTAAATTCAATAAAGGGTTTTGGTAGCGAAAACCAAAAATAAATTGGGAACCAAATAATTTAACTCTAAGGAATGAGTTAGTCAAATACATCATAGAAACAATCAATTATTTCATTAAAGGAATGACAATAAGAACATACACCAAAAATCTGTGAAATGCAGCCAAATCAACATTTTGGGAAAATTTTATATCTCTAAATACTTACCACAGTAAAAAAAAAAAAAAAAAAAGAGAGAGAAAAAGCAGATTAATGAATTGTGATTGCAGTTTTAAAAACTAGAATGAGACAAACTAAAAATCCTCAATTAGACACCAAAATAGAAATCCTGAAAATCAAAGGAGAGATTAATAAAATTAAAAGTAAGAAAGCCATTGAACTAATAAATAAAACTAGAAGCTGGTTTTAGGGGAGAAATAATAAAATAGATTAACCATTGGTTAATTTGATTTAAAAAAGAAGAAAACTAAATTAACAAAATAAAAAATAGAAAGGGTGAATGTACCAAAAAGATACGTGAAATTAAAGTAATTATTAGGAGCTATTTTGCGCAAATAAATGGCAACAAAACTGACAATTTAAGTGAAATGGAAGAATATTTATAAAAATATAAACTGCCCAGATTGACAGAAGAGGAAATAGAATACTTAATTAACCCTTTCTTAGAAAACAAAATTGAAAAAGCCAAAAATGAGCTCCATAAGAAAAAGTAGTTTTAAAACAAGTAAGTTCTACCAAATATTTAAAGAACTTATCCCAATACTATTTAAAGTATTTGAAAAAATATGAAAAGAAGTCCTACCAAATTATTTTTATGACACAAATATGGCACTGATGCCTAAATCAAGGAGAACAAAAACAGAGAAAGAGAAATATAGACTATATATAGAAATATAGGAAGGCTTCTTCTAGAAGGTGGGATTTTAGCTGAGATTTGAAAGAACATAGGAATGCCAGGAAATAAAAATGAGGAGGAGGATCACTGGGGACATGGGGGACAGCCAGCGAAAATTCCTGGAGTCTGGAGTCTCTTACAAGTTCATTCAATTGTTCAATTTAATTTGCCCATGATCATAGAGCTAGTAAGTGTGAGAAGCCTTCTGATGGATTGCATATTAGACAATTTAAAAACTATGGCTCTTTGGAGTTAATTTTTTTTTTTGGTGAGGCAATTGGGGTGAAGTGACTTGCTCAGGGTCACATGAGTTCATTCTTAACACCCCAAAGTTGATATCAGCTTCGTAAGAGACAGAATGCTAGGCTGGATGTATCAATACTGTGTCAGTTCTATTGACTGAGGCTGAGACTTATTTAACTCTAGCCAAGGGATGGTTCACTGGGTGGGTGGGGACACATTTAGGAGTTGTGAAAAGAAGTCAATAAAACTTATTTTGAAAAAAAAAATTATTCTATCCACAACCCCATGAATAGAAAATCCATAGAAACACTGAATATTAGATCTGAAAGGTGCTTGAAGCTGATCTAGTCTAATCCTTTGACAGCAAACTTGGGAACTAGAACTCAGGTCTCCTGATTTCCTGATCCAGTGCTCTTTCTTCTAAGGTAGGCTGCCTTTTCTGCCTTATGAAAAATTCCACCTCCAGGTGGCTACAAAGAAGGAAGGCATTCCGATTAACTACAAATAAAAATAAGAAACAATATTTACACAATGCCTATAAACAGTTTACAAAGTATTCTATGGTTTATTATCTCTTTTCAGAATGTAAAGGAACTTTGAAACTTTACTCCATATTCAAATACTGCTTTGAGAAGTGGACTTGTTTGAGAATTAAAGGGAATTTAATGATAAGCTAGTTCACTCCCCACATTGTATAGAGACGGCTATAGAGGTCCAAAGAAGACAAGTGATTTACTTAAGATCACACAACAAAGTGTCAGTGCCTGGACTTAAACTTGGGACATCTGATCAGAGATCTAATTTTCTTTCCATTGATCTACACTGTCTGTGATGGGTTCTTTCTCACAAACCAGGTGGCACACATATCTGAGTTTCTAAAGTCTTCCTCGACTCATTTTTTTTTCTTTATAACCTTTTCCACAGGCAGTGTGAAATAATGATCAGAGAGCTGACCTCGATGTCAAGAAGACCCACATTCAAGGCCCACCACCACCAGATACTGGGGCAGGGGGACAAGTCACTTAACCTCTCAGTGATCTAGGTAATCTGAGGAGAGAAGGTACCCATCCGCATTCATGGAGGAAGTTCCTCACTGGGAACTCCCTATCCCGATAGAATCTCAAGTCCAGCTTCTCTCACTAAAAGTGCAGAGATGTGATGTGGAAAGTTGCCTGAGTCTCACATGAATCAGATTGTGTCCCTTTGGCCACTCAGTGTTCCAAGGCTACTTCAGTCCCTGATACAGGAAAACATGCTTTGAAATAAGGTTACTCACAATCACCAAACCACTCTCTAAACCCTTGGCATTTATTCCGTGTTCCCTTTCCATTCTGATTGATTTGTTGTGTTAGCCTTACAATGAGTTGCCCTTTATTAGTAACGATTCAGGAAAAATGATTTTATCAGATATGAAAATAAAGTCATAGACTCAGAGCCAGCAGGAACTTCAGAGGGCTCACCCAGACTCTGTTTGAGCCCCTGATGCCAAGCCGAGGTTTAAAAGACCACAGAAGATATTTACAGAAGAACCTTTGGGCGAGCCTGCTCTCTGAAGACTTTCAAAGTCACCGGCTGTCTGGCTAATTTAGGAAAGCAAGACAGTGTGGTTTCGTCAGCTAGGTGGTATGGTAGATCAAACGCTGGAAACAGAAAGACCTGAGCTCAGATTTGTCTTCCAGCACAGGCACTGACTACTTGAGTAAGTCACTTAACTGCTGTCTGCCTCAGTTTCCTCATCTGTAAAATGAGGATAATAAAGGCAACTACCTCCCAGGGTTGTCATGAGGATCAAATGACATATCCATAAAGCATTTTGCAGCATTTAAAGTGCTATATAAATGTTACCTATTATTTTAGTAGGAGGAGGAGGAGGAGGAGGAGTCGTCGTCAAAAGAACATAAGATTAGGATTCTAAAGACCCAGCTTTGCCACTAAAAACTGATACATCACAAAGTGATGAGTCCCTTTGGCAAGTCACTTAACCTCTCTAAGAACTCGGCTTCCTCCTCTGTAAGTGCAGCAGAGCTAATCAGGGGAGCTTCTGATCGATTTGATGAGCATCCCCCACCCCTAAATCAACTTGAAGAAATTATAGGGCAGAGACCTTTGGTGGAAGGGCAACCTATGTGTGGCAAATAGGTACTCTGTTCCCCACAATTGAGGAAATAGAAATTAATCATGCCTAAGCTTTGTTTGAGAGATTTCTCTGGAGTTTCCAGTGGAAGCCAAAGAGAGAAAATGGGCAGGCTCCCAGGATCAGACTTGGTCCGTATGAGCTCATAGTACATGGAAATGGGAATAAAGGGAACCTTGGCCAAAGGACTACGTACAATTCAACAATTAAACTCAATTAATACTTATTAATTGCCTGAAAGATGAAGATGCAAAGCAGTGGTTCTCAAATTTTTCCGTTTCAGTACCCTTTACACTCGGCCTGCACAGCAGTTAGCCCGCATGCCACTTGCGGCTCTGGAAATTGCAGGCCTGCTCTACACTCTTAAAAATTAATGAGTACACCAGTGTTTTTGTTTACATGGGTTATGTCTATCAATGTTTATCATATCAGAAATTAAAACTGCTAAACCTAAAAAATATTTATTAATTAATTTTGCAAAAAAATTATAAGCCCATTAAATATAACATGAATAACATCTTTTGTCAAAAATAGCTATATTTTCCAAAATGAAAAATTTTCAGTGAGAAGAACTTCATTGTCTTACATATTTAAAAAAATATCTTTAATGTCTGGATAAAGAGGAGACAACTGGATTCTAGCATCTGCTTCTATATTCAGGGTCAGGAAGACCTGAGTTCAAATCTGGCCTCGGATGGTTACTAGCTGTGTAACCCTGGGCAAATCACTTAACTGTGCTTGACTCAGTTTCCTCATCTGTAAAATGAGCTAGAAAAGGAAATGGTAAACCGCTCCTGTATCTTTGCCAATAAAAAAGATTGAACAACAATATAAAGAAAATCTGGTCTCACAAGTATATAGTTAGAAAAAGGTGAAATGTTTTAATAGGCAAGTAATATAATATTATAATGAAAATGGTTTTGACCTGAAGAAATCCCTGAAAGACTTTCAAGTACCCCAGGGATTCAAGGATCAGCCTTGAGAAATGACTGCCATAGAATAATGGATAAAATGCAGACCTCCAAGTCAAGAAAATCTAAGTACAACTATCACCTCTGAAACAGACTACCTGTTTGATGCCGTGCAAGTGACGTAACTTCTCAGGGCTCCAGGCAACTCTCTGTTTTGGCAGAGATTTCCTATAACAATGAAATCACATGTCTGGAGCCCTTCACTTCCTTTCTCATCCACCCAACATGGAGGCACTTTGACATTGCCTCTGCTGCTTCAAAGGTTTGTACTTTAAGAGCTACTAGGCCTTTCCATCTGCTTTGTAGCTAATCTTTTATATATGTGTTGTTTCTGCCTACTAGAATGTGAGCTCCCTGAAAACAGAGACTGCTTACTTTCCTATGGGCATACATAGGAATATGTATACTCAATATATACCCAGTGTATACCCAGTTAATACAGAACTTTGAATAAGTAAGTTTTTAAAGAAGTGCTTTTTCATTCATTCAAAGACAAAAAAAGTGGGGCATAAGGAAAATAACCTCCTTTCTCAAGAGTGAGATGGAGGAATTGGACTGATGAACTCTGAGATTTCATTTCATTCTAAAATTTTTATGATTCCTATAAATCTTAGACTCTGGTTGATGATGGCAACAAACAAGATGAAAAATTAAAAACTTAGCTAATCATCCAGATGTTTCTGGCCTCTTGGGACATATCGAATCATTATCAAAGCATTATTGAATCACACATGTCATACCTATCAAAATATGGCTCACGTGATTAGTCACTCATACTGCACTCAAGTGCAGCCCTTTGATGGAATCCAATGGATTCAGTCACACTTGAGGACCTAGAGGGCCACATGTAGCCTCGAGGCCACAGATTTCCCCACCCCTGTTCCATACTCCCTAGACTCAGATCCTATCTTTAGTTAAATCAAGCCCTAGGACTCTTTTCAATCATTTACTGTTGGTCATCTTCAATACTGTGTCCCCAAAGCCAATATGACAGGCTCACTTGCCCTTTAGATGAGGGCCAACCGTTGCCAAGCAATCCATTTTTCAGGTCCCTGATGAGGTCTTTGAAGAAGGACTTCACATCAGAAGTGACACTTAGCTAGTGCTCTGCTTCCCTTAGGATGGCAAAGCCACTTATCAGTTTCACATCTCCAGGAACTGTTTCTTCCACTCGGGATCTAATAGAGATCACAGAAGCTCAGCAAAATTGATGTCATGTTACCTGGAAGCAGCAGCACAGAAGTACATTTGCAATCCTCTGATAGTGAAGAGGGAAATTCAGGTAGATAGGGTTTAAAACCCCATTAAGACCACTAACCAATATACTAGAATTCTCTCATAGGCATGCTTACCCATAAGCCTATATTTACACACACACACACACACACACACACACACACACACACACACACATTTTGACTAACTTTGGTTATGTTAAATGTACTATTAAAAAGGAATAAATTCATTCATTCACACAATTTTCCAACCAGTCATTAATTTCCCTTATTTTGAAGGGAGAAAGAACACATACTTTTCAAGTTCCACAAGTTCTCTCCTCTTGGGGTTAAGTTTAATAGCAAGCTCAATTGAGACTTGTGGGGTTGAATTCTGTTTAATGATGCCAAGAGGAAAAAAAAAATCACCAAAATACAGTAGCCAATCTTTTCTGATTCAAAGTAAAGCTCTAAGAGACCTCTAAAGAGACACTGAAGGCTTTTTACAAATTCCCTTCATAAAACAGCAGTTTTTTAAAAAAATGATTGAATCAGCAGTGCATGGCTTCAAAACCTCTTGAAACACAAATGAGTTTTAGGAATGAGGGAGGAGAGAATTTCCCTTATCTCTTCAGTAGCCAGCAGAGTAACACAAAATATTGGGGGCCAGTATTTAGGATGCCAAAGCATCCCCACCAGAAAAGTGAAAACTGTGGTCAGTTAACAAGCAAAAATTTTTAAGTGTCCTTAATGTGTCAGTCTTTATGCTAGGTATTAAGGAAGAAAGGAAAGAAGGAAAGAGAGAGAGAAAGAAAGAGAGAGAGAGAGAGAGAGAGAGAGAGAAGAGAGAGAGAGAGAGAAAGAAAGAAAGAAAGAAAGAAAGAAAGAAAGAAAGAAGGAAAGAAAGGAAGAAGGAAGGAAGGAAAGAAAGAGAAAGGAAGAAGGAAATAAGAAAAACAAAAGGAAAAAGGGAAGGAGGAAGGGAAGAAAAAAGAAAGAGAGAGAGAAGATAGAGGAAGAGGAGGAAGAAGGGGAAGGGAAGGGAAGGGAAGGGAAGGGAAGGGAAGGGAAGGGAAGGGAAGGGAAGGGAAGGGAAGGGAAGGGAAGGGAAGGGAAGGGAAGGGAAGGGAAGGGAAGGGAAGGAAGAAGGGAAGAGAAGGAAGGGAAGGGAGGGGAGGGGAGGGAAGGGGAGGGAAGGGAAGGGGGGAGGGAAGGGAAGGGGAGGGAAGGGAAGGGAAGGGAAGGGGAGGGAAGGGAAGGGGAGGGAGGGAGGGGAGGGAAGGGGGGAAGGGAAGGGAAAGTCCCTGCCTTCAAGGAGTTTACATTCTGGGGGATGAGGAGAGGTAAGCATCATGCACATACATTAATATAAGATGCATACAAGGTGCACACAAAGTAATTTCTGGTAGAAGGCCGCTAGTAACTCAAAGAGTTCAGAATGGGCCTTAGGTAGCAGAGGCATCACTTTAGCTGAGCATTGAAGGAAGCTAGGGGTTCTCAAAAAGTGAAGGAAAAGACGGAGTGCTTTCCAGTCACGGGTGACAACAACTGCAAAGGTATAACGAGGGGAGATGGCTTGACACGCATGCCAGACAGCTTAGCTGAATCAAAAAAATCAGTTTGCCTAAACCTTTGTGAACATGACTGAGTCATCCTAGTCACGGCTGTTTTGGTCAAAACAGTTGATTCAGCAACCTTGAGCCTAAGTCATTAGTCAAAACAAAATTGGAAGGGCTTTCCTCTCCTTCTTCTCTCTGGCAGTCTTAAAACAAACCCAAGGAAAATAAATGACTGTTGGCACTGTGAACATCTTCTGGTCTATTTATTTAGCATGGCATGTCCTTCCACAAAGCCTGCAAATCATTAGAACTGATAATGCTGTAAATAATTGGTGCCCTACTTAAGCTTGAAATGCCTCGAACACACACACTCACTGATCAATCTTGTTTATTCCTGCATCATAACCAAATAAAGGCTGCCAGCAGGCTTAGGAGGACAGGGCTACTTCCATGACTGGGACTTATAATGACACTGGCCCAGAGCATTAGAGGATGTTTCACAACTCTTTGCTCTCAACCACACACACACACACACACACACACACACGCACACACAAACACACACAAACACACAACTGGAGATGTACAGTCATGGACTTACCAATATGAAATAAAATTTCTAGATTTTGAATATTTCTTTAAGTGTCATTGAATTAAGAGTACAAAAAAAAAAACCTGGCACTTTTCCAATGCTGTCCCCATTATCAGTCAGTCAATCAACAAGGTTTTATTAAGTCCTCTCCATGTGCCAGATGCTAAAGGAGGAGCTAAAGGGGATGTAAGATCAGGAGTAGGTAAGAAAAGTCAATTCCCTCAGGCTGCAGGCCCGGTTCTTTACTCTTTGTATCAGCCAAGTTCCAGGCACATAATAGAAACTCAGTAAAAGGCTGTTGTTGAATAGATTTACAATTGCAAACCAAAAGAAAATCTTAAAAACCACACACATAGACATTAGACTAAAGCTAATGTGGTCTTTTTGAACTTTAAGATTATCCCTGATGTTCCAGTCACCGGCTTGTAGATCTATAAATTAGGAACAAAGACACCCATTGAGGAGATGCCTGGTAGAGTCCTTCACGCCCATCCTTCATGCTTCTGCCTAGACTATCAAATCCTGAAACAAGAGGTCATGGACTCATTTGGAGGTCCATTGAAACCCATGAAGCCCCTCTCAGAATAATGTTGTTTCGGGGCTTTTTTGCAACTTTTTTTTTCTTTTCTTTTTTTTTGGGGGGGGAGCGGAGGGGGTTAAGCAATGGGTTTAAGTGACTTGCCCAGGGTCACACAACTAGTAAGTGTTATGTGTCTGAGATCATATTTGAACTCAGGTCCTCCTAAATTCAGGGCTGGTGCTCTATCCACTGCGCCACCTAGCTGCCCCTCAGAATAATGTTTTTTAAAAAACTAAAGGAGAGTGAAAACAAAGATACATTTATCCCCCAACCAAGTTCACAGATACCCTTAAATCTATCTGTGGACTCTTTGGTTTCCACAAAACCCAAGTTAAGAACCTCTGGCCTAGAGTGTAGAGATCCATGGCCCTGATCCCTTAATCAAGAAAATGGAACACAGCTGGAGGAGTCGATGCAGTCTCAACAGCCCTTCGGGATACGTTCAGCTCCTGTGCAGCCCAGGAGCCCAGAACATGCAAGGCTGAGGCCTTGCTCTCTCAGACAAAGGACTGAGACTCCCCTGGAAAAGAACCACTGAGGAGGCTGACATCCATTCAGCATCCCTTCGCCCCTCTCCTGCTTGGACGAGGGGAGGGAAGTCTATCTCAGAGAAGCCAGAGGCCCTGCTCTCCCAGTCAAGGAACAGAGACACTCCACGAGGAGAAATTTGAAGGGCTCATTTCCTTGTTCTGGCTACTCTCAGAAGCCTAGAGCCCTGAGGCCTGAAACAAGGATTTCTACAGCATAGCTTTATTATTAATTACCCACAGTTCTTTACCTCTAAAGCACTGCCCCTTCCCTACCCACCCCCACCTTCCAAATAGCTTTGGAGAGTAGAGACTGAAATCATTATTGACCATTTAGCAGATCAGAAAATTGAGGCTCAGAAGTTTAAATGACTGGTCCATCATCATGCAGTGAGTCAATGACAGAGCAAGGCCGTGAAGCCAAGTCTCCTAATTTCAGGTCCGGAGCTCTACCACACTAATACTCTGTGATTTGTGAAGGCAGCAGACATTGCTGGAAGGGACTACAAATTTTCTGCTTTGGGGCAGGATTAACGACAAATTATTGGTGTCCAATTTGAGAGGCACTCTGGAATAGATGGCAGAATGTTGGACTAGCAGTCAGGAAGTCTAGGTTTGAATCCCACTCCTAACACTGCTCTAGCTGCATGACCTTCGGCATGGCGCATCATCTCTGGAAGTCTGGCCTCCGTTTGTCCATCTGCAAAACGGGATGATAATAGCATCCGCTTCACTTGGTTGTTATGACGATCCCTATGAGCTTCTCACTATGCTCCAGTGAAGCTAGTACATGAAGCCCTAAGTAAAGATTAAAGTTCTCTCTTTAAGTGTGAGTGACCTGTGGTAATTTCAGGTGACTGAGCTTTATTTTCACTTCACTAGAACAATCCAAAGGGAGATGCGGTGAATTGCCGGTGAATAAAATAAAAGAGGACAGCTAGATGGCACAGTGGATAGAGTGCCAGGCTGGAAGTCAGGAAAACCTGGGTTCAAATCTGGCCTCGGGCATGTATTAGCTGTGTGACCCTGGTCAAGTCACTTAATCCTGTTTGCCTTGGAGGCAACTTGGTGGCTCAGTGGTAGAGCCCTGGGCCTAAAGTCAGGAAGGCTTGAGTTAAAATTTAGCCTCAGACACATACTACCTGTGTGACCCTAGGCAAGTCACTTAACTCTGTTTGCCTCACTGTAAAATGAACTAAAGAAAGAAATAGCAAACCACTCTAGTCTCTCTGCCAAGAAAACCCCAAATGGGGTCACAAGGAGTTGGACGTGCCTGAGCAACTGAACAACAACACAAGAAAGAAAGAAAGAAAAATGGTACACAATAGCCTGTGGGTGACTCTCCGACCCCGGGGCTCCCTACTTCTGCTGTCCTTTCGAGGACAGAACTGGGCTATATGAATGGTCCCACACAGTAATGCCAATTATGCAAAGCCTCTGTAGGCATATCAGGAAAATACTACAAGAAAAGCACTCAACTCTGGGTCGGAAGACCTGGAGTCAAATCCTGATGCTGTTATTTCCTACCTTTCTCAAGTCAACAAGCATTTATTAAGCACTTATTATCTGCTAGGCATTGTGGGGGTAGGGGAAAAAAAAGGCAAAAAAGCATAGCCCACACTCTCGAGGAGATGTGCCAATAATTATGTATAAACAAAATAGAGACAAGATAAGGTGTGGACACTCTCAGAGGGAAGGCGTGAGAATTAAAGAGCATTAGGCAAGGCTTCTTACAGAAAGTGGGATTTTAACCGAGACTTGAAGGAAACTGGGGAAGCCGGAAGGTAGAAGTGAGGAGGGAAAACATTCCAGGCATGAAGGATCGCCATTAACAATGCCTGGAGTCAGGAGACGGGGTGCTTTGTGAGAGGAGCAGCAAGGAAGCCAGTATCACTCAATTATAGTGTCTGTGGAGGAGAGGAAGGTATTAGAAGATAGGAAACATGGAAATTTGGTGAACTTCACAAAGTCTGCTCTCTTCTCTGGAATTTCCTTATCTGTCAAATGCAGTCTAAGGTGCTTTTTACCTCTTACTCCTCTGAGAACTTTGAAGCAGACCTGAGTCCATCTGAGAACCTGGGCCAAGGGAGGTCCCTCTTCCCTAGGAATGTGGATACCATGCATCTTGGTGGACAGGGAAGATTCATTCAGTTTACAGACTTGGTCTCCTTAGATTTTACTGGCAATGCCCAGGGTTAGTCCGGGGAAAAATTCAATTAACAGTGATATATACCAAAGGTAAGACAGAGGGTGCTGGATTCCAGCCACGAATGTGGCTTGTTATCCCCTTGGGAAGGCCTAAATCAAAGTAGGCCGGAAGCAGGAAGCCAGAGGAAGAATTAGGATCACAAGTTAAGCTTTTGATATGTCCCTGAATAAAGAAGAAAAACCCTCCAGCTATCTTATTATCTTCACACAGAAGGGCTAAGCTTTTAACTACCATCAAGGATAGAAATATGCAGACTACCTCTACTGGGTCCACATTGATTTCTCAAAGGAACTTTGATGTTAACAATTTAAATTTCAACCACAAGACGTTCATTTTGAGCTATTCAGTCTCTCACAGCACAAAATAAACCCAACTGCAATACAAAATGATGCAAATAGTGGGAAGTTATTTGCCAAAAATTATACACAATGACTGTTTCTAAACATTAAAAAATAATAAATAGTGGTAATATTCATTAGCCACCTTCACAGACACTCATTATCCACATCAGCTCTAAAACCTTGGTGCCTTGGAACAGAAAACGAAGGTTTTGGACTAGAATCTCAGCAGTTTCCAAATGTGGTTCAGGGACCCCAGTGGTTCCAAAGACCCATTAAGGGGTCTGCAAAGTCCAAGCTATTATAATAATTATACTAAGATATTTTAATTTCTAACATGGTAAATATTGGTAAATATAATAAACAGTCAATATAACTCAAACAAAGAAAAGCTCTTTGGGGTCCTCACTCAGTTTTGAAAGTGAAAGGGGTTCTGGGACCAAAATGTTTGAGAACCTCCAGACTAGATCTTCCCTAAGGTTGCCTTCCATTAGGACATTGTATAATCTAAGTTCTAAGGTTCTTTTTCAGCTCAAGCATTCAATGTTCATTCCTGTGATATGATTCTGATGTTATATTAGAAAATTGATGAAAAATCTGGAGTATTCACACATGGGTGCATGTAACAAAAACGTTTAAAAGAAGCATCCGGCCCACACCTCAGCTGTCACAAACTTCCCTCCCACTTGTAGACTTTTACCAAACCTTGAAAGGTTATGAGCCTCCAACCTGTAATCATCTTAACAAAAGCTGCCAGAATCATTCTAAATGTTCAAATCTACAATGAGCAAAGTTCACATAAAATCTCTGTCACTCTCCAATTAGGAAGAAACAAAAAAAAGGTGATTGAAGATAACATGGAAGCTAACTTTTAGTGAAAAGTCTTAATGAGATTCTGTATAGTGATAATTAGAGCTTAGATTTCTATAGCTATGTTATAGCTACAAAGTGCTTTTACATTCGGCATCTCATTTGTTCTCACAACAACTCTATGATATAGTATATCGTTCTAATTTTATGACTAAGGAACTGAGGCACGGAGTGGATAGAGATTGGCCCAAAGTAACATAGCTGGTAAATGGTATAGTTGGAATTTGAATTATGACTAAAAGTCAACCATGCTTTCCAATATACAATAAATTCTTTCCAATTCTTGAATTAATTCCTACTTTGTTTTACATACACAATATATGAGCAACTAGGTGGTACAGTGTATACAGCTCCAGACATGGAATCAGGAAGATTCTGAGTTCAAATCTAGCCTCAGATACTTACTAACTGTGTGATTCTGAGTGAGTCACTTAACCCTGTTTGCCTCAGTTTCCTCATCTATAAAATAAGCTGGAGAAGGAAATGGCAAATTAGTCCAGTATCTCTGTCAAGAAAACCCTAAATGGGGTCATGAAGAGTTGGACATGACTGAAAATGAGTTAACAACAATAAATAAACAACCAACAAACAAACAAAGAAGGGAAGGGAAGATATTCCTGAATTGTTAATAGTGTGAGCAAAGGCATGGTAACAGCACACTGCAATGTAGTTTTGGAACCACAGAGTGCCAGTTTGTCCAGAGAGCAGAATGCATGGAAGGGAATAACATGAGGTAAGACGAGGGAAATAGGGTGGAATAAAATAGTAGAGGCCTTAAAGATTCACCCATGAAAAAAAATAAGCTTTTCCTGGGAGGTAGTAGTGAGCCACTGAAAATGTATGAGCAGAGAAATTACATGAACAATAATTCAGCAAATCTGTAAGTCCCTCAATGTGGGTGCAGACGGCAACCCATCCATACTTTCTCATGAGTCTTTTCCTAGGTTTCATTAGGGGTTGGGGTTGGGGTTGGGTAAAGGTTGGGACTTGTGTTCTATTAATAGGAAAAAATAATTCTGACTATCGTACTTAACCTGGATGGAAGGGCAGTGGAAGTGGGAAGATCCCTCATGAGCTTATTGCCATAGTCCATATGGTTGGTAACGAAGGCCTGTGTTAAGATGGTGAAAGTGGGGTGAAAGAGAGGGAATAACTGCAAGAAATGAGGCAGAAAGAAGAGGCTTGGTAAATAATTATTCATGTGAGGCAAATTGGAAGGGATAGTATATGTTGCTGTAAAAAAAATGACTCGAGAGTCACCATCTGGGTTCAAATCTTAGCCCTGACATATGAGGCAGCTAGCTATTTCAGTGTTAAGAGTAATGTTAAGTTAACATTAAATGATGGTTAAGAGGATTTCTGTCAGGAAGACCTGAGTTCTGAGTTCAAATTCAGCCTTAGACACTTACTAGTTGTGTGACCCTGGGCAAGTAAATTAACTTCTGTTTTCCTCTTCTGTAAAATAGGGATTATATCAGCACTTACTCACAGCCCTGCTGTATCAAATGAGATAATAACTTTAAATCCTTTGCAAACTTTAAGGTGCTACAAAAGTGCTATAATAATAAATTATTATTATTATTATTATTATTATTATTATTATTGTTGTTGTTGTTGTTGTTGTTGTGACTGTATGACCCTGGACAAATACTTTAACTTCTCTGTACCTCTGTTTTATTATCTGGAAAAATAAGATCATTAGACAAGAGAGTTTCTAAGATTGTTTCCTGTTCTAGAAATGTTGTTCTATAAATAAAAAAATTATCAGAATATTACAGACTTGGGAAATGGGGTGAATAATAGTGATGCAGCAAAAATAGTAAAGTCAGAGAAAGAAGCAGGATTAAGTGAAAAGCCAATGAGTTTGGTCAAAACATAGCATCATGCTTTTGTATCTAGAAGGAACATAAATGATCTTTGAGACCACCTCCCTCATCCACCATTAATATAGAGTAAACTGAAGTCAAGCAAATTTAAGTGATTTGCCCAAGGTCATATAGGTAGTAAGTAAGAACAGAGGATCATAGCTTTAGGGCTACAAAGGATTATAGGGGCTGTTGAGTCTAACCCACTCATGGAACAGATAAGACAACTAAGGTAAAGAGAGGTGAAATGGTTTGGCAGGGGTCACATAGCTAGTAAGCATCTAAGGCAAGATTTGAACCTAGGTCTTAATCTAGTACTCTCCAATATTCTATGTTGCTCCTAAGTAACAGAACTAGGATTCAAAACAAAGTCATCTGATTCCAAATCCACCTTTCTTTCCACTGTTCCATGATATCTTCTTAGGGACTTGGATTAGAATGTGGAGTTTGAGTTACTGTTGAGGCATGTTAGGGATCAAATCTAACTGTTGCATAATGAATGAGATAATTCATCTCCCAATCAATTATAAGGTTAACTATATGGGCCATGATGACGATGATGATGATGATAGCAACAACTATCATTTATAAAGTGCTTCAAAGTTTACAAAATTCTTTTACCTGCTATTTTATTTAACCATTCAATAGCACCTCATTGACAAAGCTTTATTTTTATTTTATTTATTTTACCAATCTCTACCCTTTTGGATTCTACAGATTATTCACATAGCTGGTCCCAAGCATAAGTGGAAGAAACACAGGGAGGGCTGGAGTTAATGAAGAATGGTATGCCAAGTAACTGTGAAGCCCTTTCCCTGAATCACTGCTCCATGGCTTCCAAATTTGAGTTGAAAAAGAGAACATACACCTCCTAAATCTTCTTTGTACTTAAGCCATTATTCTGCCTTCTCGACTCTGAGTCATTGCTGGTTTCCTGAGCCCTCCTTGCAAGAGGGTGGGTGGTTGTTTTGGTTTTAAATTTGAGCATTTCCTCCTCCCATTTCTTGCCACTTTGATAATAGATTCAGATTAATTAGTAATTTTTTCTGCTTCTCTGTCTGACCCTTGGGGTCAGCAGCCTGTTTAGTGAAAGAAATTATTATTTTGCTATTATATTAACAACTGATTATTAAATTAGGGTTAAGATTTTTTTTCCCCTTTACTTCATCAGAGACCAGTCCCTGTAGGTCAGTCAGTCAGTCTCTGAAAGACATGGCTTATTAATGAGACTACCCCTAACCCTCAGGAAATATGCTCTTCAATCTTGGGCCAGATCTCACCCAACCAAGATGGGGAGAGTGTAAACAGAATCCAGCCTGGGTGAGTTCTTGTCCCAAGGAGAACAACCCTGTCACTGCAAGCCCCCAGCCTATGAAGGAGAAAACTAACCAGAGCTGTCTGGATGCAGATGGAATCCCCATCCAGATTGCTGGAGCAAGCTGAGTCTTATGATCAAGCCACATTCTAAGCAGAAGGAGCTGAAGACTCCTAGCCCACTTCCTCATTAAATGCCCATTAATCAGCATTGATTTCTCCTGTCAAGGGCATTCCCTTTCAAAAAAGAATATTAAGGCATTCAGTGTCTCCATTAGGAGTCATTGGATACCTAGAGAAACTACTGACCATCAATCTGTTGATTATTAGCTAACCTAACCAATAAAATAATTATTAATTGTTTAGAAGCTGTGCCAGGTTTCTTATTCATCACATTAGGATCACAGGCTTATGGGGTTAAGAGTGAGCTCAAGAGACCTTACTGAACATATGATAAAACATCATGTTGCCTCTGGAGAGTCAGTCTTGAGGGGAAGAGAATCTGTGTTATTTCTCATGTGCAGACTGCTTAGGTTCTTTCCTTTGTCTCCAGCCAGAAAAGGAAGGAGAAGAGGATCCATTAAGGGAGGAAAAGATAATTCTTCCCTTGCAGAAGAAATTAGAAACATGGAAGACTGGTTGGAGTGGAGTGGAGAGAGCACAGGACTAGGAGACAGGACATGGGTTTGAATCCCCTCCCGGACACTTACTCTCTGTGTTACCTTAGGCAAATTATTTTACTTCTCTGGGACTTCGTTTTTCATCTGTGAAGTGAGAGGGTTGGACACAGTGACCTTTAAGGTCCTTTCCAGCTGTGGCAGGGGAAAGAAGAAATGACCAAGGAAACAAAGGTTTGACCTTCTGAGCTTATCGATTCATTAAGCAATGCATGCCAGTTGCCTAACAAATCTGGACCAGACCTCCTTAGCTTAGACCTGGACCCTGAATACAGGGGAAGACAGACTTGTATACATTAAAAACAATCAAAGAGGACCAATTGACTAAAAGGAAGCAATACAACATTAGGCATTTTGATTTTTAATTGTACGAAAGTTTAGGGACTTTCCAAGTTGGGAAGGAAAGAGCAAGCAGGTGCAACTACCTGAATTCTGGAAAAAAAAAAGTATCCCATGCCCTGCAAGTATCTGTAAACAGTCAAAGGAGCATGGAAACAATAACTAATAGATTCAATACAGGGTCAGTTTTCAGATAAGATATATGAGTGATAAAACTCCTTGCATAAACCTTTGGGTCAGCATAATCCAGTTCCTTAGTCAAAGGTCTCTAAGCAGCAACGAGAAATGGTCCAGCATCCCAGCCACACAGGGCTAGGTTCAAATAATGTAGGAAGGTTTTCTCCTAATTGCCGCAACTAAATAAGTTTTTCTCACAAGACAGAACTTAGACTAGACCCATAATTGAATAGAAATGAAGCTAACTCCAGAATTGAGTCATAAAATGGAGTCAGAGTGGCTCACTCAATTCCTGCAATTAACCACCTGTTGTCCTAATCTCTTCAATCCCCTAAATTTTCTCAACTTGCTCAATTCCAATTTTCTGTTTTCTCACATCTCTACATCTATGATGCAATGAATTTCAATAACTTTACAATTTTCCAAAAGTCCATGGGATCATAGATCCAGAGCCAAAAGGAACCTCAGAGATTAACTAGTTCATACTCCTCATTTGACATCGAAGAAACTGAGACCCAATGAGAAATGGCTTGCCCAAAGTCACAGAGAAAGGATTTTAACTCAGGTCCTGTAACTCCAAAGCCAGTGATGTTTGGGCCCTGCTCCAAACTCTTTCCAGCACCATTTTCCCTCCCCTAAGTGATCAAATGTAAGACATCTAGGATCAAAAGGGACCTCAATGATTATCTAGAGAGAAAAAAAGAAAAAAAAGGTGAGACAGAGACAGGAAAAGTGATATACCCAAGGTCATAGAAGTATTGGAGAGCAAAGCCAGGATTTGCAACTGTGGCTTGTTATGTACAGAATGCATCTTTCTTAACCATTGAAAGTAAAACATGAGCTGTTCTTTGGCTGCTCAAATCCTGTTTTGCCCAAGCATCTTGGTAACCCTACTTTTCATGCCCATACCCTTGAAAATTCTCCAAGAACAGGGTGATGCCTCTTACTCCATCTAGCAGCTTCTTATACAAGCCTCGCCAGATCTGGGAAACTTTTAGGAGCAATACAAAGGCAGAAGAAGGTATTTTTAGGCGTTACCAGGAAGACAATTTCCTCTGCTTCCCCTAGTCCCAGAGATTGTGCCTGTAGGTCTTTAGCCTGGGCTCTAGTTTTAATCAAATGGAGGCGGAAATGTAAGCCTGCAAACATGCAGCAGATTCTGTCTTAACTAAACTTTCTCTCTCCTTATGATGAATAGAAGTCACTCAGTGGATGCTTAATAAATGTTTTGTGGAAGGGAGGGAGGGGAGGAGGAAGTAGGAAGGGAGGGAGAGAAAGAGAAAGAAAGGAAAAAAGGAAAGAAATGAAGGTGGGAGAATGGAAGGAAAGGAAGAAGGAAGGAAGGGAGGAAGAAAAGAAGATGCTGATGGGAATTAAGGAACAAGGGAAGTGAGCTAGATTAAAAGCAGATTTCTCTTATTTCTCCATCATGTACTGATTCAACCCTGAAGACATTCGGAGTAAGGATATAAAATGAAGTGCTCTGACCCTGACTCCCCAGAGAAACAAACCCTGTGATTCAGTGCTTCCATTGACTTTCTTTACAATCCTGTGATGCCAATCCCATTAGCCCTCTGGATGTGTCATAATTGTGAACCATTTATATTAGGACTGCCTGGGGAAAACAGTGAGCTGAGGTTTGTGATGATGCTACTACAAACCCCAAGAAACTGTTTCTTGCAACAATGAGTTCACTGGCAGCCGTGGTATCTACAGGTGATATATATATGTGTGTATCATACATATATATGTGTGTGTGTGTGTGTGTGTGTGTGTGTGTATACACATATATATGTGTATGTATATATGTATATACATACACATATATATACATACATGCATATACACATATATAAATATTCTGTATATCTATATCTACCTACATATATAAATATGTAGACATATCTCTATATTTCTATCTATATATGTAGGTAGATATAGATATACAGAATATTTATATATGTGTATACACATATATACACATATATATGTGTATGTATATATGTATATACATACACATATATACACATATATATGTGTATGTATATATGTATATACATACACATATATATACATACATGCATATACACATATATAAATATTCTGTATATCTGTATCTGCCTACATATATAGATAGAAATATAGAGATATGTCTACATATTTATATCTAGATATACATACATGCGTGTGCATGCATAAAGGGGGAAAAGGAGTAAAGAAAACACTAACCAACAATCTGAAAAATGAAAACAATATTATTTGGGGAAATTCTTCTTTGCTAGTTAGAAGTGAGGTGGTATTCTATGACATGTACCAATTGTTCACATCAGCACCACAGAGATGGTAATAAATGAAATGCTGATTATATTTGTCAGGGAGAGAGAAAAAGAAAAATTGAAGGAGAGAGGAAGGAAAGTAGGTAGAAGGAAAAAAAGAGAGAAAAAAGAAAAAGCATAGAAGAAAGGAGGGAGGGAAAAGAGAAAGAGAAGAAAAAAGAGCAAAGACAACCTGAAAACGACCATGAGGTAGTAGAAAGAATTCTGGCTCTAGAGTCAGTGGACATGAGTTCAAATTCTGACTGCACTATTAATTTTTTTTGATACTGGGTGTCCCCATCTTGCCTAAGCTAAAAGTGCAGTGGCCATTAACAGATCCAATCCCACTGCTGAAGCTTTGACCTGTTCCATTTATGTTCCATTTTGAGCAACTAGGTAATACAGTGGATAGAATACTGAGCCTGAAGTTAGGAAGACTCTTCTATGTGATCGGGCAAGTCACTTAAACCTGTTTGCCTCATTTCCTCATCTGTAAAAATGGGCTAGAGAAGGAAAAAGCAAACCACTCTAGTATCTTTGCCAAAAACAAATAAATAAAAAATCCAGATGAGGTCACAAAAAAGTCAGACAAAACTGAAAAATGACTGAATAAATTTATGATCTGGGTTAGTTCACCCCTCCTCAAGCAGTCTGATGACCCCTCACGAACAACGTCTTTACATTTTGATACCAGATGGTATAAACACCAAATCAGCTTAGGCCCTACCATAGCTCAGAACTCCCAAGTGTAAATGACCTGCCAGCTTCAGTTTTCCAGTAGCAGGGATTACAGAGATGCACCACCACACCCAGCCTATGCTGCTGACTGTCAGTGAGACCTTGGATAGGTCACAGCACTTCTCAAGGTTTCAGTTTCTTCACCTATAAAATTATAAGACTGGTCTAATTGGCCTCTCCAGTTTGGGCCAACTCTAACTCCTATGATGCTTGGTGAATCTGGTTCACAAGAGACTATTTATCTTGCCTTCTCAATGGCTGAAGAGGGAAAGGAGTTAGAAGAGAATTTGGAAAAGGAAATAAAACTGATAAAAAAAAAAGACTGTCTAGCCTAGGCTGACCCTTGAATCACTCTGCTGTTTTTCTCAATGTTGAATAAAAGGTTCCACACCAGGTAACTTGTACTTGGGAAACTCTGAACTGGCATGATGGGACCACGGATGACGAAGATAAGGAACTAGGCTTTACCTGCCTCTGAGCTGACAGCTTTGGATCCAGCCCAAGAAACATCTTGCTGGCCCAGGACAAGACCAGTCTAAAATGTTTTCTTCTCCAGAATTTCATATCTCAGGAGAGAAACAAATACTTCCAAATAGGAATGGCATAATGTGGTCTAAAGGGCCTTGGATTTGGAACCAGAAAATATCTATTTTAATTCCATCTCTGTGACTTCCTAAGCAGGAGACCTTGGCCTAATTTTTTTTTTCTTCACTGGGCCTTAATTTCCCAATCTGTAAAACAGGAGTTGATAGAGATAATTTCTGACATCCTCTCCATTTCCAAATGCAATGTATCATTTATTTTCTCCATGCTCTCATTTCCTCAGCTATAAAATGAGGGGATTGGAAAGCCAATTATGACATTTTCAATTTGAGCATTTATACTTCAGAAAGCAAAAATTACTATAAATCAGGGCTTGATTTATTATTTTTTCATTGTCTGGACTTAAGATGTAGTGGGGAAAATGTTAGTAATATAGATTAACCTCAAACTTGTGGGCTAATGTTTTTTTTCTATTGTTAAATACTTGCCAAAATACCCCTGTATTATCTAATAAGTGCTGCTTGAGCTCAGTAGGAGGGCAGTAGAAGGCTCAGGGAATGAAGTCATTATCAGAATGGCGACTGGAAGAGAATAGCCATAATAATAACAATACCAACAACAGGCATTTCTACAATGCTCTTTGGTTTGAAAACTGCTTTACAGCCTTGGTCTCATTCGAGCCTCAAAATTCCCCCATCCAGATGCTTTCCGTGGTTATTTCCATCTCTGGATCCTAGGTTTCTGAATGGGTGATCAAGTCTGGTCCAGCTCTAATAATTATTATCTGTGTGACAACTGGGCACATAGCTTAACAATCTGTGCTGCAAAAGAAAGGGGTTGGACCAGAAATTGGCTAGCTTTTAAGGAGCCCTTCGGGGCAGCTAGGTGGCGCCATAGTGCACAAAGCGCTATGCCTGGAGTCAGGAAAGCCTCATCATGGTGATTTCAAATCTGGCCTCTGATACTTTCTGGCCATGTAACTCTGGGCAAGTCACTTAAGCCTGTTTGCCTCAGTTTCCTCACCTGTGAAATGAACTGGAGAAGGAAATGGCAAACCACGGCTGTATCTTTGCTAAGAAACCCCCAATGGGGTCATGAGGAGTTGAACACAACTGAAAGATGACTTGAAGATAAAAGCATTTGAGGTTTGCAAAACACATTTACACACGTTTACTCATCTTCAGAACAACCCTATAAGGTAAGTGCTACTATAATCACTCCTTTTTTACTGAGGCAGAAACTGAGATAAACAAAGGCTAAGTGACTTGACTAGAGTCACAAAGCTAGTAAATACTTGAAGCAGGATTTGAACTCAGTTCTTCCTGACTCCGAATCTAACACTCTATCTATTACACTACCTAGCTGTCTTGATGATACCTTAGATGCCTTCCCAGTCTTAATCAAAGGTTTCTTCATTATTTTTTTTCTTTACCTAAGTCCATGTACTATTCCCCAAATTGCTGGTACCTCTCCCCATTCTCAAATCAAAACCTACTCTGAAGTCATTAGTCCATATTAAAGTGAACATGTGTGTCCTCAAAATGCTCATGATTTTAGCAAATAAGTTACACTCACAAGACCAATAGAAAGGATCCTAATTTTTTCTCTTTTTTTTTGGTGGGGATATTTGCTTTGCAATGGAGTCAGGAAACATGAATCCAACGGGTATCTCCTTTGAATTGGTAAAAAATCAATAGAATTAAAATGACAAAGACCCATAGTTGGCTGAAGGGATAGAGCCTAATGTGATTCCATTGGAATCGGGACCTCCATTTTGAGGAAGCTACCTCTACCAACATTGGTTGTCAATTTCAATGCAACTTCCAGGGTTAGAGAGTTGTGTAGCAGCATTTCTTAAACTGTGGGTCACGATGCCACAGTTTAAGAAGTGCTGAAGGGGTCAGGGGAATAGAAAACGTTTAAGAAGCCCTGGTCTATGGGCACAGAGAGGCTAGCTCTTTCATTTTATACAGAAAGGTAATAGGAGGACTGGTCAGTAAGGGTCAAGTCCTTAGAGCATTCACAGTATTAACATAGATGCTCGGTGGGCCTGTTTCTAAAAATGCCATAATGAATGGTCCCTTCTCTCTCCACCTCAGAGAACACTTAGACATCCTCTGTTTCTTACTGATTTGCTTTGTGCTGATAAGAAACCTTTTAATTAAATGCCGAACTTCAGTTAACATATATATGTAGCGAATGGAGGCAGGTGATGCTTCCCTTTCTAGAATGGGGGCATGGAGGTGAGGAAACCTCTGGCACTGAATCTCTTTCACTTTAATACAATGAAGCAAAAGTCCTGCTCCCATACCGGCAACTTTTGCTTGGATAATAAAGTTCTGGAAATATGGAGCAAGTCGGTAGAGAAATCAATGAAAACTCAACCCATAAACTCCACCTTCATATATTTCTTTCTCCCTAATTACACTTGTTTTTTAGAAAGGATAGACTGACCAGAAGCAAACTCTCACTTTGGTTGATGATATACTTTAGAAGGCTGGAAAAAATAATGGATGTTTTCCTGGTGATGAATAGGCATCTATTTACATACCAAGTGCATATAAGGCTCAGATTACTCATCCAAGTTAATTAAAGTATCTTTTCTTCCAACTAGAGCCCAGCTAGGTGACAATTGTGGCTGGTGTTTCCTTGCAGCTTCCCAGCACTGCTGATGCTCTGCAGAAACCCCTCCTAAGTATGATCTCATTAACAGCAGTACTAGCAAGCAGAAAGCAATGGGCAAGGTTCTGCACCTCTGAGTGTTATCTTGTGTATATTGCTACAGATGGGAATAACACCAGAGAACTGCTTTGCCACGTTTACTCTCCATTAATGCAATGCAGTGGCATGGATACACCCCGAAGGACTGACTTTTATTTCTGGCTCTGCCACTGACCACTCTCTTCAACCTCCTATAATCTAGGTACCAGTTTCACTATCTGCAAAATGGGGAAGTTGTAGTTTTGTTGTTGCTGTTAGAGGCTGTGTTTTCATCAATACTCAAACTCCCTCCATGAATATAGATGAGCAATTGCTATATTTTAGTCTTAGAAGATAACCTAGATCATTATACACTTACGTAACTTGTCAATGGTCATGCAGCTAGAATGTGTCCAAGTGTTGAACCCAGGTCTTTCTGACTACTCCATTGAATGGTCTACATTCTAAAGTCTATCCTAGCTCTTATATTTTGTGATTCACATGTTGAGTGAAGGAAAAATCTCAGAACACGTTTTAATAAAGTGAGTAGAAAAGGAAGAAGGGACAAAAGGATGGACTGAGAATGCTGGAAACAAATTTAGCCACATGCGGTTGAGAATTTCAGCCCCTAAACGCAGATAGAGAGCTTATGGGATGTCAAAAGTGAAAAATACCAACTTGTCCTCTACTTTTCTGCATGCCTCACTCAGCTTTCTCCCTCAGACACTCAATGCCTTATGTCACCCACTGCATCACCCAGCCTCAGCCTACAATTTATAGACATGTTCCTATGTTCTAAAATTATCCCCAGCATTACAACTCTCATCCCCTCAGGGTTCTGATCTCAGCTCAAGGACACTGAGGCTTGACTTGATCAACCAAATTACACTAAAGAGTCAATGGTTCAGAACAATTTTGTGGGTTGCCTCTTCTCTCTCCCTTTTCCCAATGGTAATGGCATTTAAAAAAAAATATGTGAAAAGTGAGTGATTTTCTATCACTTTTTGTGGGTAGTTCATATCCATAAATAGCATGATAATTTGGAAGGCTTGACTTCTCAGGCATTAATTGACTCCAATTTACTTTTTATTTCCTGATTCAGTGTTACATCACATTCTGGGAATAATGAAATCTAGGCACATATTTGCAATTACCGTTAATATAGAACCTCAATTATGTGAGGTTCAGGACTTTATGGGTGTATATGGAAGAAATTTAGAACAAACTAGGACCTAATTCCATGATATGGGGAGGAGGGGAGGGAGAAGGGCATAGTTGGGCCCCAGAAGAGCCACCAAGTCTGTATACTCTTTTCTCCAGGCTCTGAGATGGGTATTGGCATAGAATTAGATCTAAGCCACACCTCAAATATCATTCTAGTTCAGGGCAAAAGAGGCACTGTCCTGTAAGGGGGTTGCTCTTAAGGGGGAGAGTAACCCTAGCTTATACTCACCAGTTTAGGTACTTTCCACCAAACATTGATTACACAAAAGACCATAACTAGTGAAGTGCAAGTAAACCCACTTATCTAAGCAAAACAGCAAACAGAAATCAGAGAAGTTTTATACATACATACATACATATACACACACACACACACACACACACACACACACACACACACACATATATAAAACTATTTGGCATTAAAATATGCCAAATAATATACAAGTGAATGAGCTCATAGACTGGGAATGAGGTAAGATCTCAGCTCAAAATAAAACAGAGGACTTGATTTCAGCTATAGGGAAGTCCTTTCTCTGAAGTCTAGAAAAGTACTTGGAAATCAGGGGACATGGTGAGTAGCTAGCTTCCCCTGCACCCCTGCAGCTTCCAAAGATTTCTTCTTTTCCCTCTCTGGAGTGTCCTCTGCTCATGTGTTTCTCTTGCCAAGAAGTCTGGAAACAATTCACAATCAGTTTCTTTCTCAAGTACACAGTGTTCAGTTCAGCATTCTCTCCCCTGAGAGTCTTCCCCCTCTCAGTTTTTTTTTTTTAATTAAAAGGGCCATCCCTTTACTCACTTCTTAAACAGGCCTATTCACTGAATGGGTGTTGCCTCACTCAAAGTAAGAATTCTGAAAGACTTTAGCTTAAAAGGCCAAGGTTTCCCACGACATCTTGGGCCATCTCTGGTTGTCCTGATCAGCCACTGGATTCAGATAGCTCTGGAGGAGAAAGTGAGGCTGGTGACGTTGCACAGCCTTTTCTCACTCAAATCCAATTCAATTTCAAGTCATGTCATCGTCTTCTTGATGTCATGGTCTTCTTTCAGAACAATGGACACATACAAAACAACCTTTTCCCCAATCAGGAGCCATGTCTTTCCCCAACCCTGCTGAAGTAGTTGCCGTGTCAGGTACGTACAAAGCGAAAGGCAGTATGGTATGATAGATTGAGATTTTTGGAGTCAAGAAGACCTGAACTCAAATCCTACCTGAGATGCATATTGTGTGCACACAGTATGCTATGGGCAAATTGTTTAACCTGAGTCAGAGGATTTGGGTTCAAATCATGCCTCTGGCCCTTACTAATTGTATGACCTTGGACGCGTCGCCCAGCTTCCCTTGACCTCAGTGTTCTCATGCGTAAAATGAAAGACTGGACTAGGCAGTTTTTGAGGTCCCTTCTGTCTCTAGGTCCTTGCTCTTAAGTTGCAGATGCATCGCCAATCTGAATTTTGGGGATGTTTTAATAGTAACATTCCCCAACAAAATTATAGGTCAGCCCCAGTCCTTCCTCCCACCCACCCACTCAGAGACCAGGGCATTGTGCTAAACTTGCCAGCCTCAAGCAGTTTAATTCCTTTGGATCTAAGTTTCCATAGTAGATCACAGGAGAATAATTAAACACTGGGTAGAGCCAGAAAAATACTTAATGATCATAATTTTTCCATGTTGCAGCTGCTTTCTCATTACCCTACTGAACCTTGAAAAGCAGTTTTTTTTCCCAATCCCATCATAGCAGCCCTCACTATCTCACTATTTCTCTATGACCATATGTGTTTTCAACAGATGTTTATTATAAGAAAGGGATGTTTTCTAAATACAAGTCAGAGATGATGTGAGTGCCTCCTCCAAATACACACACAAAATACAAAATACACACACAGAGAGTCTTTATTCTGAAGGAATGGAGACTTGTCTTATGGCAGGAAGTCTTCATTTTATGACAGACAATTTTTCTCTGAAGCCAGGAAAAGGAACAGCTTTCTTCATGCCAAGGGAAACATTTTCGAATTTAAAGCTGCCAACGGATCTTAGGAATGGTTCTCTGTTACTATTGCCCACCAGGCCGAGGGGAGCCTGGTGAGAAAGCACATTGCTTCTGGGCAATCACTCACTGGCAATTGCAACTGGGGAATTGAATGACCTCACCAGAAACGTCATGGCAAATGTCATGAGCCTTTGAATGTTTCTACACATTGGCCTATGGGTCACTGGTAACTTAACATGCAATTCTCATGGCCTCCTAGGTCACCTCTGCCTCTCCCTCCATTCTTCTCTTTTGCCTCTTTCCCTTCTCAGCTATTTCTTTCTGTAGTATATTTGGAACTGTTATGATGGGTTAAAGAAAAGAAAAATGTGACCCTGCTACATACTCAGGAGAAAAGTAAGCTTACATTTCTCCACCGATCTTAGATTAACAAAACACTTTCCTCACAATAAACCGGTGGAGAAGGTAATACAAATATTATTATCACAAGCTAGGAAATGGAGCCTCAAAAAGGTTAGGTGACTTGTTCAGGGTTACATGGTTAATAAGTATCAGAACCTAGGATTTGTGACTTTCAGGTAAATGCTCTTTCTGCTATAACACTGGAACTGGAGCTGAAAGAGATATTGGGATTATCAGGTCACAGAATTATGGCATTTCAGAGGCAGAGGGACCTTAGCAAGAGAACCCCCAACACATTATATGTGGCAAGTGACCATCTGTCCTTTGCTTGAAGACCTCGGGGAGGTGGGGCCGCTCCCCCCATTCAGCTCTTGGACGCCTCCAAGGAAATTTGTCCTAGCATCAGGCCTAACGTGTCTCTTTGCAACATCGACCCATGGTTCTTAGATCTGCCCTCTTGGGACAGAAAACAAGTCTGATCCTTGTTTTACGTGGAACTCTTCCCACTACTTGAAGGCAGGTAGCCCGTGCCCTTAAGTCTTTTCTTCTCTGGACTAAACATTTACAGTTTTGTTTGTTTATTTGTTTGTTTTCCAAGCAATCCTCATATGATGTGGACTCAAGGCCCTGCACCCTTCTGGTTGCCCTTTTCTAGGCAGTCTCCAGCTCATCAAAGTCTAATCCTTTCATTTTACAGATGAGACAAATAAGAAAATTGACCTTCCCAAGGTCATATAAGTCATAAGTAGCAGAGCTGAGAGAGAAGCTCAAGGCTTCTGATCTTCCAATCTAGTGTTCTTTCTAATAGACCAGATTCTGACATGCCTGCCTTTCTTGATAGCAGCCCTGATTCAAGAGTCAAGAAAATAAAGCTTATTGAGAAGCCCAGTACTGTATCACTTGCAAAGATCCTGGTCACAGGACACCAGAAAATGAACTATTTGCTACAAAAACAAACGAACAAACAAAAAACCCAAGACAAATAGTTACTACCATCTGTTGTTCAAAATGCACACACATTTTGCCTCCCACTCCCATCAACAGAGGCCAGACCAGAAGTCAATCAATACAGCAAACATTTAATAGATGTCTGCTGTAAGCCCAGCTCTGTGCTAGGCCCTGGAGATAAAAATGCTATTGTTTCTGCCTTATAGAACTTACATTTTATTGGGGTAGAGTGGTGGGGAGAACAAGATGTGCATAGAAAATACACACCAAGTAATTTCTAGGAGTAAGGAAAGATCTGATATGAAGAACAATTTGGTAACAGTGGAATGAGTAGTGAACAGTATTAATGTGTCAAGTACCATTCTAAGTGTTTTACAAATATCGCATTTGATCACTGCAACATCTCTGAGAGGTAGGTGTCATTATTTTCCCCACTTGACAGTTGAGAAAACTGAGGCAGATAGAGATTAAGTGACTTGCTCGGAGTTACATGACTAGTAAGTACCTGAGGTTGGATTTAAACTCAGGTTTTCCTGACTGCAGGCTTCGTGTTTCATCCATTGTGCCACCTAAATGCCTCAGTTGGTATGGAGGAAGGGAGTGGTAACCAGGAAAGGGAGCTTCAAGCTGTGCATTTCAGAATACAGAATCAGAATGTATTCTACTTTCCTATGATGATATGAGCACTCCTTACAAAGCCTGCTCCTCTTTGCTGATGATGTCCCACTTGGGGCTTCTAGGCTAGAACCTGTGCCACTCCTGACCAAATCTCAATCCTTTCTCAAGCACTCAAGGAGTCCTACAAGAGAGGAACCTGGGAAAGCCCTAACTGAACCAGGAGATATGTACCTCACCCCAGTTTTTCAAACAACCATCCCTCCCCCTCCCAGAAAAGAGTGGGGCTTCTCTAGTAAAAAATAAAAGCCAAACAAACAAAAAACAAACTCCCTATAATTTTTTGTCTTTTATCATGCCCATTTTTGCATGAAATGTCCCTTCGATATCTCTAATTTTATTGAAGAGGTCTCTTGTCTATCCCAGTGTGTTGTTTCTTCTATTTCTTTGCATTGCTCATTTAAGAAAACTTTCTTATCTCTCCTCGCTATTCTCTGGAAAACAGCTCCCCAGGGGTTTCCAGGTCACAGTGAATTCCCCTCAGTCTGTTTCCAAAAAAATCACTGAGGGAAATTATGCAAATGAAGCAGAACCTCTCCAATAAGTATCAGTCAAAGAAAGAAGGTAAAATGAAGCCTTGACAACTGCCCCGAAATAGATTGAAATAAGTGGTTTTTAAGAGTAAGACAGTCATAGGATTATCAAATGTCAGTGTTTTCCAAGATCTTAAATGTAATTGAGCCCAACCCTCTCTTTTTAAAAGATGAAGAAACAGGCCCAAAGAAGGTAAATGACTTGCCCAAGGTCACACAGAAGTAGTGGTAGTAGTTGTAGAAATATCAGTAACACCAGTGGTATCGGGAGTAGTAACAACAATGTTGGTCGTAATAATAATAATAATAGTAAGTAGAGGTAACGACACTGGTGGTTATATATGTATACACACACACACATATACATTATATAAATACATATACATATATTATGTATACACACATGTTGTTGTTGTTCAATCCTTTCAGTTGTGTCTGACTCTTCATAATCCCATTTGGGGTTTTCTTGGCAAAGGTTCCGGAGTGGTTTGCATTTCCTTCTCCAGCTCATTTTACAGATAAGGAAATTGAGGCAAACAGGGTTAAGTGACTTGCCCAGGGTCATACAGCTGTAAATGTCTGTGACCAGCTTGGAACTCTGGAAGATGAGTCTTCCTGACTTCAGGCCCTGTACTGTATCCACTGTACCACTTTGCTGCCCCAATAATACACCCAGTCAATTAAAACAAGACCTGGAGTGGACTGTGGTTCAGATCATGAGCTTCTTACTGCAAAATTCATACTGATATTGAAGAAAGCAGGGAAAACCATCAGACCATATAGGTATGACCTAAATAAAATCCTTTATGAATATGAAGTGGAGATGATGAATAGATTTAAGGGATAAAATCTGGTAGACAGAGTACCTGAAGAACTATGGACAGAGGTTCACAACTGTTCAGGAGGCAGTAACCCAAAAAATTCCGAAGAAAAAGAAGAGCAAGAAAGCAAAGTGCTGTCTGATGAGACTTCACAAATAACTAAGGAAAAAGGGAAAGTAAAAGTGAAAGGAGAAAGGGAAAGACACACCCAGTTGAATGCAGAATTCCAGAGAATAGCAAGGAGAGCTAAGGTTTTCTTAAATAAGCAATGCAAAGAAATAGAAGAAAACAGTACAATGGGATAGACAAGATCTCTTTAGTAAAATTAGAGATATTAAAGGAACATTTCGTGCAAAAATGGGCATGATAAAAGACAATAAAGATAGGGATTTAATAAAGCAGAAGAGATTAAGAAGAGGTGGGAAGCATATACAGAAGAGTTAAGCAAGAAAGATCTTCACATCACCAATAACCATAAGAGTTGGTTGTTGATCTAGAGCCAGATGTCCTGGAGAATGAAGGCAAGTGGACCTTAGGAAGCATTGTTAACAATAAGGCCTGTGCTTAAACCAACATCTGACACCACTTACCAAGATAGGATCAAAATGGATACATGACCTACATATAAAGAGAGAGATTACGAGAAGACTTGAAGGGCATGGAATATGTTACCTATGAAATTTGTGGATGGGAAAACAATTCATGAAAAAAGAAGAGCTAAAAAGCAAAGTTAGGTGTAAAATGAATAATTGTGATTATATTAAATTAAAAAGGTTTTGTACAAATAAAACAAATGTAGCCAAGATCAGAATAAAAGCCGAAAATAGGGGGAAATTTTTACAAATACTTTATCAGATAAAGACCTCATATCTAAAATATATAAAAAAAAACTTTGTCAAATCTACAAGAATATGAGCCATTCCCTAATTGATAAATAGTCAAAGGATATGAATAGGCAGTTTTCCAATGAAGGAATAAAAACAATGTGTAGTCATATAAAAATGATCTAAATTATTATTGATTAGAAAAATGCAGATTAAAACAACCATGAGATATTATTGTACACCTACCAGACTCCCTAAAATGATGGAAGGGGAATGTGACAAATGTTAGAGAGGATGTGGAAAAATTGGGACACTAATTCACTGTTTGTGGAATTGTGACCTGATCCAACCATTTTAGAGAGCAATCTGGAATAATACCCAAAGAATTATTAAACCTACTGGCCCATTCTCCTTTCCCACACCCTGAAAGGTGTGCCCCTGGAAAGGTATTGGGATGTAACATGGATAATGCTGGTAATGGTGGCTCAGTGGATAGAAAGCTGGGTCTGGGGTCAGAAAGGCTTGAGTTAAAATCTATGTGCAGACACTTACTAGCTGTGTGACCCTGGGCAAGTCATTTTACATCCATTTTCCTTGATCCAGTGGAGAAAAAAATGGCGAACCACTCCAGTATCTTTGCCAAGAAAATCCCATGGACAATATTGGTGTGCTAAGATCCACATGGTCACGAAGAGTCAGACATGGCTGAATGACTAAACAACAAAAAATGCAGGGTATGTCATGAGAAATGCCAGTCTGGATGAATCAAAAGCTGAATTCAGTTTGCCTGGGAAATATCAACAATTTCAGACATGCAGATAATACCACTCTGATGGCTGAAAATGAAGAAGAATTAAGAAGTCTCTTGATAAGGATGAAAGAGAGAGGGTAATGGCTAGCTTGAAGCTTAATATCAACAAACAAACAAACAAACAAACAAAACCTAAGATCTTGGCAACTGGTCCCATTACTTCCTGGCAAATAGAGGGAGAAGAAATGGAAGTAGTGTCCAATTTTATATTCTTGGGCTCAAAGAAATTAAAGCCATGAAAACAAAAGACTCTTGTTCCCTGGAAGGGAACTATGCAAATCTGGACAGCATACTAAAAAGCAAAGACAAAACCTTGCTAATAAAGGTCTGTAATGTCAAAGCTATGGTTTTTCATGTTGCAACGTATGGCTGTGAGAGTTGGATTACAAGAAAAGCTGAGCATTGTGGAAGGCTTACAAATTGTGGTGCTAGAGAAGTCTTTTGAAAGTTCCTTGGACAATAAAAGGATCAATTCAGTCAATACTAAAAGAAGTAATGCAGACTATTCACTGGAAGTTTCAACACTGAATCAGAAACTTAAATTCTTTGGCCATATAATAAGAAGACTGGACTTATTGAAAAAGACCCTTAAAGATTGAAGGCAAAAGGAAAAGAGGATTGTAGAGGATGGGACGGAGAAATAGTGTCATGGAAGCAACGAACATAAACTTGGACAGACTTTGAGAGAGAGTGAAGGATAGAAGGGTCTGGTGTGCTATGGTCTCTAGGGTCATAAGGAGTCCAACATGACTTACCAATGAGAACCAAGTAGAAGTAATAGCAGTAGTTCCTATTACTTGCATTTACTTACAATGTAAACTTACACTTACATGTTGAATGAAAGTTTGCTAAGTACTTTCCTCACTTTAACTCCTCTGATTCTTATCACAACCCTGTGAGGTAGGACCTCATTATTATCTCAGATTATTTCACAGTTAAAAAACCTGAGTCTGGGAGAGGTTAAACGACTTCGAATGGTCACACTGTGAGGATTTTAATGCAGGCTGTCTGTCTCCAGCTCCAGGACTCTTGATTTACAAATCCACATCATGCACCAAAGTATTTCTCAGAAGTTAAAGGGAAAAGTTCAATAGAAGAGTTTCAAAGGAAATTTTGAAACTGTGGGAATCATTGTTTATACATCTTCTACCACAGACCTTAATCTTTTAACTATCTAAAATAATGGCATTTTACTAGCTTTGAAAAAGAAAGAAACTCTCAGGCCTCCTGTAACACCTTTAACTTTTTTTTTTAACTTTTAGGCAATTGGGGTTAAGTGACTTGCCCAGGGTCACACAGCTAGTGTGTGGCCGGATTTGAACTCAGGTCCTCCTGACTTCAGGGCCGGTGCTCTATTCACTGTGCCACCTAGCTGCCCTAATTTTTTTTTTAAACTGAGATGAGAACACAGATTCCTCTGAGATCTGCAGTATATGCTTATGAGGAATAAATTTCCTGGCTCCTTCAGAAAAGGTTTTTAAAGGAAGGGACACATATTAACTCTGGGGATACCCACTTGTTTCCTAAGTTCTTTATTATTGTCAGGGATACCATCATTCTCCAGTCACCCACACTTGACACCTAGGTGTCTGTCATCTCTAGACTCCTCACTCTGACCTCTTCATTTCTTACCTGGCTGCACTACTTTGGGACTTCTCCTACTTCTTCTCTCTCTGCCTCATTTCTTACCTAGCCTTAATCACTGAATACTTGTTGTTTCAACCAAACTGAGACCTGTTAAAGACCTTAGCTTAGAAAGGCCAAGGTCTCCCACTGCATCCAGGGCCATCTCCAGTCGTCCTGATCTGTATCTTGCCATTGGACCCAGGTGGCTCTGGAGGAGAAAGTGAGGCTGATGACTTTGCACAGCCCTGCCTCTCTTAAATATAATTCACTTGCCAGTCATGACATCACCTTCCTGAAGTCATGGTCCTCTTCAGGATCAAAGGATAAACAACAATTTCTCCACCATCCCCCCACCCCCCACATACACACATCTGACACAAATGCTTCCCCCCCTCCCCCTTTTCTACTTCTTTTGTGTTATCTTCCTCCAGTAGGCTATAAGTCCTTGAGGTATGGGACCATCTCTCTTTTTATATTTGTATCCCCGGTGCTTAACATAGTGCTTGACATAAAGTAAACCCTTAATAAATGTTTATTGATTGACTGAATGATGGCCCCAGCCAATCAGTTGTCAAATCCTATCTTTTGTATCTCTGTGACAAGTCTCCTATATGCTTCGTTTTCTCCTTAGACACTGATACCACCCTGGCATATGTCCTCATCACTTCATGCATGGACTATTGCAGTAGCCTGCTGGTTGCTCTCCCTGACTCATCTCTCTCTCTCCAGTCTATCAGCTGTCAAATTGATCTTAAAATGCATCTCTGACCACATTACCACCTACCCCCGTGACCATTCAATAAACTACTGTGACTCTCTATCACTTCTAGGACCAAATATAAAATCTTCTGTTTGGCTTTAAAAGCCCTTTGGAACCTGAGCCCTTCCTACTCTCACCTTCTTCTTACCTCTTACTTAAAGCACATACTATGAAACCTACTAACCTGCTAGCCTCCTTGCAGTTCCTCACATAGGACAGTCCATCTCTTGACTTTGAGATTTTCAGTTTCTGTCCCCCAGACCTGGTACTTTCTCCCTCCTTATTTCTCCCTCCTAGCTTCCTTGGCTACTTCAATTCTCAGCTAAAGTACAATCTTCTCCAAGGAGTCTGTCCTAGTTCTCATTAATCTTAGTGTCTTCCCTCTGGGATTACCTGATTTCTCCTGTATATGTGTGTATGTGTGTTTATGTGTATGTGTATACACACACACACATATATAAACACATACATATATGTATATAAACACACACATATGTGCACAGTGTATATATAATATATACATATACATCTATACATTTATACACACACATTCATATATATATATGAATAGTATATATATGCATATATGTGTGTGTGTATGTATATATATATACATACACACACACACACACAAACATAATTTGTTCATAGTTGTGTGCATGTTGTTGTCTTCCACATTAGACTATGAGCTTCTTCTTTTGGATTTTGCCTTTAATTTTCCCCAATTGCTTAGCCCAGTTCCTGATGCATAGTAGCTACTTCATAAATGCTACTCAACTAACTGACTGGTTATACAATGATCATAGAAGTGTAATAAGGAAGGTCAGAGCTTTGAGGCACCTTATGGATCATCTAGTTCAATTTCTTCATCTGATAAATCAGACTACGGAGGCAAGCTGATTTATTTGACCAAGGTGATGCAGCTAGTGTCAGAAACAGAACTTGAACCCAGATTTTCCTGACTCAAAGGCTAACCCTCTATCTGCCATGAAATATTGCCACTTAAATTTTACTCCTCTTATAAGTGATTTTTTGGGTGTGGGCAGGGAGGTAGCCTATCTTTAAATTATGTTCTTACAGACTTGTTCTACCTTGGAGAAAAACAAAAGTATGAAACCACTCTCATTTTATTCAAGACTAGATTTCTGAGCTCTTATTCATTCTGAGTTTGAGTGGGAATTTAATTGTATTTTCTTAAAAAAAAAGCTTACACTGGTCTTCTTATCTTTTCTCCACTCCTCTAGTGACCATCCAAGATCCCATTTCTCAGGCTTTTTCTCCCTGTGCCAATAAAAAATATATTGCAAATCCTGTGAGGTTTTGCTTTCTAGAAAGGCATGGAGGCAAGAGATGTAATTTTATGTGTAGAATCACAGATTTCTAGCTGGCAGGGACCTTAGAGACCATCTAATCTTTGTCAAAGGAAATAAAATGCAGTAAGTTTGGAAAGGTCAGCCAATCAATATGCATAGATTAAGTTCTGACTCTGTCCCAGGTGCTGTGCTAGGAAATAAGAAAACAAATGCAAGTTGTGACAGTCCCTGCCTGCAAGGAGTTAACTTTGTGGCTTGAGATTGATTGAGAGGGGCTTCAAATTTTAAACAATTTCTTATTTTATGCCAGAGGTAGCAAAGAGCCGCAGAAACTTTTTTAAGCTAGAAAATGATGTGGTTAGATCTGTGACTTAGAAGTATCAGTTTGGCAACGATGGCTCACCTCTTAGTTCTCAGCCTTAGTGAATTTGTCTAAGGGGTTGGTCTAGATGACCTCTGAGATCTATTCCAGCTCTGACATCCTATGTTTTCCATTATTATTATTATTATTATTATTATTATATTATGTCACTTCCACAAGTAGGAAAATAGGAAACGGCATAGGATCATAGAGATCATCTGAGATATATGCACACACACATATACACACATATGTATGTATGTATATATGCATACACACATATATAGAGGTGTGTATATGTATAGATATATATATATATACTACGTGTATATGTGTGTGTGTATCTATGTATATCTATGTGTGTATATGTGCGTGTGTGTGTGTGTGTGTATTCCACCATAGTATTGGCAGCCAGTTGGCAGAGCAGTTTCCTGACCCATAGCATGTTCAGTAATAAACAATGGGGGTCATGTACATCATCATTTAGACTCAAGGTCCCTTATTAATAGTTGGCTGGCAAACAGTAACAACTAACTCTCTCTGTCCTCCCACTCTTGGTTCTTACCTGAGGTCTATGACTTTCAGTAACTAATACCCCAGGTTATATATATTTTTTTAATTTCAATGCTAACAAAAGTGCTCAGTCTCTGTGATAATAGCCGTGACTGACATTGTTTCAAAGCAGGTTTTGAAGAAGGCTTGGGCTTGACATTTATTCTGCATGTAGGTGTTGTTTATCGCTGAGCAATTAGAACATATATTAACATAATATCACTCCTCAGCTTGAAAAATCTTTGAGAGGTCTCTGTGAACAGATTCCCAAGAGTTCTCCCCTGTTCCCTTCCTTTGTCTTTTCTGATTTTCCACCTCCACACCCATCCACCCACCTGCCTTTAAATATGCTATTTCAAATTTAGAGTTGGAGAAACTTCGTTTAATCTAAGTCATAAAAAGAAGATATTCTTTCAGGGCAGAAGCAGGCCACAACACCTGTATTCTAAAACCAAACCAAACCAAAACAGCATTTGAAAACTTTTTTTTTATCCCTCCTTTAAATCTTGGAACAGAATGAGAAATGTGGGCGGCCAAGGACCGAGCACGATAGCTGGAATGAATGAAAGTACTGTTTTTTCCATTATTTCCCACCTCTTCCAAAGGCCTCAAGCCTTAAAAACCACCACTGGCTCCAACTAATCCCTAAACCTTTCCTAGGGATTCTCCTTTCATATTCACAGAACCAGAGATTTTAGGGCTAGAAGGGATTTTAGAGAACTAAGAAAAGTTGGGTGGATGAGAATTGAGGAGAAACAGATTTCATCCTGCTGTGAGGAAGAACGGCTTAACAATTAGTCACCAAGAAGGGATGGCTCATGAAGTAGTTGTTTTCTTATCAATGGAGGCCTTTAAATAGGGGCTGGATAACCACTGCTCAGGAATATTGTAGAGAGAATTCTTGGTCAGATTGGACTAAATAATCTCTGAGATTCCCTATCATTTCTAAAATAAGGCAAGTTTGTATTTCTAAATTGCCCTAAGTACTCTGGATTACCTTTGGGAAATTGTCTGCTGATCTTTACAAAGCTTCTCAACTGAAACAAAGAACCAATTTTTAAAAACCATTATTCTTCTGGTGATATTGTGCATCTGTGAGTTATAAAACACTAGAATCTCTAAAGAAATGAAATTGAGGATTAACCGAAGGGCAATGGAGAGGTGTGGGTATGAGGAGGTAGCAACATAGTGCACATAACAAATACACAGGAAAAGAAGTGTAGAGGAAATCAACCAAGAATGGTATCAATAAAAGAACATTGGCCAATCAGGAGGCAAGAAAACCAAAGTAGAGCCAGTGAGTTCCATTAGCATCATCTAATCATCAAAAGAACCCGAAAATGGCTTAGCCCATTGGGTAGATCCCCTGTGACAAATCTGTAGGAAACCAGGGACAAAAGTTTCATGGCTTGGACAGGCATGGATAGGTCATGAATTGAATTGATGATATTGCTGATCCAATTCAGTACTGGAGACTTATCCAAGTCACACAGGAAAGAAATAACAGAACCAGGATGCAAAATCAAAATTTCTGACTCCTAGTATATACTAAACTCTCCAAACAGCTCCTTAATATTACAAGACAAATTAGAAACTCATGAAAATCTTTGTCTTTTTTACTTGTAACTAGATAACAGGTTGCAAACTGAACGTCTTCTATTGGCCTATATTATGAATCTTTGAGCAATATTGTGAAATTTGTAAAATTTGCTTTGGGTTCTTAGTCTCTCCCATACTCCCAGCAAAATCTACTCTCATATATTTGACATCTGAGAATTTGAAGGGAACTCAGAAATCACCTAGGCATAACATTACAGAGCTACAGCTCTGACCTGAAAATTCAGGCATCTTCCATCTAGTACAGGAGGACGTGGATGTTTTGGGAAGGGTTTATTGAGACCTCACATAAACCTTTTAAAAATATATTACATAACTATATATTTTATAATATAATTATCATATGTAATCTAATTATTATATAGACTAATTAGATAATTTATCTAACAGCTCATTAAGACAGTCGTGGCCATCAAAGTTGACTTCTCTTCCTTAGAGGCAGGGAGGAGGGCTGAAACTAATGACTCAGCTTTAGAAAGAGTTGTTGAAGTGAATCAATGAATCAAAGAAATTTCTTTCCAGGTCATTTTCTGAGGGAATGTTTTCTATCTCCATGACTAGGAAAGACAACTCATATTTGCCAGTTGGCGATCTACTCCTGAGTTGTTTTTGTTTTCATTGTTTTCCCATGTGATTTATGTGTTGGTCTTTGTGTACAAACTCTTGCGAATGTTTAGGGATTTGAGGAAAGGAGTTTTGCTTTTCTCATTTCTCATTCTCTTTGTTCTTTCTGTTGCTTTGGACAGGGATGATTGCCCTCTCCATCTGATATTCTGTCTTACTTTGGCTTCTGTGACATTGCTGAATTCTGTTCCTTCTAATCCTTTACTGGATCTCATGCCCTTTGTGTGTAAGTGATACCAAATGCTCTGCCCTACATCTTCCATTTTTTTTCCTATATTTTCTCTCCCTTGATGATTATCTTCTTTTTACAGTTGAAAAAACTGAGGCAGACATAAGTTCATTGACATGTCTAAAGTTACACAGCCAATAAGTGGCCTGAGGCCAGATTTGAACTCAGGTCTTCTTAACTCCTATCTACTGAGCCACCTAGTTGCCTCTGGGGTACTCCAGTTGAGAGGTGATGAGGGCTGGAGTTGTAGTTGTGATCACATTTGTAGAAAGAAGGGGCCACTACAAAACATGAAAAACTAGAATCAATAGGACACTGTGATTTATGGACTGCAAGAAAAATGAGAGGGAGGAGCCCAAGAAAAGCCCAAAAATTCTAGACCGGGTGACTGAAAGGATGGGAATATATTTCATAGAACTTGGAGGTGGGGTGGATTTATGGGGGGGAGAGGGGTATGTAGTGGAGATGAGTTCATTTTAATATAGGTGGAGTTTGAAATGCCAATAGTGTTAGAGGAGCTAGGTGGTAGTAGCTAGATCCACCTGGTACATAGTAAGGCCTATTTAAATGGTTATTCACTTCTCGTTATTCACTTCTAATAATTTGATATTTAGACTCCTGGCTATTACTCCCTTCCCTATAAAATCTATGCATCATCCATATGTCAAAATGATGTTCTTAAAGCATAAATCTGGCTATTTCCCAGCCCAGCTCAAATATCTGTAGTGTCCCCTGTTGTCTCATCTATACAATATAAACTTTTTAACCTGGCATTTCAGTCTGGATTCAACCTACTCTTCATATTATTTCCCCTCATGCACAGAGTCCATTCTCTCCAATCAAATCCTTAAACTCTTCATTCCATGCTGCCTCCACGCATTTTTACAAGCTACCCCTTGTACCTAGAATGTTCTCTCTCCTCAATGCAAAATAAATAAATAAGAGAAGAAAACCAATCACTAGTATCAAAAATTGAAAGGGTGAATATGCTACTAATGAAGATGAAATAGAAGCAATTATAAGGAGTTATTTTTCCCAATTATATGCCAACAAATTTAACAATTTAAGTGAAATGGAAGAATATTTACAAAAATATAAATTGCCTAGATTAGCAGAAGAGGAAATAGACTATCTAAATAGACTACTTTAGAAAAAAAGAAATTGAACAGGCCATAAAAGTGCTTCCTAAGAGAAAGGCACCAGGACCAGATGGATTTACAAGTGAATTCTATCAGGTATTTAAAGATCAACTACTCCCAATATTAAATAAATGATTTGGAATAATAGGTAAAGAAGGGATCCTAACAAACTCCTTTAATGAAATAAATTTAATACTGATATCTAGATCAAAAGGAGTAAAAACAAAAAAAGAAAATTATAGACCAATTTCATTAATGAATACAGATGCAAAAATCCGAAATAAAATGGTGCTAAAAGATTACAAAAATATATCACAAATATTATACATTATGATCAATTGGGATTTATACCAGGAATGCAGGGTTGATTTAATATAAGGAAAACTATTAACATAATTAATTACATCAATAACAAAAGTTTTAAAAATTATATGACTATATCAAGAGATGCAGAAAAGGCTTTTGATAAAGTACAACACTTTTTTTTATTAAAGACATTCGAAAGTATTGGCATAAATGGATTTTTCCTTACATTGGTAAAAAGCATTTATCTAAAACCATCAGCAAGTGTTTTTGTAAAAGGGATAAACTAGAAGACTTCCCAGTAAGAAGAAGTGTGAAACAAGGATGCCCACTGTCACCAATATTATTCAGTATTGTATTGGAAGTCCTAGCAATAGCAAAAAGAGAAGAAAAAGAAATAGGAGGAAGAAAGAATCAGAATAGGGAATGAGGTAATAACATCATCTCTTTTTGCAGGTGATATGATGATATACTTGAAAAATCCCAAAGACTCAACTAAAAAAGCAAGTTGAAACAATAATTTTAGGAAATGTATATATCATCATCATTCCTATGTCACAAACAAAACTCTGCAAGAGAGAGTAAAAAATACCCCATTTAAAATAACTCCAGACTTGGGTATAAAATAAAACACCTGAGAGTACACCTGCCAAAAAAAAACCCCAAATTATAAAAAACTCAACTTTTATACAAATAAAATCAGATTTAAATAATTGAAGAAATATTAACGATCTACAGATAGGCAAGGCCTATAATATAATAAAAATGATGATTTTATCCAAACTAATTTTTAAAATTGATATATTGATTTTTTTTAAAAATAAAAGTAAATAAAAATAATACAAAATAAAATTTAAGTTTTTGAATTAAAAATAATTGAATATATATTCAAAGACATCACAATTTGATTACTATTTTTTTACTGAATTAGAAAAAATAACAATAAAATTATTTTGGAAAAACATAAAATCAAGACTGTGTGGGATGCCGCTCAAATTAAAAAAAAAAACAACACAGAGGTATCCAAGGAGAAACAGAAGGTTAATTTATTATTTCAGATCTTGAGATTTGGTGTCCCTCCACCAGTATGTTCTGATGAGGGGAGACAGAGTACAGGAGCTAAGAACCAAGTTAAATGGCCCTAACGGGTAAAGTCCTCCCTCCCACCAACTGGCCAATGTTTGGCTCCCAATCTATAGAAACAGAAAACATAACATAGAGAACAATATACATATCTGTATTTAGCCCCTTAGTTTGCTGAAGTATTGCCAAAGAAACAATTAAAAATGTTCAGTCAAGCTAGACACTGTGCTTTTGTTGCAAGGTTACCACCATAACCAAAATATAGCAACAGATGTAACAACATGATACGAAAGGGAGGGTTTCAAACTTTAATTACTGAGATACGTTGTACCGTATAGCCAGGTCCCCATGACCGGAATATAAAAGGTACAAGATATCGGGCGGGGGGTGGGGGTGGGGGGGAGCCTGGTTAGGCTTCAGGAGTTTCAGGCTTGGCAAACTTTAACTGCTGAGATAACAATGGCATAGAAAAGGCGGGGGGCACTTGGGGCTAGACTCTCCCGTAAGTCAGGTGATTTCTAGTAAACTAAAACTTAGTCCTGTAAGGCTACTATGCCTGCCTTGAGTCTAATACAATTTCTATTTATTCTTCTGAGAAGTCTTCATGGGACCCCTTATCCCACTCAGCCTTATCCCAAACCTTAATTATACTGAGAAGTCTTCACTGGGACATCCCATTCAAGACCATCAAAGGAAATAATGAAAAAAAATTATTTAGAGCATGAAAAGACCTTAGACAAAATTTACTCTAAACTCTTCATTTTATACAAACTTGAACTCTGGAGATCTGCATGGCCAAGATCATGCAGATAATGACAGAAACAAGATTTGAACCCAGGTCCTCTGACTCCAAAGGCAGTTATTTTTTTCACTACTACTATGCTGACTTATACATAGTAGTTGTTATATAAATATTTGTTGAATTTATTTCAGTTGTCAAGAGTTGAAGTCAATATAATGCAGTGGGGGAGAAAAAAGGCTATTGAGTTTAGCATCAATGATTGCCTGGTTTCAAATCCCAGCTCACCTATTTATTAGTGTGATCTTGACCAGATGACAACTTGTCTGGACCCTGTTTTTTTTTTTCTTTTGTAACTGCGAATGGTACCGCTAGATGATTTCCTTTCTATTTTTAAAGGCTATGACTCCTCTCTATCTCTCTATGTGTCTGTCTCTGTCTCTTTGTCTCTGTCTCTCTCTATTTCTCTGTCTCTGTCTCTGTCTGTCTGTCTCTCTTTCACACCCAGGCACACAGATACACACACACACACATACATGCACACACACACACACATTTACTCCTAACTTCAGTTGCCCAGATTTCCTAGAAATTCTCCATAGACCATGCGCTGTGGGTTACAATTCTGCAGTGGCCTTTGTTTCTTACAAGTCACAAGGGGATCTTTTGCACTGAACAACTACTTCAGCCGGAAGTTTATGATTGATTTTTCTGTCCAGTATTGTCTACTGCAAACTATGTTCCAAAATGTGACACTACACACCTGGGATTCCACAAATGGCTTGGAAAAGCAATTACTTACAGCCAGCCAACTAATCACCCTTTCATCCATACTTCCACAGAATATCACAGACTATTCTCCCTCAATCTATCGTTTTTCAGCAAATTTCTGTGAAATAGATTAGCAAATAACAGAGTGAGTGCATTTACAAATGAGGGCCTACTTAGGGCTGACAATAGATAGGCAGTAAAGGTTAGAAGGAAGAAAACACCATTTATTAATCTCCTACTATGTGCTAGGCAGTGTGCTAAGAATTTTACAAGTATTATTTCATTCAATCCTCACAACAACCCTGAGAGATAAGTGTGGCTGTTATCCTTATTTTACAGTTGAGGACGGCCCGAGTTAGAGACAAAATGACTTGCCCAGAGTCGCAACACCAGTAAGTGTGTCAGGCTGGATTTGAATTCAGATCTTCTTGAATTCAGGTCTTCTGTCTTGACTTCAGGCCCAGTTCTCTATCTGTTGTGCCATACAGCTTTGATGGATAGAGCTGGACTTGAAATTAAGAGAGATGGGTTCAAATTCTATCCCTGATACTTAATAGTTAAGGGCTCTGATATCACTTCTTGAGACCGCTTGAGATCCTGGTATCTATAGCTACAGAGAACCTTAGAGATTGTCTAGTCCTAACCTCCTTCCCTTCCCACTGCCTGCTCCATTATATTGGAGGAGGAAAAATAAAAGATAAGACCACTGGAAATTCACAGGAGACAAAATCCAAGAAAGGAACCTTAAGTGTTTATATAGAAATGCCTAAAGTTTATGCAGCAAATAAGAAGATCTAGAAATCCCAATATAAAGAGGCAAAATTGACCTTCTAGGTATCATTGAAAGTATATGATATGGAATACATGATTTGACTGTGATCCTAGATTCTTTATTCAATAGAAAAAGGATGGGTAAAAGGGGAAGGGAAAATCATATTGTTTATTAAGAATGTATATTTTTTTTGTGTAAACTCAGGAACAAGAGAGGGGAATAATTATGAAGAATATATAAGTGGACATCAATGGAGGGAGAAGTAGAAGTGATATTGTCATAGAAATATATGAGACCACCTGGACAGAAAAAAGAGATAGATGAAGAGCTTAGGGAAAAGATCACAAGCCGAGCAGAGGGGCATGATATAGTAGTAATGGGCAATTTCAATCATCCCAACATCTATTGGAGCTCTTCATCTGTCCAAAACAAAGCAGAAATAACTTTTTTGACCTTGCCTTGGTGATATTTCATCCTTTAAATGTTGGAAGAACCAACAAGAGAAAATTCTATTCTCGATTTGATTCTCATTCACAAAGAGGAACTAGTTTCTGTGCTGCACATAATAGGAACTACGGGAGCAAATGACCACTCCATCCTTGAGTATGTAATAAAGAAGAAGAAATCTGAGCATAGTATGGTAAGGACCTTAGATTTGGAAAGTGGATGTCCAGAGGTTCAGGGGAAGGATAGATAAGATTCTATCTACAAAAATATGTCAGAAGAAGTAAGCCCAGGTGGAATGGAAGATAACTAAAAATGAAATTCTGAAAATACAAAAGGAAACAAATTTGATGAGGAGAAAAATAGGATTTGACCTGAGGGGGAAATGGTTTCACAAGGAACTCAGCAACAAGCTTAGATTCAAAGATGGAAATAAGACCAAGTCAAAGAGAAGGTTTATGACTGTGGTGTGGTCCTGTAAAAGTAGCATCAGGAATGCTACAAACTAGAATGAGATAAAGTTGGTGAGGGAAGCTAACAACAACCAAAAAGTTCATTTTGTTTCTGGTTTTTTGTTTTTTGTTGTTGGCTAGGAGGGAAGAAAAAAGAAAATCGACAGGGGAGCAGAACTTTTGCTTGGGATATATGGAGATGATGATAAATGACCACAGAGAGAAGTCAGAGCTGCTCATTTTTTTATTTTCTATTTTCTCTGCCAAAAGAAATGACCTTTACACAGAAAATCCCAGAATAAGGAGGACTAAGAAGGATTTGAGTCTTTGAGATAAGAAAGGAGATAATAAGAGAATACCCAACTGCCTTTGATGAATTCAAGTCACCTGGCCTAGATGAATTGTATCATTGAGTCCTTAAAGAATTGACCAATATTATTTTGAGCCATTGTTAGTGTTTTTTGAAAGATACTGGTTAATGGGTATGGTATCATAAAATTAGAGAAGGGAGAGTATCCTGATGAAAGAAAGAAAGAAAGAAAGAAAGAAAGAAAGAAAGAAAGAAAGAAAAGAAAGAAGAAAGAAAGAAAGAAAGAAAGAAAGAAAGAAAGAAAGAAAGGAAGGAAGGAAGGAAGGAAGGAAGGAAGGAAGGAAGGAAGGAAGGAAGGAAGGAAGGAAGGAAGGAAGGAAGGAAGGAAGGAAGGAAGGAAGAAAAAGAAAAAAGAGAAGAAAAGAGTCTGCTAACTACGTCAGGGAGCTTGACTTCAATTTTTGGGGAAAAGCATAAATATTACACACACACACACACACACACACACACACACACACATGTAAAAGCATTCTACATATACTTCTTTATCAGTTCTTTCTCTGGATGCAGATAATGTCTTCCTCCACAGGTCCTTTGTAGTTAGTTTGAGTATTTGTAATAGTACTCATCTTAACTCATTTCCATGACCTCTAACTCAGCACCCACAAGTATTCCACTTCCAGACTCTGGAACTCTGAAATCCCTTTATCTGCTCACAATCTAATGTCATTCCACCTCTCCCTAGCTCTTGCAATCCAAGACTGTTCTTTGTTCTCACTGAGACCTTCAATCTCTCTCTCAGCTATGACCAAGTTGTCACCTCTACACTAGTTGCATTTTCCTCCCTCCACATCCTAATCCCTAAGTAAACAAGTAAAACAGGACTTCTCTCTTCCCACTTCTCTCCAGTTCCTTACCCCTTTATCCTATCATAGATCTTGCCTCCCCAAGCCTTTGGATTACTCACTCCATCTACCACCTTTGCTGCTACTCACATTCTGGTGAATGAAGATGGATAAAACCCTAAACTATGCTGATCAGGTCTATTACAAAATTCTGTGACATAATTTCAACTATACCCTCACTGTGGCAAGGCAATCTTTTTACACCTCACTAATCAATTCATTATCCAACTCACCATAGTGCCTTTTTTATTTATAGTTTTCTTCCTATGTTTTATTAATTAATTTATTTTTAGTTTTCAACCTTCCCCCTACCCTAAGACAGCATGCATTCTGAATACCCCTTCCCCTAATCTGCCCTCTCTTCTATCTCTCCCCCCTTTCTCTTATCCCCCTCCCCTTCTATTCTCCTATAGGGCAGCATAGATTTCTGTACCCCATTGCCTGTATATCTTATTTCCCAATTGCATGTGAAAATAATTTTTAACATTTGTTTTTAAAACTTTTGTTTCAAATTTCTCCCTTCCTCCCTCCCCATCCACCCTCATTAAGAAGGCAAGCAACTCAATACAGGTTATACATGTGTAGTCATGCAAAACACTTCCATAGCAGTCATGTTGTGAAAAACTAACTGTATTCCCTTCATCTTCTTCCACCCCCTGTTTATTCTATTCTCTCTTTTGACCCTGTCCTTCCTCAGAGGTGTTTGCTTCTAATTACCCTCTCCCCCAATCTTCCCTCCCCTCTATAATCCCTCCCCTCAACCCCCAAATCCCTCTCTTATTCCCTTCCTCCCTATTTTCTTGTAGAGCAAGATATATTTCCATACCCAATTGAGTGTGTATGGTATTCCCTCCTTAAGCCAAATCTGATGAGAATAAGATTCATTTATTCCTTCTCACCTTCCCCCACTTCCCCCCACTGTAAAAGCCTTTTCTTGTCTGTTTTATGTGAGATAATTTACATTTTACCTCTCCCTTTCTCCTTCTCCCAATACAATCCTCTCTAATCCCTTAATTTTATTCTCCAGATATCACCCATTCATCTTCAACTTACCCTGTGCCATCTATCTACCTACCTATCTATCTATCTATCTATCTATCTATCTATCTATCTATCTATCTATCTATCTATCTATCTATCCCTCCATCTCTCCATATATTTTTTTCCTTCCAACTACCCTAATACTGACAAAGGCCTCATGAGTTACAAATATCATCTTTCCATGCAAGAATGTAAACAGTTCAACCCTAATAAGTCCCTTATGATTTCTCTTTCCTGTTCACCTCTTTACGCTTCATGTGAGTCTTGTATTTGAGAGTTGAATTGTCTATTCAGCTCTGGTCTTTTCATCAAGAATTCTTAAAAGTCCTTTATTTCACTGAATGTAGATTTTTTTCCCCCTGAAGGATTATATTCAGTTTTGCTGGGTAGGTGATTCTTGGCTACAATCCTATCTCCTTTGACTTCTGGAATATTATATATCAAGCCCTCTGGTCCCTTAATGTAGGAGTTGCTAAATCTTGTGTTATTCTGATTGTGTTTCCACAATACTTGAATTGTTTCATTCTGGCTGCTTGCAATATTTTCTCCTTGACCTGGGAACTCTGGAATTTGGCTACAATATTCCTAGGAGTATTCCTTTGGGGATCTCTTTCAGGAGGTGATCAGTGGATTATTTCCATTTCTATTTTACCATCTGGTTCTATAATACAAGGGCAGTTTTCTTTCAGAATTTCTTGAAAGATGATGTCTAGGCTCTTTTTTTTTTATCATGGCTTTCAGATAGTCCAATAATTTTTAAATGATCTCTCCTAGATCTATTTTCCAGGTGAGTTGTTTTTCAAATGAGATATTTCACATTGTCTTCTATTTTTTCATTCTTTCGGTTTTGTTTTACACTGTCTCATTTCTCATAAAGTCACTAGCTTCCATTTGCTCCATTATAATTTTTAAGGAAGCATTTTCTTCCATGAGCTTTTGGACTTCATTTTCCATGGCCAATTCTTCTTTTAAAGGCATTCTTCTCCTTCTTGGCTTTTTGGACTTCTTTTGCCATTTGGGTTAGGCTATTTTTTAAGGTGTTATTTTCTTCAGTATTTTTTGGATCTTCTTCAGAAAGCTGTTTTTCATAATTTTCTTGCATCACTCTCAGTTTTTCCTCCCCTTCTCTTACTTGCTTCTCAAAATCCTTTTTGAGCTCTTCCATGGCCTGGGACCAATTCATATTTTTCTTGGAGGCTTTGGATGTAGGAGCTTTGACTTTGTTGTCTTCTTCTGGTTGTGTGTTTTGATCTTCTTTGTCACCAAAGAAAGATTCTGTGGTCTGACTTTTTTTGTAAGGTTTTCTCATGATCCTAGCCAATTACTTGAGTTATAAACTCTTTGTTAAGGTAGGGGTCTGCTTCCAGTGTGGAGAACTGTACTGTTCCAAGCTTCAGATGTTTTATGCAGCTGTTTTCAGAGATACTTCTAGGGACTTGTAAATTTTCAGTTCTTCCAAGGTGGTATGATCAAGGGTGAGGTGTTTACTCCTTTCCTGGCCTGGGCTCTAGTCTATGAGTGACCACAAGCATTCTTTTCTGCCTTGGAACTATGAGGAGGCTTTCTTCCGTACCGCCACTACAAGCTCCATCATGCCAGCACTTTTCCCTGCTCCAGGACAACCACCCAGAACTGTGACCCAGATCCAAGCACAGGTAAAGCAAGAGATTCCTGCTTCACCACCAACAAAGAGATCCCTGCAATCCCCTGTGATCAACCACTCAAATCCCCCTCTGTCTGTGGGCCAGAACCTGCAGAAGCAGCCGCCGCCCCAAGTCTGCAACCGGAACCAAGTTTCTCTCTCACCATGGTCACAGACCTTTCCTACTGACCTTCTAACTTGTCTTTGACAGTTGTGGGTTGAGAAGTCTGGAAACTGCCACAGCTGCCTGTGATTTAGTCCTCTGAAGCAAGCTCCAGGTTTGCTGAGGCCTAGTCTTTGCCTGCATGCCCACACTGAACTGTGCTCCTCTCCCAGCCCAGTGCAATAGACCTTTCCAATCAACCATCCAGGTTGTCTTGGGCTGGAAATGTATTTTGCTTTGTCTTTTTGTGGGTTCTGCTGCTCTAGAATTTGTTTAGAGCCATTTTTATAGGTATTTGAAGGGGCCTGGGGAAGAGTTCAAGCAAGTTACTGCTTTTACTCCACCATCTTGGCTCCACTTCCACAGTGCCTTTTTAAAAATAACTATAACAGTTTTGAAAAAAAATTCTCAAGTCCATGTTCTGTGTCTCACAAGTCCCATAACTCTTCCTCCATTCCCACATCTTCACGTCCAGCCATTGAGAAAGCAAGAAAAACAAAAGCCACTACTACATGCATAGTCAAACAAAAGAGATTTCAAATCTCTGCACAGGCCATGATTTGATGCACACACATATGTATGCATGTGTGTGTCTGTATGTGTGTATATAGATGTGCATGTTTGTTGCTGTTGTTGCTCATTTAGTCATTCACTTCTGTCGGACTCTTCATGACCCCATGTCCTTCTGTCAATCTCTGAAGTCTGTCAAGCTCACATTTGTTGCTTCCATGACGCTATTGATGCGTCTCTGCCATCCCCTCTTCCTTTTACCTTTAATCTTTCCCAACACCAGGATCTTTTCCAATAATCCCGTCTTCTCATTATGTGACCAAAGTATATGTTTCAGTTTCAATATTTGTTCTTCCAACCAATAGTCTGACTTCATGTTTTTAAGTGTCGACTAATTGATCTCCTTGCTGTCTAAGGAACTCTCAAAAGTCTCCAACACCACAATTTGAAAGTGTTGATTCTGTGGCACTTAGCTTTGCTTATAGTCCAATTCTTAGAGTCACACATTGCTACTGTAAAAGCCATAGATTTGATGGTACAGACCTTTGGCAGCAAGGAATTGTCTCTGCTTTTTATTATGCTGTGTAGATTTGCCATAGCTTTCCTTCCAAAAAGCACATTTTAATTTCATGTATAAATACATATTATATATATATGGAAAGAGATATATCATTACATACATATATATATGTATATATATATATATATATATATATATATATAGAGAGAGAGAGAGAGAGAGAGAGAGAGAGAGAGAGAGAGAGACATAGGTGATTATGTATATACACGTGTGTGTGTATGTGTGTGTGTGTGTGTGTGTGTGTGTGTGTGTGTGTGTGTGTGTATACCTCAATCTGCACTCTAAGTCCCTCACTTCTCTAGAAGTATGTCCATTGTGAAACCTCTGGAATTGTGCTTGGCCATTTTATTGATCAGTATTCTTAAGCTTTTCAAAGTTGTTTTTCTTCAAAGTGTTGTTGTTATGTACATTTTTTCCTGGTTCAACTCACTTCATTTTTTATCACTTTATACAACCCTTCCCAGGTTTCTCTGAAACCATATCCATCATTTCTTTTTTTCCCCCATTTTTTAATAATTTTATTAATTTATTTTGATTTATCAACAATCACTTCCATATGCTTTTGAGTTGAAAGTTTTTCTCCCCCTTCCTCCTCCCCGAAGACGGTGCACAACCTGATATAGGCTTTACATTTACATTCGCATTAAACATTTTCACATTAGTGAATTTGTAAGTAAAAATCAAAACCAATAGGAGGAACCATCAGAAAGATGAAACAAAACTCAACAGAAGGTAAAAATAAGTGATAGTGATTCGACTTCCATAATTCTCTCTTTGGATGTGGACAGCATTTTCCATCCCCAGGCCTCTGGAGATGTCTTAGATCCTCGTAATGCTGAGAAGGGTTCAGTTAAACAATCTTAGTCATTTCATAAAGTGGCTGGTATTGTGTAAAAAGTACTCTTGGTTCTGCTCACTTCACTCAGCATCAGATCATATAAGTCTTTCCAGGTTTTTCTAAAGTCAGCCTGTTCATCATTTCTTATAGCACAATAGTATTCCTTTACATTCATATACCACAACTTGCTCAGCCATTCCCCAATTGATGGGCATCCTCTCAATTTCTAATTCTTTGCCACCACAAAAAGAGCTGCTATGAATATTTTTGTACATGTGGGTCCTTTTCCCATTTGTTTGATCTCTTTGGGATATAGCCCTAGAAGGGCTATGCTGGATCAAAGGGTATGCACATTTTTGTAGCCCTTTGGGCATAGTTCCAAATTGTTCTCCAAAATGGTTGGATCATTTCACAACTCCACCAACAATGTATTAGTGTTCCAATTTTCCCACATCTTCTCCAACATTTATCATTTTCCTGTTTTGTCATGTTGGCCAATCTGATAGGTGTGATGTGGTACCTCAGAGTTGTTTTGATTTGCATTTCTCTAATCAATAACGATTTAGAGCATTTTTTCATATGACTATAGATGGCTTTAATTTCTTCATCTGAGAACTGTCTGTTCATATCCTTTGACCATTTATCAATTGGGGAATGGCTTGTGTTCTTATAAATTTGTCTTAATTCTCTATATATTTTAGAAATGAGGCCTTTATCAGAGAGACTGGTTGTAAAAATTCTTTCCCAATTTTCTACCTTCCTTCTAATCTTAGTTGCATTGGCTTTGTTTGTGCAAAAACTTTTCAATTTAATGTAATCAAAATCATCCATTTTGCTTTTCATAATGTTCTCTATCTCCTGTTTGGTCATGAATTCTTCTGTTCTCCATAGATCTGATAGGTAAACTATTCCTTGTTCTCCCAGTTTACTTATGGTATCAGCCTTTATATCTAAGTCCTGAACCCATTTTGACTTTATTTTGGTATATGGTGTGAGATTTGGGTCTATGCCTAGTTTCTGCCATACTCTTTTCCAGTTTTCCCAGCAGTTTTTTTCAAAGAGTGGGTTCTTATCCCAGAAGCTGGGGTCTTTGGGTTTATCAAATAATAGATTACTATAGTCATTGACTACTGTGTCTTGCATATTTAACCTATTCCACTGATCCACCTCCCTATTTCTTAGCCAGTACCAAGCAGTTTTGATGATTGCTGCTTTATAATACAATTTAAGATCTGGAATTGCTAGGCCACCTTCCCCTGCATTTCTTTTCATTAGTTCCTTTGATATTCTGGACCTTTTGTTTTCCAAATGAATCTTGTATTATTTTTTCTAACTCTATAAAATAATTTTTGGTAGTTTGATTGGTATGGCACTGAATAAGTAAATTAGCTTAGGTAGGATTGTCATTTTTATTATATTAGCTCTCTACCCATGAGCAACTGATGTTTTTCCAATTATTTAGATCTGATTTTATTTGTGTGAAAAGTGTTTTGTAATTGTGTTCATAGAGTTCCTGGGTTTGTTTAGGGAGGTAGACTCCTAAATATTTTATAATGTCTACAGTAAGTTTAAATGGGATTTCTCTTTCTATCTCTTGCTGTTGGGCTTTGTTGGTAATATATAGAAATGCTGATGATTTATGTGGGTTTATTTTATAGCCTGCAACTTTGCTAAAGTTGTTTATTATTTCAAGTAGTTTTTTACTTGATTCTCTAGGATTCTCTAAGTATATCATCATGTCATCTGCAAAGAGTGATAGCTTTGTTTCTTCTTTGCCTATTCTAATGCCTTCAATTTCTTTTTCTTCTCTTATTGCTAAAGCTAACGTTTCCAGTACAATATTGAATAACAGTGGTGATAATGGACATCCTTGTTTCACCCCCGATCTTATTGGAAATGCTTCTAGCCTGTCCCCATTACATATAATGCTTGCTGAAGGTTTTAGATAAATGCTATGTTTTTTTTAAGGAAGACTCCATTTATACCTATGCTTTCTATTGTTTTTAATAGGAATGGATGTGGTATTTTATCACAAAATTTTTCTGCATCTATTGAGATGACCATGTGGTTTCTGTTGGTTTTGGTGTTGATATGCTCAATGATGCTGATATTTTTCCTAATATTGAACCAACCCTGCATTCCTGGTATTAATCCTACCTGGTCATAGTGTATTATTCTTGTGAATAAGTTTCAGTGTACTTGCTAGTATTTTGTTTAAATTTTTTGCATCTATATTCATTAGAGAAATTTGTCTATAATTTTCTTTCTCTATTTTGACTCTTCCTGGTTTAGGTATCAACACCATATTTGTATCATAAAAAGAATTTGGTAAGACTCCTTCTTCACCTATTTTCCCAAATAGTCTATATAGTATTGGAATTAATTGTTCTTTAAATGTTTGATAGAATTCACATGTAAATCCATCTGGCCCTGGAGATTTTTTCCTAGGGAGTTCATCAATGGCTTGTTCAATTTCTTTTTCTGAGATGGGGTTATTTAAGTATTTTACTTCCTCTTCAGTTAACCTGGGCAATTTATATATTTTTAAATATGTATCCATTTCACTAAGATTGTCAAATTTGTTGGCATATAGTTGGGCAAAATAATTCCTAATTATTGTTTTAATTTCCTCTTCCTTGGTGGTAGCTTTGCCCTTTTCATTCTTGATACTAGTAATTTGGTTTTCTTCTTTCTTTTTTTTAATTAGATTAACCAAAGGCTATCTATTGTATTGGTTTTTTCATAGAATCAGCTCTTAGTTTTATGTATTAGTTCAATGGTTTTCTTAATTTCAATTTTCTTAATTTTTTCCTTTGGTTGCATCATTTCTTATAGCACAATGTGAAAATACTTGTTTTTTTTCTGTAAATTAAAAATAAAAAAACAATTCCTTTCCATCATACTCATATACCATAATTTGTTTAGCCATTTCCCAGTTTATGGGTACTGCTCAGTTTTTGATTATTTGCCACCACAAGAAGATCTGCTATAAATATTTTTGTGTATGTGGGCACTTTGCTTGTTTTTAAATTTTTTTGGGTGTATTAGTAATCTCATTGGCTTATGTACAGTTTATTGAGTGGGGTTTTTTTAGTGTAATTCCAAATACTTTCCAGAACAAATTGACCAGTTCACAGTTCCATAAACACTGTGTTAACATATCTTTTCTCCAATAATCCATGCAGCATTTATCATTTTCCTTTTCCTTGGGGCGGGTATTTTGCCAGTGCAATGGGAACGAGGAAATACTTCAAAGTTGTTTTAATGTGAATTTCTCTAATTATTACTGATTTAGAGCTTTTTATATGGCTATTGATAGCTCTGTCACTGAAAACTGTCTGTTCATATTTTGATCATTTATCAATTGGGGAATTATTCTTATAAATATTATATTTGTATAAATTTAAATCAGTTCCCTACCTATCTTAGCAATGAGGCCTTTATCAGAGAAACTTTCTGTAAATATTTTCCCCCAATTTCTTTCTTGTCTTCTAATTTGAGTTTATTTGTGTTTATTTGTGCACATTTTTAAAAATTGTATGTGATCAAAAATGCCTATTTTATCTCCTATCAACCTCTCCATCTCTTGTTTGGTCATGAACCTTTTCCCTATCCAAAGACCAGACAGATAAATTCTTCCATGCTGCTCCAATTTGTTTATGAAGTCATTCATTATCTCTAACTTAATGTCCATTTGGAGATTGTCTTGCCATATGGTGTCAGATGCCAGATTTTTTTGTTAAATAATTGATTCTTGCTGCAATAACTTTGATCTTTGGGCTTTATCAAATACTGGACTATGATGTTTGACTCTGTTTTGTATACCTAACTATATTCACCTGTTACATTCCACTCTATTTCTTACTCAGGATCAAATTTTTTAATGATTACGGCATTGTGATACAGTTTGACATCTGGTACTGATAAGCCTCCTTCCTTTCACTTTTTAAAATTAATTCCCTTGATATCTTTGACCTTTCATTCCTGCACAAAAATTTTGCTATAATTTTTCTAATTCTATGAAGTAATCCTTTGGTTGTTTGATTGGCATGGTATTGAAAAAGTAAATTAATTTAGATTGTATTAACATTTTTAGTTATATTCACTCTGTCTACCCATGAGCAATTAATATTTCTTCAATTACTTAGATCTATCTTCACAGTACTTTTTCTAAATCTGTTCATCTTTCCTCAAACCTTCCATGGCTACCCTGCCCTCACCCTCTGAAGTTGATAACCTTGCCTCCTATTTCACTGAAAAAAAACCCAAGACATTCAGTGAGAAATCTGTTCTCTGCTCTTCAATCTCACACTACAGAGATGTCTTCTGCTACTATTTCATTCTTCACTCCTTTCTCACAAGAAAAAATAGCCTTTCTACTTGCCTAAGATAATCCCTTTATATAGATAATTGATCCCATTCCATACTGTCTTCTTCAGAAGACTGCCCCTCTCTCTCTAATCTTCAAATTTCCATCTATTAGATGTTTTCCACTGCCTGAAAATATAATCATAACTTTCCCATAAAAAAATCTTCACTTGACCCATGCATCCTCATTAGCTACCCTATACATGTCTCCTCCATTTCCTGATTTAAATTCCTTATTAAGGCCCCCTAAAATCAGTGCCTTTTTCTTAACTCAGTAGTCTGTATTCCCACCTTATCATTCAACTGAAATTTCTATCCCCAAAGTTAATATTGATTTTTCAATTGCCAAATGTAAGGTGTTTTCCCCCTCGATCCTCATTCTTTCCTTCTCTGCAACCTTTGACAACTCTCTTCTCTCTAGGTTTTCATTACAATGCTCTCTCTCCTACCTGTCTGACCACTTCATATTCATCTCCTTTACTGAATCTTCATCCAGGTCATGTCCACATACTATGTCTCTCTTCTAGTGCTCATTCCTATGTTATTTCACTTCTTGATCTCATCAACTCCCATGGATTAAATTATCATCTTTGTAGATTATGCTTAGGTCTATTTATCCTGTCCTAACCTCTCCCCTGCCCTTTAGTCTCACATGTGTAACTGTCCATTAGACATCCTGAACTGAATGTTCTGTAGGCATATTAAACTCAATATTCCAAAACTGAATGCATCTTTTTTCCCAAAAAATCCTCCTCTCTTCCTAACTTTCCTATTATTGTTAAGGATACCACTGTCCTCCCAGTCACCCATTCTGCAACCAAGGTGTCATATTTAAACCCTCATTCTCACCTCCTATATCCAATTAGTTACTGATTCCTGTCATTCCTACCTCCATATCATCTCTTGTCTAAGCTTCCTTCTTTCCTCTAACACCATCATCACCCTGGCACAGACCTTATCATTTCACATAGAGACTATCACAGTAGACTTCATGCCAGTCTTCCTGCCTCAAGTGTCATCTCACTGTAGTCCAACCTCCAGTCAAATTGATCATCCTAAAATGCAAGTTTGAAGATCATACTTCTTGCCTTCTTATTTCATTTAGTAGAATTCAGTGGCTCTCTGTTGCCTCTAGACCTGAATGTAAATAAAATGCTCTGGTTAGTTTTTCAGAGTCCTTCATAACCTGGCCCCCTCTCACCTTTTTTAGGTTTCTTTTCTTTTCTTTTTTTTTTAACTGTAACAAATGTTTTCATTTCACTTTTATTTTCATTCTGATGTCACATTTACACCGGTGCCATAAGCTTTTGTTTCTTCAGTTTCTTCGGGGATATCTTTTTCTTCTGAGCAGCCTCCTCTTCTGGTTTAGGAACAATCTATTCCTTTTCAGTAAGTATCATGTCAATATGACAAGGCGAACTCATGTATGGGTTGATTCAACCATGAGCCCTGTAAGTACCCCATCATATTTTGGGAGCCTTGTTAACCTGGATGTGCTCAGTGACAAGAGAATCCCCATCCAAACCCTTCAGTTCTGTGTTACTCTCATTTTTAAGCATATGCATCAAGAATTCAGCACTCTTTTGGGCCCAATGACCTTGTTTCCAACCTCACTGCTTAGCCTGGGCATACCTGCCCACTCCACCATTATATTGCCTGAAGGGAACACATTGTTTCTTCAATGTGACATCTTTCAAATACTTGGTAGCTTTTTGGATATGCATGCCCTTGATAGCTTGGGCTATTTTACAGGTGTTCTTGAAGTGGACCCGGAGATCTGAACTGGTTGATTTGCATGATTTTTTGGGGTTCTCTGGATCAAGAAAGTACCTTACCATTTTAAATGATTACCTAGGATGGGTGAAGGGAAGAGCCTTTTTTAGATTTCTTGTACCTTCCATGCCTCTCCCCCCTTCACTCTGCTATCCAGCAGCACTGGTTTCCTTGCTGTTTCTTTCACAAGTTCTTCCATCTCCCAGCTATGAGCATGTTCACTGGCTATCTCTCATACCTGGAACTCTCTCCTTTCTCATCTCTGGCCCCTGCCTTCTGTGGCTTCCTTTAAGGCCAAGTTGATGTCCTACCTTTAACAAGAAAACTTTCCCAGATGTTCTTAATTTTGGTGACTTCCCCTTTGACATTATATCCACTTTATCCTGCACATATTTTGTTTGCATGTTGTCTTCCTCATTAGACTGTGAGATCCTTGAGAACAAGGACTGATTTTTGCCTTTCTTTGCATCCCCAGTGCTTGGCACAATTCCTGGCAGATGGATAAAAATGCTTATTGACTGACTTACGACATTACTGGGATTTCTCCCCTCTGGGGATTTTACTGTGCCTATAAAAACTTGTCTGATATGTGAATTCTTAAGTACACTTAATTACAACTTTATTGTTGCAGTTATAGTGTTTTCCCCCTGTTTGCATCCTCTAATGTGGGGAAGAGTGAAAGAGAGAGGGGATGGAGGAAGAGAGAGAGAGAGACAGAGAGAGAGAGAGACAGAGAGAGAGAGAGAGAGAGAGAGGAGAGAGAGAGAGAGAGAGAGAGAGAGAGAGAGAGAGAGAGAGAGAGAGATTTAATATATTTAAAACAAAAACTGGAAATAACTGATTCCAGGAAAGAAGAATGTAATAGACCACCCTATTTTTTAAGCCTGAAAAAGTTTTCTTGCCCTGAACATAATAGAGAGAGAGAGAGAGAGAGAGAGAGAGAGAGAGAGAGAGAGAGAGAGAGAGAGAGATTTAATATATTTAAAACAAAAACTGGAAATAACTGATTCCAGGAAAGAAGAATGTAATAGACCACCCTATTTTTTAAGCCTGAAAAAGTTTTCTTGCCCTGAACATAATGAACTTGGTTTAATGAAAGGAGAAATTGTCAGGTAATGGATCAAAATGATGCAAGTTTTCTTTATATAAAAAATAAATTTCTAAGAATCAATGAGGCTTTGAACAAACCAATGATCCAAGACAATTCCAAAGGACTTATGCTGAAAAATGCTATTCACCTCCTTTCCTCTCCTCTCCTCTCCTCTCCTCTCCTCTCCTCTCCTCTCCTTTTCCTTCCTTCCTTCCTTCCTTCCTTCCTTCCTTCCTTCCTTCCTTCCTTCCTTCCTTCCTTCCTTCCTTCCTTCTTCCATTCTTTGTTTCTTTCTTTCCTTCTTTCTTTTTTTTTTCCTTTTGATGTGTGCTTTCTTTTACAACATGGCTCATACGGACATATATTCTGCATGACTTTATATGTATAATCAACATCATATTGCTTTCTTCTCAAGAAGTGAGAGGGACAGGAAGGGGAAAGAGAATTTGTAACTCAAAATTTAAAAAATGAATGTTAAATTTTTTACCTGTAATTGAGAAATATCTAACAAAATAAATTAAAAATATATTTAAAAAAGAATCAATGTGGCTAACATAGAGTCCTCAACAGAAGGGATAAAAAATTTTGAAGAACAATTGAATGAAGATGAGGAGCTAAATGGAAATCATATTTTAAAACGATTTTAAAAATTAGAAGAAAAAAGAAAATGATGAAGATGTTGCCAATGATTTTCTGAGAGCCTATAAAGTTATGAGGTATAACAGTAATTGAAGATCTATTATTTTATTTGCATTTGTCATTTTTCCTAGAAAGGAAAAAAAAAACCCTACATGCTGTCAGTGTTAAGCATATGGTATGCTTCTTTCAAGAAATTGTCATAATGAAAAAAACTGTTATCAAGGCAAATGTATTTCAGGGATGCTGGCTGACTACTACTGGCTGTTCAGAAGGAATGTTTCATAGGCAAAATTCAAGAAAAAAAATCATCAGCTGATACATTTTAGGTGAGTTAAATGAGCACAATTTGGTTCATCAAAAATACATATTTTAACATAAAACTGTGATTCCCATGAAAACAGTGGATAAATGACAAAAATCTGAAGTCCTTTTGACACAAAAAGTACTATAAGGTTCACTTACATTTATTGGCAGGACAGGAAAATAAAGACTTTTTTATACACTGTGAAAACACATATTCACCAGGTACTTTACGGTTCCTAATATTCTTCCCCTGTGTGGTTAGCTGCAACCTTGTTATGTAGGTATTACGTGTATTATTATCCTGATTTTACAGATGAGTAAAGTGGCTCTCAGTGAAGTTAATGTCATGCCTTGGTGACCCAGGTGTTATTAGCATCATGTTATATTGCTTCTTATCCAGTGGAGCAAAACCAAGACCCAGAAACCTGTGTTCTAGATGCCATTCTGTTTCCTCTGTGCAACTTCAAGCAAGTCACTTTTACCCATTCTGCGCCTTGATTTCCTCCTCCATAAAATGAAATGATTGGACTGGATGATCTCTGAGGTTTGTTCCAGCTAAAACAGTGTACAGTTCTATTTTGTTTCTAATCCATGCCTCCTTGAACAGGCTGGTGAAGAATTTCTCTTTATTCCTTCAAGTCAGCCTCAAAGGTCAGACTTGTCTCAGCTTTTTTCTACAGACACTGATGTCTGTACTATCCATTATTTTGTCTAAATGTTCCCTAAGTCCTTTCCTATTTCCTGCCTGTACGTCTTTTGGTGTTTTAAGCTCCACAAGTTTCTTACATGACACATGAAGTGGGACAGCTTATATTTGTCTTAAGCTTCCTTCCCTCAAGTTTCAGACTTAAATTATTTTAGGCTTTAGTAAACAGGTATGTGTTCCCCAACAATGCTGCCGCTCATGATTATTAAAATTCTGAGCTTGTCACCTCTTAGCCTTTGTGTTTCTGGACTAGAATCTTCATTTATTTTATGTCTAGTGTTCAAGAATTCTGTACCTTGGGGAAAGCATATTAATGTCTATTTATATCTCCCAATGATACAGTCCTTTATAATTTTCAAAGCACCTTCTTGTCTATTACTTTTTTTTGATATCCACAACAACTCTATGAGGTGGATAGAGCAGGTATGATTATACCAGTATTACAGATGAGGAAACTGATGCCTAGGGTGGCAAAGTGACCTTTCTGGGTTCATCTAGATAGTTAATAGCAGAGCCAGGACTTACACCTAAAGTTTTTTGTTCTTCTCCCACCCCAACAGTGTTCTTTCCATTGCAACATTGTTCTTTGCCAATGAGGTCTCTACCTTATGCTATTGGTGGGCACAAACTGGGACAAAATCCTTTCAAGTTAAAGGTGAAAAGCAATTGGAAAAAACCTAAATGAATATTTGAGAAAGTGAGGCACAATCAGTATGGAGGAGAAGCCTTGATTAAAGTAGAAGATAAAGACTAAGAGTCTCCAGATATGATGGGACCAGGTACAGTTATCTCCTCCACATCACGACTTTCCCCATCATGGTCATGCCATATCATGGACTGGCACAAGAAATCAAATGAGAACTTTTGGTGAGTTATGCAGAAGCCATAGACAACACATGAAACCCAGCAGATGACCCAGAAAAACTTTAGAAATTTAGAAATGCATAAAATATGCATAGTAATGTATAACATCAATCCAAATTTTACAATAAGTAAACAGCTGTAAACATCTCATAAAAGAAAAAGAAAAATTTCAGACTTCTCTGGTATGAAGGGAGTGGCAAAAAATTTTATACAGATTTTCCAGATCATATGAGTGCCAAAATGGGTGTGTGTGTGCAGGACAACCCTAACCCCAGCAATGCAGAAGGGATAACTGTAATAGGACAATCACTTCCTTCACTCTGGCTATCGAGTTTCTACAGATGCAGCTTTCAATAGTATTAGTTTAGGTTGTTGCTATGTTATATGGGTGACACTTATTGAGCTTGTGGTCTAGTAACACCCTCAGGTCTTTTTCTAATTTGAATTTAGGTAATATTTTGCCTTTGCCTCTAAAATATCATTAAATATTTCCCAGTAGTTAAGTGGTCAGAAGAATTGAGCCAAAAGTTTAAAAGGCCAAACTATAAACACGTATTTGAAAACATGTCCAAATCTCTGTTAGTAAGAGAAATGTCAAGTTTAAAAAATTGACATTTTTAACGTATACTCTGCAGTTTAGCAATGATGACAAAAAAAGGGAAGTCAATATTGGAAGGGTTGTTGGGAAGATAAACACAGGAATACATTACTGGTACAGCTGTGAATTAGTCCAGACAGAAAACTAGAAAACAATCTGGAATTTTGCTAAGTGACTAAAATGTGCATACGCTTTGACCTGGAGATTCCACTGTTAGCCATCTACTCCAGAGAGGTCAATGATAAGAAAGGCACCAAAATCAACAAAGTATCAATAAAAGCAGTTTTTATAGTAGCAAAGAGCTGGGAAAAAAATAGAAATTCATTTCTGTTTTATGGAAGAGTTCATCCCACTCACATTCACAGTTATGTTTACTATCTGTGTCTTTTTCTCCATCCTTTCCCCCCCCCCAATTTATGCTTTTCTTTATCCTTTTACCTTTCCCCCCTTCACTAGTGTTTTTCTTTTGGCCATTGCCTCCTTCAGTCCCTCCTTCCTTTTATTATACCCTTCCCTTTTCTTCCCCTTTATTTTTAGTGCCTCTTTCCTCCCTTCTTTCCCCTCCTCCCTTTTCTTTGCCCTTTTCTCTCCTACTGCCTATAGGGCAAGTTAGATTTCTATACCTAACTAATTATGTTATGCCCTTCTTGAGCCAAATCTGATGAGAGTAAGGTTCAAACAATGCTCACCCCTCCTCCCTTCTTTCCCTCTGCTGTAATAGGATTTTGTGTCTTTTCTTATAATGTAATTTACCCTTGTCTGCCTCCTCCTTTCTCAGTATATTTTCTACGATCAGATTGATCCACTCATTTGGATCCATTTAAGCCACTTGATTAGATTTTTATCATTACATCAAAGTCAACTAATATCCACCCTCTTTATGTATACTCCTTTAACATGGTTTAATAACAATACAGTTCTCAGGGGTTGCAAGTGTCATATTCTCTTGTAGGGATTTAAACAGTGCACACCCCCCCCTTATTAACAACATATTGTATCTTTCTGTCCCATTTACCTTTTTATGTCCTTCTTGAGTCCTGTACTTGAAGATCAAATTTTTTGTTAAGCTCTGGTCTTTTTATCAGGAAAGTTTGGAAGTCCCCTATTTCATTGAATATCCATCTCCTCCCTTGAAAAATGATGCTCATTTTTGCTGGGTAATTGATTCTTGGCTGCATTCCAAGCTCCTTTGCCTTAAGGAATATCATGTTCCATGCCCTGTGGTCTTTTAATGTAGAAGCTTCAAGGTCCTGTGTAATCCTGACTGTGGTTCCATGAAATTTAAATTGTTTCTTTCTGGCTGCTTATAGCACCTTCTCTTTCATCTGGTAATTTTGGAATTTTGCTATTACGTTCTTTTAAAAGTGAGAAAATTGAATATCATAAACATCAGAGATTCAGAGTTTAAGAAATTTATAATTTCCTTTCAATTAATTTGCATACTCCCCAACAGATTCAAGGGCTCTACAGGCAATGACCATATGTAGCCATATAATATATCTTTGAAACCCTATTCAGAAATGTTTAATGATTTAAATTTGGAAGTTGTTAACTCAAGAAACTTACCAAAGATTGCCTTTAATACTCTACTGTGATTACCTGCCCTTAGTTTTGTTTTGTTTTGCTTTTAAAGGTCAGGAGTGGGTGGTACCCTCTTCATGAATTGCAAGCCATGCTCAGAGTCAGGTGTGAGCACGTAGCCCACATATTTCAGAGGCTGTGAATGCAACATGAGCCACATAAGCAATCCACCATACTAGATATTTTTGAGAAAGAACACTCAATACAGTACCTTGCTCTGCCCAGAGAAGAAGCATCTTGTAGTGATCCAATCTGAAAAAAGAAGAATGTGCAGGGGGGGAAAGTCTATTATCAGAAAAGAGCCTTTGTTCTCCCATTCTTTGACTTCAGATTTCTATAGCAACTCTCATTTCACCATTTCTCCAGGCTCAGTAAAGGGCATGACTCCAACCTGATGATGTGCTGCTGTTGCTGTGCAAAAATGGTTCAATCAATCCACCATTGACAGGAAGGACATCTGGGACGATTCTTTGAGAAGTCCTAAAAAGAATGGGGAATTCTAAGAAATTTGACTCACCCTGATTTCTACCCACTTGTAGCCAATAGCACCCATTTACCAAGTGGGGACAGTATGAATGTGGTTGGTGCTTTGTTGGGGCTACGGGAGTAAGAGTGAGAAGACCTGGGAGAGTAATAAGAGCTAAGTGGAAAACTTTGCAAGTGACAATTAGGAACGCCTCACATTCCTTTACTTATATCTAAGGCTGGCATTCCTCCCTTTCCCCTCTACAGAAACAACTTTTAGATGGTGTTTTAAGGTTTGCAAAATGTTTTACATATGTTATCTCATTTGACCCTTACAATGTTATTGTGAGGAAAATTTTATGTTTATTATTATGCCCATTTCACTGAGAAAAATGCAACCTAGGGAAGATAAGTGATTTGCATAAATAGATTGTTAGGTTACATTAGATAAAGCATATATTGTTCACTATGTGCAGGACACTGTGCTGGAACAGTGTCTAAAGTATAATTTAAATCTGCTCTTCCTTATTTCAATAAAATATAAATTTCATTAAAATTCTTGAGATTCCAGATCATTGTATCCACAATCCCTGAGTCCTAGCACAGTGCCTGGCGTGTAATAAGTGCTTAATAAATGCTTGTTGGCAGTTAATTTCAAGAATGGTACTCTATCTTCTGTATTACATTTTGTGAAATGACTGTTCAATAAATGTTTGCAAAATGGAAATGATTTGCGCAGTCATAGAATTGTGAAGTGGCAAATGAAATGAAAAATTGTGGTTCATCTAGTTTACCATCCTATCCTATGCATGCACTCTATCTTTCTACGGTATCCTGAGCAAACAGTTATTCTGCTTGTCCAACCACAGGGCACCAGATCAGAAAGCAGTTCAGTACCCTTCCAGATAGTCCTAAATATCAAGAAGTTCTTCTTATATCAGGCCAATATCTGATTGCCTGATGTTCTGCCCATTGGTCCCTGTGCATGGACTCACAGAATTGAAGAGCAGGGGAGAACCTTAGAAGTGATACAGTCCAAACTATGCTTTGGCCACGTAATGAGAAGACAGGATCCATTGAAAAAGACCCTGACGTTGGGAAAGATCGAAGGCAAAAATAAGAGGTGACAGCACAGGACTCTGTGGACAGGTGGCATCATGAAAACAACAAAGGTGAGCATCAATAGACTTCAAGAAATAGTGGAGGATGGAAGGGCCTGGTGTGGCTGTGGTCCACAGGGTCATGAAGAGTTAGAGACGACTGAACAGCAATATGAATGAACAGCAACAACAAAAGTCCCAACTGTATCTGAGCAGGAATCTCTTTTTAGAAACCCTGATGGATTATCATTGAATCTGGATTCAGTTTGAATATGTCCAGTTTTGAAGAACTCATTGTCCTCCAAAATAGCCCATTTGACTTTATTTGGCAAAATAAAATTCATAGAGAATTCCCATTTTCCCTTTTATTGAATTGTAATTGACTTCTGCCCATTTTGCCCATTTCTCTTTTACCCATCATGCTCTTGGGTCCAAGCAAAACAAGTTTCATATCTTCTACATGAGATCACTCCACCTATTTGAAGATAGCTCTTATGACATACTGAAATCTTCTCTCCTGTAGGGGAATTCCCCAGTTTTTCAACATGTCCTCGAATGTCATGATTTGACTTTCCTCATAATTCCGAGCAGTTCTTTCTGGATGCCTTCCAGTTTGTCTAGATATACTTTTCCTCAAATATGGATCCCTTAAACTGAACACAATTCTTTTGATAGACTCTAATTAGGGCAGAAGACATTGGAACAATCATTTTCCTAGTGCTAGATACTTTGCTTCTATTAATACAGCCTAAGATTGATTAGCTTTTTTTTTTGGCTGCAGTATTGTAATGTTGACTCACACTGGGCTTGCGGTATATTCAGCCTCACCCCTCACCCCCATCCCCTGCACTTTTTCACATGAATTGTTTTTCAACCACATGGGATCATTGATTAGGATTAGAAGAGATCTTAGAGACTCTTTAGCCCAAACCCCTTATTTTACAAATAAGGAAACCCAGGCTCAGAGAAACTGAGTGGCCTGTCATCTTTCTCATCCTCTACTCGGGAATTTATTTGTTTTGTTTAGCTCGAGTGGATGGTTTTACAATTGTCTTTATTACATTGCCTCATTGTAGATGACCACAATCTTTTTTTTTTAATCCTAATTCTGTCAATGAATGTAGTAGTTATCATTCACAGCTACAGTTTTCCCACTAGGCAGCTGGCTACAGAGTCCTGACCCATGGGTCAGTGAAGGGGAACTCCCAGTGTGGAGATTTCCTCCACCAATGCAGCTAGATCATTTTTCTGTGATTTAAATAGTCTTAGAAAATTGCTCAGGACATTGAGAAGCTAAGCAATTTGTCTATAACACTACAGCTATGTGTATCAGAGGCAAGACTAGAAATCTTCTCAACTTCAAAGTCAGGTATCCATCCATTTTACTATGCTTCCTCTCACCTGCTTTCATGTCATCATAATTCTGACAAACATACCACCCGTGCCTTCACCCAACTTTTGTTTTCAGGAGCTTTTTCAGACTATGTCAAATACCTCTTCCACATGACAAGCTTTAGATATTAAAATGAGCTAAAGTAAACTCTTCTTGGACAGAGCCTACATGTTCTAAAGCCTCTGTATCTATTATAATGTCTATCACAATGTTAGGCACATAGTAGTTATTCTGCAAATACTTTTTGACCTTGGTGCCACCTTCAGGAATTTAAATTAGAGAGACTAAAGGGGTATTCATATTTAAATGAAGACTACATTTTGCATTACCTATAACCATTTTGGGCACACTTTTTTCAATACTCAGGCAGTACTGAAATGAATATATTCACTATTCAAGCACACATTACTGGTGAACTACAAAATCATCCACTGGAATAAATTGGTGGCCCTGCCCTCTGGCACATAATACTTAGCAGCCAAGACTAAACATGTGTTGCGTTTTAAAATAAATTCTGCTGAAGCAAAAAAAAAATATCTCTAATACCTAGATTCAGTCATCTTTGCCAATAAAATCATTCTCTTTGACAGCAACTGAACCAAATATTTTATCTACAATTCCATAACTCCAAATTCCAAAGGAACATTGACCAATGCCTAGTGGGAGGCCAATAAAAATGATCAGAAGTAGCACCAAATGTCAGGGCTGGATGGGCCTTTAGACTAGACTGATAAAATCATAGATTTAGGGCCAATAGAGACTTTGAAAACTATCTATGCCAATCTCTGTCCCCATTTTATAGCGAAGGAGATGGAGACCCAGCCAAATTAAGTGATTGACCACAAGTTACTGAGATAGTAAGTTGTAGATTCAGAATCTGAATACAGGTCTTCTGACTCTAAAGCTAGCACTTTATTCCTTGTACTGTGATATCTCTTACCATGGAACTGGGAGTACCAGACCTAGAACGTCCTTTCACCATGAAAGCTGAAAGAGATCTTAAAATGTGGAAACTCAGAATTAAAGAGCTCTTTCAATAAAGAACATAAGAACTGCGAAGGACCTCGGAACATAAAGATCAGAGTGACAAAGGGCCTTACAACAGAGAGTGTCTGAGTTAGAAGGGACCTTACAAAATGGTACGATGGAATAATGGATAACTGTGGGAGTGAAAGGATCTTAGTTCAAATCTATTTTCTGCCCCTTAGTGTCTGTGTAGTCCTGGGCAAGTCATTTACATTCTCCCAACTTCAATCGTCTCATCTGTAAAATAGAAGGTGCTGGACTCGATGATGTTGGGGGTCCCTTCCAACTCTAATTCTGTGCTCTTGGCCATTCAGAATGTCCAATGAAGAAGAGGCTTTTCCAGATCAGGAAATGGAGGTTCAGAGAAGTTACAACTTTCCCAGGTACAGAGCTGTGAAGAGCCAGAGGCAGGCCCAGAATCTGTCTCTTGATTTCCAATGCAGAACTCTCTCCATTAACACACACTGCCTGCCCCCTTACAAGATAAGTAGCTATGTAGTATAGTACAGTCTGACTCATATGAAGTTTACTATCAAAAAGAGACCTTCCTTCCATTCCTGCCTTCATATCTCCATTTCTCTCTGATACCTCTCCCATTACTCAGACTAAAAACTTCTTCCTTTCTGTTTTCATTCAGACGTCTCACTTCCCAAGTCACCATCCTCCCCTGTGATAGCTACAGTTTCCCCTTTTCTTTACATCTATCACAGTTATACAGGGAAAAGAAGATGGTTGGGGGTGTCTTATTATTTTCGCATCATTCCAGAGACATCATCACCCCATAATTTTTGCCTGGGTAATATGGCTAAATTTTTTATCTCACCAAAAAAAGAAAAAAACAAACACGCACCAAATAGGCCCATGTTTATATAAGTGTGGGAATCCTCCAAGAATTTATCAAATTAATCTCAAAGTATGTGTGTTGGAGTTTTGGATGGCAAATTTCCCCATTACTAACTTGAAGCAAAGCAATTGTTTATATGCTGTTTTGGAAGCAGCAAAGAAATCTGTTTTCCAATGCCAACTTCATTAAATTTTGGGAGAAACTCAGCAGTCTGTGCTTAAAGTTATTTTTTAAGCACTACACTTCATAGAAACATACATGACATTTCTTTTTTCATTTATTAATTTCTCCCTTTCATTGTCCTCTCCTGATTTTCCTCTGATAGTGAGAATCAAATTGAACCCACAAACATTCATTTTGTTAGCAACTGTTGAGCTGGGTACACTGGGCTGAGCCCTTTAAGGGATTTCATAAGATATTAAACCTGGTCTTGTCCCGGAGAATCATAAGATCATGAGAGCTGGCAAGGAGCTTAGAGATCACCTAGTACAACATCCTCATTTTATTGATATGGAAACTGAGGCCCAGAGAAGTTGTTGCCCAAGGTCATGCAGGTCGTGAAACAATCATTTTACAATCCAGTTAGAGATATAAGACACACAGAGGAATGGTTTTAAATAAGAGTTCAGGATAATACTAGAAGAGTTTAGAATCTCGGAATCATAAAGCTGGCAAGGACCTAACTTACAATATAGAAAGTCAAAGCTAGAAGGGAACTTAAAACATTAGCCTTAGAAATAACGTTGCAATCTAGAAAAGGGGTCAGCAAACTACAGCCAGCAGGACATATATGGTCTGCTGTCTGTTGGGGGCTGACACAGACCAATTATTATTAGCTAAGAAAAGCAGGCAGTAGGCCATATTTGGCCCTCAAGCCAGAGCATGCCAACCCCCTGAAGAGAGGGTTACACTTGGAAAGGAACTTACAAGTCAACTTGTCCAAACTGAAACCAAAATGGTGAACCAAGGCCAACTAGGCAGTAAACAACAGAGCTGAGATGCTAGCCCTAGGTCCTCTTAACTCCAAATCTGTTGTGCTTCCTGTTACATTACATTTCCATCTCTTTAGTCTCTAGCACTAGTCCAGGAATTTGGGAAATACAACCTTGGTTTACCTACTTTGTCACCTTGGGACACCCTTCTTTTCCCTGGACCTCAGTTTCTTCTTTTGTAAAGTGAGAGGGTTGGATGAGATAGCCTCTGAGACCCCTTTAAACTCTAAATCCTATGCACCTTTGAGCTCTGTCATTACCAGTTCCATCTTGTAGAATCTAATATAAATGCTTATTATCACTAATTTAGATACTCTCTTTAAAGCATACATGCTGTGTATTTAAAGAACAATGTTTGAATGGAGAATTTCATACTGCATATACCATGATTAGCATAAAGAAGTTAAGGCTCTGTCCAGGGTGATAACATTGTCAGAAATCAGAATAAGGATTTATGTATAACACATGACACAGGATTATGTTGAGTAATCACCACAGGAAGAATTGTAATCAGGAAGGAGATAATGAGTGGAAAAATCTGCTACAGATTATTCAAGTAACTTATTTTTAGCAGATACTGTACTGTACTTATTCCATCCAGGACTGAAAAATTGGCCTGTTGACACGCTGAATTTTAAGCCTAACATGCCAATTACAAAGCAGCAACAGCTGGCCTGACAGCTGTAGTCACATCTGTAGCTAAACCAAAGAAGAATACATCCAGTTTCCAAACAACAGGTATCCTTCAGGTTTCATCTCCTCTAAGCTCCTCTCATTTTACACATTTACAAACGATTCCTCATGTGGTGTTATCACTCAATCAAATCTTCTACTGCAAAAAAAATAGCCTTAAGAAGTGGTAGTGAAAGTTCACAGGCTGGAAATTTTAACTTTCCTAGAAAAGCGAATGCTAATCATATACTGGAAATCTTGTATAAGATCCTATGATGCTAGGTTAACAATAGCAAGAACACTTATCAAACTCTCTTGGAATGTTTAATAGTCTTCTAACTGGGATGTTATCAACTGTTTTCCTTTGCTCTGTACTAAATTTCTTCCTTTAGAAATCTTAATGCTATGGGCAAGGCAAGGCCACAAGCATTTATTAAGTACTTACGTGCCAGGTACTGCACCAAATGCTAGGGATAAGAACATAAGCAAAGTAACATATAGTCTCTGCCCTCACAGAGCTTACATTCTAATGAGGGAAAACAGAACATAAAAAAAAACTGAAAGGAGACAAGATAAGGGGTCACTGCATGGAGGCATGAAAGAAATCTGGAGAGGCAGAAGCACAGCTGGATAGAAGAATAAACTATCTGCTTGGGCCTGTCACCAAAATGAAATCCATGGAAAGAACTCATCCTGAAAAAAGGTGGCCTGCAGGGCAGAGGGATATTCCAATGTAAATTTGACATTGTCCTCTATCATTGAATACATTGTTGTATTGTCCCAACATATTCATCTCTTTCCAAACTCAACCTTGGATTAATCCCACCTTTCCTTCTTCTCTATTTTTCTCATGAATAGCTGAATGCCAGTAAAGGAAGACACATAACCACTGTGACTGCTTCCCCTACAAATTTATGCCATCTAATCTCAATCAGGTTCTGAGTGTTGCAAAGCAATGCTTTTATTCTTCTCTGATTGATTGCCTATCTCACCTACCATAGCATTTGTTCCAAATGTTCTAATCACTTCTCACACCTCCTACATCATCCCTCCTCTTCCCTCTCAGGAACACATCTTCCCTCACACTTCATTCAGAAAACTGGGGCTATACAAAAGGATCTCTTTTTTCTCCCTACTTCTGTGCCCCAAGTAGCCTCAACATCTTCCCAAATTCTCTCCTCCTATGCTCTGTGCTTAGAAGAAGAGGTGGTATTTTTCCACATAAAGGCCAACCTTTCTACCTATACCTTGGTTCCTATCCTTTCTCCTTCCATGAACTTTCCCCTTCAATTTTCTCTTCTCTTTTAATAATTTTCAATCTCTGTCTATTCACTGGATCTTTCCCTGCTGCCTAAATGTGCCCAGAACTCCTCCATTAAAAAAAAAAATAATAATCTGATGCTGCCATCTCTTCAAGCTATCATCTTATACTTCTTTGTTTTACTGTCAAATTTCTAGGAAAAAAAGCTATCTATGCTGGTTTCCTCTATGTCTTTTATCTCCTACTCACTTTTCAATCCTTTGTAATCTGGATTCCTGCCCTATCACTCAACTGAAATGGCAGTCAACATGAATGCCATTGCTTTCCTAGCTGCTGGTGTTTTCCTAGCCCTTGCCACATTTTCTTCTGTTGAGGGCCGATCTTAAGAGTCTGATAAGGGTTTAAGATCCAAGGCAGAGTTTGACCTCTGCCCAGGCTTTCACCCGAAAGGGCTCAATGATTAAGTGGTACGGCTCTCCAATTCCTTCCTGATTAGGAGGTCCCTGAGATATTCCTTCTCACTCTTTGAACCTTAGATTTACATATTCACTCCTCTATGCAGGTGGCGCCAAGGTGCCTGGGAAAACCTTGGAAAATACAACCCAATCTAGGAACCCTGATAACGAGGAAATTCATGTTTTCACATCCTCAGCAGATGTTCTGGGGAGTATCTCACAGGGAAGACTCTTTGAAGTTAGGCTAGATTTTCTCTATATATCCTGTACTCTCAGATGAATAAACTGAGTCAGTAATGCTGCTTCGTCTGGCCCATGTCACAAGTTATTTCACGCCTCTCCATTCGGTGTACAGTCTGGGTGCAGGCAACATTCTTCTTTTGTTTGCTTTGACCACCATGAAGATTATGACAATTTTGACCTCTCCTTACTAGACACTCTCTACTCTCAGTATTTATGACACTATTTTCCTGACATTATGATACTATCTCTTCTTATTTGTCTGACTGACTATTCTTTTTCAATCTCCTTCGCTGAATCATCATAAAGGTCTCAAAACCTTTGAGGCTCTATCTTAGACTCTTTTCTCCTCTCTCTCTACACTCTCTCTTTTTGATCTCATTAGATGCTCTGAATTCAGTTAACAAGTGACTACCATATTCACATTGTACATCTCCTCTCCTGGGCTTCAATCCCATATCATTGACTCCTTGAAAGACATCTCCACTTGGATATCACATAAGCATCTCACATTATATGCAACATTCCACACCCATAAACTCTTATCCCTTTGCTGAAAGGAAGAAGGTCTTTTTTTCATTTTTTTCTATTAGGCCAAGATTAGTCACCACAACAAACCAGCATTTGGTTTCATTTTAGTGTTCTTTTCATTTTCATTATTTTAGTCAATGAATATATTGTTCTGGCTCTGCTTACTTCCTTCTATGTCAGTTTGATCAAATTTTCTATTGTTTCTAGGAGCTCCTCATATTAGTTTTTTTCTTATTGAATAATAATTTTTATACCGCACTTATGTACCATAATTAATTCAGCTATTTTCCAGTCAAGGCATGGTCATCTCCACCTATCAGATTCCTTCTTATCCATTCAAGTGTTGGCTCAAGTGCCAACTACTCCACAAAACCTTCCTTTTTTCTTCTGGTTGAAAGTGATTTTCCAGGGAAGCTAGATGGTGCAGTGGATAGAGCACGGGCCCTGATGTCAGGAGGCCCTGAGTTCAAATCCGGCCTCAGACCAAACACTTGGCACTTACTAGCTGTGTGACCCTGGGCAAGTCACTTAACCCCAATTGCTTTAAAAAAAAGAAAGTGATCTTTCCCTCTTCATGTTTTCCTGAAGTGCTTTCCCTAGATCTCTCCTTGCTGCAACACTCTACTTTGTATCACACTTATGCCATATTCATCCCAGGAGACTAAATTCTTAAAGTCAAGGATTACATCTTTTTTGGTATCTTTATATCTCCAGTGCCTTGCATAGTTCTTTTATACTGTAGATACTTAGTAAATATTTATTTAACTGAGCTAAATGCTTAAAGAACACTTTCATATACATATTGTCTCACTTAAATCTCTCAAAAAGCTCAGCAGGTAAGTTACGAGTTTTATTTCACAGAGCTAATAAATGACCAAGTCAGGACTTCAACCCAGGTCTTCTAACTTTCAGGTTCAGGGTGTTTTCAATTATCAAGGCATGTAATGAAAAAAAAATACTGACCTCAAAATCAGTAGACCTGATTTCATATCCTACATCATCCACTTACTAGGAAGGTGACCAGAGATAGTGTTGCATAATGGTTAGAATGGTTTGAATTCTGCTTCCATCGTGTATTGGCTGTGTGATCCTAACCAAGTCACTTAGCCTCTCTGGGCATCGATTTTCTTGTGTGTAAAATCAAGGAAGGACTTTGTAACTTCTAAAGTCCCTTACAGATAAGCAACCAATGATCCTATGTCCCTTAAGCTCTCAGTTCCTCAGTTTCCTTATCTGTAAAATAGAGATAAATCATCCAGGAACTTATGTCACTTAAGATCTTAGCTACTTAGTTTCCTAATCTGTAAAACAGAGATGATGATGCTTATGCTGCCTAATTCATGTAGTTGTTACAAAGAAAATACTTTTCAAACATTAAGGTGATAGAAAGCACATGTTATATTATACCACAGTGTCTCATGTCTGCCTGACTGTACACAAGGGCTTGAAGAAAGAGGGCAAATATGGCAATTGATTCCTTCAGGATGAAATCAAGTGTGCCGAAGTATTATGATGTAGGGGAAATAACACTGGATCTGAGTCAGGAGAGGAAACTGAGAATCCTAGTTCTGCTGCTCAGTGGCTCTGTGACCTTAAAGAAATCATTTTCAACTACTGAACTTCAGTTTCCTCATCTGCAAAATGACGGCATTGGATAAGCTAACCTTTACAGTCCCTTGGAGTTTCATGATCCTAAATGTTCCAATAATTCCACCCATTCTGAACGGGGCAGTTTTCTGGCCTTCATGTGGCTGGTAACTGAGGTTGGTTGGTCTACATTTCATTATATTGCCCAGTTCTGAATCTTCCCTTCCTTACTCTGCTTGGGGACACTTCGATGTGCCTCATCATATCATCATCTTTAATAACATTTCTATAGTACTTGCTATGTGCCAGGTACTGTGCGTACACTTTACAATTATTATTTCATTTGATCCTTACAACAACCCTGAGAGGTAGGTGCTGTTATTATCTCCACTTTACAAATGAGGAAATTGAGGGAAACAGGTTCAGTGACTGTCCAGCATCATATAGCTAGTAAATATCTAGGCCAGATTTGAATTCAAGTCTTCCTGACTCCAGGCTTGACATTCTGCCCACTGAAACACTCAGCTGCCCAAACAAGCACGTCCATTCCCCAGTGTCCTAGAGCTCCATATGGAAAACTTCAAAAGTCAAGACAAGCTTTCTGTCTACCCTACCCTGGACAGCACTAGAGTTACTTTAGAAGACTCTCTGGGATAACTGACGTGTAAGGAGGTGTTGACCTGCCTTCTGAAGGTGCTTCCTGGACATGGCCACTGGATCCACATATCTTCAGTCCATTGTTACAAAATATCCCAAAGAAATGTCATGATCATTGATGCAAGTCATTTGTCACTCTGTTTCACTGTGCAGCATGCACAAATGGAGAAAAGTATTTGGAACTGAATAATAATTTCTGTCACTAATCATTGCCTGAAATAAGTGTTGTCACAGAGACTCTGAATAGGCTTTTCCCACCCATATCTGCATGTACTTACAGATTTGTGGTCAGGGTATCTTATTTAAGACCTGACTTCAACATTTATTTGCCTGTGTTGTTTTGAGTAAATCACTTTCCCTATCTGTACCTCCATTTCCTCACCTGTAATATGATTAACTAAACTAAGTGAACTCCAAAGTCCTTCCATCTCTAACCTGTATATTTCGTTTTCCCCTATATATTCCATCTCTGCTGCATCATTTCATAGATTTAAAAAGGGAAGGGATCTTGGGTCAACCACTTCATATTATAAATAGGAAGGTTGAGGCTTAGAGAGGTCATTAGGTATCTGAAGTTATGTTTAAACATAGGTCTTTGTAACTCCAGGTCCAGTACCTAAGCCACTAATACCATGCTGTCTGTCTCACGGGCTATGTGACCTTGGACAAGTTACCTCCTCTCTCTGAGCATCACAGGACCACAGATTTAGAGCTCAAAAGGATGTTAAAAGGCATCTAGTCCAACCTCTTCATTTTATGAGTGAGTAAATTGAGGAGCTCACAGAGATTAAATGTCTTGCCCAAGGTTACACAGTTAGTGACAGAGTCAGGATTTGAACCCAGGTTATCTGACTCCAAATGCCACACTAAAATAAAGGAGTTAGACTAGCTGGCATCTAAGGCCATCCAGTTCTAGATTCTAGGGTCTTGTGGTCTCTTCTAGCTTACCACAATCTTTTTGCTCTCAAATATTTTCTAGAATTGCCTTGTTATTGCTTCTTTTTAAAATGATTTACTTCATTAAACATTTCCCAATTACATAAAACAAATTTTTGACGCTCATTATTTTAAAAATTTGAGCTCCAAATTATTTCTCTCCTACCTGCCTTTTCCTCAACATTTTAGAAGGCAAGTAATGTGATATTGATTTTACATGTGAAGTTATGCAAAACAAATTTTCACATTGCATGTTGCACAAGAAAACACCAAAAATAAATAAGAAAATTAAAGCAATAAAGTGTACTTCAATCTGCACCTAGAATTGATCAGTTCTTTCTCTAGAACACTAACAGCATTTTTCTTGCTCTCACTTCTTGAAAATTTTCCATGTTTGTGGAAACTTAACCAGCTTACAATGTTCCCTTAAAATCCCTGAATGTTCCACTCTAGCTTAAAGCGATCTCTCCCTCAAATTAAGTCGCAGCACTTTTGCCAATACTCTTCATTTAATTTTTACTTGTGACTTCTATGTATTGTTTTCATGTATTACTATTTGTGTCTTATCGTTCAGTTCTCTGTAACTATGTATGTTCTGTGCTTGCAACTGGATGGTAACATACTTGAAGACAGGGGTCAGCTCTTATACCTCTTTGCTATTTCCCACATCCCACAGTGTTACACACAAATGAAGTTTTGCCATTATTATCTTACAACATCTTAGAGATCATTTAATCCAATCCTATGAGAAAACTGAGGCCCAGAGAGAGGGAATCAATAAGAAACTGCTTGCCCTGAGACTGCTATGACTGGTAGCGGATGAATGAATAAGTAAATGAAAAAGGAAAGAATGTTTTCATGGAGGAGGAACAATCATAATAGTGATATTGAGAGATAACAGATGGACAACCCATGACGTACCAAGATCCAGAGAATATTAATATGTCTAGAAGAAGACCTCTAACATGTCAGTTAGATTTCCTGTGAATTATTTATGAAAGGCCATGCAAAAGAAAACTCACACAATAAGAGGTACAAATGGATTATGTGCTTAACTATTGGAAGGAATATTAACATCAAACGGGATCACATATTCTTTGAAGTAACAGAATACAGAAGTAATTAATTAATCAATTAATGCACTGTGGTCCCATGTAAAGGGAAAAGAGGAGTGGGGAGGTGGGAGTTGTAATAATTAAATAATTTAGGAGCTTATTGAAAAGAACATTCAAAACAATTCAGCAGAAATTAGGTTTATAACAACAGCTTACTATTTAATTATTAATATTTATGTAATTAATAATATTAATATATCAATAATAAGGTCCTAATGGATCTAGAACTTATACATTAAAGTTTGCATCACTAAAAAAATTAGAAGAGAATAGAAGGAGGATCTTAGCATAACTATTATGAGGTGGGAGAGAGAAAAAAGACAATAATTTCAATTATTTATTTTAAAAAGAAAGAAAGAAATTCATAAGGATAGAAAAAGAAGAGAAGCTATTTATTGGGAAAATATTCACAACAAATATCATTGATAAAGGTCTGTTATCTAAGATATATAGTAGATTAATATGAATGTAGAATAGGATTAAAGGCCACTCCCCCATGTAGAGACTTTTTTAAAGAAGAAATTTGAATAATCAACAACCAAGTTAAAGAATATTCTAAAAAAAAGAATAACAAAAGAAAGAAAAATGAAAACAAATCTAAGGTTTTGCCTCAAGCTTATCAGATTGACAAAGGTGATAAAAAGATTAAAATAGGAATCGTGGGAAGGAATTGTGGCAAGACAGGGACACTAATGTTCTATTTATAGAACTATGGTCCACCTGATTTGGAAAATAATTTAAAACCACATTAAAATGTTATTAATCTATACATCCCTCTTTACCTGGTGATATCATTAATGGCCATTTATCATAAAATTATAGATCCAAAGAAAAGCAGGATTAGAGAGTTGGAAGGGACCTCAGTTGTCTGCTAGGCTGACACAAACACAAAAGGAATCCCCACTATCAGATACTCAACAAGTGGTCAAGTTTCTGTTTGAAAACTTCCAAGGCAAAATAACCAACTCTTTCTTGAACCAGCCCACTCCATTCATGGACAGTTCCAATTGTCAGGAAGTTTCTCTTCACACCTTGCCTAAATTTACCACTTTGCAAATTCCATTCAATTAAACTATATTTCCCCCCTGGGACAAGATAGAACATGTTTAATTTTTACTCCATATGTCTTTTAAATACTTGAAGACAACTATTTTCTTCCATATGAATAGTATTTTCTCATGACTAAACATGCCCATTTTCTTCAATTCATGAACTCAAGGTTCTTCACCATTCTGGCTGCCATCACTGCTCATAAAGTTGATTTTTTGCATCCAAGTACAAGATTTTAGATTTGTATCTATTGAATTTTTAAAATTAAATTTGGCTTATTCAATCCCTTTGGATTCCAATGGTATTATTTGCTGTGTTAACTATCCCTCCCTCTTTGTCTATCTTCTGGATTTTATCAATGACTATGTCCAAGTCAATGGGCAGCTAGGTGGTATAGTGGATAGAACAATGGGCTGGAAATCAGGAAGACTCATCTTCATGAGTTCAAATATGGCCTCAGACATTTACTAGGTATGTGATCCTGGTTAAGTTACTTAACTCCGTTTGCTTCAGTTCTTTATCTGTAAATGAGCTAAAGATGTAAATAGCAAAGCACTCTAGTATCTTTGCCAAGAAAACCCCAAATGGGGTCATGAAGAATTGGACAGGACTGAACAACAACTGAATGAATATTCAAATCATTGCCGAAAAAAAAAGTTAAACAATACAGAACCACCCCTAGATCCCTAGGGTTCACCATTCAAGACATACAGACGTGTTGACATGGAAACAACTACTTTTTGAGCCTGACTATCCAGCTAGTTCTGGTTTGTATTATCAGCAGATTCATTTCTTGACCTAGCCAAAAGAATATTATAACAGGCTTTATCAAAAGATTTGCTAAAATCTAGGTAAACTGTATCCACAGTATACCAAGATAAACTCCAAATATCCACATGATTAAGATACAAAAGGTGATATAATAAGCAAATTAGAAGATCCAGGAAGAAATTTCCTTTAGTATTCATGGACCAAGGAAGGGTTGATAAACAAACAAGGGAGAGAAGGGATCACAGAAGATAAAACAGATAATTTTGATTATATACAATTTAAAAGTATTTTCATAAACAGAACAAACGAAGTTTAAATTAGAAAGGAAAAAGTTAACTGGGGAAATCTTCACTGCAAGTGTCTCTGATAGAAATATTATATGCAAGATAACATAAGGAACCAATTCAAATTTAGAATAACAAGAACAATTCTCCAGTTGATAAATGCTCAAAATATACGAACAGGTAATTTTCAAAGGAAGAAGTCCAAGCTTTCAATAACCAGATTTAAAAAATTCTGAGGTTCAACCTCACACTCCTCAGATTAGCAAAGATGACCAAAAAATGACAAATATTAGAAGTTTTGTGGGGAATAAGCATATTAATGCATCGTTAGTGAAATTTTAAATTGGCTCATCCATTATGGAAAGTAATTTGAAACTTGCCCCAAAGTTCAGTAATTCACATATAACTTTGACCTAGCTAGACCACAGTCCACCTTATACAAACATCAAGGAGAGATGAATAGGACTCATATGTACAAAAATATTTATAGCAGCTATTTCCATAATGGTAAAAGAAAAGATAAAGGAAAATAGGAGGATGGCCACCTATTGGGGAACGGCTAGACAAATTATGGTATTTGAACATAATAGAATATTATTGCTCCATAAGAAATGATGAAATAGGCAGTTTTAGATAAAACTGGAAAGACCTGTGTAAACTCGGACAGAATGAAATAAGCATAACCAAGAGAACAATTGATACAATGACAATATTAGAAGGAAAAATAGCTTTGAAAAACTTTAGAATTCTGATGAATGCCATGACAAATCACAATTACCAAGGAAGATAAAGCACATTACTCACCTCCTGATGGAAGTCTTAGGATTTAAAATGCAGAAAGAGATATACATTTTTTGACATAGACAATGATGGTGCTTTACTTAATGTGTTTGTGTATATTTAATATGGTTTTTGTTTCATTTTGTTCAGTGGCAGGGTTTTGGGGGTGAGAAATTGAAAGACTGAGAAAATAAATGGTTACTGACTAAAAATCACAATTTTTTTTTGCTAAAATCTGAGTAAACTATATAAATTGCACTGCCCTTAATATTAGTTGAGTTAACCCTATCAAGAAAGAAAAAGAGGTTGATCTGGCATGACCTGCTCTTGAGGAAACCATGTTGGCTCTTTGTAATCATTGCTTTCCTTTCCCGTTTTTATACCAAGTGTCTTTAATGCTCTGCTCAATTTTTTTTTTCATAAATCAAAGTCAAATTTACTTGTCTACATTCTTCAGACTATATTCTGTTCTTTCATTTTTTTTAAAAACTGAGACATTTTTTCTTCTCCAATCTTATGGCACCTCTCCCCTTTTTCATGATTTCTAAAAGTTCTTTAACATTGACTCAGCAATCATGTCGACCAGTTCTTTCAGTGCTATAGAATATAGTTAATCTGAGCCAAGGGACTTAAACTTATCAAGGGAAAATAGTTGTTCTTTCACTATTTTTGTGTTCATCCCAGATATCAACTATCTGTTAATAATTTTGTTCTCTCATTTCTAGTACAAAAGCCATCTTCCTAGGTACAGAAAACAAAACAAAACAAAAAACAAAAAAAAAACCCCACAAACAGCTTTTGCTTCTCTGTGTCACCAATTATCATCATTAAATCTATCCCAAGAAAAAGTTCTATCCTTTCTATAATCTTCTTTTTTCTCTCAAGGAGGTCAAAAAGGGAAGGAAAAGACACATCCACAAAAATATTTATAGGGGAGGTATATATGGGAGGGAGGTATAGCAAAGAACTTTGGAAACTATGGAAATATGGGTGCCCATCTATTGGGGCCTGTCTGAACAAACTGAAGCAAGTGAATATAAAGGATTAGTTTGTAGAATAATGAATATAAAACAATGAATATAAAAAGTCAGAAATTTGGGAAGATGTATGAAAAGATGCATACCATGGGAAGTAGAACCTGAAAAACAAAATTTAAATTACCACAAAATCTAAAGGAAAGTAATATTGTGACATAGTAAAATACTGGCCAGTCTGGTTTTCAAATATCTGGCAGTAACATATACCTGAAGTGGTGTGCTGGTAGATATTGAACAACCAACTCTTCAAAAATATATGAATTAATGAATAAAATAAATGGTACACATGGAACATTTTCATGCTTAATCTGCATTATTAACATTTCCTTCTTCACTTTCTTAAGGCTAGACAATCAACAAAATAATAAATCATACCCTTATTTGCAGCATTTGCTGATTCTAACATATAACTTCTTACACAGAAAATTTAACAATATCTCCGTGAAGGGTTTGAGCTCACTCCAGCACAACTCTGCATGATACCTATCTCCTCAGGGACTAGCCATGAAGAATAAAAATTTAATTGTGGGATAGGTCATACTTTGTTAGACATGACCAATTGATAGATTTTCTTTGTCTTTCCTTCCTTCCTTCCTTCTTATATAGACTTCTTTATTATAAGAGATTCCTCAATTAGGGCAGAGGGGAGGTAATTAGCAACTGAAAGAAGAAGAAGGAGAAGGAGAAGGAGAAGAAGAAGAAGAAGAAGAAGAAGAAGAAGAAGAAGAAGAAGATGAAGAAGAAGAAGGAGGAGCAGGAGGAGGAGGAGGAGGAGGAGAAGAAGAAGAAGAAGAAGAAGAAGAAGAAGAAGAAGAAGAAGAAGAAGAAGAAGAGGAAGAAGAGGAAGAAGAAGAAGAAGAAGAAGAAGAAGAAGAAGAAGGAAGAAGAGGAAGAAGAAGAAGAAGAAGAAGAAGAAGAAGAAGAAGAAGAAGAAGAAGAAGAAGAAGAAGAAGAACCCTTCACCTGGATCTGAATACTTGCTCTTTTGCTTTGCTTACTAGCTGTGTGATATTGGGCAAATCACTTTACCTCTCTTGAGTCGAACTTTTCTCATATGCAAACTGAGGATAATCATAGTACTAATACCTGATTCCCATATGGTATCATCTGATTCCCAGGTTCCCATACCATCAACATGGATTAGATATTCTGGTAGTCTCTACCTCACCTAACTAGTGTAAATAAAACCTTAAAACAAATGTCCCTCTTAGCATAGATATTTCCTTCAAGTAAATAATACTCCCAACACACAAAGAAGCTAAGAATAAATAATACTTCTACTTTTCCTCATAATGGGAGAAGGAGACTGGAACTATTGAATTACCTTTTTATCTCTGATTTTAGTAACTGAATATGAATCCACAATACTACTACTTTGTGAAAATTAAAACACAAAGTTCGTTGATGAAATTTTAAGAAATGACCAAGGTTAGCTTTCTGATTTCATTTCCCATGTCCAAATTGTAAGTCAGATAATCTTGATGGATGAATGTGTCAGGAAAAGCTTATGAAAGCAAAGCTCAGATACCAGGAATTTTCTGACCTTCCTTATTTAAGTCACCCTTTATTAATAACAACAACTGCATTGGAAGAAGTATTCTATATATGTACAAAACCAAGTTCTATTCTATTTTTAGGTATTATTCTTGATTACATGGACTCCCAGGGTGGACCAGCACACAAAATGATTATGTGTACTTCATCTCTTTTCTCCATTTGTTGCCCTCTTTTTCTTTAATCTTGGAAGTTCCAACAGGGAAGCATTTGCAAAGTATTATCAAGTGCACAGTAGGAAGTCCTAATTCTAATCCCATAATTCACATGTTCTTAATAAATGGCTGGAAAGAAAAAATCTGTTTTCTTTACACTTACGCTACTCTGCAGAGCCCAGTGAAGCCACACTGTCTAATCAATGTACAGATTTACAAATTTCATTAGAAGGTGAGCTTCTTGATATCAGGGAGTGTTTTGGGGGCCGTTGCTTGTGTCCCCAATGGCCTAGTGCAGAGTAAATGCTCAGGAAATGTTTGTTTTCACTGTGTTCACTTGTTCTACCTGTGTTTAATAACAGAAGGGGTTCTGTTTGTCCTGCTTCTGGTGATTTAGAAGTTCCTCACTACCCAAACTGTAATTCTAGCCCTCATTAATCTCTCCCTTCTCTACCCTCACAATAATTATTGTAGTAAGGACAAAAGTTGATGATACTTTCTATATGGTTGAAATAATGTTCTCTAATTGTTTTCTGTGCATACTATGGAATCTCCTCCCCGACCCCCCTCCATAGCAACACAACCATGCTTCATCCTAGCACAGTGTTAGACATCTAAAACGGCTGCAGAAAACTGTTCATTTACAGAAAGGTGTTCTGGGCCTTAGAAGTAAAGACTCTTTGGTCAAGAGATATCCACAGTGTTACTGCAAGACATGAAGCTAATTAGTTGCCAAGAGGTTAGGTTAATATTCCATTTTGAGTAAAGACTTATTAACCTTCCTTTCTATTTTCACCATCAGGATTTCTTGGTTCCTATAAAAGCAAGAAACTAGTAATAGTATTAATGTTCTTAGCACTTCTGGGTGTCAAAGCTGTTAGGTTTTATTTCAACATCTTCTGTTACAAAATATTTAAAAAAAATTCTGTGTTTTCACTGGCAGTTGACTTTGCTTTTTAAATAAAACCAAGAAAATAAATAGTTGTGATGAATAAAATCTCAAACGACAACAGTTCACAAACCATTACTGCTTGGGTTAGCAGCTGTAGAGCCCCTCTGCTGTTCATATGGAACATCTATTAAGAAGAGCTGATGTGTATGCTTCACTTTAAGATTTGTAAAGGGATGACCTATGTTACCTCATTTGATATTCACAATATCATATATTCACAATATCATAATAGCCCTGTGAGTCATTATTGTGCTACTACTATCCCCATTTTACAGATGAGGAAGCTGATAGGTTAACTAACTTGTCCAGGGTCACACAGCTAATAAGCATCTGAGGCAGGATTTGAACCCAAGTCTTCCTGACTTTAAGACCATTGGTTGAACACTGGCTTTTGTGATGGGATCCAAGTCTGGTCTTTCAGAAATTACCAGGAAGAAGGAGGATAAGCATTTATATAGTGTTTACTATGTACCAGGCATCATACTAAGCACTCTACAAATATTGTCTCATTTGGTCTTCATAACAACCTTCTGAGGTGAGGTACTATTGCTATCCCCACTTTATAGGTGAAGAGACTGAGGCAAAGAGGTTAAATGACTGAATTTGAACTCAGGTCTTCCTGACTACCAAGCTCATCACTCCATACACTGTGCCACCTAGTTATCTCATTAGCCAAAGAACTAAACTTATGAGTCTTTCAGTTATGATTATGGATAATAATGTTTAACCAGAAAGTACACCTGACAAGTAGTTGATACCTGGGGTCTAGTTCCATCTCTGGTATTAATTAGCTGTGTGCCACTCTGGAACAGGAATTCTTAACCTTTTCTGTGTTATGGATCGCTATGGCAGCCTGGTGTGAAATCTATGGAGCTGCTCCTCAGAATAATGTTTTTAAATAATTGAGGGAAATACGCTAAAGTTCAGTTACAAGTTAGTGAAAATTAAGCTATGTATTTTTTCCTCTTCCAAGTTCATAGACTCTCTGAAACCGATCCATGGACCCCAGATTAAGAACCCTTGCTTTAGAGGAAGTCAATCGAGATAGCAAACGGATTAAGGCATCATATCACATGATAGAACCAGAGGTATTTAACTTGGAGGAGAGAACATTTAGGGGCAGGACAGGCACGATGTATTTTTGAGTATTTAAAGGGCTGTTATGTGCGAGAAGGATTAGACTAGTTCTACTTGGACCAAAAAAGCAGAACTAGAAGCCAAAGGTAACATAATTGTCAGTGAGGGAGATTTCATCAAAATATAGGGAGAAAAAAACTACTCTTACAGGCTGTGCTAAAGTAAATGGGACAGTCTGGGGAAAGATCTTCATCAAATGGAGGCTGGGTGCTGCCCTATCAAACAGACTTGTCTGAGATAGCATGGAGCAGATTATTACTTGGTTTGGGGTTGAGATAATTCAGCTATAGGAGACATCTAAAGTCTCGGATTTTTTTTTTTTTATTCTGTGACCTTGAGAAAGACCTCTCTAGGCCTCACTTCCCTCCTCTGTGAAGTCAAATGATTGGATTAAGTTCTCTCGTAGTTCTCCTTCTGCTCTGAAATTGTGACTTGAGGTTTAGTTCCTCATCAAGAAATTTACTCTGCAAACCTTCAAGCGTTATGTAAATTAGAATGAAAAATGGAGAGTCAAAAGAGGCCTATAAATCCATCTAGTCTAAACCCAACATTTGTAAACATTCAAAACTAGAGACATTGAGAGACTTTTCCAAGGTTGAATAGATAATTGACAGAGGCAGGAATTGTATCTAGGTCCTCTGACTCCAGAAGCAAAACTTATTCACAGGAATATACTGACTTGGTAAATAGCAGCCTGCATTTCTTTTCCTTCTTTCCTTCCTTCCTTCCTTCCTCCCTTCCTTCCTTCCTTCCTTCCTTCCTTCCTTCTTTCCTTCCTTCCTCCCTTCCTTCCTTCCTTCCTTCCTTCTTTCCTTCCTTCCTCCCTCCCTCCCTTCCTTCCTCCCTCCCTCCCTTCCTTCCTCCCTTCCTTCCTTCCTTCCTTCTTTCCTTCCTTCCTCCCTCCCTCCCTTCCTTCCTCCCTTCCTTCCTTCCTTCTTTCCTTCCTTCCTCCCTCCCTCCCTTCCTTCCCTACTTCCTTCCTCCCTTCCTTTCTTCCTTCCTTCCTTCCTTCCTCCCCTCATTCCTTCCTTCTTTTTCTTTTCTTCCTTCCTTCCTTCCTTCCTTCCTTCCTTCCTTCTTTCCTTCCTTCCTTCCTTCCTTCTTTCCTTCCTCCCTTCCTTCCTTCCTTCCTTCTTTCCTTCCTTCCTCCCTCCCTCCTTCCTTCCTCCCTTCCTTCCTTCCTTCTTTCCTTCCTTCCTCCCTCCCTCCCTTCCTTCCCTACTTCCTTCCTCCCTTCCTTTCTTCCTTCCTTCCTTCCTTCCTCCCCTCATTCCTTCTTTTTTCTTTTCTTCCTTCCTTCCTTCCTTCCTTCCTTCCTTCCTTCCTTCCTTCCTTCCTTCCTTCCTTCCTTCCTTCCTTCCTTCCTTCCTTCCTTCCTTCCTTCCTTTCTTTCTTTCTTTCTTTCTTTCTTTCTTTCTTTCTTTCTTTCTTTCTTTCTTTCTTTTTCTTTCTCCACTCTCTCACCCTATCTTCTTTCTGTTCTTTCTTCCCTCCCTCCCTCCTCCTTTCCTTCCTTCCTTCCTTCCTTCTTGTTTTTGACATTTACTTGTATAAAATTGGATAAGTCACTTAACTTCTCTGGTTTCCACAGAGAGATTAATTTCCATATTCATAAAATAAAGGAATTAAATTGGGGGGTTTAAGATATCCCTTACAGCTCTAGAGATTTGATCCTTTTTTCTGGGTACATTTTCAAATAAAATAAATTTGTCTGAAGCCACAGAAGTGTTGTTTTTTATCCTAACTGGTTGATATTCAAAAAGGAAATTGTGATTCTGGGTGTGCTAATGAATACTTAGTGGAATTTTACCACTTTTCTTGGAAAGACTTGGATTAATATCCAAATTGGGAGTCTCAATTATTTAAAAACAATAATTCTTCTTATTATCTTCCTGAAAGAATCACCTTCTTAACTTGAATCTTTCCCATTTCTGTTGGATCATGAGGAATTTGGGGTTCCAAAAGAGCCAGCACTAAATAGACAAATATGAATTTTGCTTCATTTAGAGGACACAAATTTTTGAATAAAAAAAAAACAACAACAAACCACTAGTATTCAATGCCCATATATTAGGGGAAAAAAACGATAAAAGCACCAGAATCCTGATTATCAAACTGCAGCATTTATGCAAATGTACTATGATATTGCTAGAATGAGGAACATTAACATTTTTGTTCAGGATGAGAGTGAATGATGATGATGGCAATTACAATTATGACCAGGCACCTCTGTAATAATACCTTTCTTCCAAAGGCTTCAAATTGCTATAGCTGCATTGTGCCATATTCAAGAAGCCATGGAAGATGAGTCATTCTCTTCTTCAAAGCTCTGCACTCAGGAATTTTCCCACATTAGAATAGAGAAGGAGAGTGTTATAATTTCCTAACACACATCAGAGGCTACAAACAGCATTAATGTGGCAGAACAACTAGTTAGATACAACGAAAATGTACAAAGTCTCTGCTGTGGTGTTGTGCTTGTGCAGTCATGTCTGACTCTTCATGACCCCATTTGAGGTTTTTAGTTTTTAGTTTTTTTGTTTTTGTTTTTGAAAAGATACTGGAATGGTTTGTCATTTCCTTCTCCAGCTCATTGTACAGATGAGGAAATTGAGGCAACCAGGGTTAAGTGACTTGCCCAGGGTCACACAGCTTGTAGGTGTCTGAGGCCAGATTTGAACTCAGTGTCTTCCTGACTCCAAGTCTGGAGCTCTATACACTGCTGCACCTAACTGCCCCTAAACAGATGGTTATGCTTTTGTTAGACAGAGGTCACACTTTCATTATATTCTGCCATCATTTTATCAAAGGCCAGACTTGGTGATTTGACTCTCACTTTCTCTGGCTTTTGGTATGCATCTGCTATACCTATGGAAAAGATGACAAAACAAAGAAAGAAGAAAAGGACTTATATGTACAAAAATATTTTTAGCAGCTTTCTGTAGTAGCACTAAACTGGAAATTAAAGTAGCACCCACCTACTGGGGAATGGCTAAACAAACGATGGTATTTGGATGTAACAGAATATTACATCCTAAGAAATGACAAAATGGACATTTTCAAAAAAAAGAACAACCTGGGAAGGTGTCTAGGAACTGATATAGAGTGAAGTGAGCAGACCTAGGGTAACAATGGGTACAATGACAACAAAGTTATAACAAAAAGCAACTTTGGAGTACTTTAGAACTCTGATCAATGCAATGCCAAACCACGGTTTCAGAAAATTAACAATAAAGCACCCCCCTCCTGCCAGGCAGTTAGTGGGCTTAAAATGCTGAATATACATACATTTTTTGCATAGTCAATGAAGGAATTTGTTTTGCTTGACCATGCGTACGTTTATAAGTTTTTTCTTTACCTTTTTAAAAATTGTTCAGTTGGGTGAGTGAGGAGACAAAATACATGCTCATTAAGGAGAAAAAATTAAAAAAAATTAATTCAAAGATAACGTGATTTCCACATCCTTTTAAAACTGATATTAATCTTTAAATGAAATTTGAATTCTCTGTGTGTGGAGGTTTAGTTAGTCTAAGTGAATTTCCATATATTATTTTTCTGTATGATTTTCTGTTAAACCCTGGTAGTTCCAATGCCTTAGCAGGCCTTGTTGAAGTTTGATTTGAACTTGAACTTTCCATGCAGAAACATTCTAACTGACCAGATAAGGAAGCATCTGATCATTAAGATGGGAAAACATTTAAACCAGTGTGGGAGGACCATAGTTCCCTGTCTTCATTATTTAAAATAAATGGGCCTTACCATACACACACACATAATACGTATGTACTACATACATGCTTGTATATATATGTATGCATGGTAGATATACAAGTATATGTGTATATAAATATATACACATACATACATATACACACACATACAATGTATATACATACACACATGCATATATGTTTGTGTGTATGGATATATACATATATGTACAAACATATAAACACACATATATACATATATGCATATACTTGTATGTATGTATATACATGTATTTATATATGTATATGTGTGTATATATGTGTATGCATGTATATATGTGTGTATATATAAATATATATAATGCTGTGTGTGTTGTGTGTGTGTGTGTGTGTGTGTGTGTGTGTGTGTATGAGATAAAGACTGGTCTTTCCTGCAAATTGCCCCCTGAGTTCCCTGATCACTAGTTGTCCCTGCAAGATAGACAGGAGCATCATCTGGGACACTATGGGAATAACATCATAAGTTATAGTCAGCACTTAAAGGAGAAGGTGCGTAGTGACTATAACAATGTACCTATAAAGACTGCTAGAAAGAAGTCGCTCTCTGGATTATGGACAAACCAGCAAAGATCCCACACATAGTCAGTACTTTCAAAATGCTTGCTGAATTGGAAAACTGAACTGTCCCCCTCAGTTTCTTATTGTCTCTCTCTCATCCCACATCCAATCTGTGACCAAATCTGATTACTTCCCCCCACACTCCATCTTTCATATGTAGTCCTTTCTCTGTTCTAACACTGCCGCCCCTCTGGTGTAGGTCCTCATCTCCTCATGTTTAGATTATTGCATAGTCTATCAGTTGGTTTGCCTATCCACAAGTCTCTCACGCTACGCTCCATCCTCCATTCAGTTGCCCAAGTGATCTTCCTAAAGTCCAAGTCCATGTCAACCTCCCCCTAACCAATAAACTCCAGTAGCTCCTTGTCATTTTTAGAATAAAATATAAAATCCTCTGACTTGAAAAGTTCTTCATTACCTGGCTCCTACTCACCTTTCCAGTTTTCTTAACATTTACTCCCCTCCATATACTCTGCAGTGACACGGGCATCCTTGTTCTTCACATAAGCAGCTCCACATCTCAGCTTCATACATTTCCATTGGCTGTCCTCATACCTGGAATGATCTCCTTCCTTGTCTCTCTCTCTCTCTCCTGGTCTTCCTTGCTTCTTGAAGTCCCAGCTAAAGTTCTACCTTCTGTGAGAAGTCTTTCCTAGTCCTCCTTAATCTTTATACCTTCCCTCTGAGACTATCTCCAATTTATCCCATATGTATCTGGCTTGCACATAACCATTTTCATGTTGTCTGTAACTCAATAAACATTTTTAAGATTCTGCTATGTGCCAGGGACTGTGCTAAGCACTGGGAATTCAAATAAGAAAAAGAAAACCAGTCTCTGTCCTCAATGAGCTTGCAATCTAGCGAGGGAAAGCAACATGTGAAAGGAAGCTGGAAATGAGGAAGGAGGGTAGCAATAGGGAGTATTTGGTCAGGGGTGTCATATTCCATGGAGTTCAAAGCAAACAGATCTGCAGGTAGAAAGTGGAGAATTAGCTGGCAAGTCCAGGTATTCCCACTAGAATTTGAGCTCCTTGAATGCATGGGCTGCTTTTTGGCTTTCATCGTATCTACCACACTTCGTACAATGCCTGATATATTGGCTGTTGTCCTTCATTCTCAAAAAGGACTAAAATGACATCAGTATTTTAGAGGCAAGTTACAATGCATCCAGCTGCGGCTGATCAGACCAATAGGAGCGTGCGATGCTCTACCACAGGTGGGGAACGAACAATCCGTGTGAACTTTTGGGTGGATTCTCTAAATTTGCAAATCTCAAATTTCTATTGAGCTACTTCAGTTCTGTTTTGCTCATAGAGCACAGCACCTTTTCTGATGAGGGCATCTCATGCTGAGTGGTCCTGTGCCAGTATCTCTCCTGTCAGGAAGTCAATTCCATATTTCTTAAGAGAGACCTTGAGAGTGTCCTTGGTTCACTTCTTCTGGCCACCATATGAGCACTTGCCCTGTGTGAGTTCTCCATAAAATAGTGTGCCCAATGCAGCCTATGAAGCTGACATGCAACAAAGCGTAAGTGACTTCTCTGCTGCTTGTGCTAATTTTGGCCTAACATGTTAACATCAAGCCAGCACAGGTACTCATCAGCTGGCATGCATGGGACCACACCCAACACCCGTATGTGGAACGCTGGTTACAGCAAATGGAGAAGTTTTGAACACCGTGGATGAGTTCACTTACTTTGGCCAGAGCTAACTCAGTGCTGGGGGGGCTCTGAAGGAAAGTGTGGGAGAGAAGAGGTATTAGACTCACTACCAAGTTGAAGGTACACAGAGCTGTCGTGCTGACCTCGGTGTTGTATGCCTGTGAAAGCTAGACAGTACACTAGCACCATGCCAGGAAACTAAATCGCTTCCATTTGGATTGTCTTAGGAAGATCTGAAGATCACCTGGCAGGAGAAGATACCAGACACCGAGGTTCTTTCTCAAACTAAACTGCCAGACATTCAAATAGTACTGCAGAGAGTGCAACTCCACTGGACTGGCCAGGTGGTTCAAATGCCGAATGTACACTTGCCTAAAGCTACACTTTCCTGACACATGAAACATGTGTTGACTGATAAAGGTTAAGCGAGTTGCTTGGGGTCACACAGCCAGTGTGGGGCAGAACCGAAGTCTTCTGACTCCAAGGACAGAGTTCTTTTCTTCTACACCATACTGTGACCTAAGAGTCAGTTTTGGAAGACAAATACATGAGAAATATAGTCACTCAATATTAACTAATATATTAGCTAGGCAAGTTATACTTGGTTGATAGCAGGGCCCACCTTGTGTCCAAAATATGAGGAACAAACAACTGGGAAGAAAGGAATGTTGTTGCCACTAATTAGCTGTCCTAAAGCAAGTCTCTTCCCTTCCCTGGCTCTCCGTTTTCTCACGTGTGGAATTTGGGGGGTGGTCATGGAGATTGGATGGGGTCTATAAATTAGATAGTCTCTAAAAGTTCATGTTTTTGTGATAGGACAAACCAAACCTATTTCTTCATTTCATTACGAACTATATACCCTGGATTGAAAGATAGTGGCAGAGATAGAGAAACAGAGAGAGAAATAGATAGAGACACAGAGAGACAGAGACAGAGAACTAAGAGCAAGGCTTTAAAAAAAGAAAATCTTAATATATCATCTCATAGAATCCCTTTATTCTCTGAAATGAGGATGCACTCAAGACCTTTTCCAGTTATTAATATTCTCCCCCTCTTTACAATTTTTGAGTAAATACATACATATCTATATCTAGCTATTTATGCATGTGTATCTAAGTAAATACAAAGTGTAGGTACACTTGATGTCCCGAAATCTTCATGCAGTTTTAAGCTATTAACGTATTTACATACTTGTATATATATTCTATCCTCACCTTCACCCCAGTAGAATACAAATTCTTTTAGGTCAGAGACCATTTTGCTTTTTTATTTTGTTTTGTTTTTTGTACCCTAAGTTCTTTGTGCATATTAAGTACTTGGTTTTGAATCCAGGTCCTCTGACTAGATATAATATTCTTTTCACTACACAACGACTCAAGAGAAATGTTTTCCCCAACACAGTTTCCCTAACAATAACCTTTGACATTTGCAGGTGCTTTCTGGGGTTGCAGACCCGAAGGGAAATGCTTTTCTGAATGGAATACAGACCCAAGCCCAGGTTCCAGTGCCTCCATGTAGCAACTCTGTCAGAGTTCTGGGTGACTCACTTGAGGCCATTCTGACTCAGCCTGAGAAAATGATGCCTACTTAGAAGTACCTCTGACTGTTACAGCAACTTCTCCGTACTGCTCCCCCTGGGAGCTAGTGTGCTAAGATTAACCAAGAGCATTTGGAAATTTTCTAGGCTGGCAGGAGAGGAAACATTTGGAACATTGACTTGGATACTTCCCACTGTCTGCCATGCAAAGAGAGAGTGGAATTGGACAGTACCTGGAGCAAAGAGCTATATGCATCCTGCAGAAAAAAAGAAGAGTGGATCTGGTAACTCAGGACAAAAATTAGTCTAGGAAGATAATAGAACACCTGGGTCCTAGCCTCACTCCTGCTTCAGACTAGTTGTGTGACTGAGTGCGAGTGCCTTTATTTGTCTCCATTTCCTCCTCTGACAAAAGAAGATTCTTACTCCCTCTTTCTCAAACAGTGCTTGTGAAGATCATTGTCTTAGAGTGGGAAGGACCTTTGGACCTTCAAGTCCAGCTCCTATATTTTATAGATGAGAAAACTGAAGCACAAAGAAGTTAAATGACTTGCCTATGTTCACACATTTATCAATAACAATAAAAACAACAATAATAATAACTAGCATTTATAGAGTAACTGCCAGACACCGTGCCAAGTGATTTACAAATATCTCAATTGATCCTCACAAGCTTGTGTCACAAGACAATAATGATAATAATAATAATTAGCATTTATATGGCACCTACCATGTACCAGGCACCATGCTAAGCCATAACACATGTTGTCTGAAGTAAACAGAAAGTAAACAGAAACTAAAGTAAACAGGTTAAATGTCTTGCCCAGCATCACCCAGTTAATAATAATAATAATAATAATAATAATAACAATCGCTAGTATTTATACAGCACCTACTATGTGCCCAGGCTCTTTAAAAATTTCAGAGTAATGAAAAAAAAAAGCTAGAAAGATTCAACAATAATCTCTCCCTGTCTTCCCATTTTGTAGATGCAGAAACTATGGTAAAAAGTGGTTCAGTGATTTGCCTAAGGTCATGCCATCAGCAGATCTTCTTTCTCCATGTGATTCGTCTATCAACGCTTTCGCATTGATCTTTCTTCTTAACTTAGCTCTTTTGCATTTATACACAGCTTCTTCTCTAGCTATCATAAAGCTGCTCCTTAGCTTTACAAACAGTATTTCATTTGATCCTCGTGATAATCCTGGGAGGTAGGGGCTATTATTATCCCCATTTTATAGTTGAGAAAACTGAGGCAAATAAAGATTAAGTAACTTGCCCAGAGTCACACAGCTAGTAAGTATCTACAGATGGCACAATGGATAGAGCACTGGGCCTGGAGTCAGGAAGACCCAAGTTCAAATCTCACTGAGCAGAAATTTTTGTTTGATGACTCTCTGATGATTAATATCAAATTATTAATTAATATTAATATCAAATAAGGTACAAACTAGAGTGGTGTACACTTGTTCAAGATATTTATTCCCATGATGGAAATGTCCAGTATAGACTCCATTGACTTCAAGCCAGAGAGATCCCCTATTGAGGTTGAGGTCCTCCACATGTTGTTATTTGCAAATGATACTGTTGATTGTATCATGCTTAGTTAGAAACGGTGCAGAGACTCCTGAAAGAATTCAAAGAATTTGAAAAATGTCAATTATCCAATCACGCAGTCAATAAACATTTATTGATCACCTCCATTGTACGAAAACCTGGAGATACAGAGAAAGGCAAAAGATAGTCCCTGCCCTCAAGAAGCTTATATTCTAATGGAGAAAAACAAGCAAACAACTACGTACAGACAAGATGTATCTCTATCGACCTATAAAATTTATCCTCTATCTAGAAGGCCCTAGAATTGAAGGGATCAGAAAGACTTCTTATAGATTGTAAAATTTTAGCTGAGATTTAAAAATAGCAAGGAAAGGCAGGAGACAGAGATAAAAAAGAACATTCCAGGCAGGGGATACAAACATTAAAAATGCCAGAGACAGGACATGGAATATCTTGGTCAAGGAACAGCAAGAAAGCTAGTATCAGAGTACTGTATGTGGAGGGTATGTAAGAGCACTGCAATGGTAGTCATTGGAGGTGAAGTTATAAAGAGCTTTGGAAGAGAAACAGAAGATTTTATATTTGATCTTGAAGGTGATAGGGAGGGAGTCACTGGAGTTTGAGTAGGGGATGACATGGCCAGACATGAGCTTTAGGAAATGCACTTTAGCAAGTGGAATGGAGAAGGGAGAGAGATAACAGCCTATTTCAATAATCGATATTTTTACACTTGAAAGCCATTCTTCCTGGGAGGCTGTGTAGGGTACGGAAAAAAGTACTAGATTTGAGATCAGGAAGACAGTTCAAATCCTGTCTCAGATGCTAACTAGTTGTATGTCCCTGTGTCAGTTTCTTAATTTCTTCATGCTTCTCCCTAAAATGGTGATGTGTGGGACAATGACCACCAAAATCCAGAGTTTGGAGTCTGAATCAGAGATCACAAAAGGTCTTTATTCTTTCTCACAAGAAAGGGCACAGCCCTTGTGGCTGCTAGGCAGCGGCGGCAAGGCAGTGACCACACTGGCTGTGAGAAGCAAAGTTTTATAGCCCTAATGCGTGCCCACTCCCACTCTCTTACCTCTTTCCCCCATTGGCTGGGTACTCAAGGGGTACAATCTAAACTCGGCAACTAATACCCAATAGAAGCAAACATACCCATAATTGGCAACTAGATGAATGCGCGTACCAGGAAGCGGGAGCGACCCAGAACTGCCGGTGCTCATGTGGATTTTTGAGAAAGGTGAAACTCAACTCAGGGCTTAGGCCTGAGGGAACTATGCTTTAAACTGTCTCTCACAGTGATGATCATAGCACATACCTCTTGAGGTTGTTAGGTGGATCAATTGAGATATCAGAAATACTTTGTTGAATTGGACATTGAGGGAATGCCCATCCATTGGGGAATGGCTGTACAAGTTGTGGTGTATGAATTTAATGGAATATTACTGTGCTGTAAGAAATGATGAGCAGGCAGACTTCAGAAAAACCTGAAAGACTTGTATGGTCTGAGGCTGAGTGAAACGAGCAGAACCAGGAGAACACTGTACACAGTAACAGCCATGTTGTGCGATGACTAACGTTGATAGACTTAGCCCTTCTCAGCAATGCGAGGATCTAAGACATCTCCAGAGGCCTCAGGATGGAAAATGCTGTCCACATCCAGAGGAAGAACCATGGAGTCTGAATGCAGATGGAAGCAGGCTATTTGCTCTTTGCTTCTTCTGTTTTGTTTTGTTTCCTCTTTCTCTTGGTTCCTCCTGATGATTCTAACTCTTCCTTCCAACATGACTAATGTGAAAATACGTTTAATAGGACTGTATATGTATAGCGTATATCAGATTGCACACCAGCCTGGGGAGGGAGGGGGAGAAAAATTCTAAACTCAAAAGCTTATGGAAGTGATTGTTGATAAATCAAAATAAATTAATAAAAAAAGAAATGCTTTGTAAACCTTAAAGCATTATGTAAATGCAAGTTATTATTTTGATTAGATGCCCTCAGGCTGTCCATCTTCACAAGTTCATAGGAACTTATCTTACTACTACCATCAATACCAGGCTATGACATTCTAATAGTCAGACAGACAGACAGACAGACACACACACACACACACACACACACACACACACTCACACACACTTTTGGCATCAGATCCAGGGTTTACTATGTTCCACTGAAGAAGCAAACTGAAATACTCTTCAGTTTCCCCCGATCACTGGTAAATGACCCATCATCCAGCTGCCCTATGAAGAGCTTGCTCACGCCTCTCCCTTGGGAATGTGTGCACTTTTGCTGGTGGATTCAAAGGTTACAAATGTCGCCTTGTTCTTTGGAGTGTTCTTTGGAGCCAATCAGTCTTTTCGTAAAACCGGTGAGACTTGGCTCCACAAGCAACAGGAAATGAGAGCTTCTTTCGCTGTCTGCTTGCTTCAGTTTTCTCCTGTCTTTAATTCAAGTAGGGGGGAAAGGGAGAAATCAATTATACAGAGTCCAACTGCTTTCTGTGTGTTGGGTGTAAGGATAACCTTAGGCAATGCATTTCAATGAATGCAATTGGACAAGAAGGATTTTACAAACATCTAAAGCACTGTAATTTTAAAAATGAACTAACTCCTTAGATGCAGCCAAATGGAATACTTCAGGCCCTGCATTAACTAAGGAATACCTTCCAGAGGAAAAACTATAAGAGCCACTCCCCATCACTACCCCAAGGATAATTTCAATTCAATAGGTGGTGAGAATAAGGAAGCCACAGCTTGTTACCAGCGATGACTTAGAAAGGGCATCATCATGATGAAAGATTTGGAAGTCTAACTTACGTTACCAATTATACTGCTAGGCACATTGTAGTAATCAAATAGAAAGTCAGAATAATAACATCATAGAATGGAAGAGCTGGGAGGGGCCTTAAAAACATTTAGTACAATTCTTCTATTATTTTGAAGTTAATTTACTGGGAGGCAGTACAGTATGGTGGAAAGTGTAGAGGCTTTGGAGTTGAGAAAGGGTTCAAATTCCACCTCTGATGGGTTCAAATTAAAGCCACTTGAGTAGGAGAACTAGAGTTAGGAGGACCTTCAAAAACAGCATCCTCTTCTTGCAGGCAAGAAAACTTCCCTCAAGGGACATTAGCTGTGTTGAAGAGGTCTAGGACTTTTGGGGTGCTGCTGGGGGACACCCCAAGGTCACAGTACCAGGCCCTGTTGAATGAATTCAACTCAAATCTTCTCCAGCCAGAGGAAAAGTTTATTAGTGATAAATCACATAGGCCAGGTAACGCCTGTGAGGACAGGAGTGGGCATGAGAAAGTCTCAGCCTTTTGAGCATGAGGTTCTCAGCATCTGAATGGGCCCGGGTGGAATTTTTGTACACTGAAGTAACTTTGGGTGGCCAGAGAAGGGGGGCTGGGAAAAGGGTCCAGGTGAGAATTCTGATTGGAAGGTCTGAGAGATTGAATAGACAATGGGAATAGCTAATGAAGGGAACAGGCGGCAGAAGTTTGAAAGGCATCTGCAGAAGATCAAAGGGTGGGGCTAGGACTTTCAAAGGGAGAACAGGGAAGTTTGAGACCAGAGTAAGGCCTTTCTGGGGCTCAGACAAAAGGGAGCCAGATTCTTTTCGGCCGAGGGGCAAGTCTGAATAAGATTAAAAGGTAAGCTAAGGCTTTCAAAGGGAGATGAGGGGCTGGGGCCTGTAGACAAATGGGAATCAGATTCCCTTTGGGACAAGGGAGGAAGATTGTGGCTTGGGCCCCGCCCCCATGAGTGTGACTCTCAGGACCTTTTTTTTTTCCCATCTTTAAACTGAGACTAATGCATATATAATCTACCTTGTAGGTCTGTTATGCTTCCCTAAGATAACATACACAGAGTACTTTTTAATAATAAAGTACTATATAAATTTGAATGACTCATATAACCAGGACTGACTCCACCACACTTGTTGAGCCACTGTGTAAACCTCTAAAGATCCATTTGTCATTATCATACTGTGAACCAATATCGTGCAGCTGAAAATATTAAGCTTTAGTTAAAGTTTTTGGAAAACACACTCTAATAACAACTATCCAATTACCTCATAAGCATTTTCTACCCTTCATAATTGATTTCTGGCTTTCACTCTAAATTCTCTCTCATAGAGCATGGCAGGCCTTCCTCTCAGTGCAGTCCCAAATTACCACAACAGAGCTTTACAGTTAAAATACTATAATCTTGAATTCTAAAGAAAAGAGAGGACTTATTACCCTTAAGAGTTAATTGCAGAGCCTTAAAAAATATTGACATGAAATATTATTATAAAGCAGTGTGCTAAGACTTGCTTTGAAGGTCTCAGTTCACTCGAATTGATCACAGGAAAGCAGGGAACTTGTCCGGTCCCTGGCCACTGTACTCACTGTGCTTGGTGTATACAATCACTTCCAAGTCATTGTTCTAGGCAATGACGAGGGGCAGAGTTTAAAGCAAACTTTCCACCAGTCACAAATATTCTGCTAGTGTTTTAAAATGGTTTCTTCCCCTGCTGTTTCTTGAACCACTGTTAGAGAAGTCGTTATTAATAAGAATGGGAACTCTAGCTTGGAAAGGCTTGATCAACTTCTAAAAGTCAGTTCTTTATTTGTGAAATCCAGCACTAAGAGAGAAGATAAAAACTCAAGCTGTGAAAATGAACTGTCGGTCCTGCCATTGGCTTCTCTTTGTGTTTAACATGCCATAAAACTCGGCCATAATGGCAGTGTGCATACCATATGGCCTAGATAGGTCATGAGATTAAAGTTCACAAGGAATGCTTGAGTTAGGAGCAGCACCTACCCCCAAGCTAGTATTTCCCTGAAAGTTAATGAAACTATCTTCAAAGTTTAGTTGGTCCAAGAGAATCAGACTTAACCCTTTGATGTAGCTTCCTTATGTCTTAAATAGAAAAGCTATGTGAAGGCTCCAGATCTTCTCAAGCTTGACACATGCTGCTCATTGGACTTGGCAACATGGCGAATGAAGCAGGAGAATTATGTCTAACTGTACCAACATCATCATCATCTTCTCTTCCTCCTCCTTGTCCTCCTCCTTTTTTCTTCTCTTCTTTTCTTCTCCTTTTCTCTTCTTATTCTTCATATTATTCTTCATTCCTTCCTTCCTACCTACCTTACCTTCTTTTTTCTTTCTTTCATCTTCCTTCTTTTTTTTCCTCCTCCTTTTAAATGATCTATGGTTGTCTTATTTTATTCCAACTGCAATCAACCACCAACCTGGCTTAAGTCATGTCTGGCCCAGAATAATACTTTAGTGATTCCTTTTCTAAAATAAATGCTAGTATTCAGTAACATTAAAATGCTTCTAACTTTGAAGAATCTTTGAGCTTATTGATAAATGTACTCATCTCAGTGATGTAGATCTCAACCCATCCATGCTTTCTCAACTTGTTTTGAAATTTTCTTCTATGTCCTTCTACAAATTCTTCACAACTGAAGTTCACTCAACATGATGGAGTCTTCCTCTACATCTTTCAACATTGAATAGATACTGGTGAAGAAAGAGGACTGTGTATCAATTATCATTGCAGTCTATATGAATTGTTGAATTTTATGCCTTTTCATTTTCTTTGCTTAGCACAGTACCAAGTACATGGGAGACTTAATAAATACTTGCTGATTGATTGTTATAAAACCAATCTACTTCTTTTTCATGTCATAAATCTCTTGGATGAAATCCCTTCCTCTGTGTCTCTTGTCTGTTCTTTGTTGGTAGTTTTAGGACTCCATGAGTATAAATAGTAAATAACAATTATTTCTGTTTTGGCCATAAACCCTGAGGGTGTTCCCCTCCCAGACTGACTTTTTTTGACTAGGTGAAAGAGGCTCTTTTTGGCCTCATTTCTTACCTAGTCTTAATCACTGAGTGGGTGTTGCCTCAGACAGACTGACCTGGGAAAGACCTTATCTTAAAAAGGCCAAGGTCTCCCACTGCATGCAGGGCCATCTGCAGTCATTGTATTCTACATCTTGCCACTGGACTCTCTGCAGAGGAGAGAATGAGGCTGGTGACTTTGCATAGCCAAGACTCACTTAAATCCAACCCACTTGTAAATCAGGACTTGATGTCACTGGTCCTCTTTGAGAATGAAGGATAAACAACAACAGCAATGACTCCAAATCCACTGCTTTGTCCATTGCACACTGATGCTTGCTACATCCTACTTCTAACCAATAGGCACCTCTCATTTATCCTTGGGCTGAAGCACATCTTTAATTCTTAGAGACTATAGTATTCCATGATTTAGCCAAATAGTATTGGTAAAAGAATTTAAATGTTAAAAACAAGGGCCTTTGGTTCAAGAAATTCAGTCATTAAAAGCACTGTATAGGTTTCCAATGCAATCCAGCTTTTTCTAATTCTAGTCAATTATTGATCTAATTCATTGTGTACCTGCAGCATCTGTCTAAGACATATGTGCTGATGGATAATCTCTATGGGTTGTCCATCCCATCTCACATTGTAATCTGGATAATAGGTATTTTCCAAATACTTTGAACTCTTTCAGGAGTCTCTGTGATATTTCTAAGCACAATACAATCAACAGAATATAATTTACAAATAGGAATATGTGAAAGACCTCCCCATCAATAGGGGAACTCTCTTAGATTTGGAGTCTATGTTGGATATTTCCATAATGGTAACAAACATCTTTAGCAAGTGTAAACCACTCTAGGTTATATTTTATTTGATATTAATAATCAAAGTGTCATTAAACAAAATTTTCCACTGTTCTTTTGAGAGCTTTCTTGTATGTGTTTGTGAGGGGGGAGGGGAGGTCAGGTAGTGCTATAAGTCTGGAAGATTGTATAGGTCTGGGGGGGGCAGGGTTCACCAAGTAAATGGGATTAACTATCTAGTGAATTTTCCCCAAAATATTTTGCTCTTGTAGAAGATCCTCAATGTGAGATTAGTGTTATAAGCCCAGAGGATTGGATAGGCCCTTGTACATGGTTGCAGCCAATCAGAGAGGAAATAAGAGGCACTTTGATTATCCATAGACTTTTTGTTTTTTATTTTCTTATTTTTGTCAGATCCAGTAAAACTTATCCTATATTCATAAAGTAAAAGAAAGAAGGAAGGAAGATAGGAAGGAAGAAAGAGAGGAAGGAAGGAAGGAAGGAAAGAAGGAAGGGAGGGAGGGAAGGAAAGGAAGAAGGAAAGAGAGGGAGGAAGGAAATTATGGGTTTGAAAAATTATTATATTGCATATATATTAGAGACTTTGTTAGAGGAGAAGATGGATGGATGATTCCAAGCAATATTACCTTCTAAAAGAGCAAGAAACATTGAAGCGAAAAACAAGTTTACACAATTCCTGGTGAGACATCCACTTAAGTCAATTATTTAAGAGTAAAAGTAGAAGGCGAACAAAGGCAAAACAATTGAAAAGCAAATATTTCTAGAGTAAAAGAAAAGTTTCTAAATATTCCCATAATGATCTGTTTCCTCAAGAACAGGGCAGCCTCCCCATGTGCACTATGACATCACAGCCCATGATGTCCTTTGGGAGGCACTAATGGCCTGAATACAGACTTTGTTATTGCTGAGGGTTTGTTCCAGTTTATTCGAATCACATATGCTTCCCCTACTAACTTCCAAAAAAAAGAAAATGGAGCAGCATGGTAGAGAGGAAATAGCATTGTCCTTCGAGACAGAAAGCTCTGGTGTTCTTATCATATCATCATAGGACTTAGCACTTGAAAAAACTCTAGAAATCATTTAGTCCAATTCCTTCATTTAGTAAATGAGGAAACTGAGAACTGCAATGGGGAAATGACTTGTCCAATGCCATAAACAGGTAGAAGGCCAGATATTCTGGCTCAAAAACCGGTGAATGCTTACTGATCACATAAGGGTAATCTGTGTGTGTGTGTGTGTGTGTGTGTGTGTGTGTGTGTGAGTTTAGTAATTTGTAAATAAAAGTTTAAGGCATGAACTGGAGAACCTTCACCATTCTGAATGTTCACTGCTGCATGACCTCCAGCTCATCAATGCTCCCTTCTAAAACTGTAGCAATTGGAACTGAACACAAACGTTGCAAAACATCAAATTCAGTAATTTGTGTAAAGTTTTTTGTAACTCATAAAGTGATTTATAAATGCAAATGACTATCGGTATTACTATGTTCACTCATAGATAGCAATTCAATTCTACAAACATTTAATAAGCCCCTTTGATATGCAAGGCACAATATTAGCTGCTGAGGGTGCAAAAAAAAAAATACCTTCCAACAAAGACCTGGGTTCTCTTAGGAATTTCTAATTTCTGCCTTGAATGATCTTCCAAAAGTGCAGTTCTGATCTGACCATGCCATTCCTACTCAAATTCTAGTGGCTCCCTTACCTCTAGTAACTAATATAAAATCCTCTGGAATTTGAAGCCCTTCACAACGTGGCCTCTTCTTCACTTTCTGGTTTTCTTTACTCTAATTTCCTCCATACCCTCAGTCTAAGCCCACTAGCTTACTTGCATTTCCAGACCCCATGTTTTTTCCCTGACCATTCTTCTGTCTGGAATGCTCTCCCTCCTCTCCTCCACCTTCTGGCTTCCATGGTATCCTTCAAGACACAACTCAGATCCTTCCTTACAAAAGACTTTCCCAACCCTCCTTCCCTCTCCCAATCTAATGTCTTACCTACGAAATTCCTTTCCATTTATAACGTATAAATCTTGTATATAATATGTGTATATACACACATGTGTATATGTATATATGTGTATATATAGTTATTTTCATATTTTATTCTTCATTAGAGCACAAGCACTTTGAAATCAAAGACTATTTTTTTCCCTTTCTTTGTATCCTAAGCACTTAGCACAGTGCCTGGCACATAGTTAGCTCTTAATTTATGCCTATTGTCATTGTTGTTAATGTTGATATTATGGGGGACTTAAATCTAATGATCTTTCCCCTGATGCAATTTATAGCACATGTATACTTCTATTTCAGAAACTGCAGTTTTTTTGGCCTCTCTAACATAATTGACCTTTGTATTTTTATTACTCCTGAATTCTATGAGCATTTAACAGTTGAACATAGCTATTATTCTAAATCTCTTTTAATTTGCTTTTACAACTTGACTCTTTCTGTGTTTCAGTCTATATTCTTTCTTAGTTTGTTAAAGTTTGACATACCCTTATTTGAAATTATTCAAATTATAAATTCAATTAGCAAGGAACATAGAAGATTAGTTACATCTACTGAACATAGAGCTCTCTTCAATTCTGTATCTTAGCAATTAATTGGCTTCTAATGCTTTTCTATAGTCCATTAAATGGATAAACTTCTAAACCATTCCAAATAATTCAGATTAATTTTTAAAAACACTCTTTATCTGGGCTCGTTTTGGTCATGCCTTTTGAAAATTTTTACACATAGTGTCTGTGCAAATCAAAAATCGTCCTCAGCTATATCAACATTCATTGGAATCTAGTATGAACCAGATTTTTAAAATATTTTGCCATTCTCCAATTGTACTTTGCATGCCAAAAAATCTATGCATTTAATGGTAATTATTATAGCTTACATTTATGTAATGCTTTAATATTTGTAAAATACAACACATTATCTCATTTTATCCTCACAACAGTCTGGAAGTTAGGTGATATTATTATCTTCATTTTTATAGATAAGAAAACTGAGGTAGATAAAGGTAAAGTGACTCACTCAGGGTCATACGGCAGTAAGAGTCTGAGGCCAGATTTCTACTCAGGTCTTCCTGATTCAGGTCCAGGGTACTATCCACTGAACCACTTATCTTAGAAAACCCTTAGTATATACCTAAGAAGAGAATCTGGGGCCCTTCTGCCAAGTGGAGGCTGTTTACATACTCCAGCTATTTGAAAGAAAAGTTTAAAAAACTCATCAGTCATACTCATGTTACTAAGCTACTGAGTATGGTCTTTGGTCAGAAAAAGTGAAAAAGAAATAGACCAAGGATTCTTAACTCTGGTTTCACCCCACCTAGGCCTATAAAGATCCCGAGAGGTATTAGAAATTCAAGTTGTCCATGCTAGATTCATCTGCAATCATCATTTTTATTGTACTGTTGTGGAAATGCTTGTTTTGCTCCCCATACTGAAAATAAATTGAATTTAAAAAATAATTCATCCTTCCCCCAACACAGATTCTTAACGTAAAATGATATTAATTCACTTTAGTGGTTTTTAAAACAAATATACATTGTTCGGCTTTTTCAGAATGAGATGGAGAAGTCATAGAATAAGAAAGTATGAATGCATCTCCAGACAAAGCACATAGAATACCACCATCATTAACAACAGCAACACCATTGCTCACATTCATAAAAACCTTTAAGGTTCGCAAAATCATTTACAAGCATTATCTCATCTGAGCCTCACAACAATCCTAAAAGGTGCCTACTACAAGTAGTCATTCCCCACTTTATGATGGGGAAACTGAGACTTCTGGCATCTTTTTCACTTTAAAAATATTTGCTTTCTCCTCTTCTTCCGATTCTACCTCCTATTCTTTGCCCACAGTATAAAACACTTGATGAATCTGACTCTCGAAACTTTGATCTACATTTACTAAATATAAGTAAGAACAGTCAGCCCACTAAAGGTTGATTTTTCTGTATTATTTTATCAAAATACATTGCCAATACTTATTCTAGCATGGTGAGGTCAAAATCAATTCAATCAATAAGTATTTATTAAGCACCTAATATGTCCAAGGCATTGTAGAAACAAATTCCTAGAGACTGTATGTTGACTTAGATAATCACAAAATAATATTATCTATGTTATATTGTATTTTTATTTATTTTATTAAACATTTCCCAATTGCATTTTAACCTAGTTCTGGCTTTCCCATGAGATTTTTGGGGCTTGGCCCTCTTCCAGCCTAGTTGCGGTGATGTTTCCACTCATTCTCCTCAGTGGGGTATGAATATATGTGAAAAAATCCTTGATATCAAAGAATAGTGATCATAGAATTTATAGTTGCAGTTTGATATTAGTAATAAGAAGTTCAATGGTCATTTAGTCCAATCCCCTTCCTGATGTCTGAATCATATTATCCCCCTTCATATCATCCCCAATAAATATTATAATAAGAATAACCCTTGGCTGGGCTTCAGAAGACATTTATGCTTGAGACCCAGCTCCAACACTAGGTCACTATGTATGATCTCTACCTGCTGCATCCAGGAGATGGACTTAGTCATCTATAAGGTCTCTCTGAACTCTAACATTTTGTGATCCACACTTGATAGAATACTTTTATTAATTGCAATACTTTTTTTTGAAAAACACAAGAGATTTTCACATAAATCCAGGATGTGAATGTCTTAAAGGCCATTAAGTTCAAATTACTATCTAATGCGTTGTCTCATTGAAACAGTCCTAACAGTTGGAATTCACTTGTTGCTTAACTTCCATGAGCCTCAATTTATATTTCCTGTAAAATGAGGGTAATCCCCCAATCACCTCTTTCCCAAAGTATCCCATGACTGTCATCCGTAGTCCTGAATGCACCACATTGTAGAATAATGTCTTTTTGTCTTTTGAGCATGGACACATTTTTGCCCAAAATTGCTTATGAAGAAGTCAGAAAAGACCCAAATTAGATAAGTAGAACAAATTTCAATCTGATGGGCAGCCATTCATCATTGCCTTCTGTGCTGGTATTTATCACTATATAAGAGGCATTAGGATTCAGTAGAATGTAAAGTCCTTGAGGGCACAGTACTACTCTCATTTTTGTCTTTGGAAACCACAAAGCTACTTTAGCAACTCAAACTTCTTTTGGAAAAACTTTTAATGATAATGTTCTCCTGGTGTTGCTGTATGTCTGCAAAAGATGGAACACAACTGTCCTTAAAGCATTGAAAATGACTCATACTGAGGGCAACGAGGGAAAGTATGAGTGAAAGGAGGCTCCATCATATAATCAAAAGCTATCATTAAAGAAATGTATGAGAGGAAGAAAAGATGGGATGGTCACTTGGGTTGGGCAAGGGATAATAGGATATGAGCTGAAGAGCTTCACTGGTATTCTCCTGATGTCAGAAAAAAAAAGTGAGGAAAACTTCCTACATACTTGGGGGGATCCCTTGTGGTAAACTCATGGACAGGCATGGGTAAGAGTCCCACAGGATGGGCTTGCATGGATAGGTTGCATTCTGCATCATTTGGAGGAAATACTCCATGCATGAGATCACACATCTATGAGCTAGAATGGGTACCATATATTTTTTTTAACCTTGCTTATTTAAAAAAAAAACAGTTTACATTTGTGAATGGTTACTTTCCATAAAAATAAGGATTATTCCAAGTAGACATTAAGAATCTTCAGTAGAATGTAAGGTCCTTGAGGGTATGAACTGCTTTCATTTTTGCCTTTGTATCCCAGTACCCAGGATAATCAGTGTCTGGCCCATATGAACATAGTCTGCTGAACTGAAGCCCCCCACATTCCATCTTAGACTGGACTCAATACACAACAAAACTAGCCAGTTCCAAGCTTGGCTTAATACTGCCTCTGTCTTGTACTGCTCAGGAATCCTTTTCTCCATTTACTCATTCTCAAATCATAGAATCAAAGAATCTGAGCATTGAGGGGGACCTCAATGGCCTTCCAGCCCAACTCAAAAACAAAAAGAATCCCTATCCAAACGTACTAGCAAGTGCTTAAGGAGCGCCAAAGAAGGTAATCCACTTTGCCTTGAGGCAGAACCTTCTACTTTTGGATGGCTCTGATAGATTAAGCAGGGGTAGGGAACCTGTGGCCATCTAGGTCCTTGGGTGAGGCCTTTTGTGAGTCCAAGGGTGAGTCCAAGTTTTACAGAAGAAATCCTTTTCTTAAAGGGATTTGTTCTATTAAGTTTGTATTCAGCCAAGGGGCCACACCTGAGGACCTAGAGGGCTCATGTGACCTTGAGGCCAAAGGTTCACCATCCTTGGTTTAATATTTTTCCTCACGTGAAGTTTCACTTGTTCTTTTTTCAATTTTTACACATTTTTTTCTTGTTCTGCCCTCTGGTGCTAAAGAAGACAAATATAATCTACTGCCCATGAGAGGCCTTCAAATACTTAAAGATTGCTAACATGTGAGAGAAATTATTTTTCTATTACATTAATAACCAATTATTAAATTAAGATTGAGCTTTTTTCTTTCTATTTCCTTATTCAGGGACCAGTCCCTGTAGATCACTCAATCAGTGTCTGAAGGACATCGCTGGCTGATAGGTAAGGCTGCCCAAATCCTCCAGGTAAATACTCTGCCATCTTAGGCAGGATCCCACCTAAGTAGAAGATTTTACAATCAAAATCAAATCTAGGTGAATTCTTGCCCTTAGGAAGCAAGTTTATGCTCTTGCAGCAACTCCCTCCCCCCTACTGTGGTCTAGTGTAACCCAGCTTATGAAGGAGAAAACCAGCCAGAGTAGTCTTAGTAGATATGGATTCCTTTGTCCAGATTGTTGGGGGATGCTGAGTCACATGATCAAGTCACATTCTCAGCAGGAGGAGCTGAAGATTTTTAGCACACCTCCTCATTAACATGTCCACCCCCTCATTAATTGTTCACCAATCAGATTTTTACCTGTCAAGGGCACCTCTTTTTCCAGAGGTATTTAAGCATTCAGTGATCTCCATGGTTTTGTCTGGTTACCAAGAAAAAGCACTGACCACCAATTTATTGAATATTAATTGCCTAGAAACTCTGTCTCTTGGACCTTTCATTCATTTCACAGGTCTCCAATGAATCTTATCTTCTCTAGGTTGAACATGTCAGGTTCTTCAACAATATTTAGCTTTTCTTTTTTTGTTTTCTTTTTTGTTTGTTTTTTTTGCTTGTTTTTTAATTTTATTAATTTATTTTTATGTATCAACAATCACTTCCATAAGCTTTTGAGTTGAAAATTTTTCTCCCCTTCCTCCCCCCACCCTCCCCAAGACAGCTCACAATATAACATAGGCTTTACATTTACATACCCATTAAACATATTTTCTCATTAGTGAAGTTGTAAGTAAAAATTAAAAACAATAGGAGGAACCATTAGAAAGATGAAACAAAACTCAATGGAAGGTAAAAGTAAGTGGTAGTGATTCAACTTCCATAGTTCTTTCTTTGGATGTGGACAGCATTTTCCATCCTGAGGCCTCTGGAGATGTCCTAGATCCTCGTAATGCTTAGAAGGGTTCAGTTTAACATTTTTAGTCATTGCATAACATGGCTGCTATTGTGTACAAAGTCCTCTTGGTTCTGCTCACTTCACTCAGCATCAGATCATATAAGTCTTTCCAGGTTTTTCTGAAGTCAGCCTGTTCATCATTTCTTATAGCACAATAGTATTCCATTGCGTTCATATACCACAACTTGCTCAGCCATTCCCCAATTGATTGGCATCCTCTCAATTTCTAATTCTTTGCCACAAAAAGAGCTGCTATGAATATTTTTGTACATGTGGGTCCTTTTCCCATTTGTTTGATCTCTTTGGGATATAGCCCTAGAAGTGCTATTGCTGGATCAAAGGGTATGCACATTTTTGTAGCCCTTTGGGCATAGTTCCAAATTGTTCTCCAAAATGGTTGGATCATTTCACAACTCCACCAACAATGTATTAGTGTTCCAATTTTCCCACATCTTCTCCAACATTTATCATTTTCCTGTTTTGTCATGTTGGCCAATCTGATAGGTGTGATGTGGTACCTCAGAGTTGTTTTGATTTGCATTTCTCTAATCAATAATGATTTAGAGCATTTTTTCATATGACTATAGATGGCTTTAATTTCTTCATCTGAGAACTGTCTGTTCATATCCTTTGACCATTTATCAATTGGGGAATGGCTTGTGTTCTTATAAATTTGTCTTAATTCTCTATATATTTTAGAAATGAGGCCTTTATCAGAGAGACTGGTTGTAAAAATTCTTTCCCAATTTTCTACCTTCCTTCTAATCTTAGTTGCATTGGCTTTGTTTGTGCAAAAACTTTTCAATTTAATGTAATCAAAATTATCCATTTTGCTTTTCATAATGTTCTCTATCTCCTGTTTGGTCATGAATTCTTCTGTTCTCCATAGATCTGATAGGTAAACTATTCCTTGTTCTCCCAGTTTACTTATGGTATCAGCCTTTATATCTAAGTCATGAACCCATTTTGACTTTATTTTGGTATATGGTGTGAGATTTGGGTCTATGCCTAGTTTCTGCCATACTCTTTTCCAGTTTTCCCAGCAGTTTTTTTCAAAGAGTGGGTTCTTATCCCAGAAGCTGGGGTCTTTGGGTTTATCAAATAATAGATTACTATAGTCATTGACTACTGTGTCTTGCATATTTAACCTATTCCACTGATCCACCTCCCTATTTCTTAGCCAGTACCAAGCAGTTTTGATGATTGCTGCTTTAATACAATTTAAGATCTGGAATTGCTAGGCCACCTTCCCCATTTCTTTTCATTAGTTCCTTTGATATTCTGGACCTTTTGTTTTTCCAAATGAATCTTGTTATTATTTTTTCTAACTCTATAAAATAATTTTTGGTAGTTTGATTGGTATGGCACTGAATAAGTAAATTAGCTTAGGTAGGATTGTCATTTTTATTATATTAGCTCGGCCTACCCATGAGCAACTGATGTTTTTCCAATTATTTAGATCTGATTTTATTTGTGTGAAAAGTGTTTTGTAATTGTGTTCATAGAGTTCCTGGGTTTGTTTCGGAGGTAGACTCCTAAATATTTTATAATGTCTACAGGAAGTTTAAATGGGATTTCTCTTTCTATCTCTTGCTGTTGGGCTTTGTTGGTAATATATAGAAATGCTGATGATTTATGTGGGTTTATTTTATAGCCTGCAACTTTAAAGTTGTTTATTATTTCAAGTAGTTTTTTACTTGATTCTCTAGGATTCTCTAAGTATATCATCATGTCATCTGCAAAGAGTGATAGCTTTGTTTCTTCTTTGCCTATTCTAATGCCTTCAATTTCTTTTTCTTCTCTTATTGCTAAAGCTAAGTTTCCAGTACAATATTGAATAACAGTGGTGATAATGGACATCCTTGTTTCACCCCCGATCTTATTGGAAATGCTTCTAGCCTGTCCCCATTACATATAATGCTTGCTGAAGGTTTTAGATAATGCTATTTATTATTTTAAGGAAGACTCCATTTATACCTATGCTTTCTAGTGTTTTTAATAGGAATGGGTGTTGTATTTTATCAAAAGCTTTTTCTGCATCTATTGAGATGATCATGTGGTTTCTGTTGGTTTTGTTGTTGATATGCTCATGATGCTGATAGTTTTCCTAATATTGAACCAACCCTGCATTCCTGGTATAAATCCTACCTGGTCATAGTGTATTATTCTTGTGATAAGTTGCTGCAATCTACTTGCTAGTATTTTGTTTAAAATTTTTGCATCTATATTCATTAGAGAAATTGGTCTATAATTTTCTTTCTCTATTTTGACTCTTCCTGGTTTAGGTATCAACACCATATTTGTATCATAAAAAAGAATTTGGTAAGACTCCTTCTTCACCTATTTTCCCAAATAGTCTATATAGTATTGGAATTAATTGTTCTTTAAATGTTTGATAGAATTCGCATGTAAATCCATCTGGCCCTGGAGATTTTTCCCTAGGGAGTTCACCAATGGCTTGTTCAATTTCTTTTTCTGAGATGGGGTTATTTAAGTATTTTACTTCCTCTTCTTAATCTGGGCAATTTATATTTTTGTAAATATGTATCCATTTCACTAAGATTGTCAAATTTGTTGGCATATAGTTGGGCAAAATAATTCCTAATTATTGTTTTAATTTCCTCTTCCTTGGTGGTAGCTTCCCTTTTCATTCTTGATACTAGTAATTTGGTTTTCTTCTTTTTTTTTTAATTAAATTAACCAAAGGCTTATCTATTTTATTGTTTTTTCATAAAACCAGCTCTTAGTTTTATTTATTAGTTCAATAGTTTTCTTAATTTCAATTTTATTAATTTTTCCTTTGGTTTTCAATATTTCTAATTTGGTGTTTAGTTGAGGATTTTTAATTTGTTCTTTTTCTAGTTTTTTTAGTTGTATGCCCAATTCATTAATCTCCTCTTTTTCTATTTTATTTATGTAAGCATTTAGAGATATAAAACTTCCCCTAAGAACTGCTTTCGCTGCATCCCATAGGTTTTGGTATGTTGTCTCATTATTGTCATTCTCTTGAATGAAATTATTGATTGTTTCTATGATTTGTTGTTTGACCCAATCATTTTTTAGGATTAGATTATTTAGTTTCCAATTATTTTTTAGTCTATCTTTCCATGGCCCTTTATTACATATAATTTTTATTGCATCATGATCTGAAAAGGATGCATTTAATATTTCTGCCTTTCTGCATTGGATTGTGAGGTTTTTATGCCCTAGTACATGGTCAATTTTTGTGTATGTGCCATGTACTGCGAGAAAAAAGTATATTCCTTTCTATCCCCATTCAGTTTTCTCCAGAGGTCTATCATACCTAACTTTTCTAATGTTCTATTCACCTCCTTAACTTCTTTCTTGTTTATTTTGTGGTTAGACTTATCTAGTGCGAGAGGGGAGGTTCAGGTCCCCCACTAGTATAGTTTTGCTGTCTATTTCTTCCTGTAACTCCCTGAACTTCTCCTGTAAGAATTTGGATGCTATACCATTTGGTGCATATATGTTTAGTAATGATATTACTTCATTGTCTATGGTGCCTTTTAGCAGGATGTAGTTTCCTTCCTTATCTCTTTTGATTAGATCTATTTTTGCTTTTGCTTTGTCTGAGATCAGGATTGCTACCCCTGCTTTTTTACTTCAGCTGAGCATAATATATTCTGCTCCAGCCTTTTACCTTTACCCTGTATGTGTCACTCTTTTTCAAATGTGTTTCCTGTAAACAACATATTGTAGGATTATTTTTTAATCCATTCTGCAATCCGTTTCCGTTTTATGGGAGAGTTCATCCCATTCACATTCACAGTTATGATTACTATCTGTGTCTTTTTCTCCATCCTTTTCCCCCATTTATGCTTTCTTTCTCCTTTTTCCTTTCTCCCCTTCACTAGTGTTTTGCTTTTGACCACCGCCTCCTTCAGTCCCTCCCCTTTTATTATCCCTTTCCCTTTTCTTCCCCTTTAGTCTTACTGCTTCTTCCCTCCCTTCTTTCCCCCCCCCTTTTCTTTCCCCTTTTCCCTCCTACTGCCTATAGGGCAAGTAAGATTTCTATACCTGACTAATTATATTATGACCTTCTTGAGCCAAATCTGATGAGAGTAAGGTTCAAACAATTCTCCCCCCCCACTTCTTTCCCTCTGCTGTAACAGGATTTTGTATCTTTTCCTGTAATGTAATTTACCCTTGTCTGCCTCCTCCTTTCTCAGTACATTTTCTAAGATCAGATTGATCCACTTATTTGGATCCATTTAACCCACTTGATTAGATTTTTTTTTATCATTACATCAAAGTCAACTAATATCCACCCTCTTTATGTATACTCCTTTAACAAGGTGTAATAACAATACAGTTCTCAAGGGTTGCAAGTCTCATATTCCCTTGTAGGGGTTTAAACATTCCCCCTTTATTTAAACAGCATATTGTATCCTGCCCCATTTACCTTTTTAAGTCCTTCTTCAGTCCTGTACTTGCAGATCAAATTTTTTGTTGAGATCTGGTCTCTTTATAAGGAAAGTTTGGAAGTCTCCTATTTGTTGAATATCCACCTCCTCCCTTGAAAAATGATGCTCATTTTTGCTGGGTAATTGATCCTTGGCTGCATTCCAAGCTCCTTTGCCTTAGGAATATCATGTTCCATGCCCTGCGGTCTTTTAATGTAGAAGCTGCAAGGTCCTGTGTAATCCTGACTGTGGTTCCATGATATTTAAATTCTTTCTTTCTGGCTGCTTGCAGCACCTTCTCTTTCATCTGGTAATTTTGGAATTTTGCTATTGTATTTCTTGTGTTGTCAATTTGGGATCTCTTTGAGATGGTGATGGGTGGATTCTTTCTATGGTTATTTTCCCTTCTGGTTCTAGGACTTCTGGGCAGTTTTCCTTTATGATTTCCTGAAAGATACTGTCCAGGCTCTTTTTTTCATCATGATTTTCAGGTAGTCCAATAATTTTTAAATTGTCTCTCCTGAGTCGATTTTCCAGGTCGGTTGTTTTACTGATGAGGTATTTTACATTTTCATCTTTTTTTCATTTTTTGTTTCTGTTTGACTGATTCTTGCTCTCTCATAGAGACATTAGTTTCCATTTGTCCAATTCTAGTTTTTAACAGATTGTTTTCTTCTGTTAGTTTTTGTACTTCCTTCTTCAACTGGCCAATTGTGTTTTTTAGGGACTTGTTTCTTCAGTACTCTCTGTTAGTTTTTGTCCTTCCTTCTTCAATTGGCCAATTGTGTTTTTTAGGGACTTGTTTTCTTCAGTGTATTTTTTTTCCAATTGGCCAATTGTATTTTTGAAGGACTCTTTACCTCTCTCATTTGACTATTAAAATCCTTCTTGAGCTCTTCTAAGAAGGCTTTTTGGGCTTCAGACCAGTTCATATTCCCTTTTGTTGTTGCAGATGTGGGTTTGTTGACAATGTTGTCCTCTTCAGAATTTCTGTCTTGATCTTCACTCTTCTCATAATATGAATCTATGGTACTTTCTTTTTACTCATGGTGTTTCTTTATTCCCTGGCCTTTAAAGAGATTGAGCTCTCCTGCTGGGGAACAGAGGGTACTGACCCAAGCTTCTTGTGTTGGGAGCCTAGGTCTTGGTCACTGGCTTTGTGTGCTGGGGCCTCTTATGCTGGAATTGGAGGCTGTAGGTTTCTGGCAGCTTACCTGTGTTGGGCTGGAATCAGCAAGGCTGGAACTTTCAGGCAATTCTAGGTTGCCTGCTTTTCCTTTCCTTTAGCTTTCTTCAGCTCCTTTTAGATGGGTGCTGCAGGTGTTTATCTGCCTGGGGCCCCCTGCAGTGTTGTCTCCCTCTTTCTGCTAATGCCGGAGATTCCTTTGAGTGGAGTGCGACCTGGTGGTTTTCTGAGCTGGTTTCCACCGGTTCCCCCCCTCACTGAGGCACTTGGAGGTCCAGGTGTTGGTGTTGCCTGCTCTACCACCTGGGCTTCAGGATTTCTTCACAATTGGAGGCTCACCTGTGTTGGGTTGGAATCAGCAAGGGCTTTAGGAAGCCTTTAGGTTGTTTTCTTCCCTCCTTTCAGATGAATGCAGGGTACTTATCGCCTGGGGCCCCTTGTTTCTGCTCCCTTATTTTGCTGAGGCACTGGAGCCCGTTTGCTGGGCTGCTGCACTGCTGCTCCGTCTTTCTTCTAGTTCAGGTGTTCCAGGGTTTTTTTTTTCTGGGGTGATATTTTCTGGGTTTTCAGAGGTTGATAGGGGAGAGTGAGAGCGACTACCTTTTCACTCTACCATCTTGGCTTCCGGAAGCAGAAGTAATATTTAGCTTTTCTAAGCTCTAAATAAACTTCCCCTGAACCACTTCTTTCCTTCCTTCCTTCCTCCCTGCCTTCTATCCTTCCCTCCCTCCTCCCTTATTTCCTTATTTCCTTCCTTCCTTCCTTCCTTCCTTCCTTCCTTCCTTCCTTCCTTCCTTCCTTCCTTCCTTCCTTCCTTCCTTCTTTCCTTCCTCTTTCATTCCTTCCTTCCCTCCCTCTTTCCTTCCTCTTTGTATCAATTCACAAATCCAACCATCTGAGGCTTCATGCACTTACTCAGGAATTATGATCCCTAGCAGACTACTTACTTATGCAGACCAGTTGCTAATGAAGAAAATGAACCCTGAGACTACACTCTACAAAACCAAGAAAATAGGCAGGTACGTGCTCCCAACTTTGCTGGCATTCTTCAAGTCTGATGCAGGGTTGTGGGGAGAAGAGGCATAGTAGTTTGGCCAGAGTCGGAAGCAAGAGACCTTTGTTCAAAATCTAGCCCTGAGATGTACTGAGCCTCAGTTTATTTACCTGTGAAATGGATCATAGAATCATAAATTTAGAGTTGGAGGCGGACTTCATGAACATCTAGTCAAATACCCTCTTATTACCTACCAAAGGCAAGATAGGTGAAGTGACCTGCACAACCTCACACAAGCAAGAAGAGGCAGAGCCAGTATTCAAACCAGATCCTGTGACTCTTCATCAAGTCCTCTTTCCACAGCTCCACATGTCTTTCTTGAATTCTTCCAGCAACGATAATTCTACTACTTCCTCTAGAGAGTCATTTTGAGGAAAGTACTTCATAAAACTTAAATCACTATCAAAATGAGGACTATTGTAATCACCAGATGAGACAACATATAGAAAAGAGCTTTGTAAAGTATGAATTAACATCCAAATGGAATATTCTTATGAATATCTCTATTAGAAGGTTCTTTTGAAAAATGTTCATATAATCACTTTCATATGAGAAAAGATCCCAAATCTCAGTGCTTAGTGATTAATAGAGATATTCCCTCATTTCTTAAAAATTATCTCAGTGGTGATAGCAATTTTGGTGCTGTACAAAGAATTTTATATTTCAATCAGAGGACCTATATTTGAGTTATGGCTTTACCACTTATTTGCTGTGTGACCTTGGGCAAGCCACTTTAGCTTCTTCAGCCTCAGTTTCCTCATCTATAAAAAGGGGAAGGCATAAATTGCTGCTGCTGTTCAATCATTTTTCAATTGTGTCTAACTCTCCATGACCTCACTTGGCAGAGATACTGGAGTGATTTCCCATTTCCTTCTCATTTTACAGATGATGAAATGGGGACAGACAGGGTTAAGTGACTTGCCCAAGATCACACAGCTAGTAAATCTCTAGTTAGCAAACTAATTTACCCTTAACTGGGGGTAAATTAGATGGCCTCTAAGGTTCAGGATAGTTCTAGATCTATGATCTTATGGTCCTATCATCTTGTTACCTACATGGTTTAGTCTACCTCTAAATCTATGGTCCTACAATCCTAGTCAATTTCTCATTACTGAAATGGAAGGATGATATGGTGTGAAAAGGCAATTCTCCCTTGATCTTTACATTGATATCTCTAGGTACATACAGGGAGCATGAAGCTTAAACATATAGATTTCTTGGTATGTAGGCATATGTATAATACATAAATATATGTATATATGTGTTGGTTGGTTGTCATTCCTCGTTCTCGAAGAAAACCAAAATGACATCACTGTTGGAGTCAAGGTACAATGGGTGCAACTGAGGCTGATCAGACCAATACAAGCTCAGAAAGCTCTAACCCACATCAGGCACAAAGAGACTATAGGAGCGCTTGGAGTGGAGATGTCTCCGAATTTGTGCGTTTCACATTTCTTTTGAGCTACTGAGTGTACATATGCATGTACCTATGTGTGTATACACTCATGAGTGTATGTATACACACATATTTATATGTCTATCGTTATATCTATCTATATAGATATATAAACACATACATATTAATATATCTATACACACACACACACATATATATATATAGTGTGTGTGTGTAGATATGTGTGTATGTATGTGTGAGTACATACAATATTTTAATGCATTGCCTAGGAGAGTTCTAAGGCAAACAGAACTCCTAACCTTTTAATGAATGAGAGGACTTTTTTGTTCCATCCTGGAAATTTAGGTTAATAAAACTAGAAAGATTGCAGTGCAGTTGGGAGAAAAAAAATGAATTTACACTAAATTTAGCTTGATGCTTTTCTGCATGAGAACTTTTGTCTTTTGATGATACAATATCAAGCTTAAAAGCTACTACAATTTTAATGTCTACATTAAGCCCAAGGTAATAGAATAAAGAAGTAACAAACTTCAAAGCTGAGATCCCAGTCAATTTTCTCCTGTTTTAGATATACGGATAGGACCACGTATTCTTGGAAAATTAAAATCTGCCATGTCCAATGGGAGAAACAATTCATCAAAATTGACCTCCCACTGAGATGACTTCAAATCTACAGCTATTTCAGAGGGAAATATTATCACATAGCACCTGCTAGGGCTGGCAAATGCTGTGCCTGAAGATTATGAACAGTTCTCAGCTGTCACACTTTACTGGCAATGAATGCAGTCCCACAGGGGTGACCTTTAGAATAAAAGCATGTTTAGGGTGGAATCAGACTGAGATCAAATATTTCTTTGGTGGTGAGGGTAGGATGAGATTCAGTATTGAATCCTTGACAAATTTTATCACCTTATTTTTTTTTGAGGTGGGTCAGAATGGTAATATCATACAAGCTTGACACAGAAGCATGATATAATGGTGATTTGAAACTTCAATTTTTGGACATCTGTTGGAACTCTCCCTCCTCCTTCCTTTCTCTCCCCCCTCCTCCCTCTCTCTCTGTCTCCCTTCTTCCTTCCCCCAATCTCTTCTCTTGCCCTCCCTCCTTCCACTCTCCTCTCTTAACATTTCTTGCTCTCATTCTTTCTCTCCTCAAAGCAAAGCAGCTAATAATTTTGAGACTTGCCTTAATGGAAAGGATGATAAAATTATGGTATGTATGAATTTAATGGAATACCTATTTTGCCATAAAAATGACAAAAGGGACAACTTCAGACAAACTAGGGAAGATTTACATAGATTGATGCAAAGTGAAGTAAGCAGAAACAGAAGAACATTTTTACAGTAAAAACTACAAGATAAAGAAAAACCAAGCTGAAGGAGTTAAGAAGGGAAAAAAGGAAGGAAGGAAGGAAGGAAGGAAGAAGGAAGAAGGAAGGAAGGAAGGAAGGAAGGAAGGAAGAAGGAAGGAAGGAAGGAAGGAAGGAAGGGAGGAGGAGGGAGGGAGGGAGGAAGGGAAAGAGAGAGAGAGAGAAGAGAGAGAAGAGAGAGAGAGAGAGAGAGAGAGAGAGAGAGAAAGAGAGAAAGAAAGAAAGAAGAAAAAAGAAAGAAAGAAAGAAAGAAAGAAAGAAAGAAAGAAAGAAAGAAAGAAAGGGAGGGGAGAAAGAAAAGGTCAGCAAAGCATTTTTAAAGCACAATTTTGGTTTTATTGCCACTCTTTTAAAAAATATGTAAAAATAAATTTTAATACTCTTTTAAAAATAATCTTGAAGAGGCAGCTGGGTGGCACAGTGGATAGAGCTCCGGCCTTGGAGTCAGGAGCTTCTGAGTTCAAAAGCGGCCTCAGACACATAACACTTAACACTTAACTAGCTGTGTGACCCTGGGCAATTTAACCCCATTGCCTAACAAAAAACAAACAAACAAACAAAAAACAAACCAAAAACAATCTTTAATTCCAAATTCTTTCCCTCCCTCCTCTTTCTACTCATTGAGAAGGCAAGCATTTGATATAGATTATACATATGCAGTCATACAAAACATATTTCCATATTAGTCATGTTGTGAAAAAGAACACACAGATGAAAAAAATAAGAAAAATAAAATTAAAAAGGTATGCTTTGATCTGCATTCACACTCTGCCAGTTCTTTCTTTGGGGATGGATAGCATTTTCCATCATACGTTCTTCAGAATTTTCTTGGATCATTTTCATTCACAATTGATCATCCTATAATATTGCTATTAATATGTACAATGTTCCTCTGGTTCTGTTCATTTCACTTTACATCAGTTCAATTAAGTTTTTCCAGGTTTTTCTGAGAGCATCCTACTTGCCATTTTTTATAGGACAATAGTATCCATCATAACTATTCACTACATTTTGTTCAGCTATTTCCTACTTGATTGGTGTCCCCTCAGTTTCCATTTTTTTTTTTGCCACCAGAAAAGAGCTGCAGCAAAGCATTTTTAAAAAACCATAAATGATTAAGAAAAGTCCAAACGAATCACAGACAAGAAGGACAGCTTTTCTACATGTTGAATACAATATACATTTGCAGTGAAGAGACTGTATTTTTCCTATTCTAATATGTATGTGGAAATGAAATTTTTATTTGGTGTTTGTGGAGTTCAAAGTTAAAGAAATACATTTTTTTTAAATTAAAAAAGGTTTGCTTTAATCATTATTTAATCCTTCAAAGCACAGAGTAACCAAAAAAGGGAAAATAGAATTTTGGGGTTAGAAATGCTAAGATCTTTGGGGTCAATTGGTTAATTGATATTAAAATTTGTGATTAAAAAAACCTTTTTTTTCTGGAGGAAAGGCAGAAATAGTTTGTTTAAGCTCACTAAATTATTGGAAAAACACATTTCAAAGGAGTTAGAAGAATGAGAAGTAGGATCTCATAGACTAAAAATCTCCAGTTAAAGTCAATCCAAAAGGGATGAAAGATTCTTAAGAATACTGTGACTTAGCTATTCTCAGCAATGCAGTGATCTAAGACAACTCCAAGGGACCTATGATGAAAAATGCTATCAATCCCCAGACAAAGAACCAATGGTCCCTGTACTTTTTTTTTAACTTTATTTTTCTTGAGGTTTTGTTGGTCTTTTTTCTTGCACAACATGATTAATATGGAAATGTGTTTTGCATGACCACACATGTATAACCCAAAAAAATGAAATTCTGAAAACTCTAAAGCATTTTGATGAAGAGAAAAAAAGATAATCATCAAAAGAGATTGATGTGAATGAATGGGATAGTCACCAATCAGCATTAATTTAATTTTATAATTTTTTATTGCATTAACTTTATTTCTGAATATATTCCCCCCTCCTCCTCTACTCAGCAAATCATCTTATAATATAAAAAATAAAAAGAAATAGGGCCAGGGGTGAGGGGGAAAGCAATTCATCAAAACTGACTAACGCAACAAACAGAAGTTGAAATGTTCCACACCCACAGTTCCCACCTTTATGAAGAGTAGAGGTCGATAACTTTTGTTTTCTCTAAGGCCAATCTTGCTTATTATAATTACACAGTATTCAAGTTTTGTTGTTACTGCTGGTGTGGTTCTTTCCATTTAAACTGCTGTAGTTATCGTGTATATTGTTTCCCTTATGCAGTTTACCTCACTCTATACAAGTGCATGTAAGTGTTCCTATGTTTCTCAAAAATCTTTTATTTGTCATTTCTTATAGCACAGTAATATTTCATTACATATAAGTACATTTTATTTAACTATTCACTGATTGATGGGCATCAACTTTGTTTCCAGTTTCTTGCTATGACAAAATGTGCTGCTATGAATAGATGGAAGCAAATGGAAACTTCCTTTTCTGTCTTCAATATCTTTGGGATATAAGCCTACTACATCAACTGTTATTGGAATTTTCATCATTTTTTAAGCATAAGTCTAAATTGCTTTCCAGAAGGATAGGAGCATCTCACAGCTTTACCAACAGTCTATTAGCTTTCCTATCTTTCTGCATTCCCTCCAATATTGGTGATTTACCAATACATTCATTAAAAAGTCATATGCAGAATAGAAAGAGCAAAATCACAAAAAGAAACTTAAAACTCTATAATTATGATGGTCAAGATTGATGTTTTAAAAACACATGAGAAAATGGAATCTCCCTGTCATCTTTGTAGAGGTAAGGAACAATGTGTATGGCAAAATTAGGAACACTGCCGGACTCAATTGATGTGTTGGTTAATTTTGCCGATTTTTTTTTTCTTTTGCTTTTTTATTCTCTGTTTAAAACAGTGGCTTCTCTGGAAAGAACAGAAAGTAGGAATATATTTGAAATATATTCCAAACCAAAATATACCAATTTTAAAAAAATTGGGGGAGGGAAGGATCTAGAGAAGGTGGAAAACTAGAGTGGACAATCAATCATAAACAAAAAATGTAATATAGTCCTATAAAAAAAGTGTCAAGAGAACTTAAGTTTAGAATAGACTGAGACTGTCAAAGAAAGCTAAAGACAACTGAAGTTTTGTTTTCTTTTACTTTCAGCTATACTGTGGGAAAGAGAGCAATCAAAGAATGAACAGGACAGCTGCTCGGGGCAGAGGAAATATGAAGAACCAATGACAGAGAAAAGACAGATCTGGTAAACTCTAGTCATGTGTATGTTTCCTCTGCCAAAGAAAATGATCTTTAAACTAAGAAGGACAGAATAAAAATGTCTAATATGGAGTTGACACCCAGCATACATAAAGAGATAATAAGAGAGCACATAACAAGCCTTGATGAGTTCAAGTCACCTAGCCTCAGATGAACTATATCCTCAGATACAGGAGAGAAAAAAAAAACTTGCAGGTGTGATCATTGAGCAACTGTCAGGTATCTTAGAAAAATTGTGGAGAAAGGGAGAATATTCATGATTAGAGGAGGGCAGATGTACTATTGCTGAAGGAAAAGGAAAGAGAATTGATTATATAGATTTTAGGCTTTGATTCCTGGGGAAATTCTTCAATGGATAATGAAGAAGAGGCTTAGTGAGCACCCAGAAAAGGAATCAGTGATCCCAAAGAGCCAGCATTACTCCATCAATAAGAGGTCATGCCGGTATAATATATTTCCTTTTTCAGTAGGGTTCTTGAACTGATGGCTGAGAAAAATATTGCAGATAAAATGTACCTACATTTCAAAGAAACAACTGATAAAGTTTCATGCTATTCCTGTGGAAAGATGAAGAGCTATGGGTTATGAAAATACAATTAGATTTATTCCTAACTGCTTGAATGGTTGGAGGTAAAGGACAGTCATGAATGATTCAAGGATAACAAAGAAGATCAATAGTGCAATGCCCTAGGGATCGAGTGTCAAAGGCTGCAGAGATGTCAAGAAGGAAGAGAATTGAGAAGAGGCTACTAGACTTCGCAATGAATGATCACCGGCTAAATTGGAGAGAGTAGTTTCAATTGATTGATGAGGTCAGAATTGAGATTATAAAAGGTTTAGAAGAGAGTGAGAGGAGATGAAGTTGAAGCACCAATTATAGACAGCTATTTCAAGGAGTTTAGCTGAGGAAAGGTGAGATATAGGAAGATAGCTAGGGAAGGTAAGATGTATTGAGAGATTTTTTTACGGATAAAGGAGACTTGGATCATTTTGAAGCCTGGAGCCCTAACTCTCCTTATCAGTGACACTCTTGCCAGAATCACTATTTCAGAAGGGGCTATAGCCATGCTGCACCTCACTCACCCCTCCCAACTTCTCCTCTTCCTCTCCAACCACTTTGCTCCCCCCATCCTCCTCTCATCATTTCCCAGTGTCCCTTTATGAATTGTCTTCCTACATTAGAATATAACCCACATGGGAACAGGGACTCTGTTGCCTGTTAGTGTCTTCAGTATGTACCACAGTGCCTGGCACATAGTAAGTATTTAAAGGATGCCTCTATCTATCTATCTATCTATCTATCTATCTATCTATCTATCTATCTATCAGCTATGAACCTGTTTATCTACTTGTAGACATCAAGAAAGGAGCCAATTCAATTTCCACATAATTCAACAGACATTTATTATGGACCTACTAGGTGCATTCCATGAAGTGAATAAAAGAATCCATCATTCTTATCTTCTTCTTTTGGCTCCAGATGTGACAACAAGTCACAACAGAGAGTCCTAGAAATGAAGGAACATTCCATTTGCTATTAAAATTTGAGAAGAGAAAATAATTTTCCATATAAAATTGAATTGACAGTAAAGTCTTATCCAGCTTCTTCTAGACAGCTTCTTCTCCTTTCTCCTTTTCCTCCTTCTCTTCCTTCTCCTGATTTCATTCATTGGTCAGATATTCTGGGTAAAGAAACTCCTTTTACCAATGAAGATCTGGACTTGCAAGGCAACTGGTCTGGGCCATTGAGAGGTGAAATGCCATGCTTGGGATCCTGTCCCCAGTCTTTGCCAGAGGCAGCACCTGAGCTTTGGTTTTTCAGATTCTACACTACACCACAGCTTCCTTAATGGAAATAATTGCAGTTCCAAGAAACTTTGAAAAATTAATACCATTTAACTAGGTAAAAAAAACCCAAAAAACAAATGACTCCTTTTCTATGAGGGGCAATGGGAAGAGTGCTGGATTGGTATTCAGAGGATTTGGGTTTGAATTCTACATTTTCCACTTACTTGATGTACAGCCTTGGGCAAGTCATTTAATCTCTCTGAGCCTCAGCTTCCTCATCTGCAAAATGAGGGAGTAGAACTAAGAGTCGTCCTATAAGTTCCCTTCCAGTTCTAAATCTATGATCTTATGACTCATTTAAAGTGATATAAGTCTGCTTTGGGAACAGTCAGATTTCTATGCTTCCTCTGAGTGAGAGATTCTTTTTTTTTCTTAAAATATTTTTCACTGGGATATGCAGTTAGTCATAGGATTAAGAATGGAAGAGACCTTGAATATCATCTAATCCAACCTCGTAATTTTACCGATCAGGAAACAGGTTTAGAGAAGCAGAATAACTTGCCCAAGGTCGCACTGGTAGGAATTAACACTGGTAGAATTTGAACTCTGGTTCTCTAACTCTAGAATCACATCTGTTTAATCCTAGATTGTACAGGAATGGTTTTTGTGCTAGATGTTTAGCACTATAGAGAAGCAGAAAGATGACTCTTTTCCCATAACTGTTGCTCATTTTATGTAAAATAACTTTTCTGGGATCTCTAATCCAGGCTACAAGACAAACTCACGCAATTTAAATTTAGTTCCTCCATCTCTCCTTATCAAAAGTTAGATGTTTATGACAAAGCCACACTTTCTTTTCTCCACCCTCCCCCAATAAAACCTTCTCTGGTGACTGAAATAACCTCTTGAGATAAAATGCAAGGACCTCTTCTTTCTTTTTTCACTAGTTATTTTGCACCAGTTTTAGAATAATAAACTCAGGGCATACAGAAAAAAAAAGTCTATCTTTAGCATTTCAACAGTCAGATTGATAGGGAGTATAAGAATTTTAGCAAGTCTCACTTACATTCTCCCTTTCCCTGCTCCCCCATTCTCAACTCAATCTCCCTACTTTTCTCTCTCTTTTTCTCCTCAGTCCTCTCGATTAGGTCCACCATAAGAGAAAACTATTTTGCCATTGAGCCGCAGATATGTAGGAAATTAATTTGGTAAAGACTTCTCAATGGCCTTATTCTAACCCTTGTAATAAGTTCAAGAATGCCTATTCAATATTAAAGCCTCTGATAATAGTAATAACAACCAAGCATCATCATTCTAATCATCATCACCATCATCTTCACCACCACCACCACCACCATCATCATCATCATCATCATGCTTATACTTTCATGGGGAGGCAGTATGAAGCAAGGGATAGAGAACCAGCCTCAGAGATAGGAAAATGAGTTCAAATCCTGTCTCTAAGACATACTGACTGTGTGATAGTAGGCCAGTAACTTATACTCTTAGTAACCCAGGCAACTTTCAAATATCGGAAATTGTCCAACCATTGCTGACCTTCTTTGGTGAAAAGAGTTTTTTCACCAAAGAAATCAGAGGTTGAGATGAAAAAAATCAAAATCAACTTAATGCCTTGATGGTCATCCAACAGTGATATCTGACATTTATTTATCTAACACTTTACTTATTTATCTAACACTTTACAATTCACAAACCTTTTTTAGCATGCATCATTTCATTTGATCTTCATGACCTCCCCTTCAAGGCAAGTCATACAAGTATTACTATCCACACTTCACAGAAGAGGAAAGTGAATCTGAAAAGTTATAGTATTTGCCTAAGTTTACAAATCTAGCAAGTGTTAGAGTTAGGACTCAGATGTAAGTCTTTTGCTTCAGATGTCTGTCCTCTAAGTGTTCCCATACTCCACATTTTATTATGAATGCAAAACTGGGTCCTGGAATTGTATCTGAGTTCTCTCTTGGTTGCTGTTCTAAGGAACTGGTCAGGAATCTTTTTGTATCCTTGATATGGCTGTGACCAAAATGTGGGTAGGTAACTAAAATATGTAGATAAAATGGGTAGCATAGATGCTGCCCATTTTTTAGTAAATTGTTATTAATTGAACAAATTGTTACTCCGTGCAATGCACTATGCTGTTCTATTCTGTTGTTTGTCCTACATTTTTGAAAAAAAAACAATGACATCATAAAGATGATGTCTTGACTTGTACATTAAATGGATTTCAGTGGGGCAGAGTTGTGCAAAGTCATTAGTCTCACTCTCTTTTCCAGAGTCATCAAAGCTCATCTTCTGAGGGCGATGGGGGATATGGAGAATGGTGAGAAGTGGGGTCCAGACCCATGACATAGAGAACTCTTTATGTGGAAAATCTGACCACTAATGCAAATCTCAACTCCTCAGTTACACAGAGTTTTAGCGAGTTGCTCCAGACACTGAAAAGTTAAATAACTTGATCAAGATCACACAACCAATATGTGTCAGAAGCAAGACTTGAATTTTGTGCTTCATGACACCAAATTGGTCTTGTAGCCACCATACCACTCCATTCTATCTCCTGCTAAGGGAAATATACAGAAAAATAAGACCTAGTCTTAAAGCTCCAACAGGTGTGACTAAAGAAGTATAAAGAGAAACCACAAATAAATATATTCAAGTAAATAGAAGTACAAAGTGCTGTGAAAGCAGATGAATGGAGGGATCACTTCTGGCTCATCAAGGGATCTTTTTTTTTATAAGTTATCCAATGTCTGACTATATACACCAATAATTTTAAATGGTCATTTCTGGTACCAAAATTTAAGGACACTGATAAGCTAGAGTGCACTCAAGGGATGTGAGCCAGATTGGCTCAAGACCTTGACTATGTCCAAAGTGGATTAGATGAATGAATTGAAGAGGTTAGTGTGGAGAGGAAAAGACTCAGGGAAGAAATAATGAATGTTCCGATGTATTTGAAGTGTGGAAGATCCATTAGGCAAGTTCTCTTTGAACCCAGAGGGCAGAACAATGAACAAGGGAAGAATTGAGGGAGGAGCCATGAGTGGAAGTCATAAAGAGGTAAATTTAGAAGATATCAAGAAATACTTCCTAATGGCTGGAGATGTCCTAAAGCAGAAAGGGCTGCCATAGCTGAGCCTGCCCAGAGCAGATAGTATGCTCCCCCTGACCTGAGATATTCAAGCAAAGGCTGGACAGCTGCTTGTTTGGTATATTACAGAGGAGATTCCCTTCAGGTGCACATTGGACTTGACAACCCTTCAGATCTTAATTTTGTGATTTGGTGAAAATAAAAGACCATACCGATATAGTAGAGTGAACTCTAGATTTGGTTCAGAGTAGTTGAGCACTACTCTACTAATAATAATCTGGGTAACCTGGGTCAAGTCCCTTCCCATCTTTGTACCTTATTTCCCTCATCTAAAAAAGAGAGAATTAGACAAAATGGCCTCTGAGATCTCACATGCCTCCAATATCCAAGCACATGGACACACTCATTTCATTTTTTAAAAATTTATTTTATTTTCAATTTATAGAACAAAACAAGAATTTCCAAAACACAGTACAATTTAAAAAAAAATGATTGTGCATGAAACAGCAATTCTACAATGTACAACTTGCTGTTTCCTCCAACAAAGTGATCTTGAATTTTTTTCCTTTTTTTCTTCCCCTGACTCTAGAGATGGCTATCATTACACACAAATAGGTATATATACACTATATATATATATATATGATTATTCTATACATACTCTATCAGTTCTTCCTCTGGATGCAGATAGCATCTTCCTTCATATATATTTTATTTTTAATTTGTGTATTGTCTAAATGACTTATTTGCTCAAAGTCATTTGTAAAACAATATTTCTGTTGTTGCATACAATGTTCTCTTGGTTTTGTTCACTTAGCTCTTCATCGTTTCATGCAAGTCTTTCCATGCCTAAGATCAATGAGCTCATCAGTTCTTACAGCCCAGTAATATTTCATTGAACCATACACCACAACTTGTTCAGCCGTTCCCCAATTGATAGAGATCCCTGCAATTTCCAGTTCTTTGCCACCACAAAGGGAGCTACTATAACATCCCATTCACACTCAAATTTATAATTAATATATGTAACTTTCCCTCCCTCTTCTTTTTACTTCATTATTTTCTCTCAGCCTCTCTTTTTACCCTATTCCTGTTATCTTGTTATCTCTCCCCACCCTCTCACTTCCCACTTTACCCACCCCTCCAAAGGTCCCACCATCCCCCCTTCCCACCCCCAATCCCAATCTACATACCCCCCAAAAATTCCTCCTTTCTTTCCTCCACCCTCCCAAATCCCAATCTACACACTCCTCTAAAAGTTTCTCCCCCGCACTCCCCAGTTTTCTCACCTTCTAAATGCTCAGAAGACTTCTACAACCTTCCAGATGTGTACTTTGTTTCCTCTTGGCAATCATACTTAAACTACCCAAGAATAGCAGAACTGCTTTTTTCTACCTTTATCTTACCTTAGGTTTCCATGACTTTTCTGTCCAGTTCCCAGTGATTTAAAAGTACAAGTGATCATATCACTGAAAGACCTTAATGTGGGATATATTGCTTTATCTACAGATGTCCCTAAAATTTCAGAACACTGGTGAATTTACTTGAAAGTGTTTTGGTTAAGTGTGAGTAAATCTTCAATTAAAAGTTACGAAGTAATAGTAAGATTAAAGAAGAAAATGAAACTGTAAAAAGTGAATTAGGTTGGGCACAAGGATAGAAGAGATTGGGAAAATAAAGAATAAAGATTCTTCACCTACAAAAAATAAAACATACTGCACTTCTTGCTTTGCCAGATTGATTCAGAAAGCCCTGGAAATAATAACTTGTGTTTAAAATAAAACCTTTGATCTTACTGTGGGGGAAAAAACCCAAACAAAAAATAAGAAGTTACAAAGGAGGAGACCAGCCAAAATAATGGAATTAAAGGAAGCGAAACAACTCAGGTTCCCTCCCACAACTACTAAAATGATCTAAGAAGATTGTCAGAATGGCTTTCTCACTACTGCTCTGAATAGTGATTGGAAAGGAGGAGAAATTACAGTGAGTTATCATTCTAGCCCAAGATCATATATTAAACCCATAGTCAAATGACCAGGATAAGAGCTATGGAACAGGGATGGGCTAGGATTATTGGACTCAGCATCTAAAACTCAGAGGTAGTCAGTAGCACAGGGACACCTGCAGTTGAGCATAAATTCAGCCCCCACCCCAGGCCAGAAGCATGAGGACTCCTATAGGGCCAGGAGCCTGAACTCAATACTCAGAGCCCCAGTCCTAGATTATGTCTCCCAGCTTCCCTGGGCCAGCAGTGCTGGGTCTCCCAGTGGTGCCAAGAATATGGACTTAGCCTGAAGGGTAGGGTTGCTAAGAGCAAATTGTGAGTACATGGAAATCTGACAGAGGGATTCAGATCTCAGACTCAGCCCCCTGAGCTCTCAGGGAAGCCCGCAACACCAAGGTAGTCGAGAAAAAAGTGCTGAAAGAATGACTAAGCGAACAAACAAACCAACACAAAATGAAGAGTACATCTTCATGACGCCCATGGTACAATCCAAGAAGAGAATAACTGCAAAACACCTTAAAGCAAAGCCTCAAAACAAAAACAAAAAGCCTTGCTCGCAAGATCAATTAGAATCCATGAATACATCATGTAAGCATGACTTAAAATAAGGTTTTAAATGATAGCTGCATGTATATGTATGTGTGTATGTGTATATATATTATAAAATACTGAAACTGAAAGAAATAATTCAAGTACTGAGTAGGCATAGTCAAGATCAAACAAGAGTTAGCAGCTACCACTATAAATTATCAATGAGTATAGGATGCAATATTCCCAAAAGGTAACAGATAAGACTTATAACCAAGAAAAACTTAGACAGGAGTCAAAAGAAAAATAAAAAGATAAACACAAATACGCAATTGGAGGAAAATATTTAAAAGGATGAAAGGCTCTCAATCTAATGTCAGTTGGTGATAGAAGCACCCTTCGAGAACCATAAAGTCCTAAGGGATTCATAGAGGGATTCAAATAAGATAGAGGAAGTCAGAGTGGTTTTTTTTATACCTTGATAGTCTTTAAAAAAAGAAAGGAAAAGGATGAGGAAAAGTATGGAAGGAAAGGAGAAAAAGAAAGGAAAGGAAGAGAAGAATGTGGGAAACATTATCTCATATAACAGGGGGCTACATGTAGAAGTCTATACAAATGAAGGAGGTGGAGAAGTGGGTATAACTTAAAACTAACTTTGAACTAATACGGAGTGAAGTAAATAGAGCTAGGAGAATAGTTCATATTATAACAACATTGTAAAAATGAACAATTTTGAAAGATTTTAAAACTACGATCCACGTAATAACCTATCATGATTCCAGAGGACTAATGATTTAGAATGTTGCCCATATCCTGACAGAACTGGTAAACTAGACACGCAGAGTGAGACAGGGGTTTTTAGATACGGCCATTGTGGAAACTTGTTTTACTTGATGATACATTATTTTTCCAAGGGTTTTGTTTTCCCTTCCTACCCCTATTCCCCATTGCAGGGTGGGCTGGGAATGTAGATGTGAAAGGGAGAGAAAATAGATGCTTTTCAATTTAAAAAATAAATTAAAGTTGTGAAGGTGGCAATGTGGTATAGTAGAACAAGCATCCCAGCTAGGAGCTGAGAGATCTAAGTTTTGGATCTTCTGTTAACTAGCTATGTGTGTGACTAGGAATATTACTGTGCAAAGTATAATGGTAGCAGTGCAAGTTCTGGAGTTAGAGGATGTGAGTTCAAATTCTCCCCCATGTGACTTCAGGTAAGTCCCTAAACCTCTCTAGGCCTCATTTATCCACTAGTAAAATGAAAAAAAAAAAGGGATTGCTTTTGATAAACTCACGGGTTCTTTCTGACTCTAAATCCAAGTTCCTATAATCTCCCTTAATATCAGTTGCCTCATCTTTAAAAAGGAGGGATGAGAGCTAAGTCATCTCTAAGGTCTAACATTCTATGTTATTTAATTCTATTCAAAAGCAAAGGGTGACATAATTTATTCTATTGAATGACAGAAACACGTAAATTTAAAAGAACAAAATGAAAATTTCAAAAATATTGTACGTTTTTTCAGGGGAAGGGATGGAAGGAGAACGGAGATAGAGAGACAGAGATATACATGGAGACACACAGACAGAAGCAAAGTCTGAAAAACAAAGAGCCAGAGGGCTGGAGGGAGACCCAGAGACAGAGAGAAACAAAGAGAAGAGAGAGTATAATTCTATAAAGGGTCATGTCTGAGCAGGGTATATTATTTTTAGTGGTAAGCGACCAGGTGACCACATCCACATCTCTGCCACTCTCTGTTCCACTTTCCTTACGGATTTATTTCATCACCTGTTATAAAGTGCTTCAGAATATAAAGTGCCATATGAATATTGCATTCCATCATGTAGAGTTAATTTCATTTGAAAATTTTCACAGCTTTGAATTATTAGGACAGATTTTGAAAGATTGATCGAGTCATAATTTATGCTCATAGCTTATCTATAAAATGTCTATTGAAGTCTGGTCTTTCCTGAGAATGTTTAAATCTTCAGCATGATTCCTGGGTGATAGCTGTGACCATTATACATCATTATGGCTATTAATATAATATGTAATTGGACTATTATTACACAATTGTTTAGGCAGGTGCTTACCAGGATTCTGTGTTAATTGGCCCTTAAGTGAATAGTTTTCAGGGCAACCTGCAGTGTGATCCTTTGTAAAAGAAACACTACTGTTGCACAGAGTAAACAAACTTGAACAAAAGATTAAACAAAATGACTCAATCTCATTATTGGCACACATGTAATTTTCAGCTGGCTATCTTAGCTAACTCTGGAACTTCTTTTCAGAAAAATGAACACTTTCAATTCAAATATGTTTTCTTTCTTTTCTTTTGCCAAACAACTAATTCTGCCATATTTATCCCCACCTAGATCATCACCCTCAACACTAGACCTCTACATCAGGCCACTTGAATCCAAGTTCTCAGGCCCTGAGATTTACTCATGTTTCATGATCCACTTTGGTGCCCACCCAACCTGATTGGTGGCTAAACGCAAACTTAGTCCACTATATCTAGCTGACTCTAGAACCTTTATGAGGGCATGCATGTTTTACCTTCATGTCCCATCTAACCATCCAACTAGGCAATTTTGTCATTTGCTTGACATTCCTACTTCCCATCTCTTCCTCTAGGCAAGGTCATCAAGTGAATATTACCATTGGTCCTAAAACATGTATATCAGTTTCCATTGACTCCTCAATGGGTCAGCTCACCAACCATGGAACTCTCTATCTGCTCCCCTCCTTGGCTATCATTCCTCTCTCTGCATTCTCTCCCCCTATTAAAATGTAATATGTAATAAATAGTGTAATATGATCAGGACAATTTGACTGTTTGTATTTGTATCCCTTGTACTTACAATAGTTCTTGGCACATATTAAGCACTTCGTACGTTATTTTTCATTTATTCATTTCTTTGTGGATCTACAGCAAGGCCATATTTTTTGAATTCCGTGATGAATTATTTTTTTTCTCTTCAGTGCATGTGGGTGCCCACTTAGTTAACATGGTAAAGTGTGCATTCTCTTTGGGGTAAGCAGTGCATTTAAACTTGGAGTAGGGTAAGATGAAGTATAGGAAAGATTTCTACAGCCTTAGGATCTTTTACAAAATCATTTGGGGAAGGATCCTCTGAGAGTTGCTAGAGGAGTAATTAAGCAATCAGGGGAAGGGGGGGAGGGCAGCAACCACAAAATATCCCAGGCTAGCCGTAAGACAGATTTAGTGGGAGTGGAGGGAGGAAAGGAAGTGAACCTCAGAACATAAGATTTTATGGAGACAAACAAACCCCAGAGATTCAAGCCCCTATATGCAGAGACCCCAGCTTTATGAGGCCATTGTTGGGGAGGCTGGTAAAAGTAATATCCATTGATATAATCATATGAATTTTTTAAAACTTTTATTATTGATGTAATCAATTATGTTAATAATTTTCCTTATGTTAAACCATCCCTGCATTCCTGGTATAATTCCCACTTGATATAATGAATAATCCTTGTAATATATTGTTGCAATCTTTTAGCTAGTATTTGATTTAGGATTTTTGCATCCATATTCATTAATGAAATTGTTCTATAAAATTCTTTTTCAGTTTTTACTCTTCCTGGTTTGGGTATCAGTATCATATCTGTTTCATAAAAGGAGTTTGGTATGACCCCTTCTTTCTCTATTATTCCAAATATTTTATTCAAATTGAAATTAGTTGATCTTTAAAAATGCTAGATAAAATTCACTTGTAAATCTTTCTGATCCTGGTGCTTTTCTCCTAGGAATTTCATTTGTGTCTTGTTTGATTTCTTTTTCTAAAATAGGTCTATTTAGATATTCTATTTCCTCTTCTGCTAATGTAGGCAATTTATAGTTTTGTATACTTCCAATTCACTTAAATTGTTAAATTTATTGGCATATAATTGGGCAAAATAACTTCTTATAATTCCTTTACTTTCATCTTGATTGGTGGTTTATTCACACTTTTCATTTTTGATACTAATAATTTGGTTTTCTTTTTTTTTTTATCAAATTAACCAATTGTTTAACTACTTTCTTTGTTTTTTTCATAAAACCAACTCTTAGTTTTATTTATTAATTCACTTTTTATTCTCAATTTTATTAATCTTACCGTTAATTTTTAGGATTTCCTATTTAGTATTTAATTGGGGATTTTTAATTTGTTTTTTTTCTAGTTTTTTTAATTGCATATCCAATTCATTAGTCTGCTCTTTCTTTATTTTGTTGATGTAAGCATTTAGAGATATAAATTTTCCTCTAACCACTATTTTTGATGGATCACATAGGTTTAGATAGGTTATCTCATTATTGTCATTCTCTTTAATGAAATTATTGTTTCTATGATTTGTTCTTGAACCCATTCATTCTTTAAAATTAGGTTGTTTAATCTCCAATTAGTTTTTAATCTATGTTTCCTTGGTCCCTTATTAAATATAATTTTATTGCATTGTGATCTAAAAAGGATACTTTTAATATTTCTACTTTTTTTGCTTTTAACTATAAAATATTTATGTACAAATATATGGTCAATCTTTTTAAAGGTATCATGAACTACTGAGGAAAAGGTATATTCTTTTCTCTTTCCATTCAATTATCTACCGACATTTATCATGTCTAGCTTATCTAAAATTTTATTCACTTTCTTAACTTCTTTCTTATTTTTTTTTTTGGTTAGATTTATCTAGTACTGAGAGGGAAAGATTATAGTGTTACTATCTATCTCCACTTAGCTTTTCTTTTAAAAATTAATATGCTATAGTATTTGGTGTATATAGGTTCAGTATTGATACTGCTTCATTGTCTATAGTACATTTTATCAAAATGTAGTTACCCTGTTTATCTCTTCTAATTAAATCTATATTGGCCATAATTTGTCTGAGATCATAATTACTACTCCTGCCTCTTTGTATCAGCTGAAGCATAATAAATTCTACTCCAACCCTCCATTTTAACTCTGTGTATATTTCTCATTGTTAAATGTGTTTCTTGTAAACAACATATTGTTGGATTCTGATTTTTAATTCATTCTGCTATCCCTTTTCATTTTATAGCTGAGGCCATCCCACTCACATTCAAAGTTATAATTACTATTTATGAATTTCCCTTCATCTTATTTTTACTCAATATTTTCCTTCTCAGTCTCTCTTTTACCTTATCTCTGTTACCTTATCTTCACCCCTTACCCTTTTATTCCTTATTTTACCCACCTCTCTAAAAGTCCCTTCCTTCTCCCCCCACCCTTCTAATCTTAATCTACATACCCTTCTAAATGTACTTTCCCAACTCTATCCCTCATTTTCCTCATCTCTCTAGAAGTTCAGAAAACTTCTACACATCCTCAGATATACACATTGTTTCCTCTTCAGCACATTGGAGAGTAAGTCTCCAACATTATTGGCCCTCCACCCTCACCTGCTGCCTTTGTATTAGTTCTTTCTTTCATACCCTGTTTGTACAAGATAAATGCTCATTTTTACCTTTTCCTACCCAAGTTTTTGTTAGAATCACTCCATTATGTACAACTCAGTCCCAACTTTTCTTTCCAACTGCCTTAGTAATGATAACACTTTTAAGAATACTGACAACCTCTTCATATATCATAAGGAAACAGTTTGGCCTTAATCAGTGCCTTATGATTAGTCTTTAATGATTTCCTTATATTTCTTTTGGATCTTTTATATCAAATTTTCCATCAAGTTCTGGTCTTTTTGTAATAAATACCTAAAAGTCCTAGTTCTTCATCAAATGGCAATTTTTTTCATTCAGGATTATACTCAACTTTTTTGGGTAAATTATTCTTGGAGGCAACCCCAACTCCTTTGGTCTTTGAAATATAATGTTCCATGACCAATGGTATTTTAGTGTACGAGCTGGTAGGTCTTACGAAATCCTGACTGTTTTCCCACAGCATTTACTTTTTTTTTCTTGTTGCTTGCAATAATCTCTTCCCAACCTGGAAATTTTGAAACTTGACTATGACATTCCTGTAAATTTACTTCCTGGGATCTCTTTCAGATGGTAAACAGTAGGGTCTTTTTTTCTATTTCTATTAAAAATACTTGAAAGTAATGCCATAAATAGATATTTCCTTAAATTGATTAAAAAAAAACACCAACTTTTATCTAAAACCAGCAGCAAGCATTATTTGTAATGGAGATAAACTAGAAGGCTTCCTAGTAAGATCAGGTGAGAAGCAAGGATGCCCACTGTCACCAATATTATTCCTTATTGTATAAAAAAATGAGTAATGGTGATAACAGAAGAAAAAAGAAATGAAAGGAATCAGCGTAGGAAACGAAGTCATAAAACCATCTCTTTTGCAAATGATATGATGATGTACTTGGAAAATCCCAAAGACTCAACTAAAAAGTTATCTGAAACAATAATTTTAGCAAAGTAACAGGATATGAAGTAAATCCACATAAATCACAACATTGCTATATATCCCAAACAAAACTCTGCAAGGAGAGAGAGTAAAAAATACCCCATTTAAAATCAGTCTAAACATAAAATACCTGGAAGTATAACTACCAAAACAAACCCAGGAACTATATAAACAAAAAATATATCAAAAAACCTTTTCATACAAATAAAATCAGATTTAAATAATTAGAGATTAATTGTTCATAGACAGGCAGGGCCAATATAATATAAAACAATGACAATTTCACCCAAACTAATGCATGTACCCAGTGCTATCCCAATTAAATTACCAAAAATAATTTTGCTGAATTAGAAAAAAAAACAACAAAATTCATTTGGAAAAACAAAAAGTCAAGAATATCAAAAGAAATAATAAAAAAGGTAAAGAAAGGAGGTTTAGCATGCTAGATCTTAAACTGTATTATAAGCCTGTAATTATCAAAACTATCTGGTAGTGATTAAGAAACAGAAAGGTAGATCAATGGAATAGAGAAGGCATAAAATTTACAACAGCAAATAAAAATAATAACCTCCTTGTATTTGACAAGTGTAAAGACTCAAGATTTTGGGCTAAGAATTTTTATTTGGTTAAACGAATTGTTGGGAAAACTGGAAAACAGTATAGCAAAAACTGGGCATAGATCAATATCTTACACCATTTACCAAGCTAGGGCAAAAATGGTTACATGACCTAGATATAAAGAGAGATTTTACAAGAAAATTAGAATAACTGGGAACATATTACTTATCAGACTCATGGATAGGTGAATAATTTATGAATAAACAAGAGGCAGATAGCAGATAATGTTGTAAAACAGATAATGTTGATTACATTAAATAGTTTTTCTACATATAACAAATGTAGCCAAGATCAAAAGGAAAGCAGAAAATTTTGGGGGAAATTTTATAAACAGTTTATCATATAAAGAAAAATTTTATAGATAGTTTATCAGAGTTTATCAGGCCTCATATCTAAAATATATAAAGAACCTTACAAAATGTATAAGAATACAAGTCATTCCCCAACTGATAAGTGATCAAAGGATATGGACAGGTAGTTTTCTAGTGAAGAAATCAAAATAATTTATAGTCATATGAAAAAATGTTCTAAATCGTTATTGATTAGAGAAATGCAGATTAAAACAACCTTGAGGTATTTTACATCTACCAGATTGGCTCAGATAATAAAAGGGGAAAGGGACAAATGTTGGAAGGGATATGGAAAACTGGTACACTAACTCATTGTTGGTGGAATTGTGAACTTATCCAACTATTTTGCAGAGCAATCTGGAATTTTGCCCAAAGAGGTATTAAACTTCCTATACACTTTGACCCAGCAATACCACTATTGTGTCTATGTCTAAAGATGATTAGGGAACAAGGAAAAGAGTCTATATGTTCTAAAATGTTTATAGCAGCTCTCTTTGTGGTGACAAAGAACTGGAAACTGCAGGGATGCCCATCAATTAGGATATGGCTGAACAAGTTGTAGTATATAAATATGATGGAATACTACTGTGCTATAAAATAATGAGCTCTTTTTTAAGAAAAACATGGAAAGACTTACATGAAATAATGAAGAACAAAATGAGTAGAACCAAGAGAACACTGTATACAGCAACAGCAATACTGTTTTAAGAATGACTTTGAGCAACTAAGTCATTTTGACTATCATAATTACCCAAATTGGCTATAAAGGACATATGAAGAAAGTCGTTATCTGCATCCAGAGAAAGAACTGATAAATAGAAGTATGTATAGAATAATTTTACATATATTCTTATTTGTGTCTAATGGTAGGTGTCTCCAGGGGGAGGGAGAGGGAAAAAAGGGGAAAAAAAAGAAATTTACATGATAATTTTGTTATGTAATTGAAAATAATAACAAGTTGCACATAGTAGATTTGCAGTTTCATGTGTCATTATCTTTTTTGTTGCATTATGTTATAGAAATGCTTGCTTTATTCCATAAATTAAATTAAAATTTTTTCATTTAAAAATTAAAATAAAAAAAAAGAAAGGTGAGGGAGTAGAGCTTTCCAAGTGGGAGCACTTCGCCTGGGATGAGAACTGAAGTTGGGAGTCGTTGGAAAGGGAGAACAGAGAATTCTAATTGATACCTTCCTATTTTATCAAATTATTCTTGATATTTGTTAACCTAAGTTCTTTCTATCTGCTGAAGGAATACAAGTGCTGTCAATGCCTGGAGTCTAAAGTTCAGCCCTCTGGGGAAAGGCCCCAAATGCTCTCTTCTAGTTATATATCAACACTGTAGTAAGTGGCCTATCACTAGAGGCTCTGTAACCATTTGTCAGCAATGATGCTGAAGGGATTCCTCACTGAAATGGTATTTGGTCTAAATGATTTATAAGATTTCTCTTTGGCTTTCATAGTCTATGAATGCATGGTCAACTCTGTCTCTGTGACAAATTTTTGACTTGGGTTCCCATGTTTTTGCATGAGATAGCTTCCACTGTAACTAATAGAGATGAATGACTAGTTCTGAATTTTGCTTCAAAGATGTTTTAGTAGATGCCCTGTTAATATGTTGGAAAATGCCACTGGCAATATATTTGATCTACGATGATGTTCTGTCCTTTTGATTCACAGTTGGGGATAGGCAATATGTGTGTGCCGGTGTATAAATGTTTATACATACAAGCACATGTTACATTTATATGTGTGTACACACCTGTATATGGAAAGACACAGTTATTGCTAACCTTCATGTAGAACTCTAAGTTTTACAAAGTGCTTCATACAGATTATCATAAAACAGCCCTGTGAGGTAAATGCTATTATTATCATCATTTTGCAGTTGAGGTAGCCAAAGTCTGTTGACCTTAGAAGCTTGTACAGGGTCACACAGTTAGTAAGATTTCTGAAATCCAATTTTAAACGACGGCTTTCTGACTCCAAATCCTGAATTCTAGATGTATACAATTACCAATATTAAGCAAACAAGTATGTTTGTCCAGTGGCATAAGACTAGATTCTAGACTTTGAACTAATAAGCAAATGGAGGAGAGGGAAGAAAAAGAGAGAAGGGGAAAGTAAAGAAATTCTTCCTTGTTAATTGCAAAGAGACTTTCAAACAACCTGAAATACAGGTTCTGCTTGGGAAGATCTAACATAAAGGTAATATAGGTAAATGCATTGTTTTTTCTTGGATGTAATATATAAGCCTAGCACTATTACTAACCAAACCTACATATGCCCTGTTGTTTTCAGGCCTTGATCTGATATCGAAAACAAATTATGAAAAAACAGGAAAACTAATTCCAACAAAACATTACCACGAACTTTACATATATCATGAAAGTTTATTCCCATCCTTACCCCCAAATAAATTGGGTGTATTCTTTATCATTTGTCTTGTTATGGTATAAACAACCCCATACTTCTTTGGGATATGTGGAACAATAAGGCTCTGGCAATAGAAATTCTAAGCTTCAGCATCTTGAAAGACTATTCTCGTTGCTATTAAAATTCAAAATATGCAAAGGTCACATGATAGAAACTCATTTACCTTTCACCCACAAGATACATCAAGCTCTTAGCTGCTTAATTTACATTATTTTTCATATCCTTTATTTTTTCTCTGACAGTTGAAGTTTTGGTTAGAGTATCCTATAGTCATATTGCCTTACCATTATGGCCTCCAGAGACATCAGTGAACAGATGTCCATTATTGTTAATCAAGTCAAGTCCAGAAAATGAGCATAGATTAAGCACCTACTATGTTCCAGTGACTGTTGCTAAGTGATGGGATACAAATAAAAGCAACAAGCCAGTTCCTGTTCACAAGGAATTCTCAGTCTAAAGGGAAAAATAATGTGAAAACAAGTAGGAATACACAAGTAAAACACATACAGAATAAATTGGAGATCATCGACAAAGGGAAGGCACCAGCATTTAGGGTGAGTTGGGAGAAACTTCTTATGGAAATAGGATTGTAACTGGGACTTGAAGGAAGGGAAGAATTCCAATCATGGGATATGAGAGTGGGTATAGTCAGTGAAGATGCCAGACTCTGGAGATGGAGTGCCTGTGCAAGAAAGCCATTGTCACTGGACTGCAGAGTGTGTCAGAGAATAAGACAGTAGAAAACTAATAAGATAGGAAGATGCCAGGTTGTGAAGGATTTGGAATGCCAGAGGATTTTATATTGATCCTGGGCCTGACAGGAAGGCACTGGAGTTTTTTGACTAGGAGCGTGATGTGGTCATACCTGGCTTTAGGAAGATTAATTTGACAACTCAGTGGAGGATGAATTGGAGTGGGGAGAGACTTGAGACATAGAAATTAACCAGATACATATATAATATCAGAGGAGCATTTGAATACATATCTTCTTGGCTTCAGTGCCAACTTTCTATCCAATCAATCAATAAACATTTATTAAGCATCTACTGTATGCCACACATATTTGGTTCAGAAAAGCAGCTGCACACTCATAGGATGGGAAAGATAAGATCTGACAACATTCTGTGTGAAAAAAGGCCTTGAGATTTTAGTGGACTGTGAAGTTATTATGAATCATGGCAGTCTAAAAAACTAATGTGCTCTTAGGCCAGTGATGTCAAACTCAAATAGAGATGGAAGCCATGAAACTATACGTAAGGATGCCAGTGTGCTACATATTGGCTTAGAAAAACATATATTAGAATTTGTTGTTCAGTCATTCAGTTGGGTCCAACTCTTTGTTACCCCATGGACCATGGCAGTATTGTCCACAGGATTTTCTTGGACAAGATACCTGAGTGGTTTGCCATTTCCTTCTCCAATGGATTAAGGCAAACAGAGGTTAAATAACTTGTCCAAAATCAATCAGTTATTAAGTGTCTGAGGTCATATTTAGACTCAGGGTCTTCCTGACTCCAAGCCCAGCGCTCTATCCACTATGCCACCTCGCTGCCTCATACTAGAATTATCTATATTCTATTACATTTTTAAAATTCATTTTGTGGAATATTTCCTAATTATATTTAATCTGGTTCTTGCCTAGCTCTGGAGCATTTCAAGTTTGACCATTGGAAATGGGACTATTACCTGCATATTTGACATGTCTGTAGTAGGCTACATCAATGCATGCAGTATCCAGAATGAGACAGGTGATAGTCCTACTGTTCTCTGCCTTTGTCTGACCCCATGTAGCATGTTCTATTCGGTTCTGGGCATCACCTTTTTTAAAAAATAAATTATTATCACAATCTTTTGTTTGTATACAAACTACCTTTCCCAATATATGCCCCCCTCCTCCACTTCCCAGAGAATGATATCTTATAACAAAGAATTCAAGGGATGGGAAAAATAATTCAGCAAAACAAATTAATATATCAAATAAGGCTAACTATACACACATATACATATATGTATATACACATATATTGCAGATATACACCCAAATATATATGTGTACACATATGATGCGTATATATATATATAAGTATATACACATATATAGCTATGTACACCTATGCACACAGCTGTGTGGCACAGTGGATAGAGAGCTGAGCCTGGAGTCAGGAAATCCAGAGTTCAGATCTGGTCTCAGATACTTAATGGTTGTGTGATCCTGGGCAAGTCACTTAACCCTGTTTGCATTAGTTTCCTCATGTGTAAAATGAGCTAGAGAAGGAAATGGAAAATCACTCCAGTATCTTTGCCAAAAAAACTCCAAATGGGGTCACAAAGAGTCAGACATGACTGAAATGACTGAACAAACACACACACACATAAATGTATGTAGAAATGTATGTGTTTTCATACATGAATACACCCATAGTCCCCCAACCCTTCCAAAAAGCATGGGGAGGTGTTAGGTACCACATTTAAGGGAGGTCTCAAACAAGCTCAGGTTTATCCAGAAGAGGATAACCAGGATGACAAGGGGATTAATTACTAAACTCTACCCTAAGAAAAAAAACTAGGCAAGTTTTGTTTGGAGAAGAAAAGGAGTAATGATAACTATTGTTAATGTTTAAAGATCTATCTGAGGAAGGAGGGTCAGATTTCTTTTTCATCATTTCTAGATGTCAGTACTAAGAGTGATGGATGGAAGTTGCAGTGTCAAATTTCAGCTTGATAAAAAGAAAAAAAGTCCTGATAAAGAGAAGTGTTCAAGGGAGGAAGGAGCTGCCTTTTGAGGTAGTGATTTCCCCATAACTAGAGGTCTTTAAGCAGAGCTGGGTGATGACTTCTCAGAGACATTTTGAAAAGGATTCCTTTTCAGAATTGGCTTAAATTTTATGCCCTCTGAGATCTCTTCAAATGCCAAGATTTGAGTGTTTTATTATGAGGAAACTGATGCTCTTTAAGTTTGCAATGAAGATGAGGAAGGAGAAAAAGGAAACCCATTGATCTTGACTCTGAGAAAGAAACTTCAAAGACTTGAAGGAAGGCCAAATCTGTTGATCAACGGTTGTTGCTCTGCCATAATTATAAGCCAATGATCTTGTTCAGTAAGAACATTTTACATTTCAAATCGATGATTTTTTTCTTTCAATAATATCTTCTTCACAGTTAAATTTGGAAGTGTTAGAGATTGACTATGTATGACTGATAGGATCCTATCAACAATCAGCGGTTTGCATGGGTGTGATACTGTTCTATTTTGACAGACTGTCCAATATTGTTGTAATAAAATTCTGGATCTCACTTCACTTTGTTCAGTCCTCTGGTTTATCTGGTAGAACCAAATCATGTGGCTTAACATTTCTGAACTTCATCAGCATCATCGTCATCATCGTCATCATCATCATCATCATCTCCCAGGAATCGTTGTCCAGTTAACATTTATTCTTCTTGCTGCTTTTCTATTATATTATGATCTTCCTCTAGGTGACTGACCATAGAACCATAAGATTTTGAGCCAGAATAGTTTTTCTTTTTTCTTCAGTATTTTTTGGGTTTCCTTTACCAAAGTGTTGACTTGTTTTTCATGATTTTCTTGCATCACTCTCATTTCTCTTCCTAGTTTTTCCTCTACTTCTCTTACTTGCTTCTCAAAATCCCTCTTGAGCTCTTCCAAGGATTGGGACTGATTCATATGTTTCTTGAAGGCTTTGGATGTAGGAGCTTTGACTTTGTTGTCTTCTTCTGGTGGTATATTTTGATCTTCTTTGTCACCAAAGTAAGATGATATAGTCTGACTCTTTTTGTGCTGCTTGCTCATGATCCTGGCCAATTGCATGAGTTTTACACTCTTTGTTAAGATAAGAGTCTGCTTCCAGTGTGGAGAATGTACTGTCCCAAGCTTTGGGGGTTTGTACAGCTGTTTTCAGAGATACTTGTAGCGACCTGTAAATTTTCAGTTCTTCCAAGGTGGTATGATCAGGGGTGAGGTGTTTACTCCTTTCCTGGCCTGTGTTCTGGTCTATTAGTGACTACAAGTACTCCTTTCTGTCCTGAAACTGTGAGGAGGGTTTTCTATCCACAGCCACTACAAGCTCTACCACATCAGCACTCCTCCTTGTCCCAGAACTGCTGCCCAGAACTGTGACCCAGATCCAAGCTTGGGCAAAGCAAGAGATTCCTGCCTCAGCACTGGCATAGAGATCCCTGCAATCCCTCTCTGATCAGCCATCTGATTTCCCCTCAGTCTGTGGGCCAGAAGCTCAGGAGGCAGCTGCTCCCCCCAGGGCCATGCTTTCAGGGAATGGAGATGAGATCCCATGCTCCTCTCTCACAACCGCAACAGCAGACTTTCCCCACTGACCTTCTAAGTTGTATTTGGCGTTCCTGGGTTGAGGAGTCTGGAAGCCGCCACAGCTACCCACAATTCAATCCTCTGAGGCCTGCTGCAGGTTCACTGTGGCCTGTGCGCCCACATAGCACTGTGCTCCTCTTCTAGCCAAGAACGATATACCTTTCTGATCAATCATCCAGGTTGTCAGACTGGAAATTTGTTCCACTCTTTTTGTGGGTTCTACTGCTTTAGACTTTGTTTCGAGCCATTTTTATAGGTATTTGGAGGGGTTTGAGGGAGAGCTCAGTAAGTCACTGCTTTCACTCTGCCATCTTGGCTCCCCCCCCCCCCGAACAGTTTTTAGAAGATAGAATGTCAGAGCTAGAAGAAACCTTAGCAGTCAATTCAATTCAGAAAAGATTTAAGTGCCTACTGTAGGCAAGACATTGTGCTAGTTGCTAAGGATGTAAAAGCAAAGGAAAAAAAAGTCTCTACTTTCAAGGAGTTTAAAACATCTGAGATGAAATGAACTTTGGAGGCTAAAATGTCAGAGTTGGAATTAGAAGTCATCTTTCACAAACAAATCATTTTACAAATGAAGAAACTAATGCCCCAAAAGAGAAAGTGACCTCATGAAAGTCACACATAGAGCCAGGGGTGGAGCAGTGCTCTAAACTAAGGTTTGCGACTCTCAGACCAACACCATTTCCACTATACTGCACTGGCTCGTGAGCCTTCCCCATGTGGTTGGTCTTCTCTCCCAGGTAAGGTTGTACTCTATAAAGAATTGGTTTTCAATAGTGTGACATATATTATTCAATCAATTCAGAAAATGAGTTTCTGCATTAGCCCATGAGATTTTGCTTTCAGAAAGTAGATGGCTTGGTTTGCAATGAAGGAACTAAATTTATCTTCTCTAAATAAGTCAGAATTCCATTTCAAGAGACTGCAAAATTAACTCCAAGTGGCAGTTCCAGGCTGTCTCAGGAACACAAAAGAGCAATGAAGTTTAAGATAGGCAGACAGAGGATTCCTCTTGTCCCTTTGTTCCCAGGTACTATGGGAAAGTAGTTTGCTTAGAAAGAGGGTTTCTCGAAAGAGCACAACTGAGAACCTAGTGTCATTCACTTCTTTTTTACCTTACCCTTCCTGGCTCTTTTCCAGGGACAGAGTACACCTAACATGAGCTTATATTTGCCTGTGGTCTGACAAATCTGATCAAAAAGTCATAAAACTGAGAAAAGGGACAGGTAGACAGAAGACTCACTCAAAGAGATTTTCTGATCTCAGTAGCCTGAACAGCAACAAATTCATTATAGGGGGAAAAAAGCAGAAGAGAGCATCAGAAATTCAAGGAAAACAGTACTCAACAGGAAAGTCAGTAACAAAACCCTCATATTAGGCCTCAGATGCCTAAATACACATTCACAAATAATAAATAGGATTATTTATAGATCCTAATGTGAGGAGGAAAAAAAATCACATAAGCATCACTGAGACTTAGTTGGATAGCACTTATGACTAGAATATACCTCCCATTCAAAAGGATCAGTTTATGATAATGGAGGATGGAATAGCATGATATATTACAGAGACAATCTTGCTGAACTTGTTTCCCCATCATAAAATAAGACAGTGGGACTCAGGAGTGGGAAACCTGTGGGGAACCTACCACCTCGAGGCCACATGTGGCCCTCTAAGTCCTCAAGTGCAGCCCTTTGATGGAATCCATTTCATGGAACAAATCTTTTTATTAAGGGGGATTTGTTTTGTAAAGTTTGGATTCAATCAAAGGGCTGCACTTCAGGACCTGGAGGGCCACATGTGTCCTCAAGGCTGTAGGTTCCCCAGGAACTCTAATCCCTTCACGGCTGAATCTATGGTCCTAGAATCTTGAGATATCTTTGTATGAGGAAATCTAAAAGTTAGGGTAGGGAAACGTGGTGGATATCATTTGAGGGAGGACCAGCTGTGATATTGCTGTGGGAGTGTAGCACAGTGCACTTGGAGAAAAGGAGGAATTACAGATAATAAAGCTGGTATGGAGGCCAGATAGTAAAGGAGAACTTCAGATATTTTGACATCTCCTGGAATTTCTCTCTATCTGTCTCATTGTTTCTTTCTGTCTCTCTGTCTTTGTCTCTGTGTTTCTGTCTCCTCTCTCTGTCTCACTGTCTCTCTCTCTCATTCTGTCTCCAAATCAAAGCAATGAGTGGATAGAGCACCAGCCCTCGAGTCAGGAGGACCCGAGTTCAAATATGACCTCAGACACATAACACTGACTAGCTGTGTGACCCTGGGCAAGTCACTTAACCTCATTGCCTAGCAAAAACAAACAAACAACAACAACAACAACAAATCAAAGCAATGGATCAATTCTGAACTTGCCTTAGTGACAATTTTATCTTTCAAAACATGGAGGAAGCTCCGGGGAGAACGGCTATTCTGGATCTGTTTATGACTAACAGGGAGAAATTAATTGCTGAAATAAGAACAACAGGAATTTTTTTGGGGGGGTCATAAATGACAAACTCCATAACAGAGGGTTTTTTTGTACAGGAGAAGAAAGCTTAGCAGAGTGTACTATGTACCCTAGATTGGGAAGGGACCAGTTTTAAAAGGGTTCAGTGAATGTACCCATTCTACTTCTTGCCTTATATGATCCTTAGGGATAGACAGACAAATTGATAGATAGAACATTTATTAAGCAGCATTGTGTTAAGCAAGCAAGAGGGCGAGTCTCCAATCTCAAGGAAATTATGTTCTAATGGAGGAAAGGGGGATAGGTACACATGGCATGGCATGAAGTTTGTAAGGCAATGAGGTGAAAACTGGGGCACCCAGCAAGGTAAGGAAAAATCTGGCATCTCAGAACTGTGAAACCCAGGGAGCGGAGCCCAAGTTACAAGTGGGGAGGATATTTGTAACATGGCTAGAAAGGATACCAATTTAATATTTGCAATTCAGTTTCACAGTCTGAAAATAAGCGAAATTGATTTCATATTTCTAAGATCTCTTCCAGTTCCAAATCTTGACTTTCATTGTCCTAATAGACTGAAGGGAAGCTAGATCAAGAGGTACGGAAAGTTCTCCAGAATAAAATGTTGAAGACACAAACAGAAATGTTTTTGATAAGGAAGGAAATGAGCTGTCTAAAAGGCATAATGTAGATTACAGGAAATTAATCAATCATCAGGTAAAGAACATGGAAGCAAGGGCAAGGAATGGAGTACAAAAGGGTAGCACAGTACTTTGCTATAACAAACAACACAACTGTATCTATTTTTGCACATCGAGGTGATTTTTTCTTTCTTTGATCTCTTCATGGTATAGGCCTAATAGCAGCATCCTTGTGTCAAAGGGTATGCACAGTTTAGTATCTTTTGGGGAATAAGTCCAAAGAATGGCGGAACAGAACCACAATGTCATCAACAGCAAATTTATGTGTCTTTTCTAGAAGCCCCTCCAACATTTGTTATTTTCATTTTTGTCAACTTTGTCATTCCACTGGGAATTCTATTGTGTCATAACAAATTATGAAATGGAATGTTTCAACGAAACATGAGAAGATCTGTGTGAACTGATGCAAAGTAAAGTGAGCAGAACAAGAAAAGTTTCTACTATAACAACGACATTGCAAGAATGAATAATATTGAAAGACTGTAGAACTCTAATCAACACAATGTCCAACCGTGACTGCAGGACCAAAGATGAAGAATAACGCCCGTCTTCTTACAGAAGTGTTGTCATATAAATAAGCATCACAAGCCATACATTTTTGAATGTAGCCGATGTGGAAATTTGTTTAACTTCTCTATGCATATTTTTTGCATATTCTTCAGTCACAGAATGGATGTCCAGCTGTAAGGTGTACAATAATGAAAGTGAACTTCAGTGTTGAAGAAGGGCTGTTCTCTTCACAGTCAAAGGGGTGAAAAAAAGGAAATTGTTCATTCAAGTGAAAGATTCATAGGCGGTTCAGTCAAATAAAATTAATAACTCCCAGAGTGCACTTTACAGTAACAAAGCACTCTATGAATTTCCACATTCGGGCCTCACAAGCCTATGAGTTGGAGAGTACAAACATTATCACCCCCATTTTACAAAGGTACAGACAAGGGGGTTCAAAGAGGCTAAATATCATGCCCAAGGTCCCACACAAGGTCATGTGCAAAGGAGTCAAAGATCAATCTGAGTTCTTCTGATTCTTGGGTCAGTGCTCTTCACAGGGCACAGCCTTCGCTCTGAAATGTGCTACAAGTCTCTACCCAAAGGCAAAATTTATACTCATATGGCCTCAGCAGACTATGAGGCCCTATGAAAGGAATTTTTCTCTCAAGAGCTATGGCAAGGGGATTTCTAGGGGCAGCAGGAGGGGGGGGTGGGGAATCCAGAATTGACACTTAGAGCATTGGATGCACCCCATGTTGTTTTTCTCTTCTCAACATCCCTCTCATGAGCTATTTTCAGAGTTACAAAGCTAATCTCTGAGGCATATTAATGTGGAGTCAGACTCAATCCCAATATGAGCACATGGGAAATGAGACTGTTATCCCAGGGAGCTTCTGCCCAAGTACTTGACTAAAATTTGAATTCTGTGAGTAGCCTGTTTCTTGGCATCTCCACTGGAGAAAGATAAAGGAGCATAATTGTCCAACCCATCTGTCTAATTTTGATGTTTTATGAAATTTCCACACATTTTATGAAATTTCCCAAGAGCAACTGGCTTTTAATTAGTCAAGAAACCAGCTGGGGCCTGTAGATCTTTCCTTCACTATTACTGTAGGGTCTAATTACATGGAAGGTGCCAATTATGACCCCCTGTGAATATGGATATTTCTCTATCTCAGTTATATATGAATATTTCCACCTCAGTTATAAGGAAAGTTCTTAGGAATCATAAAATATTTGAGTTGGAGGGGTCTCAAGTCCCTGAAATCTCTTGTCATCCATGTCTCTAACTCCTGGATGGATCATGTGTGAGTGCTTCCAAACAGATGGAAATAAGCTTACTTCACGTCTCTGGGCCTCAGTTTCCTCACATGCAAAATGAAAAGATTAGGTTAAATGTTCTCTAAGTTCTCTCTCAGCTTAAAATGCTATAGGATTGTTTGAAGTCTGGGAGTCTTGTCACAGCCATGTATGATAATGAAGGCAGGAATCTTGAACAAGGATTTAGGTGGAGCACTGTTGTTATTACTGTTTAGTCATTTCAATTCTGAGTCTTCATGATCCCATTTGGAGTTTTCTTGGCAAAATGCTGGAGTGGTTTGCCATTTCCTTTTCCAGCTCATTTTACATATGAAGGAACTGAGGCAAACAGGGTTAGGTCCCAGGGTCACACAGTAATAAGTGTGTGAGGCCAGATTTGAATTCAGGAAAATGAGTCTTCCTGCCTCTAGGTTCAGCACACTCTTCACGATATCACCTAGCTGCCCCTGAGGACTAAGCCTCATTTAATTTACTTCTTGCCTCTCCCCATCCCTTTCATTTGCATGGGAGAACCAAAAAATCTTGAGGGCTCAAAAACCCCAAGGTGCCTGAACCCAGATAGGCATTGGCAGTATATTGAAAAAAAATAAAAGAAAAAAATGAAGTGATATAGGTTGGCAATGTGGAATGAAGTATGTTACAAGGAATTTCCAACTCAGATGCTTGTCTTTTTTAATAGCCTGCAATTCAGTTACGAACACCATAGGTCCAAAAACCAGATTAAATGCTTTTGAGTTGTCCCTATTGGGATGTTTGCTCCATATTCCAAGAGAATTTGGTCCCTAAATATGGAGACATCCTTTCTGGAGAGAAAACTGCCTAGAAATTGAATTCTTCGAACCAATGGAATTCTTTCTGCTTGTGGGAAGAAAGCAGGAAAGAGGTTTTTCCTAGTTTAATGCTAGGTGTGTGAAGAAGCTGCCTTTCTCACTCAATGAACTGAAGCCTAAGCTAAGAGAGAAATGGTAGAGTCAACTCCTTTTGGAGTTGTGGGGAAAAGGACTCCAACCAAAGGGGCCACAAAATCATTACTCATCAGAGACTATACGCATCATAAGAGCAAGAAAAATTCAGTGTCATTACCAGAAGATATTAGTAGCCTTGCAACACTAGAGACACAAACTTCCCTTCTACATATTTGCCCTAGCCACACATGCTCCCTAAGTCTATGCCCCCTCTATGGGTGCCCTTGCCATGCCCATTTTCTAGTTATGGGCAACTCTATGCATGTGTCCTCAGCATGTTCACATTCCCCATTCATATTTCTGTATGCATTTTTTGGACAATATGCTTCAGATAAATGGAAGAAAAATCTATTTTCATTAAAAGCCTCTGTTTGTAATTAATTGGGTCTTCTAGCTAACCAACAAAAAATAAACATATTGATGGAGAATTGTTGATTTAGATCCATAAAGTACCTTGAATGTAGGAGAGTCTGTCAGGGGATGTGGGGGAGGGGAAGTGATGTGTGAGTAATGAGGGTTTCAGGTACTTCTACTAACTATTTTTAAAAATTATTCATCAATATATGCATGCATTCAATCAACAAATACCAATTTAACACATCATCTATTTCTGGATTCTACCCACCATCCACCTTCTCTTTTGTTTCCAGATCACTGAACACTACTAGACAAAGCTGTATGTCTCTTTATAATGGGATATCTCAATTGGGCCCTTGCTATGATCAACTCTCCATCATGATCCTTATAGTAGCCCTTCCAAGCCTTCTCTTCTCTTCTTAAGCCACTAATGCCACCATCATCCTCCTCCCTGCAGGGGCCCTCATCTCACACTGCATTGAAAAAAAATGAGTAAATCTGTCAAGAGTACTGCTTTCTTAGATTATCTCCAGCATCATCCCACATGCTCTCTTCTTTTGCACCAGCATTGGAGAATTAGCTAGCCTTTCTATTTGCCAGGGCTAACCACTCTCCTTTTGCCCTTGATCTCATCCCATACAGTCCCCTCCCTCTTCCTCTAGTGTCTAACTACTCTCTGCTCTCTGAGAGAGACATTTTTGGGGACATTGTTATACCATGGCTCTCTTCCTCTCTGTTATATTGATCTTTTTCTATCTCCTTTGCAGGTTCATCATCTGTATCCCACCATCTTTGTGTTAGTGTACACTAGACTTTGTCCTAAGCCTTTTCTTCTCTCACTACATTTTTTCTTCATGATCTCTTGAATCCCCATAGTTTAAACTATCATCTTTATGCAATAACTCCTAAACTGGGAGAAATCTCTCTCTCTCTCTCTCTCTCTCTCTCTCTCTCTCTCTCTCTCTCTCTCTCTCTGTCTCTCTCTTTCTCTCTCTCTCTCTCTCCCCCCAGTTTCTCTTTACCAAATGCCTACTTGACATCTTAAGTTCCATAGCTATCTCACACTCAACAAGTCTCCAATAGAATTTCCTACCTTTTTCCTAAACCCAAACTCCTAACTTCCTTACTTTTGTTGCGATCACAACAATTCTTCCAAGCATCCGGCTTCACAATATTAGAGTCGTTCTCAACTTTTCCACTTTACTCAACAGAATTAATGATCAAATCTTGTTTGCTCCACCTCTTCAACTTCTCTCACATCTGCCCTGCCTCCCTTCTCTCTGCTCATACTGAAGGCACTGTACTGCAAGCCCTCATTGTCTCTTGCCTGGATGTTTGTAACAGTTTCCTTGAATCCAAGCTCTATTTTTGCCAATCTCTCCTCTGCACAGGTGCCAAATGGATACTCCTCAAGTATAGGAGTGACTACATCACTCTTTTCCTCAAAGAACTTTAGTGACTCCCCATTGCCTTTAGGATAAATTATAAATCCCTCTGTTTGACATTTAAAGCCCTTCACAATGTCTCCAACCTACCATTCCAGAATGATTAGAGATTGCTTCCCTTTGGACACAGTTTACTACTTGCCCATTTGACACCTACCGGTAGCTAGGTGGTATATTGGACAGAGTGCCATGCCTGGAGTCAGGAAATCCCGAGTTCAAAGCTGTCCTCAGGCACTTAATAGATGTGTGATCCTGAGCAAGTCATTCAACCTCTGTTTTCCTGTTTCTCCATCTGTAAAATGAGGGTAATGATACTAGCTACCTCTCAGGGTTGTTGTGAGGATTAAATGAGATAATACTTGTAAAGCACTTAGCACAGTGCCAGGCACATAGTAAGCTATGTAAACGTGAGCTATTATTAGTTCATCTCCTGCCAACATGTTTTTGTACAAACCATATAAAGTATGCCCTACTTGCCTCTCCCTCTTTGAATTCAAGGTTTCCTTCACAGTTCAATTCATATGCCACTTGCTTTGGGAAGCCCTTCCTGATTCTCCTTTTCTCTCTCCTAAAATCATGCATTTACTTATCTGTTTAAAAGTTGGTGGCTCAGTGGACATGCTGCCAAGCCAGGAGGCAGAAAGACCTGAGTTCAAATATGTCCTCAGACACTTACTAGCTGTGTGACCCTGGACAATTCACTTAATGATATTTGCCTTAATTCTCTCATGTTTAGAAGGAAGTGGTGAACGAATATCTTTCCCAAGAAAACCCCAAATGGGGTCATGAAGAGTCAGACATGACTGAAACAACGGCACAATAACAAAATTAGAAGCTGTATTCCCCTGAATACTGAATGTAAACTACATGAAGGCAGAATCATTTTTTTCTCTCCTGTGCCCATCACAGTGACTTGCACACAGTAAGTCATTAAAATGCATTTGATGTAGTACTTCCCTTTATGCACAGTGTGCTATTTACAAGCATTAACGATGCTCGTTAATCACCTACTATGTGCAAGGCACTGTGATGGGCATTGCCTACCTGATGAAAGAGGAGTGACCCATACAGGGAGGGATAGGATGCAGAAATGGGTTGCTAGGAATCCCTAAGATTAATTTTAAGAACTCACAGTCTTGCCACAGGTCAGCCCTACCCCAAGCTCTTTTCTGTCTTCTTTCACCATTCTATCCCAGATTCTAAGAACTAACACAGGAAGAAACCTTAGGGATCATTGATTCCAATTCTCTCACTTTTACAGAAGGGGAAACTGAGGGCACAGAAAGGGGAAATGTTTTGCCTAAGGAAACACAGGTGGTAAGTAGCAGATTCAGGATTCAAACCCAGTATTTTTTATGTTATATCACACTATCATAATACCTGTAGAGAGATCTTTTTTCTGCCTACAGGATTTTCCTCAAAATCTTTGTCACTATAAGGGGAGAGCTATTTTTTTCCTGTTCTTTCTTGTAGTTCCTTCTCCATATGCAGCAGATCATTAAATAAGATTGGTAAGTGGCAAGGAATCCTAGCCAGATCACATTCCCATCCCCTTCTGTGTTGTACTGGTGACTCAATCATAACAAGATAGAGTCGGAGGATTTAGACCTGGAAGGAACCTCAGATGTCACTAGGGCATCTATTTATGGTACAGATGATTGGACACTTCTGCTTTTTTGTTTGTAGGTCAAAGTGACCTGCCACTTCCTGGTTGTATTTGGGGTCAACCACGGCATAAATAGACTCACTTTCTTATCGAATCAGCCAGTGCCTTATACAGATAACACTGTATAACAAAATGACACTGGTCTACCTTTCACTCAGTCCTTTTTTTTTTTGAACCACCTTCTCTGGTCCCAATACCTTCACAGCCCAGAATATGTGTATTATCTGAGAACTATTTGGCTGCCTTAAGATACAACAAGACAGCTCAAAATGAAGTCAAATTTCTGAATGAGCTCATTATCGGTCAGAGACCTAGATTTGAATCACATATCTAATATTTATTACCACTGTGACCAGTTGTTTTCTGGACCTCAGCTTATTCACCCATGGAATGAGAGTGGTGTATGATACTGCTAAGTTCCCTTCCAACACTGACATTCTGCTCATATCACAAAACTATCTTTTGTTGTTGTGAGACACAGGAAAAGAGAAGTCCTTAAGTGAAGCCTCCAAGTGATTGCATATTTATTTGTAAAGCACAAAATAATACATTGGGAAGACCAGGTAGATGTTGTTAGCTCAGTTTTAGAAATGCATGGGCTGAGATTGTACATACAGAGTGTATATCCTGAAGATATTTAGCCCATAGGGGGTCAAACTTGAGGTCTTGACTGCCAACCTACTTTGTTTACAATGTCAATTGAACTGCAAAGCAAGGTGACCCTAGAAAGGATAAGGAATTGTAACTCCTCACATAAAAAATTCATACATATAAACTCAATTCCATCCCATCTTCCCCCCTCCCCCAACCTTATTATGTGTCTTTCAGTATCTTCTTTTTAAAAAAACCCAATATTTTATTTTCCCCCAATTATACGTAAAAACAATTACTTAATATTTGTTTCTTGTTTTTTAGTTTTGAGTTTCAAATCCTATCCCTCCCTCCCTTCACCCCTCCTGGGGATGGTAAACAATTTGATAAAAGTTATACATATGTAATCAGGTAAAATATTTCCATGTTAATTATTTTGTCTTGTGGTATCTTCTAGCCCCCATTGGAGATAAGTGGAAGGGAGAAGAGAATAAGCATTGGTTAATTGCCTACCACATGCCAACCCCTGTTCTAAGTTCTAGCATAAACAAATATTTGATTTTAGGAAGAAGAAAACAGAAAGCAAGATCAGGAAAGGCTTTCTTTCATTCCTACAAAGTTTGGGGGAGAAGAGACATTCTTCATTACTTCTTTGAGAGAGGACACACAAGGTTCTAGACTTTCCTTAGGGAGAAAAGCATGTAGAGGGAACAGAATTTGGAAAGCAGGTATGTAGGGGAAAGGTGGCTCCCGTATTTTCTAGCTTGCCTCTCAAGAGCTCTCAGGGAATTTCCTCTTGAGAGAGACTGAGGCTTTTTTTCTCTTGGTTAAGCTGAGATGTCTCATGCTTAGCGTTAGAGTTCATTCATTCTGCATATTTTCTCATTTATTTCAATCTGTGTAACTTCTCCGGTTTTTATTTACTATCTTCTTTGATAAATAAGTTTACTTAATAATGATTTCTGATAGTTGTTGTTGTGTGTGTAACTAGCATTTGATGAGAAGAAATCAAGCCCATGGATGTAAGTTTGGGGTATCCCTTCCCCTTTAAGGGAGAGCAAACAGGAAAGCAGTTTGAACCTGGAAAAAAAAATCAATCCTCTAGACCAGCAATATTTACAGGAACAAACAGATAGAATTACAATCTGATACTGTTCTCAGAGGAGAATTGCACAGCCAGCCTAGTGACCCCTTTTCCTGTTCTTCCCCGGGCAGGAATCAACTCCCTGAGAGAGGGTTGGACAATATTCCAAGGACATCTATTCATGCCTCCCCAGGAGTTGCATTTAGACAACCCATATGGACATACGTAACCACATAGGAAACACACATGTACACATACACATTCTACACCCACATTATCAACAACTTTTTCAAAGCCTACTATGTGCAGAGGAAGGGGACAAACACATTGTTCCTGTCCCCATAGTAAACACTTTGTAAATAATATGTAAACACAGTCTAGTTATAGTAGAAGGATAAGACATAAACGCAGATTCAACTCAGGTCAACTCTACAAATATTTATTAAGCATGTCATTATTATGCAAGTCATTGTGCTAAGAAAAGGGATGTAAAAATGAAAATCTGGCCCAGTCATTGCCTCCATCCCCCCACCTCTCTCTCTCTCTCTCTCTCTCTCTCTCTCTCTCTCTCTCTCTCTCTCTCTCTCTCTCTCTCTCTCTCTCCCTTCCCTCCCCCCCCTTAATTTTCCCTAGAGCACTTAATCTGACACTCTGTCTCTATCTTGTGTTATGCTTATTTGTGTGTTCGCTGTTTTGCTCCCAGTAGATTTTAAGCTCCTTAGTGGAAGGGATTGTGTTGTTTTTCAATGTTGTGACCTTGGGACAGAGCCTATGGACTTTAACATAGTTAGCACAGAATTAAGTCTTCATTGAATTGAAGAGTGTTAAACTGAACTAGAAATGGATCCCTGCCACTCCATGTTGACTTGGAAAACCACAAATTAGCAATATCTACTTCGTATCATATTGCATTTTGTTTTATTAAACATTTCCCAATTACATTTTAATCTGGCTCAGGCCTCACTCCTTGGGGACTGCTTATGGGCCCTCGCTGTGAGCCAGACATCTGTGTTCTAGAGTACTTTATACACCTCACAAAACTAGAACACGGCTACTCTAGAGTCATCAGGAAGGCCAGTTCTAGAACTATCATAAACCCAAAGGATCCTCATCTGAGGAAACTGGTAGTGTTAGAGGAACAAGAAAACTTCACCCCAGATTATTTCAGAGTGGAGGCCTCTCCAGGACAATGACTCTCTCGTCTCATGGTCCCAGTTTCCATGAATTCCGATTTATAACTCACTGGTTGAGTGCATGTCTCCCCTGCAGTGACAGTTCAAATGGCTTCTTTCATATCTCATAGTGCTTAGCAATTTAATCACAAATAATTGCCCCTTAGCAGGAGCAATATTTTAAATCCCTCAGATTCTGTCTTTCATATCAGAAACAGTTCAGTGAATCATTAAACAAGTCAGTATAATAAGTGTTTTACAAGTTCAAAAACACCTCTCTCTTCTCTTACACGTCTCTCCCAGTTACTTTTGTCGATCCTTTACGGAAACTTTTTTTCTCACTTTGTCATTTGATGATATGTCACATGTTGATAAAGATTCAAGGAACTCAGCTGCTCTTGTTTGTCAAGGGCCCATTTTGTATAAACATGGGAAAATGGAGTTGACAGTGACATTTTACTCCACCCTGGTCAGACAACAAGTTCTGGGTAAGAATGACATGAATGTGGATAAGCTGGAGAATATTTGAAAGAGGGCAACCAAGATGTCAAAAGGGAAAGATTTTATGAAATATGATGAGAGGTTGAAAAGAGAGGAGATATTTAGCCTAAAGAAGGGATGTCTAAGGGATAGCTCATATATATAAAGGGCCATCACAAAGAAGTAAGATTAGAATTATTTGTTTTGGCCCCAAAAGGCAAAAGTAAAAGTAGGAGTAAGGCTTGTTATAAAGAAAACCTTTTTAATATTAGAGCATGCAAAAGTAAAATAGATTGCCTAAAAAAGTACATGTTTTTTTTCATTGGAGATCTTCAATAAAAAGCTAGATGACCACTTATCAAAGGTATTGTAAATGAAAATCTTTTGAGGACATAGGTAGGGCTCTGAGGTCCATTCAAACTGAAAATATGTGATTCTGTGATTATGTATTTTGAAGAGAGTTGAAATCCAACTTAAAGGGACATGGGCAAAGAATTTGTAAACACACAAAAAAGCTGTGTCTTTCTAGTTTACAGAAAGCAGGTTCCCATAAATTCCACAAAACAAGACTAACAAATTCCCAAGATGCCAAGACACTGGAAAGAGTATCCAGGTATGACTAGCTACTCTTTCTGTTCCACTTATTATCTTCTCTCTTGGCTTTCTTATATATTTAGTTTTATTCTTTTTCCTAATGTTAAAAGTAAATAACTGCATGCATTTGTGTTTTCTGTTTTTTAATTCCATCACAACTCAGCAGGGAAGAAAATAAGGAAGAAGTTTGCGGTGGAAGCTGTGCCAGAGTCCGATTGGATACACGTGCCCCCCTTTTGCTAATAGAGCTAGTACTGTCATCCATGAAGTGGGGCAAGCAGAGAGAGGTAGCCAGCATTCTGTGAGCCACAGAGAGCTTGGTTTTATGCCTAGAATTCCTGCTAGTGTTGAGTGGAACATGAAACTACGGGAGTGATTATGAAATTGGCCAAATTTGGCCTTTATTATTGGAAAAAGCCAGAATCTTGGTCAGATGAGCTGTCTAGTTTTTCAACTTCCTTATACCCTCCCTCCTTCCTTCCTTTCACTCTTTTCTTCCTTCCTTCCCTCTCTCCCTTTCTTCCTTCCTTTTCCCCCTCTTTCCCTTCTTTTTTCTTCCCTCTCTCCCTTCTTCCCTACTTCTCTTCCTCCTTTCCTTCCTTGCTTCCTTCTTTCCTCCTCATAAGCCTCTATTGAGGCTCTATGCTATACCCCTAAGGGAACATAAAGAAAAATCAAACACTAGCCCTGTTCTCCAGGAGGTTACCTAGGATGGGAACATAAGAGCCATATTTCCAAAACTGATCATCATAAGTACATGCTAAGTCAATGTAGGAGCAAAGAGTTATCTTCCAACTCTAAATCTATGATTCTATGATTTTTGGGAGAACACAGCCAGGAAAGGCAAAGCTGCTATGCCTTCACATCTCTGTTGCTCATTTCTCTTTTTTTAACAGCTAAGGTACATTTCAATATCCTTTCCCTGACTTAAGTAGCTTATCCCCCACCACCTGCCTTTTTTTTTCTTTTCTTGCTCCATTTCCCTTATTGAGCTTAAGTTTCAAAGATTTGTTTCTCTCTGCTGTACATTTCCCCTCCTACAGGCAGCCACCCACCTACCCTGTCTCCCTCCTAAGAGGCTTTTAAAGCTAATTAACTGAATTCTCTGATGGAGCCTGACAACCTAAGGAAGCAGGACCAGGTGACTTTGCCCTATTTTTAGCACTTGTGATTTAAGGGGCTAAGCTTTTTTTTTTTATTTAAACTGTTGGCTCCCTGCAATCAATGCTTAATACCAGAATCACAATCAATGTAGGGGGCATTTGGAAAGCTTTCAATAAAACAGGTAAGTTAAGTAACTGGACCTCCTTTCTCATGGCACCAGTCTTTCCTTTGCAAAGTCAAATGTTTTGCACCTCCACATTGGGGACTGATAAGTCAGATCTTGGGACTCTAGGCCCTGCTGCTATTACATGAGCAGCTGGTCCTGACACAGGAGAGGTGCCAGCTCAAGATGTGATTAAGGGTGGAAAAAAAGGCCTCCATCAAATTGGATATAATGCCTAGAATCTCACTGTTTGAAATTCATTCCTTAGGGAGTAAGGCATTATTTCCCCTATTAAAATGTGAATGCTCCACTAAAGGACAAAGGAACTTTGATCTAATCCAACTCCTTCATTTTACAGGTGTAAGGAAAATGCAGAGGCACCAGGCTACATTTCTTTTTAAAGCATTTCTTCAGGAGTCAAAGAAGTTGGGTTCAGATTCTGCTTTGCAGCTACGTGAACTTGGGCGACTCATAACTTTTGAGCTTCAATTTCCATATTTACGGGGCAGCTAGGTGGCACAGTGGATAGAGCTCTGGCCCTAGAGTCAGGAAGACATGAGTTCAAATGTGGCCTCACACACTAGCTGTGTGGCCCTGGGCAAGTCACTTCATCCTGTTTTGCTTCAGTTGCTCATCTGCAAAATGAGCTGGAGAAAGAAATGGCAAACCACTCTGGTGTCTTTGCCAAGAAAACCCCAAATGGGCTCATAAAGAGTGGGACATGACTGAAAAGACAGAATGTTCCACACCTATAAAAGATGAGGGTTAAAGGAGATAGACCCTAAGGTGCCTTCTAGTTCTAGACATAGGGTTTTATGATGCTCAGACAGGTGAAGTTACTTGTCTAAGCCTTAGTAAGACTTGGGGTGAGTTAGGTTCTCACCTGGCTTCCTATCCCTAACCCTGAAAGACAGAGAATGTCGCAGAACTTCTGAACGTGCTTATGCTCTTATTCGTTCTCTGGAAAAACTAGTCTTTGGCCACGTGTCCCTCCCCAGTCCCCTGTCCTTTCTGAGGAGCAGTTTCTGATTAGGTGCGGTGGCATTTCACAGCATCCAAGTATATTCATAATAATAATGGTAACAACAACCAACAGGCATACAGAGCTTACTGTGTTCCCGCTCTGTGCTAAGGGCTTTACGATGATTGTCTCATTTGGTGCTCACAACAGCCCTTGGACATCGATGCGATTGTTATCCGTATTTTATAGATGATGAAACCAAGCCAAACAGAGGTTAAGTGCCTTGCCCGGAGTCATACAGCTAGCAATTTGAACTCTTGACTCTAAGACAAGTAGGTAGTGCGATGGATAGAGTGCTGGCCCTGGAGTTAGGAGGACTTGAGTTCAAATCCAGCCCCAGACATTTACTGGCAAGTCACTTAACCTGTTTGCCTCAGTTTCCTCATCTGCAAAATGAGCTGGAGAAAGAAAGGGCCAACCACTCCAGTATTTCTGCCAAGTAAACCCCAAATGGGATCACAGAGAGTCAGACATGACTGAAATGACTGAACAACAACTACTTCCTAACTCCAAGAAGGAGAGATTGACATGTATGTAAGAGGCTGTAGTGCTGTGGAGCCACAAATAACAGTGTTCAAATTCTTCCTGACATGCTACCTGTGTGACCCTGAGTAAGTCACTTAACCTGACAAGGTATCAGACTGCTTTGGGAGAGTCTCCTCGACCTTGAGTTCCCTGTACCACTGAAGTCACCATCCCTATGGCACACAAACACACAACCACACTTATTTAGTTGTTTTTATGTTTGTTCATTTGTGAAGACCTTCCTTCAGACAGGGAGGCAGGATGCTGTGGTAGAAAGAACCCAAAAATAAATGTTAGGTAATCTAGATTTTAGCCAAGTCTGTTACTTACACAGCATATGACCACATGTGGGTTTCTTGGCTTTCATCTCTCTTGGCCTCAGTTTCTCCTGCGTAAATTAAGGAGAATAAACCCTGACCTCACCCTCTCAGAAGCTTACTTTAGAATCAAATTAGATGCTTGAGGTGCAAATTAGTTTTAGTGCCTTAATGAGAAAGCAGGGGTAAGTTGGTCAGCTTAGCAGAACTGACTCCATTTTGTTTTAAGCCTCCATTTTATAACTGGGCTGTTGTGAGTAAATTATTTTTCTACAAGTTGTCAAAAATAATATAGGCACCTGTGTGGTATAATATAGTAAATAACACGTGTAGATTCTTTAACAACTGATAAACATGTGGACCTTCTGATAAGACAGGTTACCAATAGGAAAAAAAAATTTAAACAACTTTATCAATAATGTATATTACCAGAAAAATTATGTTGTAAACAACATATCCATGGCTAAAAGTATAAAAATCCTCTGGCTCCTCCAGCCATCAGTCTGTTACTTCAACAGGACTAAGGCTGGCTCCTACATTCCCTGCATTTGAAATTCCAGTAAATCCATGTTAGCTCAAGAGCAGTGCTGATTGGTTGGAAGAAATTTTAGCGATTTGCCAGAGGAGCACCCCAGAGGGAGACACATAGGCTGTGGCTGGACTTCTGGTAAGAAGGAAACCTAACAAAACCTCTAAAAAGTCAGGGTGGTGGTTTGTCCTTAAAGCGTACTATTTGCATACTTTGATTAAAAAAGTTTGATTGCATACATTGAGAAATATAAGTCAGATTAATGTTTCCATCTGCTAGTTAGCATAAGGAACAAAACTGATGGTACTTAACAATCCTTGACACAAAAGTGTTTGGATAAGTCATAATAATTCATGCTTATTTTACTTTGTTACTTTAAGGTTTAGAAAGCATTTTCCTCATACCAACCATTTCGGGTGCATATCATCACCCCCGATTTAGAGACCAAGAAAGTCTCAGAGAATTTAAATGATTTGCCCTTGGCCACTCAGCTAGTAGTGTGAAAGTTGGGAGTTGACCTCAAGTTTTCAGATTCCAAGGTTCCTCTTAGTCTTACCCTAGAGCCACCCTGACCCTCTACTAAAATGTGCCCATGCAAATCAACCCATAAATTAATCCACAGACATTAAAGTACCTTCTAGGTACAAAATGTTTTAGGTTTTAGGGAGATGAAATGCAAATATAAGAAATTATAAATATTAAATCTTTTGGAATAACAGTTATTTAATCTCTGAACCGAGATAAAAGTTTGCACGGACATCAGCAGCAGCTCTATCCAATTTGCTTCTCTTTGTAGCATAAGTCAACCCGTTAGCTGCATGTGCATCTGCTGCCATCTAGCTGGGCCCACTTCTCCCAGGACACAAGGCAGCCCTGGGAGAAGTGCAAACTTTCTTATTGCTGTTGCTTCTGCAAATTTCAAAGCTCTTGTCGGGAACTTTCCCTGACTCGTTAGCAAGGCTTTAGACTACCGTGGAAAGAATGTCGACCTCTGGGTCTGGGTCGCTTCTCTGATACTTCCTAGCGGTGGGCAAATCATTCTACCTTTTTGACTCTCAGTTCCCAGCAAACCAGAAGCTCTTCACTTTTTTGTATATGTTTCTTAGACCCGGTTGGCAGTCTGGTGAAGCCTATGTATTCCTTCTAAGAATGATCCCTTTTAAATAAATAAAATAAAATTAGTAGGATCATGAAGGCAACCAATTATATGAAGATACAATTATCAACTTGGAGGTCATGCATCTCTGAATTAAAAATTATCTTCTTTGAAGGGAAGGACTTCTTCATGTATTGTCTTTGCATCCTCAAGGGACAGCATGATAATAGGTACTAAATATATGTTTGTTGAATTGAATTGAATCTGTAAAATGTAGATAATAATACTCCCACTGTCTAATTCACATGATTGTTATGAAGAAAGCATCTTATAAATCAATCAGTCAACAAGCATTTCTATTCTAGGCAGCAAGGGGATAGAAACACAAAGAATGAATCAATTCCAACTCTCTGGGAGCTTCCACTCAGATGACAAGGACTTGTGTCTGCATATACAGGACAAACCCAAAGATGCAAATGAATACAAAGAGGTCAGATACAAGCCAGTTTGGGAAGGAGGGCCCTGGCAGTTGAGAGGATTGGGAAAGACTACACAGGTAATGGTGCTTGAGCACTGTCCTGTCTCTCCACTTGCCCAGCCCAAAACTGTAGTCATCCAAATGTGGAAATGCAGCTGGAAAGCAATAGTATAGGAACTGTGGCTAGGGCGAGGAAGGCTCTGGTTTCAGAAGAAGAGAGCCTGGGCTCAAATACCTTTCCTGACATTGTGAGCCCTTGTGCCGATTACTTAAACTTACCGGGTCTCAGTGACCTCATATTATAAAATAAGGTTAGACTATATGGTCTCTGAGGTCCCCTCCACTTCAAGATTCCTGAGCCCTTCTCCTTCCTCTGCTCCATATCCTTATTCCTCTCAATTCTGCTCTACAGTCTTGTTAGCTATGTGAAGCAACGTCCTCGTTGTAAGGAAGTTCAGGGCCTGCACCATCAACTGCTGTTGATTGCATGACAAGGAGATGAAAGCCACTGGCCGAGTGTCCAGCAGTTCTTTCTTGAACACTTTCCTTAGAGAAGTGCTCCCTGGGAAGTGTGCAGCCAAGCCAGTCAGTCCTCTTTTCTCTTCTTTTTATACAAAAATCGTTGGTCAGGCAAGCAGCTGGATTTGCCTGTGCACGTGTCCCTGTTGTCTTTTGATGAAAAGCAAGGAGTTGAAAGGGTTTCCTTAAGAGAGCAGACCTGTAAAGAGTGTCTGAATTCAGAATTCCCTGCCCCTAAACTCTTTCCAAAGACTGTCTCTCATTACAAGTAAAGATTGTTTATTAATCATAGCTAGCTCCTATTATGTGCTGATACAACACAAAAACTGTGCTAAGTGCTTCACAAATACTTTCTCACTAGTCCTTCACAATAACCCTACGAGGTAGGAACTATTATAATCCCCATTTTACAGTTGAGAAAACTGAGGTAACAAAGTGACTTACTTGTCCAAGCTCATAAATCAGAGCCTGAACTTATGTCTTCCTGATTCCAAGTCCAGTAGTCTATCCACTGAGCCAATTAGCTGCCCCTAGACTTTCTGTATTTTCAGTGGCTACCACTGTGTTTGGCCCCCAGTACGCACTTAAATGATTGGTGATCGCTGGACTGACTGTCTATGTATAATGCTGATTTGTCTTTATCTTGCTGGATTCTAGAGTAAGTAAAATTCCAGGTCAGTCAGCTCCCCCAGTGGCTCCATCCACACTTTCACTTTCCTTCACCAGCTCTCAACATTGAGAGTTTCCTGTAGCTCTGAAGATTTTACTCTTCTCCTCTGTGACCTTCAGCGTTCTCTAGTCTTCTTTTCATTTACCTCCTCCACAGGGTTTATTCTACTCCTTCCAAAAACAAATTCACACTGGATTAAATTCGAGTCTAGTGTAGACTTCCCACACTTTCCCATCTGCCTGATGACAGGCTTTCACAGATCTGTCAAGTAACCACAGACACCTGACTAGGGTTTTTACTTAAGTACTTTGCAAACTGACAACTACTTGCCGTCTGTCTTGTCTTGTGCTTTTATATTTTCCTCAAAGAAAAAAGATTTATGGGAGCATTACAGATACCATTTTGAAGAAAATAATATGTTCTGTCTATGTTTGGCATTTGCCACATTTGTAGCATTTCTTTTTTTTTTCACTTTGCTTTTGAGGGACTGATTTTGAAGATACAAAGGTGGGAAAGGAGATAGGGGATCCTTAGAGATTGGAGCCAGGCTGATCAACCTTCCAGAAAGATTCCTGCTCATTTCTATTCATCAAAGATATTGGTTGTGTATGGTAGATGTAGCTGACTTCAGTCTTGTTATTAACCACTAATCGATCCACTTCAAATGCCTAAAAATACATAGAAAACAGCTATCATTTGGTTAAAATGTAATTCCTTAAAGAAAGAATCTACTTCTTTTTCTTTTTTCTCCTTTTCTCTTCTTTCTTTCTTTCTTTCTTTTTTTGTCCTAGAACAATGCCTGGATCATAGTGTGCACTTAGTAAAATTGTTGTTTTAATCTAACAATATTATAGATGTAAAGTGTTTCACAAACCTTACACCACCACATCAATATTGCCTATATTATTATTATCATTATTACTGGGAACAGTCATAATAGCAGTAGTACAGTGCCCCCTTGTTCCATAATACTTTCTACACATTATTATCCCTGCTTTGCAGATGAAGAAACTGAAGTTCTTTGAGACCAAATGACTTGCCCAAGGTCACATAGGACGGCAGAACTAGTGCTTGAATTCAAATCCAAATGATTCTTGGTTCAATGCCCTTTCCATTAAATCATGCCATCACAGATAGGTTGCTATATCACAAAGGCTAGAGAGCCTTACGCGTGTCATTTAATGGGTCCCTCAATGTCAATCTTTGGACGAGGCAGATTTTTCACATTTGCTTTTAAAAAGTCATATAGTGGGGTAGTCTAGGGCCTCACATTTATTTTAGTGTCTGACGGATCCTATTTTCCTCCCCAAGAAAAATTGGAGTCAGTTTCACAATGGTAGCATCCAACACAGTGAGTCTGTCCTAGAGTGCCTTTGCCTTCTCTCACCTACAATGAACATGGAGTTGGCATTTTTTGTTTTGTTGGCTTTTGGACAGACCAGTTCCCTGTCTCAGAAAAGAGTCATTTGGCTTTTCTATTGTCTGGGATTGAGAGAGCTATCCTTATAATCAGACGGAAGAGTCTCTGCTTCTGGATGATTTAAGCTCATCAAATCACTGGACTCTACCCAGAGCCTCAGCAGAGCTGGCTAGAATTCATTAATTAATTGCTCTGTACTCAGCTGCCAGAATTAGCCTAATGCTGAAGTAAATAGTGAGGTGTCTTTGAATGGGATTTGAAAAGAAGAGCTACTGTGTCTTTGTCTTTGCTCCAAAACAAACTTTCCTCTGAGTTGGAAAAGATTCAGCCAGATGTTGGGCTTCCCTCACACCCCACCCCATTTCCTCCCAAAGATTTATAAGATTCATCCTTTCTCATTCCAAATTTGAGCAGTAATAATGACTATAAACTCTAGCATTCAAAGGGTTAAAAATTACACAAGAAAGACTTTTCTCACAGTGTTCTGCCTCTTCGTAGTGGTGTCATCTAATAAGAATCCCCTAGAGGTTAGTGGACAGGGAGAAAGCTATTAAGGAAAAACACATGACCTCCATTTGACAGACCTATGACTGTAGGAGCACCAGTATTTCGTTTGGAACACCCCACAGCTTCCATATTGTGGAACCTGGGAAAGCAAAAGTTTATAAGATCATAGATATTCTTGAAAAAGTTTCCTATGAACTTGTTTCTCCCAAACTCAATAAGGCAACAGGATTTCTTTTCTTTAACCTAGAACTCTTAGATAACCATATCTACTTTTGAACCTAACAGATTTCCTGATGAAACTGAATTGTACTTTTTTTTTTAAATTTTAGATTTTACAAAGGAATATTTCCTAAGAATATATAGCAAGAAAGAAATAGAAGCATTTCCCCCAGCCCCTGGGTACACACTTTCTCTCCCTTATACCACCTCATTCCTGGGGAAAGTGGACTCAGCTTCAAAGTAGTTACTATGAAGCATCCATCTAATCAACATCTCTTCCAAACAGAACTGGATTGAGTCTTTTTCGATCTTTCTTGCCTTGATCCATTGCTAAGCTGGGTTATATAGGTCATTGGTGACTTAGTTCTTTATAGGGCACAGCTGTCTACAAAGTCTGGATAAACTCCAACTTCCCAACTTTGGGTAGCTTCCTGTCCAAACCTTTTCAGTCTCACAGAGTTGAAGCTTAGTTTGACACTCACCTAAGAGAAGAAAAGAACAAATGCAAAGAGGTAATGAACAGCTTTACTGTACTTTACAGGAGAACTGTACTCATAAGCCATATGTCAACCCAATTAGAGGCCTCCCCTCTACCCAGAAACTTACGGCATGACTTTTTCAGATGTATCCAGGAAACAGAACACTATTATATATGCTCAGCTCAGCAGCAAACCAGGAGTACACCAGAAGTAGAATACTGGCGAATGCTCTGCAGTCCTCATAAAGATTGCATCAACAAGAACACAGTGTTCATGCTCATAAGGATCATATTCAGTGGCCAGTCCCAATGGCACTCTCTCCTCTGTTTAAAAAAAAAAGCCCTCAACAAACTGTCCATATCCAGAGCAGCATTCTTGTGTCCTGGAAAGGCCCAACCATTTCCCTTCTACTTGTTTCCCCAGGGTATAGGGTGTGTTCAGGGAACCTCTAGTGTGATGACTACCCAAAGACTTAATGTTAACAGATTAGAGCACTTCTCTGAGCAGGGACAGTTTGTTCCTAACTTGGGGAGAAAGTTGAGCCGACACATGGTTGGCAACAGTGGAGCAGATAAGGAGTAGGCAGCTTTCAGAGATAGCACTGCCTTTACTCATTGGGGTCAGCACACCCACAAACATCAAGAATGGCTTAATGAAAATGATGGGGAAATTCAGAAGCTGTTAAGTGAAAAATGAGAACTCCACTGGGCTTACCAGCTGGATAACTCATCCATCTCTAAGAAGGCAGTATTTAATTCCATGAAAAGTAAAGTACAAGTGAAGCTTAGAGAGATGCAGGATTCTTGGCTCAGTAAGAAGGCAGATGAAATTCAGTTTTATGCTGACGGTAACAATCCAAAGCACTTTTATGATGCCCTGAAGGCTATTTACAGGTGGAAAGCTATATGTTGCATCTCAACTACTCAGTGCTGATGGAGCCACATTGATTAGTGATAAGGAGATGATCCAGGAGAGATGGGCTAAACATTTTCATAGTGTTCTCAAGAGACTGTCATCAATTAAATGCTGAAGCCATTGACCATTTACCTAAAGTTGAAGTCAATCCTACTCTAGACAAATTTCCTACTGCAGAAGAGGTTTTAAATGCCATTAACCTCTTTTACTATGGCAAAGCACTTGGTGCTGATTCTATTACAGCTGACATTTACAAGTGGGGGGTCCATTGTTCATACAAAAGCTGACTGAAATTTTCCCAGTTATATGACAAGAGGAGGTTGTCTCCCAAGAGTTCAAGTACTGCCATTGTCCATCTCAATAAAGGTAAAGGAAACAATCATAGGGGTCTCTCTCTTAGTTGTTGCTGGCAAGATTCTTGCCATAGTCCTCCTTAATAAGTTGATCCTTCACTTGGAAAACAGTCATCTACCTGAGAGCCAGTGTGGCTTCAGGAAAGGCTAAGGAACAGTCAACATGGTGTTTGCTGCCCAACAACTCCAGGAGAAATACCAGAAGAAGAGCAAAGGTCTGTACACAGCATTTATCAATCTGACCAAGGTCTTTGATACTGTCAGTCATGAGGGCTTATGGAAAATTACATCACAATTTTGTTGCCCAGAGAAGTTCCTCACTATTGTATGTCAATAATGGACAGTACTCTTGTGCTTTCCCAGTCACCAATGGAGTGAAACAAGGCTGTGTGCTTCCTCCCATGCTTTTTAGCATAATATTTTCAGCCACATTGTCAAACGCCTTCAGTGAGGACGAACATGGCATCGAGATCAGCAACTGCACTAATGGTAAATTATTCATTTTTAAAAGGCTAAAAGTCGAGACTACAGTGGAGGGAGTGCTGTTGCCTCATTTTGTCTTCACAGATGATTGCACACTTAATATAGCCTCTGAAGCTGAGATGCAAGAAACTATGGATTCTCTGTGACTTGTATTAATTTTGGCTCAACAATTAACACCAAGGAAACACAGGCGCTCCACCAGCCAGCACCACACCAGCCATTGGTTACAGCAAATGGAAAAGTTCTGAATACTGTGGATAAGCTCACTTATCTCGGCAATATAATTTACAGGGATGTACGTATTGATAAATCAAGTTGACGTACACACTGCCAAAACTAGCTAAGATCTCTTTGGTAAAACCCAACCTCAAGACAAGCTTCAGCCATGAGCAAAAGAGGCCTCAATTACATATTGTCATCTGATGAATAGAACAACACCTTACTCCTTTTGTCCCCACGAGATTCTACTCAGTGGCCTTACTGCAATGAGAGAAATTTCTACCTCACATTTGGGCTAACATGTTTCATCTGAGTAGGGTAATACATTATCATTTACAAATAGCAATAATTCAGCTAGAATGACCAAATAAGTCCTATAGGAAACTGATGAATTACAGTGCATAAGAGAAGGTCAGAAAAAAGCAAGAGGTGACCCCATGAGCCTAGGACTATAGATTTAAATCTAGAAGGGGCCTTAGAGGTCATTGAGTTGAACCTGCTTCGTTGATAGAACAAACTGAGTCCATAGATAAGTTGTGTCTTGCCCAAAGTCACAGGATCAGAAATGCAGGATGAGGGGCAAAATCAACATTTGAACATTGATCCTGACTCTAGATTCAATTCTGTTTCTCTTCTACCACAGAACTAAATTGGTATTCAGTAGCATAGCTGGTCTTGGAATTCATGACCTCTGTCTGGCTCCAAACCATGAGCTCTTTACACAGCACCACAGATCGGGGCAGACCCAATTCAGCTGCCATTATAGCAAACCTTGATTATGGGTATGAGAGCATACGGGATCATATGAGGAAGGAGGGCTCTGAAAAAGAGGATAAAGGAGATTGTGTGTATGTATGTGTGTATGTGTGTGTGTGTGTGTGTGTGTGTGTGTGTGTGTGTATGTGTGTGTTACCCAATTCAGGTATTATCTTCCTAAAATTTTGCACTTTGCCCCACTCTCCCAAACTACTGAGATCTCATCAAATCAGCAAGAATCCCTATTCTGCAAGTGTTTCTATGTTTCTATACAGCTTTAAGATTTATAAAGTACTTTATTCAGGGCTGCCCAGAGTTGGAAGTACATACAGGGCTTTGTTGTTGCTGTATTGTTGTTTTAAGTAGATTGTTTTGTTTTGGTTTGGTGTTTTGGGCTTTGAAGGTCAACAAGTCAAGTCAACAAGCATTTCTAAATAATTTGCAGTAAGCCAGGTGGTCCTAAGTAATAGGAATACAAATACAAACAAAACTAAAGACAGTCCCTGCCCTCAAGGAGTTTACATTCTATTAGTAGAACAGAACCCATAAACAGGAGATGGAAAGCAAGAAGGATTGGAGGAGGGAATTGAAGGTAAGGAAGGCTGGGAAAAGGAAGAGAAGCACTGAGAATTAGGAGTAGTTTGGAGAGCAGTGAAAGAGTGAGAGTGGGCACTTCCTCAAATGGAGGTTCCAAGGAAGAACTCACCAGAGAGAAATGAAGAGCTTTGGGGACTGAGGGCTCTTTCAAAATGAGGAGGCCACAAGGACTGAGTCATCTTCGAGGGAGAGAAGGTTGCTCAGGCACAATGGAGAAGTCCAGAGTCAGAAGCAGAGTTGTGAGAACAGAGGAGGGAACATGTAATTTCATCTATGCAGGGCACCCAGTTTGGAACCTTTGAAGATTGGCAATTTACTTGCAAGTTACAGTTGGAAAGTATCATTAACCTCACTTTACATGGGAGGAAATTGAGGCTCAGAGAGATGATGTAACTTGACTATGATTGCACTTGAATTCTGGTCTCCTGACTCCAACTCCAGGACTGTTTCTAGGATACCATAATGCCCTCATCAGTACAGAATGATAGGATCATAGGATCTAGGAATTAAAAGGAACATCAGTGACAATCTGATCCATTCCCATCCCTATTCCCTCACTCGCCATACCATGTTACATACATATGTGGAACCTGAAATCTAAGGAAGTTAAATTACTTATCTAAGGTCACACAAAAAGTAAGAATAAGAAAATAAGGGGTAGAATTTGAATCCAGGTCCTCTTTCCACTGTACCATTCTGGGTGGAAGTTCCTTGACTATAATAATAACTACTCTAGAGCTCCAAGGCTTTTTCAAAGCACTTTCTGCTCTCTAGTCAATCCTCAGAATTTGTACAGGATTTTTCTTAAGGACAGTTCTTACAAAAGGGGAGTTATGATTTTTGCCAAAGTCCCTTTTCACTTACTCTATTCAACTTTAAATCTCTCAGTTGCCTCTTAAAACAGACCAGTCCCATCCACCTAGTAATTATGGATATGACAGTCAGAAAAATTGATTCATGGAGACACTCATGTTACAAGTCAGTGAGAAAGCTTTGAAAAAGTACACTCAGTGGAGTTCTCCAATCAGTGCTTTTTAAGTACTGGGAACTGCATACATGGGGTCCCAAATGCCATTATTGCCTCAAAATGAAAAATTTTTAAAAAGGTGACCCAGTTTCACATCATTTTTTAAATTTAAAAACAGGTTGAACAAGTATTTTATATGCTATTTTTCCTTGATCCAAAAGCTACCTCTGCATTATATAAACGAAGAGTCCAGTAAAACCCAAGAATTTCAAAGAATAAATTTCTTGGTTAGTGTCCTGAAAGAACAAATCCTGTATCTGAAAAACTGATTTGCAAAAGAAAAACCTGTTTGGAGGAGAATATTTATTCACTTTCTGAAATGATTTTCCATTATATTGCTTTGATGAGTAGATGGATGGATGAAAGGGTGGATGGATGGATGAATGGATGGATGGCTGGCTGGCTGGATGGATGGATGGATGGATGGACAAGCATTTATTAAGTATTTACTATATGTCAAGCCCTCTGATAAGTGTTAGAAATTACAAATACAAAAGCAAGCCCATCACTGTTCTCAAGTAACTTACATTTTAATAGAGGGAGAAAATATATTTAGGGGATTGACAGGCAGGAAAGAATGTTTTATTTGGGAAGTCATATAGATAGTGATTAGAATGATTGGGCAGTCAATTGACTTGCCTTTGCAGAGATACTGGTAGTTTTGATCAGAGGAAAGCCAGAGATAAAGGAGATGAAGGGAGTGACCAGCACAGTGGATGGTCAGAAAATGACCAGGCTGAATAACTTCCATAATCCACAGATAAGGTACTACCCCTTTGTTATGCAGACATTTGCTGAAAGGGGCAGAACATTTGTGTAAGAAACACTGAAAGACCTGCAGATAAAAATGCTAGTGGAAGTACAGATTGTGCTGAGGTCCTAAGGAAAAAAGTGCCATTCAGATAAATGTACTGGGAACACCTGTTTGAAAGTAAAACACTGTTGTCATTAGTTCAGAGTTAATAAGCTATAAATCAAATTACTGCTTAGTAGATATGTGATGCTTATATTAGGCTTATTAGGGTCATGCCTGGTGAATTTTTTGTTTTTCATCATAAGGTAGACATGGGTCATTAAACACAAGGAGGCCCTGATTTGATACATTAGAAGCCAGGAAATGTTGATCAGATAAAGATAGAAGCTGAGAAGCCAAAACTCAAAAGAATAAGACAGCAGCTTCCTGAAGAGAGAAGATGATGACAGAGATTGTCCTTTCTTGCTTAAACTGAGCAGAGTTGAGAAGAATCAAAAGATAATAATTTCTAGTATTCTATAGTACTTTAATGTTTGTGCAAAGCACTTTGACACATGTTAACTCATTTTATCTTCACAACAACACTGTAAGGCAGGTGCTAATATTATCATCCCCATTTTACAGATGAAGAAATAGAGGTACAGAATGGTTAAAGGACTTGTTCAGGTCATATAGCTAGTAAGTGCCTGAGGCAATATTTGAACTCATATCTTCCTGATTCTAAGTTCTGCCCTCTCTCCACTGCTTCACCTACATGTACAGAATAAGAGTAGCTACTTTGAGATGAGTCAGCTGAGAGAGATAGCTAAAGTCCATTAAGCTTTGACTCTGTTATCCTCATTGGATGAGAGTACTATATCCAAGAATATGCTGGCAAATATATAAGAACAGGCTCTGTGGGGGAAAAAAATGTCCACAAGACATACTTTTAAGTTGAATCTGCAATATTAACATTCTTTCATCATGTTTTAAGTATAGATAAATGACAAAACATAAAATCAAGCCTTTTCAGCAATCATGATTTCTGGGGTGCAAATGCTCACAGTGATAATTTAACAGTCAGCTCTCATTAGCCAATTTGAGGAGGCTCAAAGCTATATCTGCTGGAAGATAATTGGAGAACATAAAATCTTCCTGCTGAAGACCTGGCTGGATTCATCAGTATTGAGATAGAGAAGAAGAGAAGAAAAGACGGTTTCGCAGGTGTTTTTCTGGGAGCGACACTGATATATTTTTGTTAAAAGAGCATGCGTGTTCTCAGCACCCTGCCACACACCCTGGCTGTGTGCTAAAAGAATTTGACACCACTCCAGTGGCCCAAGAATATCAGAGGGAGCAAAAATTTGGTTTTTCCCAGAAGGAAAGACGTGAAAACCAAAAGGAAGGAGATAGCAGAGAATTCATTTTGCCCAATACATGACAGGTGGTGCAAACTATTACCTAAAGAGATCAAACACATCAGTGTGTATGTCTAGGTCCACAGAGGTAAGGAACTGGTGGCCTTGAGGCCACAAGTGGCCTTCTAGGTCCTTGGGTGGGGCCTTTTGACTGAGTCCAAGTTTTCCAGAGCAAATCAGGTCCCCCACCCCTGGAGGGTCATGAGTTGCTCCAGAAACATGTGTTTCCCTAGTTGCGTTGACCCCACTCAGGTCATAGGTTACTGGTAGGCAGAAGAGGGCAACAAGAGCAGGGTTTGGCTACTCCAGAAAATGTTATTTTAGGGAACTATATACTCACGTTGTAATGATCAGAAAGGTAGAGAGCAGACCAGAATTCAGAGGGTTCTTCTGGGACAAGTCCTCTTTCTTTGTGCTCTCTCCCTCTTTCCCTCTCTCTCTCTCTTTCATAAACATACACTTGCCCTCCTTTTGCTGAGTTTGTTTGCTCCACTTTTCCTGTTTTTTTTAAATAAGTTTTTGTTGATATTGACGTTATCTCTCCCCATCCTCTCCCAGAGAGCTATTACATATGACAAATAGATTTTTGTTTGGGAGAGGAAAAAGAAAAAAAAAGGCAACACCACTGATTGATACATTGAAAAAGTCCTAAAACATATATGCAATATGTAATACCTGTGGACCTCCCACTTCCACAAAAAAGGTAGATTGGGAGTGTTTTCTCGTATCTCTTCATTTGAGTCTCACTTGATCATCATATTTTTTTTAACATTTTCTTTAGATTTCTTGATGTGTAATAGCTCCTATTATGTAAGTTGTTTTCTTGGCTTTCTTTGCTTCATTCAGTATCAGTTCATTAGTGGAAGGGGTTGATCCAGGGTTTTGAGTGGACTATGATAGGACTTCAATCAACCCAGCCTTTGCCTTCTATTGATTATTGTTTTGACTTATTGTTTAGTAAATGTTTCATGTTTAAAAGTCAATGGTTTCATTATAATTGATTTCGTACCAATAGAAAGCACACTAGTAGGGGCTTAGGAACGATATAGCAGCAAATAGTAGATATATATCCCACCTGTACCATACTTACCCCTAGAATCCTGAGAGTTGAATTGTGGCAGTACATTTACCCTCCAGGGACACCACCTCAATTTGCCAAAGTGAGTGCAAGTAAAATGAATGAACCAGACCCAGCCCAGGGACGAAAAGAACCTAGGAAGAGTTGGGTGTCAGTACCATGCCCAGGTGACACATAAAGTATGGTTCCATTTGCAAAAATTTGACTCATACAATAATTTTCTAGAACACACCTATTTTGTGAAATGTAAGCTATGCCTCTTAAGAAATATACCAAGGGGTTAGAAGTATGGGGAGATGCTTTCATATGGATTAAGTTCATCAACATAATGGATAATACACAAGTCAACAGTTTCTAAAGGTGAGCAGAGAAGGACGAACAAAAATATAACATATGCCAGAGGATCATGTGCTACAGCTTCCTGCTGCTTCCTGCTACTTCCTCCTCCTTCAGCTCTGAAATTATCACCCCTTTCCTTTTCCTCCAACCAAAAGCATATCCATGTCTGAGCTAGGTAGGAGTAAGAGTGAATCCAGGAATGCTAGGGCTGTATAGAAACTTAAAGATCACCTAGTCTAGCCTTCTATTGAACAGCAGATTGAGGGTAGCAATTATGCTGTTTTTCATCTTTTTATCCTTGGGGCGGAGTACAAAGCCTCGCACACGGTATGTACTTGATGGATAATATTAACTAATATTTATACAACTTTTGAAAGTTTGCAGAGTGCTTTGCAGATATTATCTCATTTGAGCATATATAACTACCTTGACCTGATGATCAGACAGCAGCTTGAGTGCCCCAACACTGGCAAGCAGTTACCAAGTTTCTTTGACGCTTCTATCTCAAAACTCTGTAACCAAGTGAGGCCAAGGAAGTTGCATATGTAAGGCAGGCACTATGGATATAATCCTCATCATTATTCTCAACTTGTTAAGTCAGGATTTGAATTCAGGACTTCCTGATGTCAAGTCTAGCACTTTATCTACAATGGTATATATTGCCTCTGGATACCAGCAGAATTGAATTGGATTGCACAGACGAGGAAGCTAAGACCCAAAGATGTGATTTGCCCAAGGTTATATAGCCAGTAAGTGACCAAAACTGAGATTTGGACTTCTAAGTCTCAATTTAACTTTTTTTTTTCCACAGAGGTCAGTGTGTCATAAACCCAGGGAAGGAAGTCTCCTACAGTTTTATTTACAAGTGGAAGAACAGGAATCTATCACCCCCTAAAGGAGAGTTGAACGATGCTCGGCATGACTGCTCTGAATACCATCACAGGTTATGTCTGGGCATCCTCCCAGAGCCAGAGAGATGGTGAATAGGAAAGTACTCATGTTGGTAAGTCTGCCATCCTCTCTTCCCCAGTCAGTAAGCAATCACTCAATATCCTCAGAGGAATGGAATGAGGAGGACGATCAGGCTCAAATTTCCCTTCTAAAAGAAACAGAGACTGAAACCAAAATTCTGACACTGGCTGCTTAAAATCATTCTAAAAAAGCCTAAGCTCTGATACTGATAAAATTGGACTGCTCCAGCCACATAAATAGCAACTTGTACCTATACCACATCTCTTCTTCACAGATCCAAAAACACATCAGAAGAACATTAAAATGTCAAGTGCTTTAAATCTGAAATGTGACCTACCTCATTGTGACGTTTGATTGACGGAGAAGTGGTGTTGAGAGCTCAGATATCTTCTGCTGCTTATCTAGAGTATCATCTTTCATTCACTCATTTCCTCCGTCCAACAGGCAGTTATTAAGCACCTATGTTGTTCACAACCTTCAGGGGCACTGTGGAAGATGCAATTATGCCCTCCCTCCTTCCAAAGAGGAAAGTGCTCTAGCAAATTTAGACTGCTATCCAACAGGTAATTAAATACAACATAGAGAAAATTCTTTGGGCTTCTTTCCTTCATGGGACTTAAGTCCAATAGGGATGAGGCATAAACAGATAACTAAAAATTACAGTATTTCATGATAGATGCATTTTACAGGTGAAAAATAAAGTTCTAGTAAAAGAAAAGAAAACTGGCAAGAGCACTGATTCTGTGGTCAGAAGGTCTGGGTTCAAATCCTGCGTCTGCATCACCTTTGTTACCTTAGACAAGTCACTTAATTATTCAGGGCCTCTGTTTCCTCATCTATAAAATGAAGTCTTTGGACTAGATGACCTCGATCACTTCCAGCTCTAAATTTCTGATCCTACGCCCAAGAATAAGAAAACAGCTCACATTTATACAGAACTCAGAAGTTTGCAAAGTGCTTTACATACATTGTTTCCTTTGATCCTCACAATAACTCTGTGAAATAGATTCTCCTATTTTCCCCATTTTGCAGATGAGGAAACTGAGACTACCTGATATTAAGTGATTTGTGTAAGGTCACACAGCTAGTATAATTAAGTGATAGGAATGGTATTCACACACAGTCTTCCTGACTCCTACCATGGCCTAGTTCCCATTCCTCCCACATGACTTTCTATCTCTCCTCTCCATGCCTTTGCACTGGCTGTCCCCAATGCCTGGAGTGCCCTCTTACCTCCACCCCATTTTAGTTTTCTTGGTCTCCTTCTAGAATCAAATCAAACCCCACCTTCTTCACAGGGTCCTTTCCTTTCCTAGACCTCCTAGCTTCCAACGTCTTTCTCCTCTGAAGTTATCTACCACCTGTTTTCTATTTATCTTGCATGCAAGATATCCTGGGCGAGTCACTTCACCTCTGATTGCTTGACAAAATGGATCCACTGGAGAAGAAAACCCCAAACGGGGTCATTAAGGGTTGAAGGTGCCTGGAAGGACCGAACAGCAAAGAGTAGTACTTAGTGAATAATTATTGAGTGACTACACTACCTATTACACATCTCTTATGGGAGAAGGAATGATTGCTTCAACACTTGGATGCATCTATGACCTCATTAATATGGATGAATAAACACCTTTGCAGATGGAAACTCCTCTATCCTTTCTTCTTTTAAGCATTTTGCCTATGTACTTTCTTAGTTGTTTATGGAAGAGCCCAGGTTAGACCTTCATCTTTTTTTTTAAATATGTCCTTACAATAAGATCACCCCAGTTTCTTTTCTATTTATACATGGCTTTCATGTATCTTTTACAATACTTTCTTGTGAGATAATGTTACCATCTCCTTGAACCCACCAAGTGACTTTCCATTGGTTTCTGTGACTTTCTTTTTGAGTCGTACAATTTAGAGTCTTCCAAGATTATAGGGGTCCATGATTTGCAGTTAAATGGCAGCACCAAGAGAACAGTAGTGTTGAAGAGATGGACTTTATTTGAAAACAATACCTTGTTATCATTGAAAGCACTGAGAAACTTCCCCAAAGCAACCCAGCCCTCTCTCTTCCTCCTACTCAACTGTGGGCCCAACTCCCTGACATGCTGGCAGAAAAAAAAATCCAGGAGTCATTATGCATTCTATATGACACAGGTGCAATAAGGGATTCAAGGTGTCGTCTATTCAAACCCATTCAATTTACAGAAAGGGGGAAACGAAGGGTCTATAAGCACTTTAAGAGTCTTGGATAGTTGCTTAAAGAATTCATTCCCCTGGCTGTCTTTGTATTTCTCATTGGCTTGTTGCTTCCAATTTATTTTCATTTAATTGGAGTCATCCGGCCTCTATTCCTGTCTTTGTATAAGTATTCACTTGTCATTTCCCCTTGTGGGTACTTCAGCAAAGGAATGAAGCAAAAAAATCAATGATCTAGCTGACTAATGAGCCTTTCTCATTTTGAATGGCATATGTTGAAAGGGCAACAGTGGTTTCCTAACAAGTAAGCAATCCATAATTTCTAATTACCGGAGACAAGTAGTAATGATGGAATTATGTCCTAGCCCTCAAGTATCCTCGTTGTCCAGATAAGCCTACCTCTCTTAAGAGTCTTGCAGACTTTGTGTTTGAAGTAGGTTCTGTAGTGGACCTATTATTGCCTCCGCAAAGCTTTCCCAGGTCCAGAGAGAGAACAGCTTAAAAATGTGGAACTGAAATCTTTCACCTCATTAAGAATCCAACTTCAAGTTGAGCCATTATTCCACTGGAATCCAGAAGAGCTGGGTAGTGAGACGCACTTCTTATAACAATTACAGTGATAGTAACAGCAATAGGTCATTTAAATCAGAAAGCACCTACACACACACACACACACACACACACACACACCACACACACACACACACAATCATCTGAACCTTACAATACCCTCATGAGGGAGGCAGGATAAGTTATTTACATCCCCATTTAACAGATGAGGAAGTTAGGTAACTTGCCTAAAGTTAGACAACCTACAATATTTTTAATTAGCTGCCTGGATAAGATTGTCCTACTGGGAGGCAGAGAAGTGCCTCTATGAGAGATTATGACAGACTTTAAAAGTTCTGCTTTATCACCTTAATCCATTCTCCAAAAGGACACCAAAAAGCCACTGAAGTGCATTTCTTAAAGTTCAGGCCCGAGTCAGAGCCAAGATGGTGGAGTGAAAAGGTAGTCGCTCTCACTCTCCCCTATCAACCTCTGCAAACCCAGAAAATATCAGCCCAGGAAAAAAAAAAAACCCTGGAACACCTGAACTAGAAGAAAGACAAGGAGCAGCAGTGCAGTAGCCCAGCAAACGGATCTCTCAATGCCTCAGCAAAACCCAGGGGCCCCAGGAGGATAAGTACCCTGCGGCATTCATCTGAAAGGAGGTGAAGAAAACAACCTAAAGGCTTCCTAAAGGCCCGTTCTTGCAGATTCCAACCCAACACCAGGTGAGCTGAAGAGCAGGTGGTAGAGCAGGCAAACACCAACACCTGGACCTCCCAGTGCCTCAGTGAGGGCAGGGGAACTGGTGGAAACCAGCTCAGAAAACCACCAGGAGCCTCCGCACTCCACTGCAAAGGAATCTCCCGGTGCATTAGCAGAACCAAGGGAGACAACACTGCAGGGGGCCCCAGGCAGATAAACACCTGCAGCACCATCTAAAAGGAGCTGAAGAAAGCTAAAGGAAAGGAAAAGCAGGCAACCTAGAATTGCCTGAAAGTTCCAGCCTTGCTGATTCCAGCCCAACACGGTAAGCTGCCAGAAACCTACAGCCTCCAATCCAGCATAAGAGGCCCCAGCACACAAAGCCAGTGACCAAGACCTAGGCTCCCAACACAAGAAGCTTGGGTCAGTACCCTCTGTTCCCCAGCAGGAGAGCTCAATCTCTTTAAAGGCCAGGGAATAAAGAAACACCATGAGTAAAAAGAAACGTACCATAGATTCATATTATGAGAAGAGTGAAGATCAAGACAGAAATTCTGAAGAGGACAACATTGTCAACAAACCCACATCTGCAACAACAAAAGGGAATATGAACTGGTCTGAAGCCCAAAAAGCCTTCTTAGAAGAGCTCAAGAAGGATTTTAATAGTCAAATGAGACAGGTAAAAGAGTCCTTCAAAAATACAATTGGCCAATTGGAAAAAAAATACACTGAAGAAAACAAGTCCCTAAAAAACACAATTGGCCAGTTGAAGAAGGAAGTACAAAAACTAACAGAAGAAAACAATCTGTTAAAAACTAGAATTGGACAAATGGAAACTAATGTCTCTATGAGAGAGCAAGAATCAGTCAAACAGAAACAAAAAAATGAAAAAGATGAAAATGTAAAATACCTCATCAGTAAAACAACCGGCCTGGAAAATCGACTCAGGAGAGACAATTTAAAAATTATTGGACTACCTGAAAATCATGATGAAAAAAGAGCCTGGACAGTATCTTTCAGGAAATCATAAAGGAAAACTGCCCGAAGTCCTAGAACCAGAAGGGAAAATAACCATAGAAAGAATCCACGATCACCACCTGAAAGAGATCCCAAATTGACAATGCCAAGAAATATAACAGCAAAATCCCAAAATTACCAGATGAAACAGAAGGTGCTGCAAGCAGCCAGAAAGAAACAATTTAAATATCATGGAGCCACAGTCAGGATTACATAGGACCTTGCAGCTTCTACATTAAAAGACCAGGGCATGGAACATGATATTCTAAGGCAAAGGAGCTTGGAATGCAGCCAAGGATCAATTACCCAGCAAAAATGAGCATCATTTTTCAAGGGAGGAGGTGGATATTCAACGAAATAGGAGACTTCCAAACTTTCCTGATAAAAAGACCAGAGCTCAACAAAAAATTTGATCTTCAAGTACAGGACTCAAGAAGGACTTAAAAAGGTAAATGGGACAGAAGATACAATATGTTGTTAATAAGGGGGGGCTGTTTAAACCCCTACAAGGGAATATGAGACTTGCAACCCTTGAGAACTGTATTGTTATTACACCTTGTTAAAGGAGTATACATAAAGAGGGTGGATATTAGTTGACTTTGATGTAATGATAAAAAAAAATCTAATCAAGTTTAAATGGATCCAAATAAGTGGATCAATCTGATCTTAGAAAAGTACTGAGAAAGGAGGAGGCAGACAAGGGTAAATTACATTACAGGAAAAGACACAAAATCCTATTACAGCAGAGGGAAAGGGGGGGGAGCATTGTTTGAACCTTACTCTCATCAGATTTGGCTCAAGAAGGGCATAATATAATCAGTTAGGTATAGAAATCTAACTTGCCCAATAGGCAGTAGGAGGGAAAAGGGGAAAGAAAAAGGGAGGGGGAAAGAAGGGAGGGAAGCAGCAGTAAGATAAAGGGGAAGAAAAGGGAAAGGGATAATAAAAGGGAGGGACTGAAGGAGGCGTGGTCAAAAGCAAAACACTAGTGAAGGGGAAAGGAAAAAGGAGAAAGAAAAGCATAAATAGGGGGAAAGGATGGAGAAAAAGACACAGATAGTAATCATAACTGTGAATGTGAATGGGATGAACTCTCCCATAAAACGGAAACGGATTGCAGAATGGATTAAAAACCATAATCCTACAATATGTTGTTTACAGGAAACACATTTGAAAAAGAGTGACACATACAGGGTAAAGGTAAAAGGCTGGAGCAGAATATATTATGTCAGCTGAAGTAAAAAAAGCAGGGGTAGCAATCCTGATCTCAGACAAAGCAAAAGCAAAAATAGATCTAATCAAAAGAGATAAGGAAGGAAACTACATCCTGCTAAAAGGCACCATAGACAATGAAGTAATATCATTACTAAATATATGCACCAAATGGTATAGCATCCAAATTCTTACAGGAGAAGTTCAGGGAGTTACAGGAAGAAATAGACAGCAAAACTATACTAGTGGGGACCTGAACCTCCCCTTCTGCACTAGATAAGTCTAACCACAAAATAAACAAGAAAGAAGTTAAGGAGGTGAATAGAACATTAGAAAAGTTAGGTATGATAGACCTCTGGAGAAAACTGAATGGGGATAGAAAGGAATATACTTTTTCTTGTCAGTACATGGCACATACACAAAAATTGACCATGTACTAGGGCATAAAAACCTCACAATCCAATGCAGAAAGGCAGAAATATTAAATGCATCCTTTTCAGATCATGATGCAATAAAAATTATATGTAATAAAGGGCCATGGAAAGATAGACTAAAAAATAATTGGAAACTAAATAATCTAATCCTAAAAAATGATTGGGTCAAACAACAAATCATAGAAACAATCAATAATTTCATTCAAGAGAATGACAATAATGAGACAACATACCAAAACCTATGGGATGCAGCGAAAGCAGTTCTTAGGGGAAGTTTTATATCTCTAAATGCTTACATAAATAAAATAGAAAAAGAGGAGATTAATGAATTGGGCATAGAACTAAAAAAACTAGAAAAAGAACAAATTAAAAATCCTCAACTAAACACCAAATTAGAAATATTGAAAACCAAAGGAAAAATTAATAAAATTGAAATTAAGAAAACTATTGAACTAATAAATAAAACTGAGAACTGGTTTTGTGAAAACAACAATAAAATAGATAAGCCTTTGGTTAATTTAATTAAAAAAAAGAAAGAAAAACCAAATTACTAGTATCAAGAATGAAAAGGGAAGCTACCACCAAGGAAGAGGAAATTCAAACAAGAATTAGGAATTATTTTGCCCAACTACATGTCAAGAAATTTCACAATCTCAGTGAAATGGATACATAGTTACAAAAATATAACTTGCCCAGATTAACAGAAAAAGAAGTAAAATACTTAAATAACCCCATCTCAGAAAAAAGAAATTGAATACGCCATTGATGAACTCCCTAGGAAAAAATCTCCAGGGCCAGATGGATTTACATGCGAATTCTATCAAACATTTAAAGAACAATTAATTCCAATACTATATAGACTATTTGGGAAAATAGGTGAAGAAGGAGTCTTACCAAATTCTTTTTATGATACAAATATGGTGTTGATACCTAAACCAGGAAGAGTCAAAATAAAAAAAGAAAATTATAGACCAATTTCTCTAAATGAATATAGATGCAAAAATTTTAAACAAAATACTAGCAAGTAGATTGCAGCAACTTATCACAAGAATAATACACTATGACCAGGTAGGATTTATACCAGGAATGCAGGGTTGGTTCAATATTAGGAAAACTATCAGCATCATTGAGCATATCAACAACAAAACCAACAGAAACCACATGATCATCTCAATAGATGCAGAAAAAGCTTTTGATAAAATACAACACCCATTCCTATTAAAAACACTAGAAAGCATAGGTATAAATGGAGTCTTCCTTAAAATAATAAATAGCATGTATCTAAAACCTTCAGCAAGCATTATATGTAATGGGGACAGGCTAGAAGCATTTCCAATAAGATCGGGGGTGAAACAAGGATGTCCATTATCACCACTGTTATTCAATATTGTACTGGAAACTTAGCTTTAGCAATAAGAGAAGAAAAAGAAATTGAAGGCATTAGAATAGGCAAAGAAGAAACAAAGCTATCACTCTTTGCAGATGACATGATGATATACTTAGAGAATCCTAGAGAATCAAGTAAAAAACTACTTGAAATAATAAACAACTTTAGCAAAGTTGCAGGCTATAAAATAAACCCACATAAATCATCAGCATTTCTATATATTACCAACAAAGCCCAACAGCAAGAGATAGAAAGAGAAATCCCATTTAAACTTACTGTAGACATTATAAAATATTTAGGAGTCTACCTCCGAAACAAACCCAGGAACTCTATGAACACAATTACAAAACACTTTTCACACAAATAAAATCAGATCTAAATAATTGGAAAAACATCAGTTGCTCATGGGTAGGCCGAGCTAATATAATAAAAATGACAATCCTACCTAAGCTAATTTACTTATTCAGTGCCATACCAATCAAACTACCAAAAATTATTTTATAGAGTTAGAAAAAATAATAACAAGATTCATTTGGAAAAGCAAAAGGCCCAGAATATCAAAGGAACTAATGAAAGGAAATGCAGGGGAAGGTGGCCTAGCAATTCCAGATCTTAAATTGTATTATAAAGCAGCAATCATCAAAACTGCTTGGTACTGGCTAAGAAATAGGGAGGTGGATCAGTGGAATAGGTTAAATATGAAAGACACAGTAGTCAATGACTATAGTAATCTATTATTTGATAAACCCAAAGACCCCACCTTCTGGGATAAGAACCCACTCTTTGAAAAAAACTGCTGGGAAAACTGGAAAAGAGTATGGCAGAAACTAGGCATAGACCCAAATCTCACACCATATACCAAAATAAAGTCAAAATGGGTTCATGACTTAGATATAAAGGCTGATACCATAAGTAAACTGGGAGAACAAGGAATAGTTTACAAAGCCAATGCAACTAAGATTAGAAGGAAGGTAGAAAATTGGGAAAGAATTTTTACAACCAGTATCTCTGATAAAGGCGTCATTTCTAAAATATATAGAGAATTAAGACAAATTTATAAGAACACAAGCCATTCCCAATTGATAAATGGTCAAAGGATATGAACAGGCAATTCTCAGATGAAGAAATTAAAGCCATCTATAGTCATATGAAAAAATGCTCCAAATCATTATTGATTAGAGAAATGCAAGTCAAAACAACTCTTAGGTACCACATCACACCTATCAGATTGGCCAATGTGACAAAACAGGAAAATGATAAATGTTGGAGAGGATGTGGGAAAAATGGAACACTAATACATTGTTGGTGGAGTTGTGAAATGATCCAACCATTTTGGAGAACAATTTGGAACTATGCCCAAAGGGCTACAAAAATGTGCATACCCTTTGATCCAGCAATAGCACTTCTAGGGCTATATCCCAAAGAGATCAAACAAATGGGAAAAGGACCCACATGTACAAAAATATTCCTAGCAGCTCTTTTTGTGGTGGCAAAGAATTGGAAATTGAGAGGAGGCCCATCAATTGGGGAATGGCTGAGCAAGTTGTGGTATATGAATGTAATGGAATACTATTGTTCTATAAGAAATGATGAACAGGCTGACTTCAGAAAAACCTGGAAAGACTTATATGGTCTGATGCTGAGTGAAATGAGCAGAACCAAGAGGACTTTGTACACAATAGTAGCCACATTATGCAATGACTAAGAATGTTAAACTGAACCCTTCTCAGCATTACGAGGATCTAAGGCATCTTCCAGAGGCCTCAGGATGGAAAATGCTGTCCACATCCAAAGAAAGAACTATGGAAGTCGAATCGCTCTCACTTATTTTTACCTTCAGTTGAGTTTTGTTTCATCTTTCTGATGGTTCCTCCTATTGGTTTTAATTTTTACTTGCAACTTTACTAATGTGAAAATATGTTTAATGGGTATGTAAATGTAAAGCCTATGTCAGATTGTGCACCATCTTGGGGGGGGGGAGAAAAAGGGAGAAAAAATTTTCAACTCAAAAGCATATGGAAAAAATAAATTAAAAAAAATAAAATAAAAAAATAAAAAGTTCAGACCCTAGAGGGGCAGTTACGTGGCACAGTAGATAGAGTGCTGGGCCTGGAGTCAGGAAGACTCATCTTTGTGAGTTCAAATTTGGCTTCAGACACTGTGTGACCCTGGGAAAGTCACTTACCCCTGTTTGCCTTAGTTTCCTCATCTGTAAAATGAGCTGGAGAAGGAAATGGCAAACCACTCCAGTATCTTTGCCAAGAAAACCCCCAATTGGGTCACGGAGAGTCAGACATGACTGAAATGACTGAACAACAACAATGACCATGTCACTGCCCTCCTCAAACTCCAGAGCCCCCCTATCATTTATCTATGGGATTAAACACAATGTGTTCTGTTTGACATTCAAAGCCCTTCACAACCTGGCTCCCTCCTCCTTCCCAGTCTTTTTATGCCTCACTATCCACTCCATACTCTTTGACCCGGTGACCCTGGCTGCCCCTGGCTGCTCCAGAAGCAAGGCCCTCCATCTCTCATCTCCAGGCATTTTCTCTGGCTGTCCTCCATGCCTGGAATGCTCTCCCTTCTTAACTCCATCTACTGACTTCCCGGGCTTACTTCAAGTCCCAGCTAAAATCCCATCTTTTACAGAAAACCTTGCCCAGCCCTTCTCAATTCGAATGCCTTCTGTTAATTATTTCCTATTTATCCTGTATGGAGCTTGACTTGTACATATTTGTTTGCGAGTTGTCTCCCCTGTCAGACTGTAAGCTCCTTGAGAGCAGGAACTGTCTCGCCTCTTTTTGTGTCCTTAACACTTAGCATGGTGCTTGGCACATGTCAATGTACTTTATGATCACTGATGGATGTGTCCTGTAGGGGGATTATACACATGCAGATTTCTCCATACACATGTGTCGCATGTATGCATTGCTACATTCAAATACATAAAACTATAATAAGTATGTATATAAATATTCATATGCTACATATACATAAACCTTTTTTTTTTTTAATTCAACCTGTGATTTCATCAGGGAAGGGAACTCAAAGTAAGAATTTCCTCCTCCAATATACATTAACAGCTGATCTGCAATTTCTCACCTTAAAAGTTGCCTGGGTAGTTAAAAGGTTAAGTCCAAGGTCACCTGGCCAATGTGTATCAGAGTCAAGACTTGAACCCAGGTTTTCCTGACTTTGAAGCCAATTTTCTATGTGATATTCATGACACCTCTCATGATATACATAGATATATACATGCATATGCATATGAGCTAGCCTTATATAGTAGAGTCCTCAGGGGACTGCACACAGGAAAATACTGATGGAAGACATGGAAAGGGAGAAGAAGATTTGCAGCATGCACTATGGCTGTTCCAAGGGTCATAGCTATTGTTAGGATTGAAAACCAGAAAAGAGTAACTTATTTGTTTAGCACTGGAATAAGTGCATTCCTAAGCAACTGGCAATGGGTTAGCTACAATTCTTACTCCAGACAACCAGCTTTTCAAAAGAGACTTGAGGAACCCCAGTTATATTGTTCTCTGAGATCCTGTGTGTATCTGTATGTATGCAGGTTAGCATGACTGGCAGCTGGGATCATGAAACAGAGGTGGTAAGATGAGACTTCAAATGGTCAAGGACGAAGTCTTCAATGGATTTGGAATATTGATTGTACAAATAACAGAATGAAGGATGGGTGATTAAATAACGGTTCATGTTAAGAAGATGGGAGATACATTGGACCACAGGCTCAATATGAGACAGCAAGCAAAAGCTGCCATGATCTTAAGCTATGCTCAGTGTCCTGAATCAAGGAAAGGACAGTCCCACCTGTCTTCTGTCCTGGTCAAACAAAAACCATTGCATTGTGTTCAGTTCTAGGCAGAATGAAGGACAATAAGTTAGAGCATGACTAGGAAGATGAAGAGGATGGTGTTGACTATAGACACATGGTGCAATATGAACATCAGTTGAAAGACTTGGGGATGTTAGTCTGAAAAGGAAAAAAAATATAAGTGGGAGGAGAACATGATAGCTTTCTTCAAGTATTTGAAGGGCTGCCACGTGAAAGAGGAATCCGATTTCTTTTGCTGTTTCCCATTGAGTCCCCACTAAGAGCAATGGGCAGGAGCTTCAAGGTGGCAGATTTCAGTTTGGTATGAGGAATGAATTCCTAACAATTAGACATGGCCACAGGTGGAATGGGCTACTTGAGTGGTAGTGAGTTTGCCATTACTAGAGGTATTCGCATGGAGCCTGAGTGAGTACTTCTTAGGGGTGTTGTAGAAGGAATTCCTAATTCAGCTAAGGGCCAAACTGACCAATCTCTGTGCTCCCTCCCACTTTTGAGATTCCATGATTTTGTTATATAAATACATATGTACATATGTACATTTTATTTAATAAATGTATATATCCACATACATATGTATGCATAGGTACATATATGCATGCATATATGCACTGAAGTATATGCATATATACATATATATACATATATACATATTATACATATATATATGCATTTGTATATGCACACACACATTTCAGGCATTTTAAAGGCTATAATCCATAATTATTTTCATTTTCTTCAAGAGAAGAAAATATCTTGCCATGGGATATTTACGCTTTCATACCAACAGAATGATCCTGGTACAATTAATTTTGGCATGAATAAAAACTAGGATACTGGCTGTTGATATATTAGACCAAAAGGTGACAAATGCTATAAATCATCTATGTTTTAATAACGGTAATAACAATAATAATAATAATAATGCCATGCTATTTTAAACCACTTTTGTTTTACAAATAGCTCTTACATAACTTTGTTTCATTTGATCCTCACAACTTGGTGAAATTAGATGGGCATAGATTCTTTTCCATATTTTCCAAATGAGGAAACTGAGGCCCAGAGACATAAAATGGTTTATCCAAATTTGCCCAGTAAATTGGTAATAAGAATAAAGAATTGAACACAGGTTTTCTAGCAACTATTTCAGGGAGATTTGAGTATGTTTAGCTATTCAGATTATGTAGGTACCATTTTAACGCGTGTGTCATTTTGAACATAGCTTCCTTTAATTAAAAGAATAGCAAAAAAACAAACAAAAAAGTAAACCTTTTTGCTTGGATGACTCCAGAAAAAGAGAAGAACCTGTGAATTAATGGAAACATGATTCTTTAAAAATTATTATTGGAATTGTGTTTAGTCCCAAGAAAGAGATATGAAGATGAAGATGCATCTCCCTCCCTTCTTTTTAGAAGAGGTGGGGGACTACGGGTATGGAATACCGCATTTACTGTTGGACTTGGTTGTTGTGCTGGTTAGTTTTCCAGAACTGCTTTTAAAATGTTTTTTTTTCTCTTTCTTTTGCATTACTTGTTATAGATAAAACAGAAAGAGCATTACTCTAAAAGTAGAGGACTTTGATTCATAATCCCACCTCTGACGCTTACTATACACATGACTTCTGGCAAATCACTTAATCTCTCTGAATCTCAGTTTTTCTTTCTTTTCTTTAAATGAAGGAGTTGGAATGCATGGCCTCTGAGATCCCTTCCAGCTCCAGATCTATCATCCCATAATCCTAAATAGGGAAGTTAGCTTTCTGGGTGGGGGAGAGGGTGAAAAGGAGCACATTGGGAATCATAGGTGAGACATAGGTGATACCAGGTGGTGTAGCAGATAGAATGCTGGCCCTGGAGTCAGGAAGATCTGAGTTCAAATCTAGCTACAGACACTTACTTGCTGTGTGACCCTGGGCTAGTCACTTAACCCTGTTTGCCTCAGTTTCTTCATTTGTAAAATGAGTTGGAAATGAAAATAGCAAATCACTCCAGTAGCTTTGCCAAGAAAACCCCAAAGAGTCAGACATGACTGAAATGACTTAACAAGAACAAAAGGTAACATGTCAACAACAACAAAAAAAAACTGTCAAGGAAACATTTTTTAAATAGAATATTGAACATCCTTCAGAAGAGCTCCAATATCTGAATTTTTCAACCTTTTGAATGCTTTTCAGTGTCAAGTCAGCTACCCTGAATAAAAGGGGATAACGCTGTCAAATGCTGAACTGGTCAGGGGATGTTGGCTACTCAAAAGTTCACCGTACAATCCTGCTCAGCCCAGACTGACTTTCCTGCCACTCAAAATAGGAGAGAGTCAAGTAAGAGCTGATTCTCACTCACTGCCCGTTGAAAATTCCTGTTGAGTTACTGCTTGGATCCCAATAGCATTGGGCACTCAAGAAACCCGTTGTCTGAACAGAGACTTCAATTTTTAACACCACTTACATGAAAAGGCCAGTCTTGGAAAGTTTCCATTTTTAATTACTTCCTTTTCAAAGCTTCCTAAATACATTTGAGATAAACAGCCAAAACAACCCCTAAATATTTTAAAGGCATCTAGTGCTCAGTTGGGGAATGGGAACAGAAAATTCAAAACTAGCTTATTCGCAGACTATCTTCTGAGCATTTGGCACGTCATTTAGAGAATGCTTCCAAAATAGTCACTAAACAACTAGATGAAAAGTCAAAAGTTAAATTTGCCTCCATGGCACAAATCAAACTATTTTCTCTCTTTTTATATGGAATTTATTTCCAAACAATTTGGTTGATCTCAAAAAATAAAAAACAATAATGCCGTATGTCTTATTATATGTTTTCATGGACAGCAAAGTAAGGACTCTGAAAAGACCTTAGCATAAAAAGGCCGAGGCCTCCCACTGCATCCTGGGCCATCCCCAGTCAACCTAGTCTAAGTCTCTCCACTGGACCCAGATGGTTCCAGAGAAGGAAGTGAGGCTGGTGCCTTCACACAGCCCTCCCTCACTGTAATCCACTTCACTTGCAAGTCATGGCATCCCCTCCCTGATGTCACAGTGCTCTTAGACAATGAAGGGCAAATAACAAGAGCCACACAACCACAAAGTGTTCAAAGACAAGTTGACAAATTGACAAAATAACATTGGTTAAAAACAAAAGCTAGTCTATTACCAACAAAGTCATTTAACAAATAAAACTCATTTTATTTATTTCCTTTTTTCTCTCAAACACATTTGTATAAATGTTCACCATTTTTATCATACAATGCACTTCATGTTATAGCCTGCTAGAAATTTATCTACTCTCCATAACTATGAAAAATATAAAAATTCCTCTCCTTTAGTTTCTTATTGCATATGTGTGTATATATATATATGTGTGTGTGTGTATGTATATATATATATATATATATTGTGTGTGTGTGTGTGTGTGTGTATTATAGCATGTGTGTATATAGACAGATATGTATGTAAGAAAAAGGCATATTGCCTGAAAAGGGCAACTAGGTGGTGGAATGGACAGAGCACCAGGCCTAGAGTCAGGAAGACTCATCTTCCTTAGTTAAAATCCAGTCTCAGGCATTTACTAGCTGTGTGACCTTGGGCAGATCACTTAACCGTGTTTGCCTCAGTTCCCTCATCTGTAAAATGAGCTGGCGAAGGAAATGGCAAACCACTCGTGTATCATTGTCAAGAAAACCTCCAATGGAGTCATGAAGAGTGGGACACAACAGCAGCAACAGCAACAAATTGGACAGAAAGCTTGCCTCAGAGTCAAAGTTCCCTCCCACAGATTGTGCTGTGTTATCCTGGGAGAGTTACTTAACCTCTCAACGTCCCCAGAGACTCTGTAAGAATACAAATTAAAGGGAGTGTATATAATCTATATCAGTAGAGAAAGGTACCCTCTAGGAACTCTTAACACCAATGAATTAAGAGGTTTAGTAACATACAGACACCTATGTATGTGCATGCTGTTTATATGTGTGCATCCTTTCCCCCTACAATAATGGCTCCCATATTTGTGATCAACTATCCCAAATATAGCTACAGACTGAATATTTGTAAAGAAGAAAAGAATCACAGGTTTAGAGTTGGAAGAGTCATCTAGTCCAACCCCTCATTTTACAGATGAAGAAACTGAGTCTGAAGGAGATTAAATTACTTGTCCAAAGTCACATAAATAAGTGAAAGAGGCTGCATTTCAAGTAACCTCTTCTGACCTCAATTCCTCATCTCATCTTCCTCCCAATTCCCCCAGTGTAGCACAGAAGACTGCCAAAATTTCCTCAAGCAGGAGCATATAACTGATTTCTCTTTATTCAGCAAGTACTTCTAAGTATCTCCTGTAAGTATTAGTCTGGCCTCCATGAAGAAGACTTCACTAACTACAAGATAGTGTCACTTTTCTCAAGGAGTTTTTGATCTCACTAAATAGAAAGGTGTTTTCACACGGAAGAGCCAGAGAACAAGACAGCCAGGAAGTTTTGTTGCTGAAACCATTGGCACGAGCAGTTAGTACCATAGGACATCAGTTGCCAGGCATCTCAGTTCACTTGTAGAATGTCACAGAGACTGCCTTTGGACTATTTATCCCCACAGGTTAATCATTTTCAACCATTTTGGAGTGCACACCCTGTGGTTTGCTTTGGTTTCCTTCTCCCTCCGCTTTTCCCCCAGCACTGTATGGTTTATATGCACTCATACTGAAGTTCAAATGAATTAAAATTACACTGAGAATTAAGCATTTCACAACACCTGGCTGGGATAATTGGAGACCTGCTGGGGAATCACACATCTAGGGCAGGCTGAGAATCTCTGCTATATAGAGACATATTGTACTCAGGGAGGGAAAAAAATGAAGAAAAAAAGTAAAACCAGCTGAGTTTGTATGGCCCATTGTCTATCCTCCACCACTTTGGTGCTTGGTACGTATTTTTTAAATATGATTTTAGTTATCCTCTCAAAACAGGTGAGTAAATGAGAATATTACTCTCCCTGCACTGAAGATTGGATAACTGCCAGTCACTGAATTAACCCAGGGCCGCCCAGATCCAAGTAGGAAAGCAAAGTTGACCTGAAGAGCTTCCATGGGTCAGAGAATCCCCAGGTCCCCACTCACTAATGGGAGCAGGGTGACCATTTTGCAGCCAGCCCAGCATGGAATTGAACCTTTCTGATTAATCCCTCTTGGCTTCCTAATTACCAAAGGGGTCGTTTGCCTTCTGGTTAGCGCTGAAAAATCTGTCTTATTCAGAGCAGCAGCCTTTATGTGGTGCCCTTCATAAAGCTCTAATCGAGCAGATGTCGACAGCTGAAATGAATGGTAAATCACAATCCAGAATAGAAGGGGCCAGGCATTCACTGCTTCACCAATCAGCTTCTTTCACTGTACTTGGAAGGTCTGAAAGAAGACAAATTGCAGAGTTCACTGTAGGGCTGAAAAGCTCAAAATGACTCTCATTACTTTTATTTATTTATTTTTAAACCAGTGATACTATTCTCAAGACAGAATTTATGCAAAGAAAAATTCTTTGTTCAATAGAATTCCTTCCCCCAAAGGGAAAATAAGCTAAAGATTGCAGATGCCACTAGGACTGATTTAAAAAAGAAAACTTCTATCTAGATGCAAATGGGAAATGACATGTGATCCCATCCAATTCATAGATGATAGACTATAGGACATTAGAGCTGAGAGTAACTACAGTGTTAGAGCAGGGAAGAAACTTGGGACACAGAAGATAAGCCCTCAGAGTTGCCAGGGACCTTACAACAAAGAGCATGGAATGTCAGAGCCAGAAGAGGCCCTAAGGATCTTCTACTCCAAACCTCTAGTTTTACAGAGAAGCCACGTCCATCCCCTGAGTATCTGATATGGACAAAGTACACGGTGATAGACTAAAATCATAAGAGAGGAACTTGGGTGGAAAACTAGACACAACTTCATGTTTTCATGCAGAGGCAGTGGCCTCAACCAATCATCCCTGATGACTTGAGTAAGAAAAAGGATTTGATAGGCCTCATCAAGGACATGTGAGACAGGAAAAGGTATTAAGTCACTCCTACAATAAGGATGAGAGATCACAACTCTACTCAAGTATGTCATTGGGTATTCATAAAATATAAAGGGCTGGGGAAGGCTTCCAAAGTGTTGAGTGGAATTGTTGTTAGAGGCTCACAAATGTGTAGGACAGAGACCACCTACCCAAATTAAAACCAGAGTCTTGACAAAAGTTTGCAAAAAGGAGAAATCTCTTTATTGACTTTCTCCAGAAAGGGCCCCCCCCCGTGCCACCTAAGCTGCCCCAAGAGTGTGAGTGCTCTTCGTTTAAGGCAAGACTATATAGACCCTAATGCAGCAGTCCACCCTAACTCCCTTCCCATCAGCTCATTGGCTGAGCCTCAGGTATACAATCTATTCATGTAAAAACTACCCCAGTAACAGACAGAACAAAGAGGTATAGAAATTATGATACCATTCTCTCTTTTTCAGGGCCTCACAGTTTCAGCAGCCTTTTACCCAAGGTCATATAACTAGCTAGAGGATGAGATAGACAGGATGCTCTTATGGCTCAGGAATCTCTGCTAACACTATCTAAGAGTAGGGGGGGAGAAGGCTAGGGGAGGGGGTCTTGTATTCTGAGGGGTCTTCACTTAGTGTTGGTACACATATATCACTCAAAAGCAACAATACCAGAATCATTAACAAGAACTAATGGCCCTTTGAGGAGGCTTCACTTCTGAGAGATCATCTCTCACACAAACAACATCAATATTTTTTTAAAAATCATAGACAAGAATCAGATGAGGTAAAAGGTCATTATGTAATTTGTCATCTTTCTCAATGGAAGGAGTACACACACTAGTAGGACAGCGGATCCATCATGAGAGATAGAGAGATAAGATAGATGTATATGTGTGTGTGTGTGTGTGTGTGTATATATATATATATATACATATACATATATACATATATGTACATACTATATACACATGTGTATGTGTATAGATATACAAATATATGTATACAATGTACGTAGTTATTTGCATGCTGCTTCCCCCACTAGAATGTGAGCATCTTGAGACCAGAGACCATATTTTTGCCTTTCTTTCTATCCCCACTGCTTAGCACAGTGCCTGGTACATAATAAGTGCTTAATAGATGCTTTTTGCCTGGCTGCCCAATGCTGATGTATTGAACTCTAGTAGACACTACTCGAAACTCTTCTAATTTTAGTCATTCATTCATTTAACAAATACTTATTAATACCTTGTACAGAGCTCTGTTAGGTGCTGGAGAAGACACAAAGTTTGGGGAAAAATGTAGCTGACTTCATGGAGCTCATTGTCTAGAAACAAGAATACAGAGATAATTATAACGCACAATACATGACAAATACATTAGAGAGGTGTAATGCTCTTAGGTTGCCTTATGATTCCTCTAAATCATAACGGCTTGATGACATGGGCAGGAGTACATTTGTCTCCACGTAACTATACTTTATAGAATGTTTGATTCCTCAAAAGCTAACTCTAAAGTGTGTTTTATTCTCTCCTGCTGGACTATGGATTATGGTGTTATAGATCCAGAGCTAGAAAGGAATGTAAGGGCTATTTTGTCAAACGACCTCATTTTACAGATAAAGAAACCGAGGCATAGAGGGTTTAAGTGACAAAGGCAGGATTTGAGCTCAGGGCCTCTCACTCTATTTCTGCTGTATTCTTTCCATTGTAGCATCCAGAGGAAGTGGCTGTAAGCAATCACCCCTGATGATCTGTGAGAGAACAGAGGCTTGATCGGCCTCATCAAGGATGTGTGAGACAGGAAAAGGCATTAGGCCAGTCCTACGATAAGGATAACAACTAGATATCTCAAGTACTTGTAGAGGAGGGAGAAATGGTAGAGAGAGCAATAATGGTGCAATCACATGCTTAGAAGTAAATGGGCAAAATCAGTATTGGGTATGTTCAATTCAGTTATTTATCACATGCTCAAAGAACCTTCCTCTTGCTCTCACTTATTTTTGGAAATCACATTAGTATGTCGAAAGCAAGCCAGTTTGAAAGGCTAGCTTTGCTTCCTTAATAAGTGCTAGCCTTAGGCCCTAGAAGATCCCTTGAAACAATATGCCTCTTATAAACACAGGGGAAATGAAAATGTTCACTGCAGAGGGCTTTCCCCATTGCATTTTTTTTTTTTTGCAATTAGCAAATCCATTAATTAAGGCAAACAGCCAAAGCAAAAGGGGAAAAAATGTGGGGGAAAAAAAAATACAGCTTGCCTCACTGAGAAAGTGAGGATCTCCAGTGGTTATAAACATTGTACAATCCATCATCCTTCATGTCTGAACTAATTAAGTCCTCGTGTTTTGTGACAATCTGCTTTAGGCTGTGATCTGAAGGAACTATGCTTTTTTCAAAGACATTAACCAGCTTACCTAGTGTCTGAGTATGGATGCCAAATCACAGGCAGGACAGAAACCATTCCACAGCAATGCACAAGCAGAGCTCCATGCACACAATACCAGTAGGCTGTTATGTAACAGCCACTTGGTACACCAGAGTGTTCTTCTGTGGCTTTGCACATTGTCTAATTTTATTCTTGAAGGAAAGGAACAGAAATCCTCTTCTATTTAACAAGTTTTAGCTCTCTCCAAGCGCCTCACATCATTCTACCTTTTTATGACTTCTGCCTTGGTCCCCACCTTCCTATTCATCTGTAATCTTCATGTCCTTATTCCTATGAACTCAAACACTCTGACAATCAGTACTTTTACACATTTAGAGCACGAGGACAACCCCCCAAAGTCTCCAAAGAATTAAATTTGAAAATCACTTATAGGGCCATTGGTGGAGGTAGGGAGTGGGTTACTGTTGTTTTCCAAGTAAGCCAAGACATGATACACGTGTAGAATTACATAAGAGAATGAGTATTTGACATATAAGGTAGGGTTGGGGCAGGGGTGGGGGTGGGGGAAGAATGAGCCAGTCTTATAGTGAGAGTGAAGTACGAGAAATCGTGAACCCCATTATACCTTGTCAAGCTAATTCCAGGAAGGACCCCAGAAAGTTAGTAGGGCCCCTTGGGAAACACTGGGAAAGATGTAAGTCCCCAGAAAAAGAATATTATCCACTGAACAAAATTTTCACACGCATGAAGCCTTAAAGGAAATCATTAAAGAACTTGACATACCTTCTACAAAACATAGATGACATTCTTATGTGGGGAGTTAAGTCAATACTTAGGAAGGATTGTGGTTTTCCTTCTGAAAATATATGTTGTTACTTCAATACAGTTTAAAATACTTTAGTAGAAAATTTGGTATCTCCTGCTGTCACTGATGCTTGCAACAGCACACACACACACACACACACACACACACACACACACACACACACACAATACTAGTAGTGGCAGAAGCTTACACTTTGTATAATGAACTGTAAGAAAAATTTAGCGACTTCTCAGATTCAACAGCACTCTCACTACGCATACCACCTTGAGGCTGTAGGGGTAGGGGAATGGCCAAATGTAATTATTTTTTAAAAACTTAAAAATAAAATGAAAACAAATAAGATTTGTTCTGAGATAGGATTTGGGTGACCTCATAACCAACCCCCCCCCCCATTAATCTCATGTACAGTGAGAACACTGTGGAGAGACAATGTAGAGCTTAAATTGCCAAAGAGGTCACCAAATAACAGATAAATCCACTCTAACTAGGTCAGACACTAATGTAATGTATTAATTCCATTCACCAATAGCTATCAGAAGTTTTGCTGTGATGACTTAGTACCACCCACTGTGCCCATCAGTAAGAAGAGAATCCTTCATGTGCTCTGGAGGATACCATCCCAGGTCCTGTCTTTGACTAGCAATGCGGTCAACCGTCAGAGCCCTGGACATGGAGTTCCACATCATGCTACAAAGGGACCTCTTCACTGGGATTTATGTCATTCCTTTCTCCTCTATCCTATGAGCTATATATACATTTTCTTTTAGAATTGCACCTCAGTCTACCCCCCTGCATCACTATGTGCCATTGGGATCAAGGCAAAATGAACGCAGGTTAGACATGGTGGCTTGCCTCCACATCATCTGAATCCTCTACCATCATACTGTGTGGCAAGCAAAGACGAGGAAGCTGGACCCTATTCCCGTGGATCCACTAACCAAGACAACTTCTTTCTATATTCTACCTCTCTTCCTTGAGCTATTCCTCATGTTCTTTGCCCTTTAGTTTTCCTGTCTCATAGGTACCAGAGCTCTCTGTCATTCCAAGAACGTTAACACTGTCTAGCTATTTTCCCTAACTTCTGCTCCAAGGAATCCGAGCATTGACTTTGTATATACAGAGGTCCTAAAGACTTGGGACTTGAATTTAGGAGACATTGAGTCCAACTCCCTCATTTTATGGATGAGAGAAATGAGACACAAAAAGGATAAGTGACTCCTCCAGAGTCACACAGCTGGTAAGTGTCTCAGGTGGGATTTGAACCCATGTCTTCTTGACTCCAGGTCTATGCCCCATCTATTATGTGATATTGCCTCTAATTATGTATGCTGTTTTTATTCTGACATTAAATGAAACTGAAAATTGTTCAAAGGGATATCAAAGAGCACTGCATTATCCCTTTGGTGAAGCAGCTAAGTTCATTTTAGAACATGGCTCTATTTCAAATACAGACAGCAGTCACTTCTGATCCTATGTTTTATCCTCCTGTACCCTAGTTATTGTCCAAGACTAATAAAATGACAAAATTCACCTTGTCTTGATCCCCAAGGCAAATGATACACTAGTAGATTAGCAAGTCTCTTTCTCCCCTTCTTTGGAGCTCAACAAATTGCCCCCAAGGCTAATAACTGATGGGTTGTAAACTAAGGATGATTGAATATCTTCTATATGGTATAAATATCTGTAGGAAATGGTTCTTATTCTGAAGTGTGCTTGCCCCATAGAGATACATTTTTTAAGACATGATGACAACTGATGCTTTTCCCCACTTAATCCTGTATCAAATATATGGAATAAAACCTCTTACTGATTGTAATCTAAATTATAATAAAGTTTGTTTTCTTGTTATGACATCCAAATGTGTGTTATCTGCAAATTTGTTGAGTATGCCACTGATGCTTTCATCCAAGTCATTAATAAAAATATTAAATAGAACATGACCAAACACAGGTCCCTGGGATGCTTCACTAAAGACTTCCTTCTGCTAGGTGGACATCAACCCATTCATGATGACTCTTTAGGTCTGGTTATTCAACCGGTTATGAATCCATCAATTGATACTGTAGAGTTGAAAATTATTTTAATTCTATTTTTAAGGCTCAGTCAAGAAAGATTTAATATTCCCTTTCACTATTCCTTCCCTTTGTAACCTTCAGTCACCACCCACATCTCAGAGAAATTTGCCTAAAGGTCAAACTTTTATCTTATAATTACCTCCACCTTTGTAACTTCAACAATCACCCACTTTCCAGAGAAACTTGATTAGCATAAAAGGTCAAATCTCCACTCTCATTGCCTGAGAACCTTTGTCATGTGACTTAAATCACATCTCTTGGCTATTGTTAAAGGGGCTTCAGAAGGGGAGGTCCAAATGGTGTAAGCTTAATTCTATGTCGTCTATAGCCAATCAGAAGAAGACACATCTATGTGGCTTAAAATTTTGCTCTGTCTTGTTATTGCTACAAAATACCTTGTCATCTAGGGGTCTCTAGAGTTACAGAGGTGACCATTGACCCACTTTGTTAGTAAATTCATGCTCTACTAATAAATTGACAATGCTAGAAGCTGTGCCTCAATTTATAAATTTCAATCGTGACAGTATAGTTGTCTAATGGTATCAAGTACCAGAAATCTTGCCATGATGATACCTACTGGTACTGTCTACTGTGCCCATCAGTAAGAAAAACATCCTTCACTTCCTCTGGAGCATACTTAGTGGAGAGTACCAAAATATTCATGAGGACTTTGCAGTCTGCATATTGTCTTAGAAAATCACATATTGACAATATTCATATTTTGTTGTATTTTTGTTTTGTTAAATATTTCCCAATCACATTTAACTTGTGTTCCTGTCACACTTGGGAATGTTGCTAGTTTCATGCAGCCTACAGGTTGAGTGTTTGACATCTCTGGTCAATCCCACATCTCTCCATTTTGTCTAGAAGAATAGCTTAAATTGCTTCATTAAATGATTTTCAGAAATCTGGATAAAATAATTCTCTATCAATTCCCTAATCTAGTGATGCTATCAAAAATAGAAATTAGATTAGTTGAGCATGACTTGCTCTTGATGAAGTCACGTTCACTCTTTCTGACCATCCCTTTTTTCTTCAAATGTTTACTAGCTATCCATTTACTATGTTTTAGTATTTTGCTGGAAAAGAAGTCAAACTTCCTAAGTTATAGTTTACAGCTCCCACTCTCTTTCCTTTTTTTTTTTAACAACATTCACTTTCTCTAATCCAGCAGCACCTTTCCTATTTTTCCACAACTTGTTATATGATAAAAATGACAAAACAAACAGTAAATTTCCTTTGTTGTTGTGCAGTCATCTCAGTCATGTCTGACTCTTTATGACCCCATTTGGAGTTTTCTTGGCAGAGATGCTGGAATGCTTTGCCATTTCCTTCTCCAGATCATTTTACAGATGAGGAAACTGAGGCAAACAGGGTTAAGTGACTTGCCCAGAGTCACATAGTAAGTGTCTGAGGTCAGATTTGAACAAAGGTCTTCCTGACTCCAGGCCCAGCACTCTGTTTACCGTGCCACCTAGCTGTCCCTCCTAAATTTTACTGGGTGATATGTGTCATCGTGGTCTACACAGAATGGAAGCTGCTATCTTCTCCATGGAAGATCCAATTCCACCCCTTTCTTCTTTGCTTAGAATCCTAGGATAATACACTTGGAGTTAGAAGGCATTTTAGAGGCCAGATAATCCAACCCCTTCATTTTACAGACAAGGAACTGAAGTCAGGAGAGGTTCAATGATTTGCCCAGGGTCACATGACAAGTATCTGATGCAGGATTTCAACCCAGGTGTTCCTGACTCCAAGGCCAAACATCTATCCACTGTATCATGCTGCCTCTTCAAGGTCTTAATGGTCCTTAGTCCTTTCTCATCCATGTTCCATTCTTCTACCCTCCAACTTCTCAATAGAAGTCAGTATCCCCTTCATGTCCTTTTTTTGTTTTGCATTTGAAGGCCATTCTTAATATTTTTTAGAGAATTTCATTCTCACTAATAAATTATAGAGTATTCCTGGAGCCTCTTTATCTTCTTTTCTAGGAGGAACACTAGAAAATATCAGTCTAAATGTGATATGGAAGCCAAAGAAATAAACCCAACAACCTAATTCAGTCTTGGTTGAAGAAGACTTGGATGAAGAGAGACAGCTTCCACTGATAAGGAGGTGATAATCCTGCTATTCATTGGTCACAATACATTTGGAATATTGTACTTCGTTCTGGTGACATTTTAGGAACATTAAGAAGCCAGAGAGCATCCAGAGCAGAGTAACTAGAATGGCGAAGGCTCTTAAGTCCATGTCCTATAAGGATCAGCAAAAGAACTGTGAATGTTTATCAGGGGAAAAAAGACTTGAAAGGCCAGCAGGTGGAAGAAAAATGGCATTTTTCCATCTGGCCCCAAAGGTCAGTGCCACAGGTAGGATGAGTAGAAGTGGTAAAATAGCAAGTTTATGCTTGATGGGAGAAAAAACTTCTGAGAAATTAGAGCTGTTCAGATTGGAATGAGCTGCTCTGGGAGCTTGGGGGTTTCCCTACATGGAAGGTCTTTGAGCAAAAGCTAAATGACTATTCAGTAAGTATCTCAGAGAGGGAATTGTTTAGATATGTGTTGGCCTAGATGGCTACTACCCATCTGAGATTCATAATTCTGTGAATTTTTATTTTTCCTGCTTCCTTGGCAAAGTAGTTGAACCCTGACGGAACTGTTTCCCCTCAAACAGGAGCCAATCTTCCGTGACTTTCTCCTCTTAATTTCAGAAAGGAATATAATCAGGTTGGACAGAAACCTCCTCAAAGGCACAATTCCATTGAGAATCAAGGGGTACATTTAGAAAATGCCAGTTCTAAGGAAAGCAGGACAAAGCTAGATTTAAGGTCTTTTGCTCCCTTTCCTTTAACCCTCCAGGGAAAAATCCTAGCAAAATCTCCCAGTGCTCAGAAAGTCATGAGTAGGGAAATTTAGCTGCAAATGCTCATTTGTTTTCTACCAAAGCTAACTATTTGATATCCTTTGAGAAAAAGGAGAAATGCTTCATCAGTTATCTCTGGCTGCCTTAACAGACTGTGAAAGATTTAGTCCAGACTTCTGTTCAGATCACATCATGTCATTTTTCTCTCTAGAATACGATAGGACAGACCTAGAAAGACAGATGCTTCCATCTGGGAAATACTCATTACTTTGTATTGACATCAAATAAGGGAATTTGGGCTCAATTAACACACACACACACACACACACACACACACACACACACACACACACACACCCTATCCTTTATTTATTAGGCAATTAAACTTTCAAAGTTTAAATTGATGAGATATATATGTTTTAGTGGAATAAACACTAGATTTGAAGTCAGAAGAATTCTGGATTCAGATCCCAGCTCTGGTACCTACTTAGCCGTATGTATGACTTTAGGCAGGTCATTTCCCCTTTTCTGTCCTGGCTTCCAAAAGAAAGATACTGACTAAAGCCTCTGCCTTTCCTGTGACTTTTCCCTGGTGTCCACTTGATCAACCTGGCTGGGTCTTGGGCAGGTTTTGATTGATAATCTATTTCTTTCCTCTTTACAGAAATAACTTGGATGCCTGTATCTTCAAGGTTAGTATCAAAAAATTACTTTTTAATAGCAGTAATTTTAGATAAATTTGTATGTTTCTATGGAGCTAGAAATTTCCCAAAAGTCCATGTACTAGTCCTCATAAAATGTCTTTCCTCCTCTCAAAAGATAAAATAAAACCCATGAAGTTGAATCAAATGACCTCTAAAATACCTTCCTGCTCCAAATCTTATGATCTTTTACCTTTTCAAGGCAAAAAGTCAATAAGCATTTATTAAGCAATTACTGTGTGCCAGGCATTGCATGCTAAGTATTGAGAATACAAAGAAAGGCAAAAAATGACCCCTGCTCTCAAGGAGCTCACAGTCTAATGGGAGAGACAACATGAAAACAACCCCATATAAACGACGTATGTATAGAATAAACTAGAAATAATCTTAAAGTGAAAACACTATAAAAGAGGGACTGGGAAAGGTTTCTTGCAGAAGGTTAGACTTTGGCTGAGGAGTGAAGGAAGAAGCCTGGAGATGGAAAAGAGGAAAGAGAATTCCAGGCATGGGAGATAAGTGAAAATGCAAGAGGATAGTGTCATGGGATCAAACGGTGAATGGAAGGGAGTAAGGTGTAAACAGAGTGGAAATGTAGGAAGGGAGTAGGTTATGGGCTTAGAGGTTATAAATTTATCAACCAGAGGATTCTGGATTTGAAGCTGGAGGTAATAGGCAACAATTAGAGCCTATGAATAGGAGGGTGACATGGTCACCTTTAGGAAGATCAGTTCGACAGATGAGTGGAGGATGGATTGTAGTGGGGAAAGACTTTAATAAAGGAGATGACTATTGCATTAGTCTAGATGTGAGGGGATGATGGCTTTTTACCAGAATAGTGGCAATGATGAGGCTGACTTCTGCCCGACAACGAGAGCCTTGTCTAAATCTAAATCTGCCCAGTAACAAGGGGGCTCTATCTGTCAACATGAAAATCTTGTTATTTTCTGTGTACATGACTGACCCCTCAGATTTGTGCCCACACGTGGCAAGTTAAGTTCCCTGTTTTGAGACCACATCCCTGAACTGTTTCGTAAAATGCCCAACACACCTGCTTCCCCTTTCCTGCCTCCCCTTTCCTGACATCCTTCCCTGTAGTTAACTTCCCACATAGGAACATACCCCCACCCCTAGCTGAGTGCCCAAAACTTGTGTATAAAAGTAAGCCCCTGTCTTTTCTCAAACTGCTAGTACTCCTAAGAACTAGCCCACTACTTTTGCATCACTAAAGCTCTATTCTCTGGAAGAACCTCTGCCCTCTGAATTACGTCTGGATAACTGGACTCTGAATATCATCTACTGCATCAGTAGTGTCAGAGGGAATGGAAAAAGGCAAATGAATTAGCATTTATATTGTACCTACTGTGTGCTAGGCACTGGGCTAAGTGCTCTTTCACAGATATTATCTTATTTAATCCTTTCAACACTCCTGCAAGTGAAGTGTTACTATTATCTCCTTTTTAAAGTTGAGGAAACTGAGGCAGACAGAAATTAAGTTACAACATGAGACACATGGTTAGTAAAGGTCTCAAGCTGGATTTGAACTCAGATCTTCCTGACTCCAAGTCAGATCCATCAAACTGCATCCATTCATTGAGAAACCCAGCTGCCTCTATGGGTAATTGAGGATGCAAAACTAGAGGTCAGGAATTAGGATTGGATAACCCTGAGAATCATCTATCTGCATAGAGATTAGAATTGAATTCTTGGGCGCTGATAGGACCACCAAGTAAAATAGCATAAAGGGGAAATAGAAGAGAGTCCAGGACAAAGCCTTAAGGGACACCCTAAGTAGGGTTAGCCTGTTCAACCTGGATGAAGATCTAGCAAAGAAGATGGGTAAGATGAGAACCATGAAAGAGACTGTGCAACAAAAACCTGGAGGGAAGAAAGTACTAAGTTAAGTCAGTCATTGTTAGTTAAGTGCTTACTATGTGCCTGGTACAATGCAAAGAGCTGGAGATAAAACACACACACAAAAACAAAAAAAGAAAGAAAGAAAGGCCCTGCCCCAAAGCAGCTTACACCCTGACGGGGAAGAACAACAGAAAGGAGAGCCGACAAGCAGAGGACGGAGGGGGGAAGGTGAAGTTAAGTTTGGGAACGTGGAAAAGAAAGCCAGAGAGTCAGAAGCAGAGCCAGGAGAAGAATGCAGGAAGGCTGGACTACATGCTTCCTCAAAATGGAGGTGTCTGGCAGAAGTTGCAATGTCAACAGCCTCGTTAATAGAAAGGCTCGCGTTTAATTGCTGTCTCTGTTTTCCCGTGCATCACACCTAGTAGTTTAAAGATTGATTCCAATTTTTAAAATCCATAATTCTTTACCTAAACCCAGAGGATTTACCTTAACAAGACATTTAGCCTCATGCCAATGATGGGGGGGGGGCAGCTAGGTGATACAATAGAGAGAGCATTGGCCCTGGAGTCAGGGAGGACCTGAGCTCAAATCCGGCCTCAGACACTTGACACTTACTACCTGTGTGATCCTGGGAAAGTCACTGAACCCCATTGCCTAGCCAAAAAAGGAAAAACGAAAGACTAAGGTCACCTACTGCCTCCTGGGCCATCACCAGTCTTCATGGCTTTGGTCTTAGCACTGGACTTTGGTGACTCTAGAGGAGAGAGGGAGGCTGACAACTGTGCAGCTCTGCCTCATTTAAATCCAATTCATGCGCAAGTCAAGATGTGCTGTGACCCTGTTGGTCCAAAACAAAGGGTAGGGGCAGCTAGGTGGCACAGTGGGTAGAGCACCGGCCCTGAAGTCAAGAGGACCTGAGTTCTAATCTGGCCTCAGACACATAATATTTCCTAGCTGTGAGACTCTGGGCAAGTCACTTAACTCCAATTGCCTCACCAAAGACAAAACACGAACCAAAAAACAAACAAAGAAACAAGGGTAAACGCCAACTACGGGTGAAGGGAACCACCATAGTAAAGGGAGGTTCCAGAAAGAGGAAGACACAAGGGATGAGGATACTTCCAGGTTGGCAAGGTCCAAATATCAAAGACAAGAGGATGATCAACAGGGTCAAAGGCTACAGAAAGGTGAAAAGGGATAAGGATTAAAAAAGGCATTAGATTTGGCAAATTAAGAGAGCGCTAGTAACTTTGGAGAGAACTATTGCAGTTGAATGTTGAGGTTAAAACCGGAGTGCAGAGAGTTAAGAACAGAGTGAGGGGAAAGGAAATGCGGGCACAGATTGTAGATGGCTTCTCCAGGAGTTTAGCAGCAAAAATGAACATGTGGATGAGAGGAGACATAGCTTCACTGACAGAGGACCAGCCTTAGAGTCAAGTAAGCAAGAATTAAGCATGTATTTAAGAATCTACTGTGCTCCAGGAAGAGCAGCTAGACAGCTCAGTGGATAGAACACCCAGTCTGGAGTCAAGAAGTCTCATCTTCCTGAGTTCAAAACTGGTCTCAGACACTAACTTTGTGACCCTGGGCAAGTAACTTCACCCTGTTTGCCTCAGTTTCCTCATCTGTAATATAAGCTGGAGAAGGAAATAGCAGACCACTCCAGTATCTTTGTCAAGAAAACCCCAAATGGGGTCATGAAGTATCAGAAAAGACTGAATAAAAATGTTGCAGGCACTGTACTAGCCCGTGAGAATACAAAGATCAAAGTCCTACCACTGACACACTCTAGCTGTGTCATCCTGGGTAGAACACTAAACCTCTCATGGCTTCAGGCAACTCTCAGAGTATATAAATTACAGCATGCTTAACCTCCCACTGTCCCGTGGCAAATTTTTAGAATTGCAGAGGAGAGATGCAAGGCCCAAAAGACAGAGGAAGGAGAAAAGTGGTCAGTTTAGGGCAGGTAATGAGCTGACAGAGCTTTCTAATTTTTCCCCTTACAAGCCTGGGATGAATGAGGACATCATTGTTTCTGAAATTCTGCAGTTAGTTTCTTCACAGGCAACTAAGTGTCCTTTTCCTCAGTCTCACGTCATTGACCTGAGGCAACTGTGTTGTGTATCTGAAAGTACTGAAATCAAGCATTGGCTTTTTTTTGCCCTTTCTAAATCTTCCTAAATTTGCAAAGAGTAAAGGAAAGAGCAAGCATTTCTATACTGCCTACTATGTGCCAGGCACTCTTCTACACACTTTTTATAAATATTATCTCATTGCTCCTCACAAAAACCCTGGGAAGTAGGTGCTATTATTTTCCCCATTTTACAGTTGAATAAACTGAGGCAAAGTTTTACCTTAGGGTAGGCACCTTAAAACTGGGAGAGGAAGAGACGAAGGTGACCTAAACACGAAATAGTGCATTTAGATGTTTATAAATACCTTCCTCGGCTGGGAAGCCCCAGAAGGGAATTTGCAAACCGTTCCAATAGCTCAGGGGTGAAGGGAGCTCAGCACCCTGTCTGTGTTTGTCCATGGAAACAAACCTTGGATTTCTGTGTCAGAGGCGGGAAGGAAATAGCACAGACCTTCTTCATGCACACATACAAAGAAAGAGAATTGTTTCCATAGTAACAGGATCCCCATGAAAGGTTTCTGGAAGAGTTCCTTGGGGCTGTGCAACAAATAGAAACATTAGCATGCAGAGGCCTAAATATAGCAACTTTGGGGACGATTCATCAAGTCTTGAAACTTGGCTCTAACTTGCATTTGGAACAAATGCAAACAGCAGGACCCAAATGATGTTTTCAATATTTTACAGTGTTTGGCCTATAAATAGAGCAAAGCAAAGTATGGTAACAGGGTTTTTCTTTTAAATACTATGCAGCATCCCTTACTTTCTCCTGCAGACCTTCTTTCTAGCATGCAGCTTCAGCTCATTCCTCAGAAAAATGAGGAGTTGGATCAGATGATCTCTAATGTCCCTGGCATGTCTATATCCTGCCTGAGACTCAGTGAAGCTGCAGTGATACCATCGGCAGGGAATATATTTCTTACATAACCTGACTCTCATCAGAAGGAGACCGTTAGGTGATATACTGGATAGAATGCCACACTTAGAGTCAGGAAGACTAGAGTTGAATACTGTCTTTAGAAACTTATTAACTGTAGACTCCGGCAAGTCTCAGCCTCTTTTCTTAATTTATAAAATGAATGTTAATAAAAACACCTAATTTGCAGACTTATAATGATCATCAGACCTTAAAGAGATTTGTTATTATTATTATTGTTGTTGTTATTATTATTATATTCTTAATATCTTCTTAACCCATAAGAGTGACTTTTGGTCTCTTTTTCCTTTATTTCTTAAATTTCTCTTGCTTTTTATATCATCATCTTTTCTCTTATTCCCCCTCCTGGAAAGCCATCCCATATAATAACTAAATTATTAAAGGGGAAAAAAAAGAAAAGGAAAAGGAAATAAACAAACAAAACCCCACAAATACATTGGAAAAAGTCATACATTATACGTAAAGAATTGGGATAGGTTTTTTTTTCATATTTCTTCTTTGGAGCCATGTTTGTTCTTTATTTTGCAGCATTTTGATTGGTTCTGTTTACATTGCAATTACTGTATATATTGTTTTCTAGGCTATGCTTACTTGAAACCACATCAGTTCATATAGATCTTTCCATTCTTCTCTGCATTCATCACATTTGTCATTTCTTTTTTAATAATTTATTTTTAGTTTTCAACATTCACTTCCACAAGATTTTGAGTTTTAATTTTTTTCCTCCTCCCTTTCTTTTCCCCTCCCCAAGATGGTGTGCAATCTAATATAGGCTCTACTTATATATTCATATTATGCACATTATTATAATGGTTTATAGATGAATTATAACTAATGGGAGGAACCACAAAAAAGAAGAAATAAAACAAAACAAAAGGAGAGCAAATATTATGCTTCCATCTGCATTCAGACTCCATAGTTCTTTTTCTGGATATGAAGAGTATTTTCCATCATGAGTCTTTTAGAGTTGTCTTAGATCTTGGCATTGCTGAGAAGAACCCAGGCTGTCAAAGTTGGTCATCACACAATGTGGCTATTACTGTGTATGATGTTCTCCTGGTTCTGCTCATTTCCCTCAGCATCAGTCCATACAAATCTTTCCAGGTTTTTCTTAAATCTGCCTGCTCAGCATTTTTTATAGAACAATAGTATTCCATTACATTCATATACCACAACTTGTTCAGCCATTCCCCAATTGATGGGCATCCTCCCTCAATTTCCAATTCTTTGCCACCACAAAAAGAGCTGCTATAAATATTTTTGTATATGTGGGTCCTTTTCCCATTTTTATAATCTTGGGAATACAGACCTAGAAGTATATTGCTGGGTAGAAGAGTATGCACAATTTTGTTGCCCTTTAGGCATAATCCCAAATTTCTCTCCAGAATGGCTGGATCAGTTTATAACTCCACCAACAATGCATTAGTATTCCAATACATTTGTCATTTCTTACAGTAATATTCCATTACATCCTTGTACTGTTTAGCTATTCCCTGGGGTGTACAGGTGTTCAGGGAAGACTAGGACCTCTAGTGTGAGGTCTGCCAAGCCCTTTTCAGTGCTTCTTTCCTCCTTTGGTGTCCATCTGATTCACCTAACTCTTACCTGTGGCTCCAAGAAACTGTAAAATGTTCAGTAGCCATACCCTGGTAAACCATTTAGACAAATGGGCTAAACCAGGTTGAGAATAACCAAGGGGCTTCAAACTATAGGTGAGTTAGGGGCTGTCTACCCCAAGCATGTGAAGAATTCCTTCAGGGAAATGGGTGGATGAGAGCAATTTGTTTCAACAGCCATGAAGGCAGCTGAAGCAGGCTCTGTGGAGTACTTAGAGCTTGGTTAGACATCAAAGACACCAGTCATCCACTGTATCCCAAGCCATCACCAGTTGTCTTGACTTTTGTCTTGCTACTGGACTCTGGCGACTTGGGAAGATAGGCCAAGGACTTCCCACAACTCTACCTACCTCAATTAAATCTAAGTTATGTGTGAGTGACAGGCAAGTGACAAAGCAGTAGGTGCAGAAACACTGGGTAGTCAAAACCGTGCACACAGGTGGCCAGGACATAGGGTGATCTTTCCATTGGATGGGAGCAGCAGTCGGATTTGGCAGCCCCTTGTGTGTCTGAGCAGCCTTTTTTAAGGACCGTACTGCTTACATGTTAGCATAAGGAAGAGGCTAGAAAAGGTGCCCTAAATGTCATCTACTTAACCTAACCCTGATCTGGTTACTGTGGCAGGTGAGGATCTCACCTGGGGTTGAAACAAAAAAATGTGCAAAAACGTTTGCAAAGATGATTCCACTCAGTGTTGTATATGGAATATGCTCATACTTATGGACAATACAAATCCAGTAGACCTGAAAAATGAACAGCTCTTGTTGTGAGAGAGCTCAGTAGGTATTGCACCCAAGTAGTGGCCCTGAGTGAAACAAGGCTAGCCAATGAACACCAGCTTACCAGAGCTGGAACTGGATACACGTTTTTCCGCAGTGGCTGCAGTGAAAGGGAGCACTGTGAAACTGGTGTACGTTTTGCAATTAAAACTAATCTAGTCAAATTTTCCATTGAATTCTGGTCTTTTTGTTACAAATACCCAAAAGTCTTTCAGTTCATCAAATACCCATTTTTTTTTCATTCAAGATTGTACCCAACTTTGCTGGATAAGTTATTCTTGGGTGTAACTACAGAAGAAATATAAGGAAATTGTTAAAGACTAATTGTAAGGCACTGATTAAGGCCAAACTGTTTACTTATGGTATATGAAAATGTTATTAATATTAGTAATTATTAGTAATAATATCCCTAAACCTTATCATTACTAAAGTAGTTTGAAAGAAAGGTTGGGGCTGAGTTGTGTATGATTATGTGATTCTAAAAAACAAAATAGAGTAGGAAAAGGTTAAAAGGAGAATCAGCTTGGTTTTATGAAAAAACCAATAAAATAGATAAACCTTTGGTTAATTTTATTTTAAAAAAAAAGAAAGAAGAAAACCAAATTACTAGTATCAAGAATGAAAAGGGCAAAGCTACCACCAAGGAAGAGGAAATTAAAACAATAATTAGGAATTATTTTGCCCAACTATATGCCAACAAATTTGACAATCTTAGTGAAATGGATACATATTTACAAAAATATAAATTGCCCAGATTAACCAAAGAGGAAGTAAAATACTTAAATAACCCCATCTCAGAAAAAGAAATTGAACAAGCCATTGATGAACTCCCTAGGAAAAATCTCCAGGGCCAGATGGATTTACATGTGAATTCTATCAAACATTTAAAGAACAATTAATTCCAATACTATATAGACTATTTGGGACAATAGGTGAAGAAGGAGTCTTACCAAATTCTTTTTATGATACAAATATGGTGTTGATACCTAAACCAGGAAAAGTCAAAATAGAGAAAGAAAATTATAGACAAATTTCTCTAATGAATATAGATGCAAATATTTTAAACAAAATACTAGCAAGTACATTGAAACTTATCACAAGAATAATACACTATGACCAGGTAGGATTAATACCAGGAATGCAGGGTTGGTTCAATATTAGGAAAAATATCAGCATCATTGAGCATATCAACAACAAAACCAACAGAAACCACATGATCATCTCAATAGATGCAGAAAAAGCTTTTGATAAAATACAACACTCATTCCTATTAAAAACACTAGAAAGCATAGGTATAAATGAAGTCTTCCTTAAAATAATAAATAGCATATCTAAAACCTTCAGCAAGCATTATATGTAATGGGGACAGGCTAGAAGCATTTCCAATAAGATCAGGGGTGAAACAAGGATGTCCATTATCACCACTGTTATTCAATATTGTACTGGAAACTTAGCTTTAGCAATAAGAGAAGAAAAAGAAATTGAAGGCATTAGAATAGGCAAAGAAGAAACAAAGCTATCACTCTTGCAGATGACATGATGATATACTTAGAGAATCCTAGAGAATCAAGTAAAAAACTACTTGAAATAATAAACAACTTTAGCAAAGTTGCAGGCTATAAAATAAACCCACATAAATCATCAGCATTTCTATATATTACCAACAAAGCCCAACAGCAAGAGATAGAAAGAGAAATCCCATTTAAACTTACTGTAGACATTATAAAATATTTAGGAGTCTACCTCCTGAAACAAACCCAGGAACTCTATGAACACAATTACAAAACACTTTTCACACAAATAAAATCAGATCTAAATAATTGGAAAAACATCAGTTGCTCATGGGTAGGCCGAGCTAATATAATAAAAATGACAATCCTACCTAAGCTAATTTACTTATTCAGTGCCATACCAATCAAACTACCAAAAAATTATTTTATAGAGTTAGAAAAAATAATAACAAGATTCATTTGGAAAAACAAAAGGTCCAGAATATCAAAGGAACTAATGAAAAGAAATGCAGGGGAAGGTGGCCTAGCAATTCCAGATCTTAAATTGTATTATAAAGCAGCAATCATCAAAACTGCTTGGTACTGGCTAAGAAATAGGGAGGTGGATCAGTGGAATAGGTTAAATATGCAAGACACAGGAGTCAATGACTATAGTAATCTATTATTTGATAAACCCAAAGACTCCAGCTTCTGGGATAAGAACCCACTCTTTGAAAAAAACTGCTGGGAAAACTGGAAAAGAGTATGGCAGAAACTAGGCATAGACCCAAATCTCACACCATATACCAAAATAAAGTCAAAATGGGTTCATGACTTAGGTATAAAGGCTGATACAATAAGCAAAGTGGGAGAACAAGGAATAGTTTACCTATCAGATCGACAGAGAACAGAAGAATTCATGACCAAACAGGAGATAGAGAGCATTATGAAATGCAAAATGGATGATATTGATTACATTAAATTGAAAAGTTTTTGCACAAACAAAGCCAATGCAACTAAGATTAGAAGGAAGGTAGAAAATTGGGAAAGAATTTTTACAACCAGTCTCTCTGATAAAGGCCTCATTTCTAAAATATATAGAGAATTAAGACATTTATAAGAATACAAGCCATTCCCCAACTGATAAATGGTCAAAGGATATGAACAGACAGTTCTCAGATGAAGAAATTAAAGCCATGTCCTCTAAATTGTTATTGATTAGAGAAATGCAAATCAAAACAACTCTGAGGTACCACATCACACCTATCAGATTGGCCAACATGACAAAACAGGAAAATGATAAATGTTGGAGAAGATGTGGGGAAATTGGAACACTAATACACTGTTGGTGGAGTTGTGAAATGATCCAACCATTTTGGAGAACAATTTGGAACTATGCCCAAAGGGCTACAAAAATGTGCATACCCTTTGATCCAGCAATAGCACTTCTAGGGCTATATCCCAAAGAGATCAAACAAATGGGAAAAGGACCTACATGTACAAAAATATTTATAGCAGGGGGGGAGAGAAGGGGAAAAAAAGGAAATATACACAATAATTTTGTTGCATATTTGAAAGGAATAGCAACTTGGGCATAGTAGATTTGCAGTTTCATGTACAACCATCTTTTTTATTGTACTGTTATAGAAATGATTACTTTACTCCATAAATTTAAAAAAAATTTAAAAATAAATAACTGATCCAGTCAACAAGCTTGAATGCCTTCCAAAAGGAGTAAATGACAGCTCTTTTTGTGGTGGCAAAGAATTGGAAATTGAGAGGATACCCATCAATTGTGGAATGGCTGAGCAAGTTGTGGTATATGAATGTAATGGAATACTATTGTGCTATAAGAAATGATGAACAGGCTGACTTCAGAAAAACCTGGAAAGGCCTATATGGTCTGATGCTGAGTGAAGTGAGCAGAACCAAGAGAACTTTGTACACAATAACACCATGTTATGCGATGACTAATATTGTTAAACTGAACCCTTCTCACCATTACAAGGATGTAAGACATCTCCAGAGGCCTTGGGATGGAAAATGCTGTCCACATCCAAAGAAAGAACTATGGAAGTTAAATCACTATCACTTATTTTTATCTTCTGTTGAGTTTTGTTTCATCTTTCTGATGGTTTCTCCTATTGGTTTTAATTTTTACTTGCAACTTCACTAATGTGAAAAATTGTTTAATAGCAATGTAAATGTAAAGCCTATATCAGATTGTGCGCCGTCTTGGGGTTGGTGGGGGGGATCAAGGGGGAGAAAAATTTTCAACTCAAAAGCATATGGAAATGATTGTTGATAAATCAAAATAAATTAATATATTTTTTTAAAAGTAGAATCAGCTCATAAAAAATAGGCATGAAAGGAAGAACTGAAGCAGGAGTGGGTGAAAGGTCAGTAATTTTGGAACCTCTCTCATCTGGGTTGAAGAGGAAACAAGGTATGTATCTGAAGAGGTTGAGAAGTCTTCTGAACTTCTAGAGAGGTGAGAAAACTGGGGGGTGGGGGAGAGGAGGGACTTTTAGAAGAGTATTTTGATTAAGTTTAGGAGGATGGGGTAAATAGAGTAGGGAGGACAAAATAAGGAATAAGAGGGTTAAAGGAGAAGATAAGGTAACTGGTATAGAGTGAAAAGAGTGGCTGAGAAGAAAAATAGTGAGTAAAGATAAGATGGAGGGAAATTCACAAGCAGTGATTTTAACTTTAAACATAAATGGGAAATGAATTGGGAAATGGCTGAACAAGTTGTGGTTTGTGATTGTGATGGAATACTACTGTGCTATAAGAAATGATGAGCTCAACAATTTTAGAAAAACATGAAAGACTTGCAAAAAATAATGGAGAGTAGAACCAAGAAAAAATTGTATACAGTAATAGCAATATTGTTTTAACAACAACTTTGAGCAATTAAGTTATTTTGGCTATTACAAATACCATTATACCATAAAAATACCATATTATAAATACTACAAAGGACATATGAAGAAAGACACAATCTGCATCCAGAGAAAGAACTGATAAATAGAAGTATGTATAGAACAATTTTACACACACACACACGTATATATATATACACACATGCACACACATATATACATTCATACATACATACATATATACCTATTTACATCTAATGGTAGTCATCCCAGGGCAGGGGGGGGAGAGAAGAAAAGAAAAAGGAAATATACATGATAATTTTGTTGCATATTTGAAAGGAATAGAAACTTGGGCATAGTAGATTTGCAGTTTCATGTACAACCATCTTTTTTATTGTACTGTTATGGAAATGATTACTTTACTCCATAAATTTAAAATAAAATTTAAAAATAAATAAATGATCCAGTCAACAAGCTTGAATGCCTTCCAAAAGGAGTAAATGACAGGCATAAGATTCATATGACAATTTCTTAGCCACTTGCAAGAAAGTGCCACACCACCATCATCAGTCTGTATGCTTCCCCCATAATGAACCCTGATGTGGTCAAAGAAACATTTTTATGAAGACCTGGAGATCCTCATCATCAATATACCAAAAGAGGACAAGCTTGTAACTCCAGAGTAGTCACAGACTATCAGATATGGCAGGGAGTCCTTGGGAGGAATGGAGTTACAAACAGCAACAGCAAGTTACCTACTACTGAAGACTTGTGCATCTCCTGACTTTCTCATCACCAACACTGTCTTCCATTTACCTAAAAACAATAAAACTTCATGGATGCACCCTCTCAACAAACATTGGCATTGAATAGAATATATCATTGTAAGGAGAAGATAGGACATGAGAGTGAGGAAGGTGATGTGTGGTGAAGAGTACTAGACCAACCATAGACTTATCCTTCCAAGCTAAACATTCACCTTCCTCAAAAGTGATTGGCCCCAAGGCAAGAGGACTATCAGAAGACTTATTGTCAACATGTTAGAGGGCTTCTCCAAGTGTGAGCCATTTCTTGCTAATTTAGAAGGAAAGGTAATCCAACACATGGTTGGGAACAATGGAGCAGAAAAGTAGTAGGCAGCCTTCAGAGATTTGGTGCTCAGCATTGCATTGACTCATCTGGGCCAGAACACTCATAGACATCAAGATTGTTTTGACAAAAATGATGGGGAAATTCAGCAGTGTTAAATGAAAAATGAGAACTCCACAGGATTTCCAGGAGGATAGTTCATCCGTTTCTATGAAAGCAGTGTTTAACTCCATCAAAAGTAAAGTACAGGGGCAGTTAGGTGGTGCAATGGATAGAGCACCAGGCCTGGAGTCAGGAGGACCCGAGTTCAAATATGGCTTCAGACCAGACACTTATTTGCTGTGTGACCCTGGGAAAGTCACTTAACCCCAACTGCCTCACCAAAATGCACAACAAAACAAAACAAAGTACAAGTGAAGCTTAGGATTCTTGGCTCAGTAAGAAGGTGAATGAAATTCAGTTTTATGCTAAGAGTAAACAATCCAAAGCACTTTTATTATGTCCTTAAGGCTATTTACGAGCCAAAGACCAATGGTGCATCTCAGCTACTCAACGCTAATCAATCAATGCACATTGATTAGTGACAAGAACATGATCCTGGAGAAAGGGGCTGGACAGCCACCAACAGACTGCCACCAACCAATGCTGAAGCCATTAATAGGCATCCCCTCAATTTTCAGTATTTTGCCTCCACAACAAGGGCTGCTATTAATATTTTTAAACATGTGGGTCCTTTTCCTTTTTCGTTTGGGATACAGACCTATTAATGGTATTGCCAGATCAAAGGGTCTGCACAGTTTGACTTTCGGCATAGTTCCAAATTGTTCTCCAGAACAGTTGGATCAGCTCACAACTCCACCAACAGTGCATTAGTATCCCAATTTTCACACATCCCCTCCAACATTTATCAATTTCCTTTTTTGTTTTACTAGCCAATGTGATAGGTATGAGGTGGTACCTCAGAGTTGTTTTAATTTTCATTTCTCTAATCGAAAGTAATTTAGATCACTTCTTCATATGCCTAGAGATAGCTTTGATTTCTTCATCAGAAAACTGCCTGTTCATATCCTCTGACCATTTATAAATGGGGAATGGCTTGTATTCTTATAAATTTTACTCAGTTCTCTATATATTTGAGAAATGAGGCCTTTATCAGAGATACTTGCTGTAAAGATTGTTTCCCAGCTTTCTGCTTTTCTTCTAATCTTGGTTGCATTGGTTTTGTTTGTACAAAAGCTTTTTATTTTAACACAATCAAAATTATATATTTTATATTTTGTAATGCTCTCTATCTCTTTGGTCATGAATTCTTCCCTTCTCCATAGATCTGACAGGTAGACTATTCCTTGCTCTTCTAATTTGCTTATGGACAACTAGCTAATGTTACCCTTCATGTCTAAATCATGTACCCATTTTGACCTAATCTTGGCATATGGTATGAGATATAGGTCTATACTTAATTTTTGTCCTATTGTTTTCTAGTTTTCCCAGCAATTTTCTGTTAAATAGTGCGGTCTTATCCCAAAGGCTGGGGTCTTTGGGTTTATCAAACACTAGCTTACTATGGACGTTGACTACTGTGTCTTGTGTCCTGTAAGTCACTTAACTTCTCCTTTAAGAATCTGGATGTTATACCACTTGGTGCACATGTTTAGTATCGATATTGCTTCATTGTCTATGGTACCTTTTAGCAAGATGTAGTTGCCTTCCTTATTTATTTTAATTAGGTCTATTTTTGCTTTTACTTTGAGTTCAGGAGTGCTACCCCTGCTTTTAAAAAAACAAAACAAAACAAACATCAGTTGAAGCACAATAGATTCTACTCCAGCCCCTTACCTTTACTCTGTGTGTATCTCTCTGCTTTCTTGTAAACAACATATTATAGGATTCTGCTTTTGACTCACTCTGCTATCTGCTTCTGTTTTATGGGAGAGTTCATTCCATTCACATTCACAGTTATGATTACTAACTGTGCATTTCCCTCCATTCTATGTTTTTCTCCTGTTTGTCCTCTCTGTCCTTTCTCCCTTTCCCTCCTTACCAGTGTTTTGCTTTTGTCTACCACCTTCCCCACCTGCCCTCCCTTCTGTCAGCCCCCTCACCCTTTACTTAATCTCTTCCCCTCCTACTTCCCCGTCAGATAAGAGATTCTATATTCAACTGATTGTGTATATTATTCCCTCTTTGTGCCAATACTAAGAGAGCAAGGTTCAAATGATGCCCATTTCCCACCCTCCCATGTTTCCCTCCACTCTAATAGGTCTTTTGCACCTCTTCGTGTGAAATAATTTTCCCCATTCTACCTCTCTTTTCCTTCTACATCCAGTGCATTCCTCTTTCTCATTCCTTATTATTTTTTATTCCCTCAAATTTACCTTATATCCATACCTCTGTCTGTGTATATTCCTTCTAGCTATAAGTGTTACAATTTTTAAGAATTATAAGTATCATCTTCCCATGTAGGGATATAAATAGTTTAACTCTATTCAATCCTTTGTGTTTTCTTTTCCCCTTTTATCTGTTTATCAAATTTTTGGTTTGACTTTGGTCTTCTCCTCATGAAAGCTTGAAATTCTTTTATTTCATTGAATGACATTTTTTCCCTTGATGTATTATGCTTAATTTCACCAGGCAAGTGATTTTGCTTGTAATCCTAGCTCCTTTGTCTTCCAGAATATCATGTCCCATGATCTCTGGTCTTTTAATGTTGCAGCTGCTAAGTCCTGTGTAATCCTGATTGCGGCTCCTTGATATATTTCAATTGTTTATTTCTGGTCATTTGTGGTATTTTTTCCTTGACCTGATAGTTCTGAAATCTGGCTATAATATTCCTTGGAGTTTTTATTTTGGGATCTCTTTTCTGAGGTGGATTCTTTCAATGCCTATTTTGCCCTAGGCTTCCAGGACATCAAGGCAGTTTTCCTCAATAATTTCCGGAAAGGTGTTGTCCAGGTCCTCCTTTTGATTATGGCTTTCAGGCAGTCTAATGATTCTGACATTGATTCTCCTGGATTTATTTTCCAAGTCAGTTGTTTTACCCATGAGGTATTTTACATTTTCTTCTATTTTTTTTTTCATGTATTTGAATGTATTTAACTAACTCTTGATGTCTCATAGAGTCATTAGCATCCACTTGCCCAATTCTAACTTTTCAGAAGTTATTTTCCTCAGTTAGCTTTTGTACTTTCTTTTCTATTTGGCCAATTGTATTTTTCAAGGAGTTGTTTTCTCAGTGGATTTTGGTATCTCCTTTTCCATTTTGCCAATTCTACTTTTTAAGCAATTGTTTTGTTTTTCCAAGCTGTTGACTCTTTTTTTCCCTAATTGTCTTGCATCACTCTCATTTATTTTCCCAATTTTTCTTCTACCTCTCATTATATTTAAGCTCCTTTTTGAGCCCTTCCACGAGTTCTTTCTGTGCTTGAGATCTTTCCCTTTCTTTGGGATTTTGTCCATAGGCGTTTTGTCCTTGTTATCCTCTTAGGAGTTTGTGTCTCAATCTTCCCCCTCACTATAATAACTTTCCATGGTCAGATTCACTTCTAAACTATTTTTGGTTCATCTTTCTTGGCCTTTTTCCTTTCTTTTAAATTTGAGATCTGCTCCCAGGGTGGAAGGGGCACTGTCAGACTTCTTATGCCAGGGGCTGTGGGCTGTGGCTATTTACGTGCTGCTGGACTGATGTTGCCCTGAGGCCCAAGGGGCACCCTTACATCTGGTGTTGTGTTTAGCGGGTGCTTGGTACTGCTGGAGGCCGTAGGGATCTGGTGGCTTACCTGATTCTGAGCCAGGGTCCTAGTGGTGGCACCTGGCTATTTGTGCCGATCTGTGGCAGAGTCTTTTGGGCTCCTATTGGTCTGATCAGCCACAGCCACACTGTACCCTGACCCTAACATAATGATGTCATCTTGATCCTGTTCAAGAATGAAGGACAACCAGCCAATGTCTATAGTTCTACCAGTCAGGATTTGAAACCGACTGTGGATCTTCATTGAAAGCCCTTATCCAGGGGTGGGGAATCTGCACTCTTGAGGCCACAAATGGCCCTGTAGGTCCTCAAGTGCGGCCCTTTGACTGAATCCAAACATAAGAGGATTTCTTCTATGAAATTTGGATTCAAAGAGCCACACTTGAGGACCTACATGTGGCCTTGAGGCCATAGGTTCCCCACCTGTGCTCTGACCTATTCCAAATCCTCAATTTAAGGGAGGAGGAAACCAAGGCCCAGAGAGATAAGTTGATTCACCAAAACTTTACACAGCCAGGTAATAGTGGCACTGGCACAAGGATGTGAGTCTTCTGACTTTAGAGACTGTATTAACAAAGTGAGAATGAAATGGCTGCTGGCATTGGGATCTCTTTATTGGCAATGTATCCAGCTTAAAAAAGCAGATTAAAGAACATTTTGGAACCAGTGTTTAGCAAACTGACTAATGCTGCATTTTGATTGGAGAGATTGCTTAAAACTGTCTTTAGGTTTCCTGAATAATTGACTATACCTCTTGCCTTTAAAGTATAGCTATGAAGCCTATCATGGCAGACTTTGGGAAGCCTCCATGTGGCAGGAAGAGTGAGGAGTTAATAGTCAAAGGACCTGGGCTGAAATCATAACTTTCACCTTATCTTTTGACCTTGTTTCATCATCTCTAAAATGAGTGGCTTAGACTAGAGGACCTCTAAGGTCACTTCTAGCACTAAACCTACAATCTGTGACCTCCTACCATGTGACTGTCATACCTTTCAGTTCTCCATTTTATAAGCTGGGTTTGAAGAGAAAATCTGAGGAGGAGGAGAAGGTTGGGGGTAGAGGTAGGGGTGTGTGGTCAAATTAGTACATAAAAGTGGTAAATCCTAAACATAGATGGAAAAGACTTAAGGTTTAAGAAGCTGGAAAGGGATGAAAGCTCTAGGATGAGGGGTGGGGGAAACAAACATAAAATGAATAATCCCCAATTCTCCTTTATGCCTGCCTTTAAATCTTTAAACTAATGAGGCAATATAGTATCTAACTGCTATAAACCACGCATATAGAAATTTTTGAGAAAAAGTTGTTGTCAGTATAAAAGGTAGAATAGGACCTGTGGGATAAAATCTTTTTGAGCACAGACGGCAGTTGGCCAGGTACATGGGAAGGTCCCTGGGGTCATTTCTCAGAGTACCTCCTAAGGTATTTGCTTCAAAAGTTTAAATGGCTGCTCCCCCTTGCCTCTAGGAAAAAGAAATAACAATAACTATTTTTAAGACCTCTATTTGACATTTAGAGTCTTTCATAATCTGTCTCCAGACTTTATTCTAGGCTGATTATATGTTATACTGCTTCATGTACTCTATGTTCCAGCCAAGTGACCTTCTTCCTGTTCCCCATGTGGAACATTCCACCTCCCATCTCTTTACCTTTGAACATACTGCTCCCCAATGCTTGAAATGTTTTTGATCCTATTCTTTGCCTTTTAGAACCCTAACCTCACTTCAGGGTTCAGCTCAAATGCTATAGCCTTTAAGAGGCCTACAGCTCCATCCTCCAAATCCATTCAATAGAGACATGCCTTTGAAGACCAAAACCAATGGCATTTATACGCTCAGAGACCATGAAGTCACATCTTCACTCCACTTGTTTCCTGCCCTTTTCCACCACCTTCACTTTCTGCTCCATTCTAAGAAAGAAGGCTATCATTGCATCTGGGAACAATCAATGTCAATGGACTGTTCTATTGATGCATTTATCATCTTTGTGACTTCCTAGACCACAACTCCCTTCTTAGGGAACCATTAGTATATGTGTTATCTCTTCCATTAGAATGTAAGCTTCTTGAGGTCAGGGACTGTCCCACTTTTATATTTGTATTCCAAGAACTTAGCATATAATAAATGCTTAATCAATGTTTCACATTCTTTCATTTACTCCGTTATTCAATCAATCATTCACTCCTTGTATATAACCTATCTTTACTTATTGCTAAATATATTGTATTCCTCCCAACCGCATGCAAATTTCTTGAGGTCCAGAATATTTCACATCTATATTTGTATCCCCAGTACCTAGCACCGTGCTTCAAAAATAGTAAGCACATAATAAATGTTTGTTGATTAATCCAGCCTAGTGCTGTCTCTCTGAATGTCACCCAGTGAGCTTAATCCCAATTTCCTTTAGGCACCAAAGGTGTAAAATGTTAGTATCATAGATCTAAAGGCAAGGGTTTAACAAATCTATCTATTATGTTAGAGACTTTATATATTCTCACATTGGCTGAGCCTCCATATCTCTCTCTCTCTCTCTCTCTCTCTCTCTCTCTCTCTCTCTCTCTCTCTCTCTCTCTCTCTCTCTCCTCCTCTCCCTCCCTCCCTCTCTCCCTCTCTCCCTCCCTCCCTCTCTCCCCTTTGAGCTGGGGAACTGAGAGATCTAACTGAAGCTGATAGATTGATTTCCAGTGTGTGAGTGGGGACTACTAGTGGGGCTTGGAAGAAATTAGACTAGAGTCAATAGGTGTTAATTAAATATCAATTATAACAGAGTAATAAGATTTAATTAGAAGAAAATCTAGTGTCAGCATAAATAGCTTTAAATTGCAAAAGTAATCTTACCTCTAATTTAATTGCTTGTGTGATTAGAGTTAATTGCAGAGTAGAGGTTTGGGTAACATAATAAAATGTTCCTCTAAAAAAAATGCACTCCAGTGGATATGCTAGCCAGAGCATTTCATGTAGTCTAGATTTTGATGAATAGTGCCTCTGCTTTTCTTAACATCCAGATCAGGGCCTTGCACTTAAAAAGAGTTTTATAAATGTTTATTTGCTTTGGATTTAATATTCTCCCCTTCAGAGCAAAAAAGTACTTAGAGATTACTAAGTCCAACCTCCTTATTTTACAGGGGAAGAAACTGACATTCAGAGAAAGGAAAAGAATTGCCTAAGACCTATGTACGTGTGGATATCTTTTCAGGATATAACAACTTGCCCAGTCCTTAGGACTTTAGGAGAGCCTAAATGCTGTCCCATTTTTCCCTTCTGTTCTCAACTTCATTCCTGACTTAATTTTGATCTTAGCCTCGTTTTCGGTCTGGGAATCTAAAGCAGCAGCAGGGGCTAATTAGAATTATCCTCACCTGAAAGCCCCATCTATCCAAAACCCACTGGGTGTCCTAACAAGGCCAGGGGAAGGACAACATTTCCTCTTTTTTCTGTGCCATCACACAAATTTGGGCTCTTTTTTCCTGATTCCAAATCACTTGCCTTTGACTTCCAATCATTTGAAGCTACTTCTGCAACTGGAGCAGATCAAAGAAGAATGGCAATTTAGCAGCTGATGCCAGTTTCCAAATTTATTTGGCAGAAGGAGAGAAATTGCTCAAAACAACATGTGCCCCCATATTCCCACTTGGAAACATAGAGCTTTAAGTATGGAGGGGAAAATACATGCCAAATGTGCAAGCACTTCCACAAGGGAAGAAAAATGTCTCCCAAGGCATTGACTTGAATGCCATTTCCCAGTATTGATCATTCTGTGCAGTTATTTCAGTTTGCTTCAGATAATGCCAGCACTTTTAAAAGAATTATTCACATTTGCTTTCCTTGATTTTGAGTAATATAGGACAAAAAAGATAGCAGCAGTTTTATTCTGGGATGTATTTTTGTCTCTTGCCCACAGCCAATTCATCCTGGGTATTTTGTAAAATGTTATGTAATGTAATGATCAGACAATGGCATTTTTTCCCCCTTTAGGCTTCAGGGGAAGTAGGAACATGACAGAGGAAATCTACCTTTAATTGTCAAGGTACAATCTTCTAAATAAACTAAACCCCTGGAAATGGTGGCCTCAGCACATTTTTCATGGGAGGCGGGGGTGTGGAATTCCCTCCCTGGAGCTGGCAATTAAAAATTACATCACAATTCTTATAAGAAAGACCTAGGGTTGTTGCTGTGTTTTAGTGGCCTTCAAGGTCGATATGAGTCAATATTGTGGCTTGGCGACCAAAAAAGCAGACACTGTTGTCCTGAATTAATAAAGCTACAGTATCCAGAACTAGGGCAGCAATAGTCTGTCTCCATGTTCTCTAACCTGGTCATACCACACCTCTACCATTAAGTAGCCCACCCTAGGCTCATTAATTCACTTCTGTGGACTTCCATTTTTACATCTATAAGCTAAATTTATATTGAACTAGATCAAGGATTTATAGATAAGTTTAGAATCTATCAACATTACCTGCCAGGTCATAATAATTGGAAACATTGCTCCATTTGGGGGAATGAAATACACATTTTAGGAAGCCCATTGATAAGATAGAATGCAACAGAAAGGGAGCTTAAAATCATCCCATCTGAGGATCAGTTAAAGGAATGGGGAATGGAATAGAGAAATAGAAAAAAGAAAACCTTTGTTGGGGGGAGGAATACACACTATCTTTTAGCATTTGAAGAGCTCTGACGCAGAAGGATTAGATTTCTACTGTTTCTTCCCAAGAGACAAGGAAAGTTGCAGAGAGAAATACATTAGCTTTGACGTATGGGAACACCTCCTAATAAAGAGAGCTAACCAAAAATAGAAAGGGCTACCTTGGGAGGCGATAGAGTTCTCATCACTGGATATCTCCAAGAATAGGCTGGATGACCCCGTGCTGAGGATGTTAAAGACAGGATTCCGGTTCAGGTACAGGTTGGAACAGGAATCTTCTTTGGTCCCTTCCAACTTTGAAATTCCATGATTCAGAAAATCTGTTAAAGATCACATATTTATACTGGCATTGCATATTTATATTAAGATCACATAGATGTATACGGATGTAGGTATATATAATAGCTGAAAAGGACCCTATAGATCACCCGTAAAACTTCTTAATTTAAAGAAAGGGAAACTGAGACAGAGAGGGATGAAGTGAATTGCCCCAGGCCATAGCAATAACAAAGTTGGGATTCAAATCAAGTTTTATGACACAAATCCATTAGTCTTTCCACTATGCTGTTTCTTAAGGATCCCTGCTAATTAATCATGGGAACAGAATTTTCCTTACTACTTAGATTAGAGACTTGTGGATTCTTAAGAGGGTTAACTGACCATAAGCTGTCAGGCAGCCTCATATAGTAATCATGAACTTTGTTAGTGGAGTTAGACAAGGTAAGTAAAGCCATTGTCTCTAAAGGACTCCTATTAAAAGTGCCCATGCTAACTGACATACCTGGCCCTCACTCATAAGCAGGGGGTGGGGAATCTGTGGTCTTGAGGACACATATGGCCTTCTAGATCCTTGGGTTTGGCATTCTGACTGAGTCCAGGTTTTGCTGAACAAATCCTTTTATTAAGGGGCCATGAGGCTGCAGGTTCCCTAACCTTGAAATGGTTAGTCTGTCCATTTAGCTACTTAACAAAGTAGAACTAGAAAAAATGAAAGTCAGGAAAGACTCTTCTCCTCATAGCCCCCTCACATACATGACAATTTCCTCCCCCATAGCTTTCCTTACAGGCCAACAAATGGGTACTTTTTATTCTCAGAATTAATACTGAAATTGAAATCTCTTGTCTCTGAGAGTGTATAACACTTCAAGGCTTGCAAAGCACTTTACGTATATTATCTCATTTTGTCCTTCAAAAGCTCTGTGAGATAAACATTATCATTCACATTTGATAGATGAGGAGACCGAGGTTAAGACTTGCCTTTAGGGACTTGAACAGAGTCACACAGCTAGTAAGCATTTGAGGCAGAATTTGAACTCAAATTTTCCTGAATCCAAGTAAAGCCACTGTACTACTTGACCACCTAATCTTAAAATTCAATTTCCTTCCTCAGCTACTAAACTCTCACTGATTTTTACCTTTTTCTGAAATCTTACGTAGAATATCTGTCATATACTTCAGCACTTAATTAGAAATACCATGCATTGCATTACCTTCTATTTGTTTCCTTAATATTTTCTATATATTGGTCTTCCCAAACTTTATCCATGGCAATGATAATAATAGCAGCAACAACTTTTGAGGGCAGGAAACCGTATCATATGGCCATTGTGACAGATTATCCAGGATAGCCAGCCTCACCACAGCAGCTTGCTGTAAGAGGTGCCATTTAGAGCAATAGTAGATTAGAGACTCAAGAGAACGTTTTGGGAGAATATGGAGTATTGCGGATATTTTGCTGGGGCTCATAGAAGTGCTGTGACACTGGCCTTTCTGTTCTGCTCCAGCAACTGCTTTCTATGCTCAAATTGCAGGCTGGTTTCCCTTCTAGAAGAAAAAGTGAAGGGATTAAAGGAATACTTCTCCCTTCTCCAGGTTATCAGGGAGATAACCTTTGTAAGAAAGAGAGTGTTTGATTTTTTTTATAAGAAAATTAACTGAAAAGGTAGAAGAAATACTGAATTGTAAGAAGGTAGAAGAGTAGTCGAATGTTATGCAGAGAAAGAAAGGAAAAGAAAGAACACTGAATATTTAGATTTAAGCAATAACTATGAGGCTTTTCCCAGAAACGATGAAGCTAGATCCACTAAAGAAGAAGCAGTTTCTTATGTTTCAAAGAATGGTTATGTGGATCCACAGAAGATGCCACATGGATAAATCAGAAGAGGCATCATCCAGAAAGAGTCACAGGAAAAAGAGACAAGGAGCAGTAGCTTATGACTCCCTGCTGTGTCAAATGTTGACCCATACGAATAATAGAGAGGCATATTGTCTTTCAGGGATGCATATCTAAGAAGTGAGAGACTTGTCAAACCTGACAACCATTAGACATTTTGGATGATTTGGGGACAAATTATGTCTCCAGATAGAACCTGGAAAGCATGACTAAATAAGAAACTGAAGCCCACAGGGACACAGGTGATCTTTTGATCAATGATGCCAGTTGAATCCAGGGGCCTTAGAAAAGAAGGAATAATAGGTTGTTAGCCAATGATAAAGTAACTATAAAGTGGAAAAAGCATCCCTTGGAAGGGGAACAGTAAAGAGAAAACTATTTCTGAATACATCTATAAAGCTAGGATAGAAGGAATTAGCACCTGCACAAGAAGAAAAACCCAGGCTTGTAACCTCACAGTGATACATGCCTCCTCATTTTCTTATACTTGAGTGTATACAGGAACTAGCTCGAATAGGCTTGAGAAAATTCATTGCTACATTTTCAATGTAAGCATTTAGGGAGGAAGACAGAATAAGGATTTATGAAGCACTATGTGCCAGGAACTTGCTAAGCATTTTAGAAATATTCTCTCATGAGCTCCTCACAGTAACTATGAGAACTAGATACTAGTATTATCCCTATTTTACAGTTGAGGAAACTGAGGCAAAGCTTAATAATAATATTAATAATAGCCAACATTTATATAGTCCTTACTATGTGCCAGGCACTGTCCTAAGCACTTTACAATTATTATCTCATTTGATCCTCACAATAACTCTGGGAGGTAGTTACTATTATTTTACTCATTTTTCAAACATCTTCAAAACTGAACACATTACCTTCCCCCCAAAAAAACTTTCCCCCTTCTGAACTTTCCTCTTACTATTGAGAGTACCACCATCTTCCTGGACTTGCACACTAGGTGTCATCCTCAACTCCTCACTCTCTCTCACCCTCCTATATCCAATCCATTGCTAAGTCCTACCAATTGTACCTTTATGACACATGTTGAATACATCCCCTTCTCTCTTTTAATATTGCTACCATTCTGGTGCAGGCCCTGGAGTATTCCAATAGCCTGCTGGTGGGTCTCCCTGTTTCAAGTGTCTTCCTACTTCAATCCCTCCTCCACTCAGCTCTCAAATTTATCTTCCTAAAGTTCAAGACTCACCATATCACGCTCACCCCTCCCCCATTCATTAAACTCCATTGGTTGCCTCTTACCTCCAGGATTAAATGTGGGTGAATTGGCCTTTACAAACCATTCCTGGGAGCATAGTCAGATATTCTCTGCCTGTTCTTGGTGGATCACAGTTAAATTCTGGGGATTAGCTTGCAGCCATGCATGATTCATCACTGAGAACTCCTAGGTGACCACTGAGTCAGAAGAGCTGAGGACTCACAGGACCTTTTAAAAGAGGAGATAGGTTCTGGCTCCCATTCTTTTGGCTGTAGTTCTCCAGTTGACAAGCTGTGATTTTAAGAGGGAATTATGAACAGTATCATGGTAATCCTACTCATCTGGCAAGCTAGTTATGGGAATTTCAACCAGGTGAGTTTTTGTTAGGGTCCTGGGCTGCCTTTGTTTCTCTTCTGTCATTTTCTTGAGTAGGTAGAGGTAAGGTTTCTCCAGAGCTGACTTTGAGTAATTAGCAATATCTGGGTGCAGCACGAGGAGATGCAGGTCTCTAGCCCACGTACTCCTATCAGGGTTATGCTCTTAGGAGGGACCAGTTCAATCTCATCAACAGTACACGCTACTGCATTGTGTGAAGATACTGAACGCTTCCACAAGTTGTGACATAATTAATCATCTTTATTCTGCCCTGTTGGTGTGCGTGTAGGGAGAGATTCTAAAATGTTTACATGTATTTGGAGTCAGGATGGAAAAGTTACCTCTGTTTAGATGAACATATGCTTTCAGCTTAGCAGAGCACATCTGCCAGGTAAAACTGAGTCTGTCTTTCCTTATATTCATGTTTTGCAGACACAACTCGTTTATGCCTTAATTACATGGTACATTGCTGTCACAATAATTCAAAAATATTCTCCAGTGCTTGCTGCAGCTCTAATAACCAGGACACAGGTGTTTAAGATAATTCATATCCCTTTGGAAAAAAAAAACTTAGGATGGGTGAGTTAGAGGAAAACTGTCTAATGTGCTTGCAAAAAAAAATGGTGAGGGAGAGAGGAGTGAAAACATTTATCTACTGTGTGAGGCTGCTTGCTCCTGCTTTGCAAAATGCTAGCCAGAGAATGTCAGAATACATACTGACTAGATTAATGTCATTAGTTAATCATGTGTTTGTGATTTGTAGAATTATATTTCTTATATTATAGAATTTAGAATCATTATATGTTATAGAATTTAGCACTGGAAGGGACCTCAGGGATCAGTAAATCCAACCCTCTGTTTTTTTTTTGGGGGGGTAGGCAATGAGAATGACTTGTGCAGGGTCACACAGCTAGTAAGTGTTATTTGTCTGAGGCCAGATTTGAACTCAGGTCCTCCTGAATCCAGGGTGGTGCGCTATCCACTGCGTCACCTAGCTTCCCCCAAACCCTCTCATTTTTTAGATGAGTAAGCTAAATCTCAGAAAATGAAACGAGTTAGCCAAAGTCCCATGACAAGCACAATACCTGGCACATAGTAATGCTATATATATGTTAACTATTTTATATATATACACATACACACACACACACACACATATATCCACATAAATTTGTCTGCACGGATCTCACAGGAAGGAATTAATAGATAGCTCTGGAATCTCACCTGTCCGTCTCGAAAGGGTGGAGGAGTCTGCCAGAAGGAGAGCAAGAGAATGGGGACTTAAGGTTGACCCACTGTGCTCTATTTAGAAAGAGGTTACTGGACTATTGTTAGTTTAGGGAAAATAATTTTTAGGTTCAAGACATTTTTTTCCTAGTCGTTATCACTTAATGGGAAAGGTGTATCCCAAGCTATATTCAAAAGCTTGACTTCCTTCATATCAAATGCTGGTTACATGAAAACCATCACATATATTGAATAGTGAAAAAAAAATCCATTTATCCAAGCTGATAGCAAACAAAATTGAAGAAGTTATAGAGACTGAAATATGACCAACAATTCAGAGAGTGAATGAATTCTTGCAGTGGGAGTGAGATATCTCAGCCCAACTGAGAGATCAAGTCCTGCATCTCACCCAAGGAGAAATTTCCCAGGCTCTAGTGTGGCAAGCTGGAAACAGGGACATGCTCTAGGGCTAGACTTCTAGGTTAGGATCCTCTGCATGCTGGCTTCTTCCCACACCCTTTTTCTCCCTCCAGGGGCACCTCCCTGAAGAGAGGTTGGAACTTTTTGTTCTGTCTTAAAATTAGAGCCAAAAACATGAGGGGGAAACTCCTTTCCCAGTCTTTTGCCAATTCAGCAAAATGGATATTACATGGATATAAAGTAGCCAAATAATTGTTCTCTTCATCTATGAGGAGAATCTTATCCAAATACCCAGACTTTGGTCCCATATTATACAAGGTGTTTTTTTATTTTTTTCTCCATTTGGCAAAATGCAGGGTTTTCCAAAAGTCTTAGTGCAGTTTTCTGTTATTGAAAGACTTAAACTACACTAAGAGTTTTGAAACACCCTATATAGAATGAATAAACATTGTTTCAGCGGAATAACAGAGTTAATGTTAAATGATTGATTGACAGATAGATAGAGTTGGGAGCACCTTAAAAACCACCATATCTAACTTTTTCATTTTACTTATGGAGAAATGGAGGCTTGAAGAGGTAAAATAACTTCCCCAAAGTCCACAGCCACTAAGAAGTCTTAAATTTCAACACAATGCACATTTAAAGCAGATTAACATTTGGCAAATATACCTATCTGAACTTCTTCCGTCCAGATTTTTATCTGTTCTTAAAGTTATCTTCAAGTTCTAGTCCCTCAACAGAGCCTTTATTTCTCCTTTGTCTCTGCTTTTATTAAGCTTATACTTGTGAAATTCGTTTCACTCCTACCAGATGCTCCACTGGGCTATTTGGATATGTGTCAATGTTTTGCACTCCTTAGTTGACTATGAATTCCTTAGGGCTAGGGATTGTGCCTTATGCAACTGTTTATCTTCCATTGCACCTAAGACAGTACTTCGCATATAGTCGATGTTCAGTAAATTTTGTTTTAAGTGATTTATGGTATCTTTTAACAATTTAGGCTATTTTCCATGGTTAGAATGAGACATAAAATCCCAGCTTGACTCTGCTCTGGAAAGGGCTGAAGCATATTTGCCTGGGGAGAGAGAAAGAGATCCCATCTCTTCCTCCTCTTTGCTTCTTGGTATATCAACCTATATACCATATGGCTCAATTTTCCTCCCACCCTATGACAATAATAAGAAACATTGTAATGAAGTGGAAAGATCATTGGAGTCATGAAAACCTAGGTTCAAATCCTGCCCATCAGACTTTGGGACCATCAGTAAATCACTTAATTGGAAGAAGGATGCCCCTGTTACATTAACTGTCTTAAAACTAGTAATGGCCCATTTTTGCTTTTTAAAATGTTTGCCGTACAAATCTAAAAGGAGATATCACAACTGAGAAAACAGCAATGTCTTCATTTCTGCTCTTATTGGTAGGGGTTCTTTTGAACTGGTTTTCTTAGATTTGGAAATAATGATGCTAAGCTTCCATTTCCTCAGATATGAAATATAAATGGTAATATCTATGGAAGCACCCCTAGAAGGTAACTATAAGGGGCCAATGAGATAACGTATGTTAGGTTAGAGCATTATATAATTGTGAACCACTAATTTTATGGCAGAAAGTAGTTGTTCATTTGTTCAGTCATGTCCTACTCTTTGTTACCCCATGGACCACAGCACACCAGGCCCTTTTGTCCTTCACTATATCCCAAAGTGTGTCCAAGTTCATGTTCATTGCTTCCATGACACTACCTAGCTTTCTCATCACCTATCATCACCTTCTCCTTTTGCCTTCAATCTTTCTCAACATCAGGGTCTTCCTAGCAAGTCCTGTCTTCTCATTATGTGGCAAAAATATTTAAGCCTCAGCTTCAGTATTAACTTTTTCCAATGATTAGTTTGAATTAAAGTATTGATTGATTTGATCTCCTTGCTGTCCAAGGGACTTTCAAAACTCTTCTCCAGTACCACAGTACAAAAGCATTAATTCTTCAGTGCTCAGCTTTCCTTAGAGTCCAACTTTCATACATTACTACTTGTAAAACCATAGCTTTGACTATATATACAGACCTCTGTTGTCAAGTGATGTCTCAAATCCAATTCATTCTGGAGCTCATATATTGGACAATAGGTCCCTGCCCAAGCATCCCTTCATGGTTCTTTTGGGGGCCCTCCTTTCTCAGAGCTAATGTAAATATTAACTGTTTCTCTTTTGGCCAGCAACCCTAAGGGTCTTCCCCTTCAGTTTGATTTCTTTTTTTTTAATTAAAAGGGCCATTCCTTGACTCACTTCTTAAAGAGGCCTATTTATTGAATGGGTGTTACCTCACTTAAAGTGAGAACCTGAAAAGACCTTAGCTTAAAAGAGCCAGTGTCTTCCATTGCATCCTGAACCATCTCCAGTCATCCTGATAAATATCTGGCCACTGGACCCAGATGGCTCTGGAGGAAAAAGTGAGACTGGTAAACTTGCACAGCCCTCCCTCACTCAAATCAAAGTCAATTGCAAGTCAAGTTATTTCCCTGATGTCATGGTCCCCTTGGAGAACAAGGACAAAAACAAACACCAAATTTGCCATGGCTTTCCTTCCAAGGAGCAAAAATCTCTAATCCCATGGCTGCTGTCACTGTCTGCAGTAAAAGAGAAATATACATTTAAATAGAAAGTGGAATATGCATTTAAACACCAGGGCACCAAAAACAAACTTTTGCAAAGCCCACATACCACCCTCATATACATTCTTCACCATGATTCCTGTTTCTGTTTCTCCATGACGGTAGATAAATCTATGTGAAGAAGGAAGCCATAGATTATATGAGCCATCAGGGATGCGCTAAATTGCCCTGTAAGAAATGGAATGATTTTATGTACTATGTTAATTTGTCCATGTGGTTTAATACCAACAGAGACTTAGGCATTGGGACAATGAGTGAACAAATGAAGCAAAAAGCATGGATAAATCAAAGACTATCTACCAAGCATTATGCTAAACATGAAGGATACAACTGAAAAACAAAGCAAGACAGTCCCTGAGCCAAAAGAGTTGACATTCTAAGAAGGAAGGCAATTCATATAGAATAGTGTAGCTAGAGAAAATAAATTTGGGAAGTTGTGGGGATAATGAGGGGAGTCTTAGGTCAATCAGTGGATGTGTTCTTTCCAGCAATGGTAGTGTTATTTGATTACTGTTCCCATAGCAAATGGTGTGGGAAGAGCAGTGGAGAAGGGGGCAGGCATAATACACACATGGTAGGAGGATGGCCATAGTAAAGTGTGGTTGATCTGGAGCCTGCTGGATATGGTGAACTCTCACCAATCACAAGTTCCCAGCTCCAGGACAGGAGCAAGGGAAACTGGTTGGAAGTAGAAGGAGAAGCAGACCAGTCGCATAACAAGAAATGAAGAAATTTTAACTTAAAGTGTTTTACCTTTTTATAGCATTGTGTTTGTGTATGTGGCACTATTTGAGGTGTAGGCAATTGTAGTTGGAGAGGTTCTCAAATTTCCAAAATAAAGACCATTATCTGGTTCCTTTATAGAAAACTCACAAGAAGTCCTAAAGGGTATGACTAGGCCACTTAATTCCCAGTGTTCCGTGTACCGCCGGCTCAATATGTTGGCAGTTTCCAGTATCTTGAAGGAAATCCTATTAGATTAATATAGAGATGAAACTGAATTTCTCTCACTAAAGGCACATTTGCTTCAAAATCTTTTCTTTCTCAGTGGACGGAGGCAGGTGGTGTGAATTGTAAACAGCAAAAGATTATGAAAATATCTGAGAATCTTGTGCAGCTTCCAGCATTACAACATAAATATTTGCAGGAGAGTGGTCCAAATTCCAACCAAAGAAGGAAATGTGGGATTTGTGCCTCATGTCACAGAAAGGCAAAGCACAATAAGTTAATTTTTCTCTGTGATAAATAGTAACTTAGCTATAGATAGCAGCATTGTTTTTAATTCTCAAAAAGCCTAAGTAAAAGAGTACCCACCAATAAAAAGAACAATGAACAATGTGATTATTTGCTCATCTGTAGCACCTCTTTACCGTCAAGGGGGAGGGAAAATTACAGGGGAAAATTAGTCGTCATTGGGTTCAATGTTTAATAAATTATATGTTTTACAATACATGTTTTAATACATTTGGTTTAATAATTTAATGCATTCTTTCTTGGATGAAAGCCTCACATCTAACAAACAACATGTTGTGATTCAGTTGTGTCAAACTCTTCATGACCACATTCGGGATTTTCTGGGCAAAGATACTGGAGTAGTTCCCTATTTCTTTCTCCAGCTCATTTTACAGATGAGGAAACTGAGGCAATCAGGGTGACTTGCCCAGGGTCACGTGGCTAGTAAATGTCTAAGGCCAGATTTGAACTCTGGTCTTCCTGACTCCAGTCTGGGTGCTTCATCCATTGTACCACCTAGCTGCCCTGACAAATAAGATATGTACAAGCTAAATTAGAGATGTACTATGGAGAGAACTTACTAGCATTAAAGGAGACAGAGAAAGACTTCTTGCAAAAAGTAGGATTTTAGGTGAGACTTGAAGAAAGAGTCTTTTATCTTCAGCACTTGGCACATATAATAATTGTAATAATAATAAAAACAGCAACAACAACGTTAAAAATAACAATAACCAGCATGTATAAATTGCTTACCACATACTAGTGCTTTACAAATACTGTTATTTAATTTGTTCCTTACAGCAACCCTGGGAGATAGGTGTTATTATTATTCTCATCTTACAGTTGAGGAAACTGAGGCAAACAGAGGTTAAGTGATTTGCCCAAAGTCACACAGCCAGAAAGTATCTGAGGCCGAATTTGACCTCAGGTCTTCCTGACTCCAAGAGTAGCATTCTATCCATTTTGCCACTTACACTTGGTTTATTGATTAATTTACTTAGGAAAAAATAATTTCTTTCAGCCAACTTTGAACTCCTTTGAACGTCTTTGAGCTCTTTTCCTAAACTTACACAGATTTTTTAATATGGGAAATCAGCAAGTACCAAAGGTTTTAAAATGGTGTCCATAACACATCAAAACAGACAAAAATGTATATTAACCATTAACATTTAAATGCTGATTTTTTTTCCAAATTTGTAACCATCGTGATTCTTTGAACAAAATTTAGCTACTCTAGATGTAAAAGAATGCAGTAATCAGATTGAGCCACAGACTCCCTTCTGGGCTTTAACTAAATCTTTTCAGTACCATTTTGTTAGAAAGTACAGAAAGTTTTCTTGGTGACATTCAGACCAACTGAATTCCCCCTCCCAATCAGGGAAAACCAAACACCTTTCCCAGGCAATGCCCAATTCTCATTTTATGAAACAAAGAAAGAGAAAATTCTGCAGCAACATTAAAAAATACAAGTACATAGTTTTGTTGTTATTTTTTTTCAGTTAGGATTTTCAAAGTATTTACTAAAGAGAACAGTGGTAGTCTAGGCACATCCTTGGGCAAGATCTATCTTCTCAAAAAACCAGACATTCCTTCTCTTGATCTGGTCATCAATAAACTTGGAATACTTACTCTATTGATCAAGCTACCAGTGCTGACTTCTGAGAGTATAAAACACTTCCCATTAGAGTAAGACCTCGAGGAGAGCAAGGAGACCACAGCCACCAGAACAACAATGTTATAGCACTACTTCTTTATTTTTATACTTGACAGAGGTCTTATTACTGTAGGCATCTACAAAGGAGGTCTTATGCAACTTCTGGATCAGATGACCCTCAATGAACACTATAGTTTGCTGAGACATTAATAATCTGATATAGCCACTCTTATTTCTAAGTATTAAAAATGTGATGTGGAAAGGCCTAATTGTATGTCTCAACTAGAAAGTTCTACAAACCAATGTGGAAGGCAAGATGATGTTATGGAAGAAATACTGAACAAGGAGTCAAAAATCGCAAAATAGCAGTGTCGGGATCCTGGTCCTGCTGTTTGCTATTCTGTCCTTGGGGAAGATTTTCCTCCTTTGAAGCGTAAGTTTTATCAAATGAGGATCGAAAGGGGGAGGTATGCTAAATGATTGCTAAGACCCTTTCCAGTTTTGTCTGTAAAATGCACAATGAAACAACTCCTTTAAAGGATTCCCCTTTCTTGTTTAGACTGCTAAATTCCTGGGGCATATCATACCACCTCCAAGCATTTTCTGTGGAGATATTCTGTAATTTATATCTTCTATTCTTCTGAAGAAAATGGGAATGGATGGGCTCAATGAGCAGGAAATATTAGAAGGCATTTGAGAAACAGGGAACAAAAATGCATATATCATGTAGAAGTATTATGTATGCATACAGTAGGAAAGAAAAATCATGCCCAATGTCAAGTCTAAGTACTCCAAAAAGAACAATTTTAGACTAAAATGTTTTATTAAAGAACTTTCTACATAGGACTCTGTCTTCTTAGAAATTCAGTGAAAGGTGAAGACATGAGCTTAGAATAAGAAATATTTCCTGGGAATCCCAAGACCTCACAAATCTTTCCCACATTAAAGCAGGATGCTCAAAAAAATAATAAAAAACAAAACAAACAAAACAGGATGGTCATCCAATCTGCTATCTACCTCAGATCCCAGTGAGTGAGGAAAAGGAAGGATGGAATTTGCTGCCCCTGCAACCTTTTCACACGGAGACTGGAGAGGAGCTATAGAGACCAGATGGGGCAGAAAGGAGCTTACGATTGAATGTTGGCAGCCAGCTTTCTCTCGTGTCACTCTCTTAATTTCTTAGACTCCGTTTTCTGAAGGCATCTAAACCGCCCTCTTCAAAGTTACTTATGATCTCTTAATTGCCACATTCAGTAACCTTTCTCATTCCTCTTCCTTCTTGATCTTTATGCATCTTTTGACACTATTGATCACGGTCTTCTTCTTGACACCTTCTTTTCTCCACATTTCCAAACTATCGCTCTTTCTTGGTTCTCCTACCTGTCTGACCTCTCCTCCATCTTTTTTGGTGGATCTCCATCCACAGGATTCTATTCTGGGCCCTTTTTTCTTCTCCACCTGTGCTGTTTCGCTTGGTGATCTCATCAACTTCCATGGATTTAATTAACATTTCCATATTGACAACTCTCACATTTACTTTTCCTAACCCAGCCTCTCTACTGACATCCAGTTTCACATCTTCAACTGCCTCAGACATCTCAAACTAGATGTTCAATAGACATCTTAAACTTAACATGGCCAAAATGGAGCTTGTTTACTGCTCCCCTAAGCATTCCCACATCCTACCTCACCTATTAGTATAAAAGGCAGCACTGTCCTCCCCGTCTTCAGGCTCAAAACCTAGGAGTCCTTCTGGATTCCTTACTATCTCTCACAGTCTTTCCCACCCCCATGTCCAAGTTATTGCCAAGGCCTGACAATTTCGTCTTTACAACATTCTCAAATATTCCCCTTCTGTCCTCTAACATACCCATAAGTTTAGTGCAGGCCTCTATCACCTCATGTCTGGATTATTGCAATAGCCTACTAGTGAATCTATTTGTATCAAGTCTCTGCCTACTCCAATCCATTCTCTACTCAGCCGTTAAAATGACTTTCCAAAAGCATGCACTTTGGCCATGTTACTCCCTTACTCAATAAACTAGCTCCTTATTGCCTCCACTATTAAATAAAAAATCCTTTACTTGGCATTCAAATCCTTTCATAAGCTCCTACCTTTCCAGTCTTTTAAAAAATAATTTATTTTTAACATTCATTTTTTAAAATTTTGAGTTCCAAATTCTTTCCCTCCTGCCTCTCCCCCACCCATTGATAAGGCAAGTAATATATTATAATTATACATAGGAAATCATGCAAAACATGTTTCCATATTAGCCATGTTGCAAAAAAAAAAAAAATAGTAAGGAAAAAAGGTGAAAAAAGTATGCTTCAATTTGGATTCAGAATTTTCCACTTTTCTCTCTGGAGGTGGAGAACATTTTGAACTATGGGCCCTTTGGAATTTTCTTGTATCATTGCATTAATCCGATTAATTAAATCATTCACAGTTGATCATCATTACAAAGGAATATATTGCTGTTATATTGCTGTTATTTATGTTGCTATTACTAAGTACAATGTTCTCTTGGTTCTGCTATCTTCACTTTGTATCAGTTCATATAAGTCTTCCCAGGTTTTTCTAAAACCATTCCTCCATTCATTTTTTTTTGTAGCACAATAGTATTCCATCATAATTATATACCAGAACTTATTCAGCCATGCCACAATTGACAGACTTGTTCTCAATTCCAATCCTTTACCTGCTATGATTGTGATGTACTATATACTGCAATAAACATTTTTTGTATATAAGTCCTTTTCTTTGATCTCTTTAGGATGTAGACCTACTAGTGATATTGCTGGGTCAAAGGATATGCACAACTTTATAACCCTTTAGGCATAGTTCCAAAGTGTTCTCCAAAATGGTTGGATCAGTTCACAACTCCATCAACAAGCATTAGTTTCCTTATTTTTCCACATCCCCTTCAGCATTAAGCATTTTCTTTTTCTGTCATGTTAGCCAATCTGACAGGTATGAAGTGGTACCTCAGTTGTTTTAATTTGCATTTCTCTAATCAATAGGGATTTAGAGCATTTTTTCATATGACTATGGATAACTTTGATTTCTTCTTCTGAAAAGTACCTGTTCATATCCTTTAACCATTTATCAATTTAAGAATGGCTGCTATTTTTATAAATTTGGCTCAGTTACCTATATATTTGAGAAATGAGGTATTCATCAGAGAAACTTGCTGTAAATACCCCTGACCCAAGTTTTCTGTTCTCCTTCTAATCTTGACTGTATTGGTTTTATTTGTGCAAAACCTTTACTATTTAATGTAATCAAAATCATCCATTTTATCTCCTATGATCCTCTCTATCTCTTGTTTGGCTATAAATTCTTCCCTAATCCACAGCTCTGACAAGTATATTTTTTCATGCATCCCTAGTTTACTAATGGTATCACCTTTATGTCTAAAGAATTTACTGATTTTGAGGTTATTTTTGGTATATGGTGAAGTGTTGATCTACACCTAGTTTCTGCCAAACTACTTTCCAGTTTTCCCAGGAATTTTTGTGAAATGATGAGTGCTTAGACCTTTGGGTTCATCAAACACTAGATTACTATGGTTATTTACTGCTGTGTATTGTGTACCTAATCTATTCCGTTGATCCACCATTCATTTCTTAGCCAGCACTAGATTGCTTTGATGATTACCGCTCTGTAATATAGATTGAAATCTGGTACTGCTAACTTTTGTTCACATCTTTTTTCATTGATTCACTTGATATTCTCCACCATATTTTCTTTGAGATGAATGTTGTTATTCTTTTTTTTGAGCTCTATAAAAGAATTCTTTTGTGGTTTGATTGATGGAATTTCTGTTTTTATTGATTAGCTTGACCTACCCATGAGCAATGAATATTTTTCTAATAGCTTAGATCTGTCTTTAATTTCTGTGAAAAAGTGTTTTGTAATCATGTTCATAGAGTACTGAATTTGTCTTGGCAAGTAGACTCCCAAGTATTTTATATTGCCTACAGTTATTCTAAATGGACTTTCGCTATTTCTTCCTGCTGGGTTTTGTTGGTAATATAAAGAAATGCTGATGATTTTAATGACTTTATTTAATATGCTGAAACTTTACAAAAGTTGTTAATTATTTCAACTAGTTTTTAGTTAATTCTCTAGGATTTTCCAAGTATGTCATATTATCTGCAAGGAGGGATAGTTTTGTTTCCTCATGGTCTATTCTAATTTGACTTTCAAATTATTTTTCTTGTCTTATTGCTATACCTAGCATTTCTAATACAATATTGAATATTGTAGTTGTGTGGTTTGTCCTTCATTCTCAAGGAGGACCATGACATGAATAACAGTGGTGATGATGGATATTCTTGCATCACTCCTGATTTTATTGGGAAGGCTTCTAGTTTTTCCCCATTACAGTTACTGCTTACTCTTGATTTTAGGTAGAAACTACTTATCTTTCTAAGAAAGAGTCCATTTATTTGTATACTTTCTAGTGTTTTTAATAGAAATGGGTGTTGTAGTTTGGCAAAAGCCTTTTTTGCATCTATTAAGATAATGATTTTTGTTGGATTTGTTACTGGTGTGGTTATTTATACTTGCAGTTTCCTTAATATTGAACTAGCTCTCCACACCTGGTATAAATCTCACCTGATCACAGTGTATGATCTTTGTGATATATTGCTACAATCCCTATGCTAATATTTTATTTAAAATTTTTGTATAGATACTCATTAGGGAAATTGCCCTATAATTTTCTTACTGTGTTTTTTCTCTCCCTGGTTTAGTTATAAAAACTGTATTTGTGTAATAAAAATAATTTGGTAGAACACCTTTTTTGCCTCTTTTTTTCAAATATTGCATATAGTATCAGAACTGATTATTCTTTGAATGTTTGGTAGAATTCACTTGTAAATCCATTTGGTCTTAGATACATAAGACAGGTACACAGTAGTCAATGACTGTAGTAATCTACTGTTTGATAAACCCAAAGAATCCAGCTTCTTGGATGAGAACTCACTTTTTGACAAAAACTGCTGGGAAAACTGTAAAATAGTATGGCAGAAACTAGGCATAGACCAACATCTTACAGTGTATACCAAGAAGAAGTCAAAATCAGGTACGTTAGTTAGATACAAAGGGTGATATCATAAGGAAATTAGGAGAGCAAGGAATAGGTTACCTGCCAGATCCATGGAGAAGGGAAGAATTTATGACCAAACAAGAGATAGAAAACATTGTGAAATGTAAAGTGGATAATTTTGATTATATTAAATTAAAAAGGTTTTGCACAAACAAAACCAATGCAACTAAGATTAGAAAGGAAGTAGAAAGCTGGGAAACAATTTTTATAGCCAGGGTCTCTGATAAAGGCCTCTTTTTTAAAATAGAGAACTGAGTCAAATTTATAAGAATACAAGTCATTCCTCAATTGATAAATGGTCAAAGGATATAAACATACAGTTTTCAGAGGAAGAAATTAAAGCTATCTATAGTCATATAAAAGTGCTCTAAATCACTATTGATTAAAGAATTGCAAATTAAAACAACTCTGAAGTACGTATTACACCTATCTGGCTAATATGACAAAAAGGAAAATGATAAATGTTGGAGATGATGTGAGAAAATTGGAATACTAACATATTGTTGATGGAATTGTGAACTGACCCAACCATTTGGGCAACAATTTGGAATTCTGCCCAAAGGGATAGAAAACTGCATACCCTCTGATCAAGCAATACCGTGGCTAGGTCTGCGTCCCAAAGAGATCATAAAAATGGGGAAAGCCCCCACGTGTATAAAAAATATTTGTAGCAGCTCTTTTTATGGTGGCAAAGAATTGGAAATTGAGGTGATACTCATCAATTCATATATAAATGTAATGGAATACAATTGTTCCACAAGAAATGATGAGCAGGTAGATTTCACAGAAACTTGGAAAGACTTATATGAACTGATGCTGTTTGAAGTGAGCAGAATCAGGAGGATACTTTCCAACTTTAATAGACTTTGCTATTCTTAGCAATGCAATGATCTAAGACAATTCTAAGGGACTCATGATGGAAAATGCTATCCATATCCAGAGAAAGATCCATGGAGCCTGATTGCAGATTGAAGCATACTATTTTCTCTCTTTTTTTTTGTTTTTTTTCTTCCCCATGGTTTTTCCCTTTTGTTCTGATTCTTCTTTCAAAACATGACTAATGTGGAAATATGTTTAATATGATTGTACATGTGTAGCATATATCAGATTTCATGCCATGTGTGAGAAGGGGGAGGAGGAGGAAGGAAAAAATTTGGAACTCAAAATCTTGTAAAAGTGAATGTTGAAAACTATCTTTGCACATAATTGGAAAATAAACACTATTAAGTGAGGGAAAAATCCATCTGGTCCTGGGATTTTTTCTTAGGGAGCAGCATTTATGGCTCCTTCAATTTATTTTTCTCAGATAGAGTTGTTTAAATATTTTATTTCCTGTTCTGTTAAGCTGGGTGATTTATATTTCTATAAATATTCATCCATTTC